>NC_092720.1:204539679-205139679 GCF_047496885.1 Scyliorhinus torazame
CCGCCTATCCTTCCCCCGTCGCCCATCTGTCCCCCCGCCTATCCTTCCCCCCCTCGCCAATCCTTCCCCTCCCCTTGCCCATCCTCCCCTCGCCCATCCTCCCCCTTGCCCATCCTCCCCCCTTGCCCATCCTCCACCCACCTTGCCCATCCTCCCCCCTCTCGCCCATCCCCCCTCTCGCTCATCCTCCCCCCCTATCGCTCATCCTTCCCCCCCTCTCGCACATCCTCCCCCCCCTCGCTCATCCTTCCCCCCTCGCCCATCCTTCCCCCCTCGCCCATCCTTCCCCCCTCGCCCATCCTTCCCCCCTCGCCCATCCTTCACCCCCTCGCCCATCCTTCACCCCCTCGCCCATCCTTCACCCCCTCGCCCATCCTTCACCCCCTCGCCCATCCTTCAGACCCTCGCCCATCCTTCACCCCCTCGCCCATCCTTCACCCCCTCGCCCATCCTTCACCCCCTCGCCCATCCTTCACCCCCTCGCCCATCCTTCACCCCCTCGCCCATCCTTCGCCCCCCGCCCAGCCTTCCGCCCCGCCCATCCTTCCCCCCCCCACATATCCTTCCCCCTCGCCCATCCTTCACCCCCGCCCATCCTTCCCATCCTTCCCCCCCCTCGCCCATCCTTCCCCCCCCTCGCCCATCCTTCCCCCCCTCGCCCATCCTTCCCCCCCTCGCCCATCCTACCCCCTCGCCCATCCTCCCCCCTCTCGCCCATCCTCTCCCCCCCTCTCGCCCATCAACCCCCCTCTCGCCCATCCTCTCCCCCCTCTCGCCCATCCTCTCCCCCCCCCCCTCTCGCCCATCCTCCCCCCTCTCGCCCATCCTCCCCCTCTCGCCCATCCTCTCCCCCCCCCCCTCTCGCCCATCCTCCCCCCTCTCGCCCATCCTCCCCCTCTCGCCCATCCTCCCCCCTCTCGCCCATCCTCCCCCCTCTCGCCCATCCTCCCCCCTCTCGCCCATCCTCCCCCTCTCGCCCATCCTCCCCCCTCTCGCCCATCCTCCCCCCTCTCGCCCATCCTCCCCCCTCTCGCCCATCCTCCCCCCTCTCGCCCATCCCCCCCCCTCTCGCCCATCCTCCCCCCTCTCGCCCATCCTCCCCCCTCTCGCCCATCCTCTTCCTCTCGCCCCTCCTCCCCCCTCTCGCCCATCCTCCCACTCTCGCCCATCCTCCCCCCTCTCGTCCATCCTCCCCCCCTCTCGCCCATCCTCCCCCCTCTCGCTCATCCTCCCTCCCCCCGCCCTTCCTCCCTCCCCCCTCGCCCTTCCTCCCTCCCCCCTCGCCCTTCCTCCCTCCCCCCCGCCCCCCCCCCCCCCCAGCCCCAGCACCCCGAGCTTCAGGATTAGGGGTTGTCCTTGGAGCTGAACAAGAAGGTATCAGTCCGGTACCTACATTGTGTGAAGAACAGGCTGTCCTGTTCGTTTCACTCCCTTGACCCTGAAACCCGGGACGGAGCCTCTGCTCGTGTTTCAGAGAAGTGAGCCCGACATCGGCATGTTTCCTCCTTTATAATAAAAGGCAAGCTGGAATTTGTGCTTTCACTTGATGTGTCAAAGTGCATCGGAGCCAATGAAGTACTTTTCGAAGTGTGTCCATTGCAGTCATGGGGAAAACGCCTCAGCAAATCATGCGCACAGAAAGCTCCCACTGTCAGCAATGTGACAAGAAGCAGGTCATTATTTTTGTGTGGTGTTTATTGAGGGGTGAATGTTGGCCTGGGCACCAGGCTAACTCATCCGGCCCGTCTTCAGAATAACCCATTGGGATCTTTCACATCCATTTGAGTGGTCATGTAGGGCCTCTGATTAACAACCCATCCAAAAGCTGGTAGCCCCAACAGTACAGCCCTCCCTCACTCCTGACCCTCTGACAGTGCAGCTCTCCCTCAGTACTGACCCTCTGACAGTGCAGCACTCCCTCAGTACTGACCCTCTGACAGTGCAGCACTCCCTCAGTACTGACCCTCTGACAGTGCAGCACTCCCTCAGTACTGACCCTCTGACAGTGCGGCTCTCCCTCAGTACTGACCCTCTGACAGTGCAGCTCTCCCTCAGTACTGACCCTCTGATAGTGCAGCACTCCCTCAGTACTGACCCTCTGACAGTGCAGCACTCCCTCAGTACTGACCCTCTGACAGTGCAGCACTCCCTCAGTACTGACCCTCTGACAGTGCAGCACTCCCTCAGTACTGACCCTCTGACAGTGCAGCACTCGCTCAGTACTGACCCTCTGACAGTGCAGCACTCCCTCAGTACTGACCCTCTGACAGTGCAGCACTACCTCACTCCTGACCCTCTGACAGTGCAGCACTCCCTCAGTACTGACCCTCTGACAGTGCAGCACTCCCTCAGTACTGACCCTCTGACAGTGCAGCACTCCCTCAGTACTGACCCTCTGACAGTGCAGCTCTCCCTCAGTACTGACCCTCTGACAGTGCAGCACTCCCTCAGTACTGACCCTCTGACCGTGCAGCAGTCCCTCAGTACTGAGCCTTGACAGTACAGCACTCCCTCAGTACTGACCCTCTGACAGTGCAGCAGTCCCTCGTTACTGACCCTCTGACAGTGCAGCACTCCCTCAGTACTGACCCTCTGACAGTGCAGCTCTCCCTCAGTACTGACCCTCTGTCCGTGCAGCACTCCCTCAGTACTGAACCTCTGACAGTGCAGCACTCCCTCAGTACTGACCCTCTGACAGTGCGGCACTCCCTCAGTCCTGACCCTCTGACAGTGCAGCACTCCCTCAGTACTGACCCTCTGACAGTGCAGCTCTCCCTCACTCCTGACCTTCTGACAGTGCAGCACTCCCTCAATCCTGACCCTCTGACAGTGCAGCTCTCCCTCACTCCTGACCTTCTGACAGTGCAGCACTCCCTCAGTCCTGACCCTCTGACAGTGCAGCTCTCCCTCACTCCTGACCCTCTGACAGTGCAGCTCTCCCTCACTCCTGACCTTCTGACAGTGCAGCACTCCCTCAATCCTGACCCTCTGACAGTGCAGCTCTCCCTCTGTACTGACCCTCTGACAGTGCAGCACTCCCTCAGTACTGACCCTCTGACAGTGCAGCACTCCCTCAGTACTGACCCTCTGACAGTGCAGCACTCCCTCAGTACTGACCCTCTGACAGTGCAGCACTCCCTCACTCCTGACCCTCTGACAGCGCAGCACTCCCTCAGTACTGACCCTCTGACAGTGCAGCACTCCCTCAGTACTGACCCTCTGACAGTGCAGCACTCCCTCACTCCTGACCCTCTGACAGCGCAGCACTCCCTCAGTACTGACCCTCTGAAAGTGCAGCACTCCCTCAGTACTGACCCTCTGACAGTGCAGCACTCTCTCAGTACTGACCCTCTTGACAGTGCAGCACTCCCTCACTCCTGACCCTCTGACAGTGCAGCACTCCCTCAGTACTGACCCTCTGACAGTGCAGCACTCCCTCACTCCTGACCCTCTGACAGCGCAGCACTCCCTCAGTACTGACCCTCTGACAGTGCAGCACTCCCTCAGTACTGACCCTCTGACAGCGCAGCACTCCCTCAGTACTGACCCTCTGACAGTGCAGCACTCCCTCAGTACTGACCCTCTGACAGTGCAGCACTCTCTCAGTACTGACCCTCTGACAGTGCAGCTCTCCCTCAGTACTGACCCTCTTGACAGTGCAGCACTCCCTCACTCCTGACCCTCTGACAGTGCAGCACTCCCTCAGTACTGTCCCTCTGACAGTGCAGCGCTCCCTCAGTACTGACCCTCTGACAGTGCAGCACTCCCTCAGTACTGACCCCCTGACAGTGCAGCACTCCCTCAGTACTGACCTCCTGACAGTGCAGCACTCCCTCAGTACAGACCCTCTGATAGTGCAGCTCTCCCTCAGTACTGACCCTCTGACAGTGCAGCTCTCCCTCAGTACTGACCCTCTGACAGTGCAGCTCTCCCTCAGTACTGACCCTCTTGACAGTGCAGCACTCCCTCACTCCTGACCCTCTGACAGTGCAGCACTCCCTCAGTACTGACCGTCTGACAGTGCAGCACTCCCTCAGTACTGACCGTCTGACAGTGCAGCACTCCCTCAGTACTGACCCTCTGACCATGCGGCACTCCCTCAGTACTGACCCTCTGACAGTGCAGCTCTCCCTCAGTACTGACCCTCTGACAGTGCAGCACTACCTCACTCCTGACCCTCTGACAGTGCAGCACTCCCTCACTCCTGACCCTCTGACAGTGCAGCACTCCCTCAGTACTGACCCTCTGACAGTGCAGCACTCCCTCAGTACTGACCCTCTGACAGTGCAGCACTCCCTCAGTACTGACCCTCTGACAATGCGGCACTCCCTCAGTACTGACCCTCTGACAGTGCAGCTCTCCCTCAGTACTGACCCTCTGACAGTGCAGCACTCCCTCACTCCTGACCCTCTGACAGTGCAGCACTCCCTCAGTACCGACCCTCTGACAGTGCAGCACTCCCTCAGTACTGACCCTCTGACAGTGCAGCTCTCCCTCAGTACTGACCCTCTGACAGTGCAACACTCCCTCACTCCTGACCCTCTGACAGTGCAGCACTCCCTCAGTACTGACCCTCTGACAGTGCAGCACTCCCTCAGTACTGACCCTCTGACAGTGCAGCACTCCCTCAGTACTGACCCTCTGACAGTGCAGCACTCCCTCAGTACTGGCCCTCTGACAGTGCAGCTCTCCCTCAGTACTGACCCTCTGGCAGTGCAGCACTCCCTCAGTACTGACCCTCTGACAGTGCAGCACTCCCTCAGTACTGACCCTCTGACAGTGCAGCTCTCCCTCAGTACTGACCCTCTGACAGTGCAGCACTCCCTCAGTACTGACCCTCTGACAGTGCAGCTCTCCCTTAGTACTGACCCTCTGACAGTGCAGCTCTCCCTTAGTACTGACCCTCTGACAGTGCAGCACTCCCTCAGTACTGACCCTCTGACAGTGCAGCACTCCCTCAGTGCTGACCCTCTGACAGTGCAGCACACCCTCAGTACTGACCCTCTGACAGTGCAGCTCTCCCTCAGTACTGACCCTCTGACAGTGCAGCACTCCCTCAGTACTGACCCTCTGACAGTGCAGCTCTCCCTCAGTCCTGACCCTCTGACAGTGCAGCTCTCCCTCAGTACTGACCCTCTGACAGTGCAGCACTCCCTCAGTACTGACCCTCTGACAGTGCAGCTCTCCCTCAGTACTGACCCTCTGACAGTGTAGCACTCCCTCAGTACTGACCCTCTGACAGTGCAGCACTCCCTCAGTACTGACCCTCTGACAGTGCAGCACTCCCTCGGTACTGACCCTCTGACAGTGCAGCAATCCCTCAGTACTGACCCTCTGACAGTGCAGCACTCCCTCACACTGACCCTCTGACAGTGCAGCACTCCCTCAGTACTGACCCTCTGACAGTGCAGCGCTCCCTCAGTACTGACCCTCTGACAGTGCAGCACTCCCTCAGTACTGACCCTCTGACAGTGCAGCACTCCCTCAGTACTGACCCTCTGACTGTGAAGCACTCCCTCAGTACTGTCCCTCTGACAGTGCAGCACTCCCTCAGTACTGACCCTCTGACTGTGCAGCTCTCCCTCAGTACTGACCCTCTGACAGTGCAGCACTCCCTCAGTCCTGCCCCTCTGACAGTGCAGCATACCCTCAGGAGTGACCCTCTGACAGTGCAGCACTCCCTCAGTATTGACCCTCTGACAGTGCAGCACTCCCTCAGTATTGACCCTCTGACAGTGCAGCACTCCCTCAGTACTGACCCTCTGACAGTGCAGGCTGGATTTCTGTTCTCCAGTCCTGGTGTTGGATTTGGCCCTGTCACCTCCTCAGCTCGACTTCAAGACCCTATTTCGGTGTTTGAAAAAATCACGGAAATGCATCCTGTTCACCTCTACCGACATCTCTAAACATTACTCCTGGAACCAACCTCACAGGAACAGCAATCTGGCCATCATGACCTTGGCGTGTGTGGATTGTCTTCCACATTTCAATGCAGCAAGGAATACTCCACCAGTCCTGATGCAGCTTGGAACACCCTGTAGCCAAGAAAGTCACTATATAAATGTAGCTCCCATCTTTTACTATCTTTCATCGAACAGATTGTTTCAGTGGGCCCTCGCCCAATCTCTTTGTAATTTGCTCATGGGATGCACGCTACGTTGGCCAGGCCAGCATTTATTACCCATCCCTAACTGCCCTTGAGGAGGTGGTGGTGAGCTGCCTTCTTGAACCCACTGCAGTCCCTGAGGTGTAGGTACTGTCATGTGAGAGTACCTTTAAGAAATGGGTGTTTATTAAATGGGTGTGCATATAAATATATGTAGTGAGAGTACCTTTAAGAAGTGGGTGTTTACTACTGCAGTGATGTCAGAGAGTGGGTGGAGCTTGGCTGTCTGTCAGCTTTTTACTTTCGTTTTAGGCTGTTTGCTGCAGGGTGTGTTTTAGTTTCGTTTTCAGTGTTGGAGCTGAGGCCAGACAGAGCAGGCGTACTGTTGATCTCTCTGCCATGAAAAGACTATCTCTTGATCATTTGGTGAATTCAGAATTATAAATGTTCTCAGTAGCGAATGTAAACCTAATGTGCTTCTGGTAAAAGGTGTTTTAAGTCTTATGGATGTTAAAAGGAAAGCTTAAAGGATTACTTAGTGTTGTATTCTTTGGGGGTTGTATTTTAATTGATGGTTGCTAAGATGTTCACTGTATGTTTTAAAAAGTTTAACTTGAGTTCATAGAATAAACATTGTTTTGCTTTAAAAGATACTTTTCCATTTCTGCTGTACCACACCTGTAGAGTGGGTCGTGTGCTCCACATACCACAATCTATTAAAAGGTGAACTCCATGACAAACTTTTCCCTCGCCCATAACAGTACATCCACAGTGCTGTTAGGGAGGGAGTTCCAGGATTCTGACCCAGCGACAGTGAAGGGACGGCCAACATATTTCAACATCCGGTGATGAGCTACTCGGAGGGGAATGTGCAGAGGGTGGAATTCTCTGGTATCTGCTGCCCCTTTCCATCCAGCTGCTGTTAATCGTGGCTCTGGAAGACCATAACCATATGACATAGGAGCAGAATTAGGCCACTCGGCCCATTGAGTCTGCTCCGCCATTCAATCATGGCTGATAATTTCTCATCCCCATTCTCCTGCCTTCTCCCCATAACCCCTGACCCCCTTATTAATCAAGAACCTATCTATCTCTGCCTTATAAAAAAAAATAAAAGTACCCAATTATTTTTTCCAATTAAGGTGCAATTTAGCGTGGCCAATCCACCTACTCTGCACATTTTTGGGTTGTGGGGGCGAAACCCACGCAGACACGGGGAGTGTGTGCAAAGTCCACACGGACAGTGACCCAGAGCCGGGACCGAACCTGGGACCTCAGCGCTGTGAGGCAGCTTTGCTAACCACTAGGCCACCGTGCTGCCCTATCTATCTCTGTCTGAAAGACACTCAGTGATTGGGCCTCCACAGCCTTCTGCGGCAAAGAGTTCCACAGATTCACCAGCCTCTGGCTGAAGAAATTCCTCCTCATCTCTGTTTTAAAGGATCGTCCCCTCAGTCTGAGGCTGTGGCCTTGGGTTCTAGTTTTTCCTACAAGTGGAAACATTCTCTCCACGCCCACTCTATCCAGGCCTCGCAGTATCCTGTACGTTTCATTAAGATCCCCCCTCAACCCTTCTAAACTCCAGATCTTTGTATCATCTGCAAATTTAGCAACAGTGGCTTCAGTTCGTTCCTCCAGATCATTAATGTAAATTGTGAAAAGTTGTGGTGCCAGCACCGCCCCCTGAGGCACACCACTAGTCACCGGCTGCCATCCTGAAAAAGACCCCTTTATCCCCACTCTGCTGCCGAAGGGGCCTTGGGGAGTGGTTGCAGTGTATCTTGTGGATGGCGGTGGAGAGGGTGAATGTTGGAAGGTGGTGGATGATCTCCGATGAAGTGGTGCACGCAACAGAGCGCCTTCAACCTTCCTCCGAACGGGACTGCACCCTTGCAGGTGAATCAGCAGAGCACTTGGTGAAGTAACTGCTCCACATCTGCCTTGGATGTCCCAAAGCCGCGTCACTCCGGTACTCTCGACAATCTGTTCATGTTACACAGCGTCATTTAGTTATAGCATTTGAAAGATTTCGGCCACTCCCCTGCCCAATATATCCTCGGTGAGAGGTTAGCGTCATTTAGAATATCAGAGCCACACACCGCAACATGTACCTTGTGTGTCTGGTGGTCAGGGCGAATTTGGACAGAAGCAGTAAGACGGGTGGAATTGTACCAGTCCACAGTCAGAGTCCCCCACTCGTATTCACCTCCATCCTCGCCAATTGATTGAAAATGGACAGCAAAAGCCAAATGTCCAGGTCCACGGACCTGCCCGATTCCATATTCACCCCGATGTGAACACGGGCCAGAATTTCACCATCCCTCCCACCTGTAAGTCCAACCATGGGCTGCCCTGAAATGCTGGGGGCGTCCTCGCCGCTACCAACCTGCCCACCCCTGCCCCAGCAGCGAGGACGGTGGGAGGGTGCGGACGAGGCCCAGAATGGCACTCCAGCCCTCCCCCGAAACTGTGGTGCCAAAGAGGCCAGACACTTTCCGCCCGGCCTCCATTTGCGAACTGGCGGGACAAGGCCAGGGACCGGGGGATGGGGGTGGATGCCTGGCAGGATAACCTGCTTAGGCCTCAGGCGGGAAGACCAGCATCTCCTTCGCAGGCCTTCTTTCCTGATCTTGTCCCTCAGGTTTGTCTCCTCGCTCTCCACCCCCCCTCCCCCCCCCCCCCCTCACACACAGGCCCACCACCTTTGTCTGCTCTTTACAAACCACCTCGGCCTTCCTCTCCTCTCCTGGTCCCTGCTGAGGGACGCCAGACTTGCCTGCATCCCGGGCCCCTTCCACTTTGCTCCATGAGGACTCGGTGTCGTCCCAGCAATGGCCACCGCTCCCGGTGGTCTTGCCCACACTAGGCCACAAGTTCGGCATCAGCCAAGGAAAGTCCGCCGAGTTCTCAGGAGAGGGGGGGTCAGTTCCATTCTCCGCTGACCTTTAAAGAAGCCGACTGTGGCACCATCGATAACACACGAGGCGAGACGTAGAGAACTCAATCGAGGCTTTATTGAGCAGACTTGTTCCCCAGCAGCTCAGTTACAGAATGCGGCTGCTGGGAGAACCTGGGTTCTTATACCCCGCCTTTCTGGGTGGAGCCCAGTCAGCGGCAGATCCAATCAGGACCCAGTATCTATCCACCAATAGCCCCTCGGCATCATGGTGTACCGTATTACCCCTAATACATACCACCACATTCACCCCTTGTTAAAAAGGAACCCGGCGGGGTGGTGGGTGGTAGGGGTTTACAGGGCCGGTATTGTGCCTTAACCATTAACTATGTACAACAATGTCGCTTTTACTGGGCCACAGAATTATTTACATTACTTAAACCGATTTGATGAGCCGAGAGGGTGCCTGGTCGCCCTTTCCGATCGTCTCAGCCCGGGTGGTGGTGCTGGCTCAGGTCCGGTCGACTCTGGGAGCGTCGCGCTGTCCGTCCCTGTTTCCTTACTCCTGGGCGGGCCTGGGAGGAGAACCGATCCCCCCCGGGAAGGGGGTGGCTGTGGGGTGCACCGGCGGGAGTGAGGGGGTGGTGATTGGTGTTGGGGGGGAGCTCCGGCGGGCGCCAGATCCCTCAGGGAGACCGTGTCCTGTCAGCCGTCGGGGTACGCCATGTAGGCGTACTGCGGGTTTACGTGGAGGAGGTGGACCTTTTCCACCAACGGGCCTGATTTGTGCGCCCGCACATGTTTCCGGAGCAGGATGAGTCCCGGGGCTGCCAGCCAGGTCGGAAGTGACGTTCCAGAGGAGGACTTCCTAGGGAAGACAAGGAGGCGATCGTGAGGCATTTGGTTAGTGGTGGTGCACAGCAGGGACCGGATAGAGAGAAGGGCATCCGGGAGGACTTCCTGCCAGCGGGAAGTTGGGAGACTCCAAGACCGCAGGGCCAGTAGGACGGTCTTCCAGACCGTTCCGTTCTCCCGCTCTACCTGCCCGTTCCCCCGGGGGTTGTAACTGGTCGTCCTGCTCGAGTCAGGTGGCCGCAGTCATGTCGGGGCAGGGGATGGCGAAGGGGAAATGGGAGTATTCGTCAACGACGTTAAGAAAGTACGTGTTGCGATCGGTGGAGGGGAGGGGGCCTTTGAAATCCAAACTGAGGCGTTCAAAGGGACGGGAAGCCTTTATCAGGTGCGCTCTATCTGGCCTGAAAAAATGCGGTTTGCATTCTGCGTAGATTTTGCAGTTCCTGGTGACTGTTCGGACCTCCTCGACGGAGTACGGGAGGTTGCGGGCCTTTATGAAGTGGTAGAAACGAGTGACCCCCGGGTGGCAGAGGTCCTCGTGGAGGGCTTGGAGATAGGGCATCGGACGGCTCGTTCAGCTTTCCGGGACGGTACAAGATCTCATACTTGTAGGTGGAGAGTTCGATCCTCCACCGCAGGATCTTGTCGTTTTTTATCTTGCCCCGCTGTGCATTATCGAACATAAAGGCTACCGACCGTTGGTCAGTGAGGAGAGTGAATCTCCTACCGGCCAGGTAATGCCTCCAATGTCGCACAGCTTCCACTATGGCTTGGGCCTCCTTTTCCACTGAGGAGTGGCGGATTTCTGAAGCGTGGAGGGTCCGGGAGAAAAAGGCCACGGGTCTGCCCGCTTGGTTGAGAGTGGCCGCCAGAGCTATGTCGGACACGTCGCTCTCGACTTGGAAGGGGAGGGACTCGTCGATGGCACGCATCGTGGCCTTTGCGATATCCGGTTTGATGCAGCTGAAGGCCTGGCGGGCCTCTGTCGACAGGGGAAAGGTAGTGGACTGGATTAGTGGGCGGGCCGTGTCTGCGTATTGGGGAACCCACTGGGCATAATAAGAAAAGAAGCCCAGGCAGCGTTTCAGGGCTTTGGCACAGTGGGGTAGGGGGAACTCCATGAGGGGGCGCATGCATTCAGGGTCGGGACCTATCACTCCATTACGCACTACGTAGCCCAAGATGGCTAGATGGTCGGTGCTAAACACGCATTTTTCCTCGTTGTAGGTGAGGTTGAGGGCATTAGCGGTTTGGAGGAATTTGCGGAGGTTGGCGTCGTGGTCCTGCTGGTCGTGGCCGCAGATGGTGACGTTGTCGAGGTAAGGGAACGTGGCCCGTAAACCGTGCTGGTCAACCATTCGGTCCATCTCCCGTTGGAAGACCGAGACTCTGTTCGTGACGCCGAATGGAACCCTTAAAAGGTGGTATAGCCGCCCGTCTGCTTCGAAGGCAGTGTACTTGCGGTCACCGGGGCGAATGGGGAGCTGGTGGTAGGCAGACTAAAGGTCCACAGTGGAGAAGACCTTGTATTGTGCAATCCGATTGACCATGTCGGATATGCGGGGGAGAGGGTACGCATCTAGCTGCGTGTACCTGTTGATGGTCTGACTGTAGTCTACGACCATCCTCTGCTTCTCCCCGGTCTTCACAACTACCACCAGGGCTCTCCAGGGACTATTGCTGGCCTGGATGATGCCTTCCTTCAGTAGCCGCTGGACTTCGGACCGGATAAACGTCCGGTCTTTGGCGCTGTATCGTCTGCTCCTCGTGGCGACGGGCTTGCAATCCGGGGTGAGGTTCGCAAACAAGGAAGGCGGTTCAACCTTGAGGGTCGCGAGGCAGCAGATAGTCAGTGGGGGTATAGTGCCGCCAAATTTGAATGTTAAGCTCTGGAGTTTGCATTGGAAATCCAACCCCAGGAGGGTGGACGCACAGAGGTGGGGGAGGACATACAGCCGGTAATTTTTGAACTCTCTCCCCTGCACCGTTAGGTTTGCGATGCAGAACCCTTTGATTTCAACGGAGTGGGACCCCGCCGCCAGGTACATTTTTTGGGCGCTTGGACGAATTACAAGGGAACAGCGTCTTACCGTGTCCGGATGAATAAAACTCTCCGTGCTCCCAGAGTCGTTGCTGTCTGGAGCGTCCGGAGCCGCGACTGGTCCAGGGTCACCGATGCCAAACGTGGTTGCTGCATCTGGTCATTGTCTTCAGGCAGCGTGGAGCCGTCTACGCTGGGGTCCTTGCCTGTCAGCCAAGAAGGCGGCGTCCATGGATCGCACGCGTTCGGGGGTGGACAAAATGGCCACTCCCATGGATCGCACGCGTTCGGGGGTGGACAAAATGGCCGCTCCCATGGATCGCACGCGGCCCGCGGGTAACAAGATGGCGGCGCCCATCCCCCCTCGTGGCGTCCGGGGTCCAAAATAGCGGCGCCCGTTGGCCGCACATGGGGTGCTGTGGGGGGGTGAATCCGTGGTCCCGTTTCTTCCCCGGAGATAGCGGCGACCCCCCGGGACTGGCACACCGCTGCGTAGTGCCCCTTTTTGTCGCAGCTTTTACAGGTGGCTGAGCGGGCCGGGCAGCGCTGCCGGGGGTGTTTCGGCTGCCCCCAAAAATAGAACCGGGTGGTCTGGGGTTCTGGCCGCGCAAGCTTGCGGGGGTGGGTGGGGGTTGCCGGGGGGTCGATCGCGGCGGGGGTCCACGGAGCCCAAGGGGCTGTAGTGCGGTCAGGGGCGTAGGCGCGGGTGTTTTGGGAGGCCACGTTGAGGGAGGACGCAAGGGCCCGTGCCTCTGTGAGTCCGAGAGAGTCTTTTTCTAAAAGTCTCTGGCGAATTTGAGATGATGCCAAACCTGCTACATACGCGTCTCTGACCAGGAGCTCCGTATGTTCGTTCGCCGTTACTGCTGGGCAGTTGCAGTTTCTTCCCAGGATCAGTAGAGCATTGTAGAATTCGTCTAGCGATTCCCCGGGGATTTGTCATCTCGTCGCGAGCTGGTGGCGTGCATAGACCTGGTTGACGGGCCGAATGTAGGTCTCTCTCAGCATGGTGATTGCCGCTTGGAAATCCTCCGCGTCCTCGATGAACGAGTAGTTTTCGGGACTCACCCTGGAATGTAGGACCTGCATCTTCTGGTCTTCTGTTGGTATGCCGGGGGCCGTTCGGGGGTATCCCTCAAAGCACGCCAGCCAGTGCTTAAACGCAGATGTTGAGTTAGCTGCTTGGGGGCCGATTCGCAGGCACTCCGGGGCGATCCGAAGCTCTATATTCCTTTTTAAGTATGCTCAATAAAATGTGGCACCATCGATAACACACGAGGCGAGACGTAGAGAACTCAATCAAGGCTTTATTGAGCAGACTTGTTCCCCAGCAGCTCAGTTACAGAATGCGGCTGCTGGGAGAACCTGGGTTCTTATACCCCGCCTTTCTGGGTGGAGCTCAGTAGGCGGCAGATCCAATCAGGACCCAGTATCTGTCCACCAATAACCCCTCGGCATCATGGTTTACCGTATTACCCCTAATACATACCACCACATTCACCCCTTGTTAAAAAGGAACCCGGCGGGGTGGTGGGTGGTATGGTGGTATGGGTTTACAGGGTCGGTATTGTGCCTTAACCATTAACTATGTACAACAATGTCGCTTTTACTGGGCCACAGAATTATTTACGTTACTTTTCAAACATGACACTGCCGTGGGGTTGGGGTGGTGGTGGTGGTGGTGGTGGTGGTGGGGGGGGGGGGGGGGGGCGGGTGGCAAGGAGGAGTTGGGTCCACAAGGTTTGAATAATCCTTTTTACCGTCAAAGTACGCAATAACCTTGTAGATTAGGGGCTGCACATGGCGCAGTGGTTAGTACTGGGACTGCGGAACTGAGGACCCGGATTCGAAGCCCGGCCCTGGGTCACTGTCCGTGTGGAGTCTGCACGCTCTCCTTGTGTCTGCGTGGGTTTCACCCCCACAACCCAAAGATGTGCTGGTTAGGTGAATTGGCCATGTTAAATTGCCCCTTAATTGGAAAAGAAAAATAATTGGCTACCCCTAATTTTAAAAAAAACCTTGTAGATTCGGTTGTTCTCGGTGATTGAGAGCCAAGTTTTAATAATAATATTAGTGTCACAAGTAGGCTCACATTAACACTGCAATGAAGTTACTGTGAAAATCCCCTAGTCGCCACATTCCGGGACCTGTTCGGGTCACAGAGGGAGAATTCAGAATGTCCAAATCACCTAACAGGACTTGTGGGAGGAAACCCAGACAGACACGGGGAGAACGTGCAGACTCGACACAGACAGTGACCCAAGCCGGGAATCGAACCCGGGTCCCTGGCACTGTGAAGCAACAGTGCTAACCACTGCGCTACCGTGCCGCCCGAAATGTGACATTCCTACCTTTGCTGATGGGTATCGATCTTTCAGATAGAGAATTGGGAAAAGGAGGAGCAAGTTGTGTCCCTTGTGTCTGCAAGACCATTTGCTGAGATAATCCCTTGCGAACAAAATTCTCTCAATCTCAGATTTAAAATCAATCGACCAGGCGCCAATTGCTGTCTGCGGAAGAGAGTTCCTGATGTTTACTGCCCTTTGCGTGTTGCGGTGTTCGCTCATTTCACTTTTAGCACACTGGGCTAAATCGCTGGCTTTGAAAGCAGACCAAGGCAGGCCAGCAGCACGGTTCAATTCCCGTACCAGCCTCCCCGAACAGGCGCCAGAATGTGGCGACTAGGGGCTTTTCACAGTAACTTCATTTGAAGCCTACTTGTGACAATAAGCGATTTTCATTTCATTCATGATAGGTTTAGACTGTATCGCGAGAGACCCAGACTCACCAATCAGTGGAAGTTGTTTCTCTCCCTTGTGATACATTGAGACAGGTTCGAACCCCGGCTCTGGGTCACTGTCCATGTGGAGTTTGCACATTCTCCCCCCAATCCCAAGCCCTCGCGGGACCGTGTGAGATCCACCGTACTTTTTTGAAAAAGAGCAGGAAAGGTGTTCTCGACGTCCTGGCCAATAACGACCTTTCGATAAACTTGCAGCAATTAACTGGCCAGGGCCCACAAAGGATCGTAGCTATCTCTCCATGAGAGGGGGAGAGGTTGCACCACACAGAAAGCAAGAGGAAAGGTGAGGAGGTAAGCTACAGGAACTACCACAGCCGGCACAGAGATTAAATGCACAGCGTTGACGTCACTCTGCATCGTACACTAACCTTCGAAGCAAACCAAGGCCGCCCGTCCTCCCCACCTCCACCCACCCAACTGACATCAATTATATATTTAAAAGAAGATTATTTGCTCATTATCACATTGTTGTCTTGGGGAGCTTACCGTTACACAAATTGGCTGCCATGCTCCGGGACCGCCACCCGAGGCGCTATACAAATGTTTGTGGGTCAGATCGAGCGACATTTCTCAGCTGGTAACACCGCCATCAGGTGGTGGAGACACGTCGGTACAGGGCCCGTCGGGGGAGAAAATAAATTACCTGAACCGACGAGCTGAATATTGCACCACCTCGAAGAATATTTATCATCAAACTTTACAAATGCAGGCGTAGCTCCATGTGCCCCTCCCCAAAACATCACACCAGCACATAAGATCACAGTGAAGACTTTAAAAAAACGTCAAACAGGGAGACACATCTTGTAACCTAGGAAGTACATGTAAACAAGAGTCTGAAAGGAAGGAGCGTAATAAATAGGAGCTGGCCGCTTTGCCCTTTGAGCCTGCTCTGCCATGCAATAAGATTGCAGCTGATCGTCTACTTCTGAACCATTTTTCCCCACTATCCCCACATCCATTAACCTTTTTAAATTTAATTTACATTTCTTTTTCTGATTAAGGGGCAATTTAGCGTGGCTAATCTACCTAGCCAGCACATCTTTGGGTTGTGGGGGCGAAACCCACGCAGACACGGGGAGAATGTGCAAACTCCACACGGACAGTGACCCGGGTCCAGGATCGAACCCGAGTCCTCGGTGCCGTGAGGCAGCAGTGCTAACCAGTGCGTCACGGTGCCACAATTTATTCAAATCCCCTCACGATGAGGGCCAACATGCCATTTGCCGTCCGAATTGCTTGCTGCACGTGCATTTGGATTTGAGTGACTCATGAACAAGGACACCCAGGTCCCTCTGGACACCTGCACTTCACAACCTTTCACCTTTTAAGAAATACTCAACCTTTCTGTTTATCTTACTGTTGTATCTGTAAAACCTCAGACACTGTTGACCAGTTTATTTACTCAAGGTTTTACCCAGGTGTCTTTAATAAGGAGGAGAACAAACCACAAACACAAATTCAAGTTCAGCACTTATTTAATACACCATGTTCCCGTATACTATCCACAGACATAATCTAGAGGTCCCGTAAGGATGACTTGGTATGTCGTGGATCTGATCCGTGAGCCCGTCTGGTTTGTCAATAAGACCAAAAGACCATAAGACATAGGAGCGGAAGTAAGGCCATTCAGCCCATCGAGTCCACTCCACCATTCAATCATGGCTGATTTCAACTCCATTCACCCGCTCTCTCCATAGCCCTTAATTCCTCGAGAAATCAAGAATTTATCAACTTCTGTCTTAAAGACACTCAACGTCCCGGCCCGCTGTGGCAATGAATTCCACAGACCCACCACTCTCTGGCTGAAGAAATTCCTCCTCATCTCTGTTCTAAAGTGACTTCCTTTTATTCTAAGGCTGTGCCCCCGGGTCCTAGTCTCCCCTGCTAATGGAAACAACTTCCCTACGTCCACTCTATCTAAGCCATTCATTATCTTGTAAGTTTCTATTAGATCTCCCCTCAACCTCCTAAACTCCAATGAATATAATCCCAGGATCCTCAGACGTTCATCGTATGTTAGGCCTACCATTCCTGGGATCATCCATGTGAATCTCCGCTGGACCCGCTCCAGTGCCAGTATGTCCTTCCTGAGGTGTGGGGCCCAAAATTGCTCACAGTATTCTAAATGGGGCCTAACTAATGCTTTATAAAGTTTCAGAAGTACATCCCTGCTTTTATATTCCAAGCCTCTTGAGATAAATTACATTGCATTTGCTTTCTTAATTACGGACTCAACCTGCAAGTTTACCTTTAGAGAATCCTGGACTAGGACTCCCAAGTCCCTTTGCACTTCAGCATTATGAATTTTGTCACTGTTTAGAAAATAGTCCATGCCTCTATTCTTTTTTCCAAAGTGCAAGAACTCGCACTTGCCCACATTGAATTTCATCAGCCATTTCTTGACCACTCTCCTAAACTGTCTTTCTGCAGCCTCCCCATCTCCTCCATACTATCTGCCCCTCTACCTATCTTTGTATCATCGGCAAACTTAGCCAGAATGCCCCCAGTCCCGTCATCTAGATCGTTAATATATAAAGAGAACAGCTGTGGCCCCAACACTGAACCCTGCGGGACACCACTCTCGTCACCGGTTGCCATTCCGAAAAAAAACCTTTTATCCCAACTCTCTGCCTTCTGCCTGACAGCCAATCGTCAATCCATGTTAGTACCTTGCCTCGAATACCATGGGCCCTTATTTTACTCAGCAGTCTCCCGTGAGGCACCTTATCTAAGGCCTTTTGGAAGTCAAGATAGATAACATCCATTGGCTCTCCTTGGTCTAACCTATTTGTTATCTCTTCAAAGAACTCTAACAGGTTTGTCAGGCACGACCTCCCCTTACTAAATCCATGCTGACTTGTCCTAATCCGACCCTGCACTTCCAAGAATTTAGAAATCTCATCTGAAACAATGGATTCTAGAATCTTGCCAACAACCGAGGTTAGGCTAATTGGCCTATAATTTTCCATCTTTTTCCTTGTTCCCTTCTTGAACAGGGGGGTTACAACAGCGATTTTCCAATCCTCTGGGACTTTCCCTGACTCCAGTGACTTTTGAAAGATCATAACTAACGCCTCCACTATTTCTTCAGCTATCTCCTTCAGAAGTCTAGGATGTAGCCCACCTGGGCCCGGAGATTTATCAATTTTTAGACCTCTTAGTTTCTCTAGCACTTTCTCCTTTGTGATGGCTACCATATTCAACTCTGCCCCCTGACTCTCCTGAATTGTTGGGAGATTACTCATGTCTTCTACTGTGAAGACTGACGCAAAGTACTTATTTTGTTCCTCAGCTATTTCCTTGTCTCCCATCACTAGATTACCAGCGTCATTTTGGAGCGTCCCAATGTCTACTTTTGCCTCCCGTTTGTTTCTAATGTATTTAAATAAACTTTTACTATCATTCCTAATGTTACTGGCTAGCCTACCTTCATAATTGATCCTCTCTTTCTTTATTTCTCTCTTTGCTATCCTCTGTTTGTTTTTGTAGCCTTCCCAATCTTCTGACTTCCCACTACTCTTTGCCACATTATAGGCTTTCTCTTTTGCTTTGATGCATTCCCTAACTTCCTTTGTCGGCCATGGCTGCCTAATCCCCCCTCTGATAACCTTTCTTTTCTTTGGGATGAACCTCTGTACTGTGTCCTCAATTACTCCCAGAAACTCCTGCCATTGCTGTTCTACTGTCTTTCCCACTAGGCTCTGCTCCCAGTCGATTTTCGTCAGTTCCTCCCTCATGCCCCTGTAGTTACCTTTATTTAACTGTCACACCTTTACATCTGATTCTACCTTCTTTCTTTCAAATTGGAGATTGAATTCTACCATATTATGATCACTGCCTCCTAAGTGTTCCCTTACTTTAAGATCTTTAATCAAGTCTGGCTCATTACATAACACTAAGTCCAGAATGGCCTGTCCACTCGTGGGCTCCATCACAAGCTGTTCCAAAAAGCCCTCCTGTAAACATTCAATGAATTCCCTTTCCTTGGATCCACTGGCAGCATTATTTACCCAGTCCACCTGCATATTGAAGTCCCCCATGATCACTGTGACCTTGCCTTTCTGACATGCCCTTTCTATTTTGTGGTGCATTTTGTGCCCCTGGTCGTGACCACTGTTCGGAGGCCTGTACATAACTCCCATTATGGTTCCTCAACTCTACCCACACAGACTCCACATCATCTGACCCCATGTCGTTTAGTGCTATTGATTTAATTTCATTCCTAATTAACAAGGCAACCCCGCCCCCCTGCCCAACTTCAAAGCTTACCTCGGATCCTCCACCGAAGACGTCACCGACCTCCAAAAGCGGCAAATATTCAACGCACGGATGAGCCCGCAAGTTTTCCTTCTTATCAGAGACGCCCCCTCGTATTCGGAGGCGATAATGCTGCTGAAAGGACAGTACGTTCAGACAGTAAACGAGGTGTACGCCAGGCACCTCCTTGCCACGAGGCGACAACGCCCCGGAGAATCACAAGCCGAATTCCTGCGTGCTTTGCGGGTACTCGGCCGCGACTGTGCTTGCCAGGCAGTATCGGCTGCCCAACACACAGAGCTGCTCATCAGGGACGCCTCTGTCGCGGATATTAAATCCAATTACATCCACTAGCGCTTGCTAGAAGGGGGTACGCTCGGCCTACCAGAGACAGTGCAGTTCTCAAACTCCCCGGAAGTGGCTTTCCAGAACATGGAGGCCTACACCTCCGACCACGCGGCAACCTCGTGGATGTCATGGGCGCCGCCATCACCCAACGCGAGTGCAGCGCAAGCCTGTGCCGTGCAGCAGCCCGCCAACGCCGGAAGCCCGAAATGCTACTTTTGCAGCCAGGGTAAGCACCCCAGACAACGCTGCCCTGCACGGAACGCAACTTGCAACGGGTGTGGGAGGAAGGGCCACTTCGCCAAAGTCTGCCAGACCCCACCTGTCCCTAAAGTTCCTAGGCCCAGCAGCGCTGCTCGTTGCCTGTTGGGACCTCCCCCATCTGCCGCGTCACCCGCCATGTGTGACTCGTGGGCGCCGCCATCTTCGCTGCCACCCACCATGTGCGACCCGTGGGGGCCGCCATCTTCACTGACACCTGCCCTGTGCGACCTGTGGGGGCCGCCATCTTGGCCACCATCTTGTACTCCACTCGCCACGCACGGCCCATGGGGGCCGCCATCTTGGAACCGCTCCGCCGCAGCCCGGGACCCCTGCTCACCCGGTCGTACGCTGACCACCGCTACCTCCGACCGGCCCATCCACCACCTTCCGAAGCTCAGCTCCATCGCACTCGACCAGTCTCGACCTCGCCAACTCTCGAAATCCACGATGACCATCCGGGCATGAGACGGCCTGCCTCTTCGATTCCGGGAGCACAGACAGCTTTATCCAGCTAAATACAGTAAGGTGCTGCTCCCTCCCAATTGTACCCGCGACCCAGAAAATCTCCCTGGCTTCCGGATCACATTCCGTAGCAGTCCGGGGGTACTGTGTCGCGGCCCTTTCAGTACAAGGCGCAGGGTACACTAACTTTAAACTCTACGTCCTCCCCTATCTCTGCACTGCCCTATTACTGGGCCTGGACTTCCAGTGCCACCTCCAAAGCCTTACCTTAAAGGTCGATGGACCCCTGCCCCCCCTCACCGTCTGTAGCCCCGCGACCCTTAAGATCGCCCCACCCTCGCTCTTCGCTAACCTCCCCGGATTGTAAGCCCGTCGACACTAGGAGCCGACGATACAGTGCCTGGGACAGGGCCTTTATCAGGTCGGAGGTCCAGCGGCTCCATCAAGAGGGGATCATTGAGGCTAGTACCAGCCCTTGGAGAGCCCTAGTGATTGTCAAGACTGGGGAGAAGCACCGGATGGTCACCGACTACAGTCAGATAATCAACCGGTACACGCAGCTCGATGCGTACTCCCTCCCCCGCATATCTGACATGGTCAACCAGATTGCGCAGTATTGAGTCTTCTCCACAGTCGTCTTGAAGTCTGCATACTACCAGCTCCCTATCCACCCGGAGGACCACCAATACACTGCCTTCGAGGCAGATGGCCGCCTCTACCATTTCCTCAGGTCCCCTTCGGCGTCACCAATGGGGTCTCGGTCTTCCAGCGAGAAATGGACCGAATGTTTGAACTAGTACAGGCTGCGGGCCACGTTCCCGTACCTAGAAAATGTTACCATCTGCGGCCACGATCAGCAGGACCATGACGCAAACCTCCAAAAATTCCTCCACACCGCCAAGCTCCTTAACCTCTCATGCAATAAGGAGAAATGCGTTTTCCGCACAACCCGCCTAGCCATCCTTGGCTATGTTGTGGAAAACGGAGTCCTAGGGCCCGACCCCGACCGCATGCACCCCCTCCTGGAACCCCCCCTCCCCCACTGCCCCAAGGCCCTGAAGAGATGCCTGGGGTTCTTCTCTTATTATGCACAGTGGGTCCCCAATTATGCGGACAAGGCCCACCCACTCATTAAATCTACCATTTTTCCCCTGACGGCTGAGGCCCGCCGGGCCTTCAACCGCATCAAGGCAGATATTGCCAAAGCCGCGATGCACGTTGTGGATGAGACCATTCCGTTCCAGGTGGAGAGCGATGCGTCGGACTTTGCCCTGGCCACTACCCACAACCAGGCGGGCAGGCCCGTGGCTTTCTTCTCCCGTACCCTCCATGCCTCCGATATTTGACACTCCTCCATCAAAAAGGAAGCCCAGGCCATTGTGGAAGCTGTGTGACATTGGCGGCATTACCTGGCCGGCAGGCGATTCACTCTCCTCACTGACCAACGATCGGTTGCCTTCATGTTTAATAACACACAGCGGGGCAAAATCAAGATTCTGAGGTGGAGGATCGAACTCTCCACCTACAACTATGAGATCTTGTACCGACCTGGGAAGCTCAATGAGCCCCCAGATGCCCTATCCCACGGTACATGTGCCAGTGCACAAGTAGACCGAGTTCGGGCCCTCCACAATGACCTCTGTAACCCGGGGGTCACCCGTTTTTTTCATTTTATCAAGGCTCGCAACCTGCCTTACTCCAGTGAGGAGGCCAGGACCATGACCAGGGACTGCCAGGCCTGCGCGGAGTGCAAACCACACTTCTATCGGCCCGACAGAGGGCACCTGGTAAAGGCCTCCCGCCCCTTTGAGCGCCTCAGCATCGATTTCAAAGGGCCCCTCCCCTCCACTGACCGTAACATGTACTTCCTCAACGTTGTTGATGAGTACTCACGATTCCCCTTTGCCATCCCGTGCCCTGACATGACCTCTGCCACCGTCATCAAGGCCCTGCACAGTCTCTTCACTTTGTTCGGTTTCCCCACCTACTTCCATAGCGATCGGGGTTCCTCCTTCATGAGCGACGAGTTGCGTCAGTTCCTGCTTAGCAAGGGCATCGCCTCAAGCAGGACGACCAGCTACAACCCCCGGGGAAACGGACAGGTGGAGAGGGAGAACGCAACGGTCTGGAAGGCCGTCCTTCTGGCCCTACGGTCTAGAAGTCTCCCAGTCTCCTGCTGGCAGGAGGTCCTTCCCGATGCAGTCCACTCCATCCGGTCGCTCCTGTGCACTGCCACTAATGAGACCCCTCACGAACGTATGTTTGCCTTCCTCCGGAGCATGTGAGGAGTCATAAATCGGATCCCCTCGTCGAGAAGGTCCTGCTCCTCCATGCCAACCCACAATATGCCTACGTGGCACATCATGACGTGCGGCAGGACACAGTCTCCCTCCGGGATTTGGCACCTGGAGGTTTCCCAGCGACCATCGCCACCACCCCCGACCCTACACCGTCTCCCTCCACCACTACCCGGCTGCTTCAAGATTTGGCCCCCGCAGGCCCATCGGCGGCCATCACCACCCCCCCACCCCTATTCCACCCCCCATCCACCGACTCAACTACTGGGTGCAGAAGAGGACAACACGCTCCCGGACGCGCGGGTCTCAACACCAGTGCCCACACCACAGCCGGGACTGAGGCGATCACGGCGGAAGGTCAAAGCCTCCGACAGACTCGACCTTTAAGTCCACTTCACCCCTGCTGGACTCTTTTTTTTTTAACAGGGGGTGAATATGGTAAACCACTGTTAGTATATTATATGTATTGTGGTAAACTGTTACTGTATTACATGTATTGTGGTAAACCAGTGCCTGATGGCTCCGCCTCCCCTCGGTAAAAAGGTGGCCGACCTCCAGCCCTGCCCCAGTTCGGGAGCAGAGGCCAGGAGGCTTTCTGTTTAGCTTATTGAAGCCTCAGTTTTGTTCACTACTCATCTTGTGTTGATTGATGGCACATCAGAGGGGAAAAGAGAGAATTATCATAGAACTTACAGTGCAGAAGGAGGCCATTTGGCCCATCGGGTCTGCACCGGCTCTTGGAAAGAGCACCCTACCCAAGGTCCACACCTCCACCCTATCCCCATAATCCAGTAACCTAAGGGCAATTCTGGACACTAAGGACAATTTATCATGGCCAATCCACCTAACCTGCACATCTTTGGACTGTGGGAGGAAACCGGAGCACCCGGAGGAAACCCACGCGCACACGGGGAGAACGTGCAGACTCCACACAGGCGGTGACCCAAGCTAGGAATCGAACCTGGGACCCTGGAGCTGTGAAGCAATTGTGCTATCCACAATGCTACCGTGCTGCCATGGAGAATGGAGAGGGGGAAGGGACAATGGGTGAATGCTTCAGAGGATGGGGGCGCTTGTGGGATGAGGTCAGCAACTGGTTGCTCTGTGTCCAGGAGGCAGAAAGTCCGGTAGGACTTTGACATACCTGTCTCCATCCCCTTTCCTGTAAGTATGTTCCTCGCTATCTGAACTGCACCACAGTTCACTGCATTCTGGCCCGTGATACAAAACACTGTACAGTGACTATATATGTGGATTTTGTAAGGAAAGGATTAAACGGACTAGCGACAGATCTATTCCAGGTCAAGCTGAAGCCATTTAAGGTTGTTATTTTGCTATTAACTGCCCGTTTATTGCAGTCATGTGGACTTCAACTTCTGTTCAAGCGGATTCTTCCATTTCTAATACGTTTCAGTAACTCATTTATCATGCAATTACAGAGCTCTGCAACAATTAAAAGATAGCAATGAATGAACTGTGAGTTGTTCCTTGCGATACCGCCAGGGTGAGAAACTGGAGTCATCCGATAAACTAAGTGGAAAGACGCCAGGGCTCCCGAGCTTGAGGGGGCTGGCACTGCGTGGTTAGGTCTGTAGAGGAGAGAGAAAAAAAACTATGAGAATAAAAACAATGACTCACCAAAGATCTTGTTGATACTCTTTTTTTATAATTCAGTGGTCTGGAATGTGGTGGAGGCAGATTCCACTGGGGCACTCAAAAGGAAGTGGAACATAATAGTAATAATAATCTTTATTATTGTCACAAATAGACACTGCAATGAAGTCATTGTGAAAAGCCCCTAGTCGCCACACTCCGGCCCCTGTTCGGGTACAGAGAGGGAGAATTCAGAATGTCCAATTCACCGAACAATTCAGAATGTCCAATTCACCTGGCACTGTGAAGCAACAGTGCTAACCACTGTGCTATCGTGCTGTGAAAATATCGCAGAGGCTATGGGGGACGGAGACGGGCTAACTGAGTCGCCCTTTTCATAGAATTTACAGTGCAGAAGGAGGCCATTTGGCCCATCGAGTCTGCACCAGCTCTTGGAAAGAGCACCCTACCCAAGGTCAGCACCTCCACCCTATCCCCATAACCCAGTAACCCCACCCAACACTAAGGGCAATTTTGGACACTAAGGGCAATTTAGCATGGCCAATCCACCTACCCTGCACGTCTTTGGACTGTGGGAGGAAACCCACGCACACACGGGGAGGATGTGCAGACTCCGCACAGACAGTGACCCAAGCCGGAATCAAACCTGGGACCCTGGAGCTGTGAAGCAATTGTGCTATCCACAATGCTACCGTGCTGCCCCTCTCTTGCAGAGAGCTAGCAAGGAAACAATGGTCTGAATAGTCCCCTTCCGTGATGCAATCTTTCCAAGCTTCTAAAAGCAAGGGCAGGTTTAATTGTGCCTCCAATCGTGGGCTGCACAGTTTGCTGTTGCCGGGGGCGCGGAACCAAAGTAATATATTGCGTAGTGTATTAGACATTTGAATTTCAGCTAAATCCAAGGGTGTACATTGGTAAACATTAAAAATAAGGTATAAGTTTTAGTGGGTTTAATTTAGTGTTTCTGGTGGACAAAGGTGTGAGGGGGTGGTTCAGTTTCAACTGTGTTTCTATTGTGCTTAGGGATATGACATGAAGAATAAATAGGCCAGCAGAGGTATGCGGGCATTGCTTAGCAACTGGAGGTCTTGGTAAAGTAAACAAAAAGCTTTTAAGTTTTAGTTTTACCTCAATATATTGCAGTTAGAGACAGGGCATCGGGGAGTGAACTTCTCTCAAATCTGCCATGAGAAGCTGAACAGGACAAGGGAGCTGGAAAAGATGCAAGCTTCCTAAGGAACAAAATACAGTCCAGATAACCAGGGAATTGGAACGGTAAGAATATGTAAGATGACTGAAGTGAACAGAGACCAACGTATTGTTCAAAATAATTCAATGAAGAGTAAACAAAATGTTCTGAGTTAAACAGACAGTTGCAGTAACTAAATTTAAAGTGGGACAGCAGACTTCAGAGGTACATGGAGTGTTTGATGGTATTTTAATACAGTCCGGGAATCGACAATTAAAGTAATTGCGAACAGTTTGTACAGCAGTCAAGACAAAGTAATTCGAAAAGATTTGGTTTAAAATCCTGGACTGGATTCGCTGTTAAAGTGGAATGGCAGCTTTGTTTAAAAGAGTCATTTGTTAAACCTGGACTGGATTTCAGAATGCAAACCACTAATTGATATACCTTCAATTCACCGAGAGGCAGAGAGAGCGAGTGAACATTAGGCTTTATTAGTCATGAACTTGCCTAGCCAGAGTCGGTTGTGCAGATGAATGCCGCCCACAGGCGGCCGGTCTATATATGGCCCCGGTGAGGGCGGAGCCAGAGGCGGAGCCCACCGGGGTTACAGTACAGTACCTGGAAGCAGCTCGTATTACCACTTCCAGGTCATAGGTCATAGGTTACAGTATCATGCATGCATTAGGTGAATACATTCACCACACTAATGTGAACAAAGATTTTAAAGTGTGTTTTTGGGAGTGGAGTTTGGAAATTGTCACATGACAATCATCTGGGGGGATTCTGTAAAGAAATCCACAGACATTCACTTGACTTTCAGAGCGGAGAGTGTATTTCTCCACAGTTATGTTGTTTGTTTAAGGGAACGTTGTGTTGCTGAGTCCATAGCATCTTATGACAAACTTCATAATCCATGTTAATCTTAAAATCTG
Organism: Scyliorhinus torazame; assembly: GCF_047496885.1. Classification (NCBI taxonomy): domain Eukaryota; kingdom Metazoa; phylum Chordata; class Chondrichthyes; order Carcharhiniformes; family Scyliorhinidae; genus Scyliorhinus; species Scyliorhinus torazame. The sequence continues at coordinate 204,565,741 of NC_092720.1, forward strand.
TGCATATTTGCAAAGCTAAGGGGGAGTAAAGACATATTGTATCACAATCCATTTTTCTCATGTTTAATAAGTGTTTTTTTCTTTGTTGTTAAAACTAATTACTGGTCCTGTGACTGTTCTTCCACGTAAAAGTTACAGTCTTTTGAATCAGGGTTCCATTCTGGGATCTTCCTATTCATTATAACATCAACTGAGATCGTAGCAAAAGTGGGGACTCATCTGGAATTTCAATACATGGAGAAAGGGTTGTTGAATGCTGATTAGTAATAATTCATTGGGATCTTTTGAAATATGGAAAGCAAGTTATTGGGTGCTGAATAATAAAAGTTGTTCTGGGATTTATTGGCAAATGATGGGATCTGTGAATCTTTTAAAGAGTAATTGGCGATACTGTGAGGTATATTGTACAGGTTAGAATCCAAAATGGCATTGGAAGTTGCTAACACTTTCCTAAAGATGGAAGATATAACTCTATCTGGTTTACAGAAAGTAACCAAGAGAGAGTTAACTGAATTGCCAGATAAATTTAAGTTGGGACTACCTGCAGGGGTAAGGAAAGCTGAGATTATTGAAATCATAGTGAACCATTTAAAATGGGAAGGTTGTCAAATCAAGTTCTTCGAAAGGTGAGGAATTTGAATTAGCTAAAATTAAATTAGGAATGCAACAATTAGAAAAATTAGGGCAGCACGGTAGCATTGTGGATAGCACAATTGCTTCACAGCTCCAGGGTCCCAGGTTCGATTCCGGCTTGGGTCACTGTCTGTGCGGAGTCTGCACATCCTCCCCGTGTGTGCGTGGGTTTCCTCCGGGTGCTCCGGTTTCCTCCCACAGTCCAAAGATGTGCGGGTTAGGTGGATTGGCCATGATAAATTGCCCTTAGTGTCCAAAATTGCCCTTAGTGTTGGGTGGGGTTACTGGGTTATGGGGATAGGGTGGAGGTGTTAACCTTGGGTAGGGTGCTCTTTCCAAGAGCCGGTGCAGACTCGATGGGCCGAATGGCCTCCTTCTGCACTGTAAATTCTATGATAATCTAAAAAAAGAAAAAATACCTTAAACGAGGGGTGCAGGAAAAGCAAAAGAAGGGAAAGATGCAAAAAGAGGATATGGGGTAAAGCGGGATTAGGCTATTGAGTGGGATGATCAGCCATGATCATAATGAATGGTGGAGCATTCGGCCGAAGGGCCGAATGGCCTCCTCCTGCTCCTATTTTCTATGTTCGCCAGGAGCCCAGGAAACAAGGTCACTTAGCCAGTGCTTCCTGGTTAGCAAGGTTTCAAAGATGTTTCTTTTTCCCCACCGCACACTGCTCCCGGCTTCTCGAGTCGTGCCGGCATGTTGCACCTGGTTAAGTGTCAACGTTAACTCCTTAAGGTCTGTGGGGTGGCTTCAATGGGAAATCCTATTGACAAGTGGCAGGAGTAAAGAATCTCGCCAGTGAGCGGCGACCCAAATTCTCCGTCCTCGTTAACATAGCAGCGGTAACGGGGCGGACTTGCAACGGAGAATCCCGCCCTGCATCTGATAACGCCCTGCTCCCTCAGTGCTGGTCGTCCACCGAGGGATGGACCTTGTTCTAACTCGGAAGTAGAGAACTGCATACCGAGGCCCGGCTGGCAATTTGGAAAATGGTCGATTAATGATCTCCGTTTTGACACACGAGCTGAGGACTTTTTTGAACTGAATGATGTCTGAATTTCTTATCACAGGTGCCAACGGTTTATGGTGAACAAATAAGCAATGCTCTATTTTCGTTATGCAGATAGGATGAGATTTGTCCCATTCCTTGGGATCATTTTCAGTGATTTCATCCATCATTTTCTGCAAATGGATGAATGGAGGCAAAGAGTACAATTTAGGGCAATTTAGCGTGGCCAATCCACCTAACCTGCACATCTTTGGGTTGTGGGGGTGAAACCCACGCAGGTAAGGGGAAAATGTGCAAACTCCACACGGACAGTGACCCAGGGCCGGGATTCGAACCCGGATCCTCAACAACGTAGGCGGCAGTGCTAACCACTGCGCCACCATGCCACCCCAAAGAGGCCAAACGTACCCTCTGACTCATGAGGACACACAATGGTCAGCACAGCTGCCTCACAGAGCCAGAGACCAGGTTCGATTCCGGCCTTGGGTGACTGTCTGTCTGGAGTTTGCACCCGAGAGCAATTAATTTCATAAACTATTTGGTTCGGACTCAGCTGGAGGACCGTATCCTTTTCTGGGCCTTTTCTGCACCTCAGGATGGATGGCAAGATCTTGGAGAGGATTGTCATGTGAGAGTACCTTTAAGAAATGGGTGTTTAAGAAATGTACCTTTAAGAAATGGGTGTTTATCAGTGATGTCAGAGAGTGGGTGGAGCTCGGCTGTCTGTCAGATTTTTACTTTTGTTTTAGGCTGTTTGCTGCAGGGTGTGTTTTAGTTTCGTTTTCAGTGTTGGAGCTGAAGCCAGACAGAGCAGGTGTACTGTTGATCTCTCTGCCATGAAAAGACTGTCTCTTGATCATTTGGTGAATTCAGAATTATAAATGTTCTCAGTAGTGAATGTAAACCTAATGTGCTTCTGTTAAAATTATGTTTTTTTGTAAGTCTTCTGGATGTTAAAAGGATAGCGTAAGCATTACTTAGTGTTGTATTCTTTGGGGGTTGTATTTGAATTGATGGTTGCTAAGATGTTCACTGTATGTTTTAAAAAGGTTAACTTGAGTTCATAGAATAAACATTGTTTTGCTTTAAAAAATACTTTTCCATTTCTGCTGTACCACACCTGTAGAGTGGGTCGTGTGCTCCCCATACCACAATCTATTAAAAGTTGTGGGTCAGGTGAACTCCATGATACACTTTGGGGTTCTCTAAACCCTGGCCCATAACAGGATGCAGAGAATTACCCTTATGGAATCAGGGTTACAGGATTCCAGTTATGTGGAGAGACCTGGGATTGTTCCCCTTCAGCGATGGTTAGATTTAACTGCAGTGTTCATAATTATGAAGTGTTCGATAAAGGTTCCCAATAGCACGAGGATCATGAACCAGAGGCCATCAGCTTAAGATTAGCGGCAAAAGATTCAGAGGTTGCTGAGAAGTTTTACTTTTCCGCAATGAGTTGTTGTGATCAGGGACATGTCACCTGAAAGGGCGCTGGAAACAAATTCAATAATAACTTTCGAAAAGGGACTGGATCAATTCCTGAAAAGGAAAAATAATTTTTATTTTTAAAATAAATTTAGAGTACCCAATTCATTTTATCCAATTAAGGGGCAATTTAGCGTGGCCAATCCACCTACCCTGCACATCTTTGGGTTGTGGGGGCGAAACCCACGCAAACACAGGGAGAATGTGCAAACTCCACACGGACAGTGACCCAGAGCCGGGATCGAACCTGGGACCTCGGCGCCGTGAGACTGCAGTGCTACCACTGCGCCACCGTGCTGCCCAAAAGGAAAAAGAATTGCGGAGCTGTGAGGGGAAAGCAGGAAAGTGGGGCCAATGGGGGGTGGTGTTGCTCGTTTTAGCCTTAGTTTAATTGCTCTTGTTCTATCACCTTTGCTCTTGAGTCGCCAGGTATCTTTCTGATACCGCCACGTGGTTCAAATCCGAGTAATGATCAATAATCCAACACACCGCTTAGTAAGAGTTAAATCAACGCACATTTATTATATATAGTAATCAATACTTAGACATTAATTCTACTTCTAAGCTACTTCCTACAACTAATCAGGCCAATACTTAACTTTGGAAATGGCCCACCAGGTCAGGGAAACAAATGGCCTTTCGTATGGGTTCTGAGCCTGCGGGATTCAAAGCGGGTACAGGTCGATAGTCAGGAGTGCCTATCTCGTAGCGAGCGTTGGAGTAAAACTTACAGTTCTTGCGGCTGTTGTAGAAGGTCAGCAGAAGGGTCTCGAAGGGTGCGGAGAGGAGAAGAGAGAGCGATTTGAACTTGGCCCCTATTCTTATAGTCCCCAGGGGCTTCCCGCCTTTCGGGGCGGACCCTGTACCTGGTTCCAAGTGATTGGACTTCGTCCCAATCACTTGGTTCGATATTCTCCAATGTTGGAGCGATTCCTTGGTCGATGGGCGGTTTTGGGGTGGTCGTTCACCTCTCTTTTGTGTAGGCTCCTGCTGGCGCCGGAAAGTCTGGGTTGGCTTTGTGTGTCTAATTTGTTGCACACTGTTCCCGGGGATTGCTAATTTATATTCAGATGGCTGGGGTGTTGTTGTGTTGATGGCTGCAGGTATCGATTCTGTCTGGCCTCCCCAGAGGCGAATACACAGTTTTGCCTGCAGCTGCCTGTTTGAGTCCTGTTGGCTGATTTTCCCATCAGCCTCTTCCGTTTGCCATTTTAAATCGGGGTTTGGCCATTCTAATCGGGAGTTAGCCATTTTAACCGGCTACAGTGGGTCCTTCAAAGATCAGACAGAGGCAAGATGGGCTCAAGAGACTCCTTCAGTGCTGCATAAATTGTTCTGTGCAAGACCCTGTCTAAGCCAGTGGTCAAAGTTTCAGAGGCAAGTGTCAGCTTCAATGATCTGGGCTTTGCACGGCAGATTTGAACTCTCCAACGGAGGATAAGGACATGGGGTTGAGAGAGAGAGAGAAGAGTTGTACAGCAGCCACATGACCGCAGCATGCTCCCGACATGTCTCCTGTCTCCAGACCCCCCTCCCCCCCCCAATGATTCCCCACTCCGAGTCCCAAATGGTCCCCCAGGCCAGGTGACCCTTAATCTGCTGTGTTGCCCTTAAAGGGGCAATCACCACAGGGGGAGAAAATGGCAGGAAGGTGGGGAGAGTGAGATATTGCGTGAACGAGGAATAGGATGAAGCAGAACTGAGTCAGAGAATGGCACGGAGAATGTGACATCAACAAAACCAGAAAAACAAATCTGACACCATTGGTCTTCAGTCCACTGACCTCTGCAAGAGAATCCCTCATTGAACTTTGGTCCTGGACTCTGGAAGTCACACAAAAACACAAACCAATGTTCAATTTATCTGTGGCCCTGGCACAATATAACCTCCTTTTCTCTCTCCCTCCGTTTAATGCGTGAATATGGAGTGGGAAGTTGTGGGCCCTCCTTTTCACAGGTCTGGATGTGTGCAATAAACTAACCTTCTGAGTTAATCCTAACTGGCACTTCCTGTGGGATTATTATAGTAGAAACCGGAACTCACACAAACTGAGGGGTAGAGAAATAGGCCACCGATTATTCTAAAGGAGAACAATTCAAAACACCTTCTGTGTATGGATAGATGGCAGGAAGAGTACTCCGTGCTATTTAAACTGACTCTCGGCCCTGTCACCCCGTCTCCTGTGCCAAACACTTACTGTCCTAGTTTGTAGAAAACCCGGACTCAACAAGGAACATGATCTGGTGCTGGATCTCCCTGTCAACAGTGGCCTTTTGAGAGAGGTACCAAGGCGTTGGAAGTAATCAACATATTGCAGGAGGCCTTGTGGCGCAGTGCGTAGCGACCCTACTGCTGGACCAGAAGCTACGGGTTTGAGTCCAACGCCAGGACCTGTCGGTCATGGAAGGAGCATTCAACGTGGTTCAACGGGCTCACAATCAGCTGGGAAAACCTTCCGCCACTGCTCCAGTTTCCCCCCACAGTCCAGGGATGTGCAGTATAGATGGATTGACCATGTTGAATTGCCCCTTCGTGTTCAAAAAGGTTACATGGGTTTGCGGGGATAGAGCGGGGGTAGGGTGCTCTCTCAAAGGGTCGGTGAAGACTCGATGGGCTGAATGGCCTCCTTCTGCGCTGTCGGGATTCTATGGTTGTATGAAGAGACAGGTGATCTGGTGGAGGGGGGTGAGGAGAGAGGGTTTTTGCATTGAGGCAAAAAAAATGAACGGGATTTTTTTTTTTAAAAGTGAGTGAAATGGAGGAGAAGGCCACAGTCTAAAGTTGCTGAACTCGATGTTGAGTCCTGAGGGCCTGATCGGAAGATGAGATGCTTCCCCTCCAGATTGCGTTGGGCTTCACTGGAACTGTGCAGCTGGCCAAGGACGGGCATGTGGGCAATGAGGGCAAGGTGCTGAGGGAAAATGCCGAGCAACTGGAAGGTTGGGGGCGGGGGTCATGCTTGTGGGCTGGGCGAAGGTTGTTCCCGCAAAGCGGTCACCACGGTCTGCATTCAAGTCAAATAAAGCTGGGCGAGGAGACATTAGCTCCTACACTGCCCCTGCTGCAGCATTTAGAAAGCTTCAACCAAGAGCCTGAGAAAACCCCAAACGCACCATTGCCAAGCGATTGAGAATCTATAATGCCTGCTTGAAAGAGTTACGGCGAGATTGTGAAACACCAACCAGCTGTAAAGGCTGGGTCAGAAAAATCTGGACTTTTGACTGTGTAAGACTGAAGATATGTTTTGTATCTATTCATCTTTGTAGTTGGAGACAGCGGCAGACATAAGGAATTAGAGTGTGTGACCACTATGATGCAGTGAGACTGTGTTGAAATTTTGTTTCATTCATTTACGAATGTGTGCGTCGCTGGCTAGCCCTAGCATTTATTGCCCATCCCTAATTGCCCTTGAAAGGGTGCCAGTGAGCTGCCTTCCTGGACCTCTGCAGTCCATGTGGTTTGATTTGATTTATTGTCACGTGTACTGAGGGGCAGTGACAAGTATTCTTGGACAAGTACAGTCCAACCAGATCATTTCAAACATGAAAAAACATTGGACGTACATAAATACACAATAGAAATAATAACCTTTCAGCGGCACGGTAGCACAGTGGTTAGCACTGCTGCCTCACGGTGCTGAGGACCCGGGATCGATCCCAGCTCCTGGTCACTGTCCCTATGAAGTTTGCATATTCTACCCTTGTCTGGGTGGGTCTCACCCCCACAACCCAAAGATGTGCAGGGTAGGTGGATTGGCCACACTAAATTGCCCCATAATTGGAAAAGAAATTGGGTGCTCTAAATTTTAAAAAGAGAGAAAAAATAATAATCTTTATTATTTTCACAAGTAGGCTTACATTAACATTGCAATGAAGTTGCTGTGAAAATCCCCTAGTGGCCACACTCCGGCACCTGTTCGGGTACACTGAGGGAGAATTCAGAATGTCCAATTCACCTAACAAGCTCGTCTTTCGGGACTTGTGGGAGGAAACCGGAGCACCCGGAGGAAACCCACGCAGACACGGGGAGAACGTGCAGACTCCACACAGATGTGACCCAAGCCGGGAATCGAACCTGAGACCCTGATACGTAGACACAGGCATCAGGTAAAGCATACAGAGTGTAGTACTACTCAGTAGAGAAGATAGGTGCATCCACTGTGCTGTTAGGGAGGGATGCCCAGGATTTGGACCCAGTGACAGTGAAGGAACGGTGATATATTTCCAAGTCAGGATTATGCTTGACTTGGAGGGGTAGCTCCAGGTGGTGGAGTTCCCTTGTGTCTGCTGCCCTTGTCCTTCTAGATGGTAGTGTTTGTGGGTTTGGAAGGTGCTGCCGAAGGAGCCTTGGTGAGTTACTGCAGTGCATCTTGTAGATGGTACACACGGCTGCCACTGTGCGTCAGTGGAGGAGGGATTGGAAGTTTGTGCAAGAGGCAGCAATCAAGGGGGCTGCTTTGTCCTGGATGATGCCGAGCTTATTGAGTGTTGTTGGAGCTTCACTCATCCAGGCAAGTGGGGAGTATTCCATTACACTCCTGACTTGTGCCTTGTAGATGGTGGACAGGCTTTGGGGAGTCAGAGGTGCGTTACCCCAGGATTCTAAACCAGTTCAGTGTCTGGTCAATGGTAGCAGCAAGAATGTTGATAGTGAAGGATTCAGCAATGATAATGCCATTAAATGTCAAGGAACGATAATTAGATCCTCTCTTGGAAATGGTCATTGCTGCCACAAATGATACTTGCCACTTGTCAGCTCAAGCCGGAATATTGTCCAGGTCTTCTGCATTTAGATATAGACATAGAACATACAGTGCAGAAGGCCATTGGGCCCGTCAAGTCTGCACCGACCCACTTAAGCCCTTGCTTCCACACTATCCCCGTAACCCATTAACCCCTCCTAACCTTTTTGGTCACAAAGGGCAATTTATCATGGCCAATCCACCTAACCCGCACATTTTTGGACTGTGGGAGGAAACCGGAGCACCCGGAGGAAACCCACGCACACACGGGGAGAATGGGCAGACTCCGCACAGACAGTGACCCAGCGGGGAATCGAACCAGGGACCCTGGCGCTGTGAAGCCACAGTGCTATCCACTTGTGCTACCGTGCTGCCCTGGGGCATGGACTGCTCCATTTTCTGAGGAGTTGCGACTGGTGCTGAACATTGAGCAGTCATCTGCGAACACCCCCACTTCTGTCCTCACGATGGAAGGAAGATCATTGATGAAGCAGCTAAAGATGGTTGGGCCTAGGACACTACCCTGAGGAACTCCTGCAGTGATATCCTGGAGCTGAGATGATTGACATCCAACTGCCACAACCATCTTCCTTTGTACCAGGTGTGACTCCAACCAGCGGAGATTCTCACTGACTCCGGTTTTGATCGGGCTCTTTGATATCTGTCAAATGCTGCCTTGATGTCAAGAGCAGTCACTCTCGCCCCACTTGCAGAGATCAGCTTTTTTTGCCACGTTGGGCCCAAGGCTCAGGAACTGAGTGACCCTGGCAGAACCCAAACTGAGCGTCCATGAGCAGGTTATGGCTGAGTAAGTGCCGTTTGATAGCACTGCTGATGATCCCCTTCCATCACTTTGCTGATAGTTGAGAGAAGACTGGTGGGCCGGTAATTGGCCGGGCTGGATTTGTCCTGCATTTAAGGCCACAGGTCGTACGGGTGTCCCCTCAGTTTACACATTCTCCCTGTGTTTCCGTGGGTTTCGCCCCCACAACCCAAAAATGTGCAGGGTAGGTGGATTGGCCACGCTAAATTACCCCTTAATTGGAAAAAAATGAATTGGGCACTCCAAATTAAAAAAAAGAAATATGTGGCTGCAGCTTGAGTGCCAACCACAGACCTGGCGAATCCTGCGCCATTTCTCATTGGAATCGATTGTGTTCTTCGTGGTGCCAGTGCTAGCCCCTCAATGGCCGCAGTTGTTGCGCCAGTTTTGCTGTCGTGCAAATCCATGAATCCTGCCCTGGCGTCAACACTCCTGCCGCTTAGCTCTGGTCCCATTTGCATGTGGAAAGGTCCGACAGAGTTTCATTTTGTGACCCCCTCAGTTTTCACCTTCCTTGCAAAGAACTGCAGCTTTTTTTCTGGAGGATGTTGTTGGCTCATCAGAGAGCTGCTGCGATTTTTTTTTTTCACGGGGATGTGGACATCGCTGGCTGGGACAGCATTTATTTCCCATCCCTAATTGCCCTTGACCCGAGTGACTTGCTGGGCTATTTCTGAGCCAACCACCTTGCTGTCGATCTAGAGTCCCGTGTAGGCCGGACCAGATAGAGGACAATTAGTGAACCCGGTAGGGATTTATTTTACGGCAAATCGTTCCATAGTCACCATGAGACTTTTATTAAATTCAAATTTCACCTTCTGCCATGGTGAGCAGCATCATCCTGAGTTACTAGTCCAGCCAGTGGCTCCACCTCCCCCTCTGTGTGTTTTACAGCACTTTACGAAGTTTTACACACAGCTGCCTTATTTGGCTCACAGACTGTCGACATGCTCCATGCTTTGTGCCAGCTGAAAGTGAGTATTGCAACAATTAAGTCTTCATCAGTAACCATTGCAGAAAATTGCAAAACACTGACCGGTTTGTGTGCCGGTGTTTACATTCTGCGCTGGACTTCCCTCATTTACCTCAGCATATTCCGCCACTCCTTACTGCCTCACGCTTCCCCTTGAGCCAGAGGGTGGCGAATCTGTGGAACTCTTTGCCGCAGAAGGCTGTGGTGGCCAAATCACTGAGTGCCTTTGAGACAGAGATAGATAGGTTCTTGATCAATAAGGGGATCAGGGGTTATGGGGAGAAGGCAGGAGAATGGGGATGAGAAAAATATCAGCCATGATTGAATGGCGGAGCAGACTCGATGGGCCGAGTGGCCTAATTCTGCTTCTATGTCTTATGGAATACAACTGCGCACTATTTGCTTCAATGACTCCATGTAGTAGTGGGCTCCACGTTCCGACCACCCCCTGGCTCAAGAAGCTTCTCCATAATGCCCTGCCAGATTTATTGATGACTGTCCCATATTTACATGGAAACATACATAGCACATAGAAGCAGGAGGAGACCATTCGGCCCTTCGAGCCTGCTCCGCCATTCAGTATGATCATGGCTGATCATTAAGTTCAATACCCTGATCTCGCCTTCCCCCCATATGCCTGATTCCTTTAATAGAGACATACATAGAAAATAGAATTGATATTTATGCCCATTGCCTTTGGATGCACTGGGTCCCCATCCCCCACCACCCCTGAAGCGAGCGAAACATAGTCTTAAAGAGAATCAATATTCAATCGCCCTCAGCCTTCTTTCCTCTGGTCATACTTTCCTGATGGTTCCAAGTTTTCAGTTCTGGTATTACTCGAGTAAGTCTTATGTTGACATTTTACCTCCATTTCCCTTTTGTAACATGGAGACCAGAATTGTGCATAGCACTCTAACCAAGGTTTGACATGTGTTTGACATAATGTTTTCAATTCTACTTCAACGCTCCGAGTACATTTCTACAGCCCTTGTTCACCTGCATTGCTACTTTCAGTGACCTTTGGGTCCACAAGGCTAAATCTCTTGGCTCCTCTCTGCCCCATTCGGACTCTTATTTGCAAAGGAGGAGGTGGCCTCCATATTGCGCCCAGCAAAGTACACCAAGTCACTTTTACCCGCGTTGAAATTAATTTGACGTTTACACACCTTTTCTGTTTTGATCGACGCGGCCTGTACTATGTCGCGGCCTTCCTGTGCATTACCGGCCTCCAATCGGGTGTGGAGCATGGATTTAGAACACGTGACCAGACCAAAATCGGAGCTGGAGTTGGCGATTTGGCCCCCTCGAGCCTGCCCCGCCCCTCGATAAGATCATGGCTGGCCTGTCTGCGTTTCAGATTCCACAATCCCATCTCTCTCCCGCAACCCCCCCCCCCCGCCCCGCCCCATTCCCCATCAATAACCCTTGATTCCCTCACTGAACAAGAATATCTAGCTATGCTTTAAAAAAAAAAAAAATTAATATAAATTTCGAGTACCCAATTCATTTTTTCAATTAAGGGGCAATTTAGCGTGGCCAATCCACCTACCCTGCACATCTTTGGGTTGTGGGGGCAAAAGCCACGCAGACACGGGGAGAATGTGCAAACTCCACACGGACAGTGACCCAGAGCCGGGATCGAACCCGGGACCTCGGCGCCGTGAGGCAGCAGTGCTAACCACTGTGCCACCGCGCTGCCCCTGCTTCAAAAATATTTATCCATCCCCCTCGCCCCGCCTCTGAGTTTAAATGGTGCCGTCTCAGCACCAATCCCAAGCGATTCCACGTAAACTGGGATTGCTCTCTTTAAAGTACAGAAGGACCGGGGAAGATTTACTAGATGGGCCTCGATAGAATCGTTGAGCACAGTCACAGAATTGGTTACAAGAGAGGAAGAGGCCATTCGGTCCATCGTGTCTGTGCCAGCTCCTCTGCAGCAGCAACCCAACTATTTTCACTCCCTTCTACCCTGTCCCAGTCGCCCTGCATAAGTATATATATTACATTGGCTGCTGATCCAAATTCTCCTTTGAAATCCAGGATTGGCATGTGTGGGGGAGAGGAGGCGGGGGGGGGGGGGGGGGGGGGCGTTGCGGCAGGGGTGGTAGATAAGGGGTGGTAGGTAACAACACGGGCAGTTGTTGTGATTCAGGATGCTCTCCCTGCCTGCAAGCTTGCTGTCGATAACTATTTTTGGGAGGGGTGGGGGTAAGAAAAAACTTAATTTACTAATTATATAAAAGGAAAATTGCAACACATTTCGAATTCACAAGCGGAATATGCCACGATATGCAAATTATCCACACAGACCAATGTTGTGCTCCTGAGGTTCTTCAACCTGATTACTGTCAACATCTTTCTTGGGAGAAATGAGAGTGTGGATGGGAATTAACAGGGGAATTGGGAGCAGTGGGATCGCTGTCTCAGAAATGACCTGTGGACCCAGTGCTTTGGGTTTTGTTTCTCTAGTTCAGTGTCTGTGGAGCCAGCGGATTGCAGATACCACTGTGCCTCAGGGCACCGGGATGCAGGGAGTGCCCCCAAAGCACTGCAGACAGAGTGGAACCCAGCCGAGGCACTTTTGTTAACATGCTCGACTGCACCTTGCCTCGACAGCAGAGAGAAAGCGAAACTTTGCACGGGCTCTCTAAAGACTTACTGCTCAGTCTGTCGTCAGGGTTGCAATAAAAACCCAGCTGTGTCTCCACCAGCGCCACACCTACCCCAGGAGGGCCAGGGGTGGAGAGAGGCAGAGAGAGGGACTTGCTTAGTCGGCGCTCCTTCACTGGGGAGTCTGGATCACTGTGGATTCTGGGGTTGGGGAGACAGAGAGCGATTGAGAGAGGCACAGCACTATGGGCTGCTGCTGGAGCGAGGAGACAGACTCAGAGGACGGGCGAGTGGATGGTTACAGCAGGGTTGACAACAACAACAGCTGGAGCACCACCAACAGCAGTGGCAGCGATACAGATGTTCGAGACCAGGCTTGGCAACCAGTCCACCACCAGCAGTGGGTTCACAGCAGCAACAGCTGGTCACAGCCTGGTGGGGTCCTTGGTGGTAACCTTGTGACGCCTGGGTATGCTAGACGGTATATCGATGAGGAGGAGGAGGACGAGGAGGAGGAATATGATGAGGAGGAGGAGAAGATCAGCCGGAGCTCACACCACAATGAAGAGAGGCAGTTCTTCCAGCTCTTCTTCTCAGTGATGGACCATGCCCCGGGGCACCAGGGCATCCTGAGGCGGTGGGAGAGAGAGGACCAGCGGGCTGAGTGCGAGAAAGATGGGCGCGTCCGAATGGGCAAAGTGTGGCCGGTCAAGTGCGGCTACGTGGGGAGCTTGCAGCGGGTGAAGCTGGCCGTCTCCGACAAGAAGAGGTTCGCACGGGTCACCCGTGAGCGGTTGAGTGAGTTGGCTAAGAGAGTGGTGAAGAGGAGGACGGCGCAGTACAATGCAGCAGAGGCGAAAGGCAAGGCCGATTCCAAACACCTCAAGGTGCTGCAGGAATGGCGAGGTGTGAAGAACACGCTGCAAACCTTACTGTAGAGAACGGGAGCAGCGAATGGGGATCCCTCCCTGGGACCTCCCTTCAGTCAATGGACACTGTAATGAAAACGTGGTGGTGTTGTCACTGGGCTAGTCATCCAACGTTACATTGGGTTGCCATTGCTTATGAAGGCTAGTTTAGCTCACTTGGCTGGACAGCTGGTACGTGATGCCAACCAAGGCCACCAGCACGAGTTCAGTACCCGCACTGGCTGAGGTCATTCATGAAGGCCCCACCTTCCCAACCTTGCCCCTCGCCTGAGGTGTGGCGATCCTCAGGTTAAATCGCCACCAGTCAGCTCGCCCCCTCAAATTCGAAAGCACCTATGGTCACCTGGCACTATGGCAACTTGACTTACTTTTACTTTTAGTAATCCAGAGATCCAGGGTATTGCTTCGGGGACCCGGATTCAAATCCCACCACCGTAGATGGTGGAATTTTAAAAAATCTGGACCCAAAAAGTCTAATGGTGACCATGATACTATTGTTGGTTGCCGTAAAAACTGGTTCACTAATACCCCTTTAGGGAAGGAAATCTTCGACCCTTACCCCGTCTGGCTTCCATGTGACTCCAGACCCGTAGTAATGTGTTTGGCCCTCAAATGCCCTCTGAAATGGAGGGCAGGGAGGGATGGGCTACAAATGCTGGCCCAGCTGGCGATGTCCACATCCCATAGATGGATTTTTATAAATCCTTTCCTCTGTCGCTTGGGGTCTGGGATGCACTGTCCAGAGGTGTGGCAGAGGCAGGTTCAATCGAGGTGTTCAGGAGGCCATTGGGTGATTATTTGAATGGAAACAATGTGCAGAATAATGGCGCTAAGTCATGATGCTTGGCTGGAGAGCTGGTACAGACATGATGGACCGAATGGCCTCCTTCTGCATCGTATCAATTCTGTGATCCTGTCCCGTCCCCTTGATGAAGTTGCCACCAAACAAGGGTCAGCAAAAAGCAAAGGTCGCATTTGTAATGTCCACTTTGCTCTTGGGTTGCTATTTTCTTGAAAGCCCTAAATAACATTATCGGTGCCTCATTGAGTTTAGTATCTTCCAAGACCCCCATGTCCCGAAGAAGCAATTAATATCAAAAGCAATCAGTGCACGTGGCAGTGGTTAATTGCCTGAAATGTGTTCTTTGAATTAAAGGTACAACGTATTTGGCACACAACCCTGCAATCTGTTTTATCTTCATTGGATGACGATTCCCTTTGGATTCCTGAACGTAGATGTTACATAGTCTCTGACTGAACTCGATAAACCCGTTTATTTACAACCAATCGGAATTCCGATTCATTCCGGAGTCAGCGGCTTGAACAAACATTTCGAAATACAGTCGCTGCGAGCAGGGCTGGAACCTGCGCAGAGAAACCACATTGGATTTCAGGCCCAACGCCTTGACCACTCAGCCATCGCAGGTGCCAGATGTTACATAGTTGATAAGAGATGCCAGCATTGCACTGGGGTGAGCAGTAAGAAGTCTTACAACAGCAGGTTAAAGTCCAACAGGTTTGTTTCGAATCATTAGCTTTCGGAGCGCTGCTCCTTCCTCAGATGAATGGGACTGGGGTGGGGGTGGGGGGGGGGGGGGGTGGTCACAATTTTAAGGTGGTCAGCAAGAGAGCTCAGAGCGAGGTGAGGAGAAACCTCTTTACTCAGAGAGTTGTTGGGATTCGGAATGCGATGCCTGGGAGAGTGGTGGAGGCGGATTCCATAGGAGGTTAGAGCTGGATGTATATTTGAAAGTGATTCCCTCTGAGCTGTAAAATTCGATTCTCTGTCGACATTGCTTCTCAGGCTGCAGAGATTTATGATAATTGTCACAAGGTGGGGTCGATAAGAGGTGTCAACACAGCCAGTTGTCGTGATCCACAATGCTCTCACTGCCTGCAAGGTTACTGTCAGTAACTATTTTTTTTGGGGGGGGGGGGACTTAATTTATTAAATATCTAAAAGAAATATTGGAAAACATTTCAAATTGGCATATGGATTTTGGCACAATATTCAAATTTTCCACAGATCAATGTTGCGCGCCTGAGGAGCTTGATCCTGGTTACTGTGTGGAAGGGAATTAACAGGGGAATTGGGAGCAGTGGGATTGCTGTCTCAGAAATGACCTGTGGACCCAGTGCTTTGGGTTTCGTTTCTCTGGTTCGGTGTCGGCGGGCCCAGCGGATTGCAGATACCACTGTGCCTCAGGGCACCGGGATGCAGGAAGTGCCCCGATACACTGCAGAGTGGAACCCACCCCGAGGCACTTTTGTCAACACACTCGACTGCACCTTGCCTCTGTCAAGGGAGGGGAATCGAAACTTTGCTCGGACTCTCTCCGGAGTTCCTGCTCAACCTGTTGTTGAAGCTGCAATAAAAAAAACCCAGCCGCTCCTCCACCACCACTACACCTGCCCCGAGAGGGCCAGCGCTGGAGCAGGGAGAGAGGCAGAGAGAGGGACTCGTGTAGTCGGTGCTGCTTCACCGTGGAGTCTGGATGACCTGGGGTTGGGGAGAGTGAGAGAGGCACAGCACTATGGGCTGCTGCTGGAGTGAGGAGACAGACTCAGAGGACGGGCAAGTGGCGGCTTACGGAAGGGTTGACAACAACCACCGCCGGAACACCACCAACAGGGTCAGAGATGTTCCAGTCCAGGTTCGGCAGCCACCCCACCAACAGCAGCCGGTTCACAGCAGCAACATCTGGATACAGCCTGGGGGCATCCTTGGTCATTTCTTTGTGACCACTGGATCTGGAGGTCGGTATATCGATGAGGAGGAGGAGGACGAGGAGGAGGATGATGATGAGGAGGAGGAGAAGATCAGCCGGAGCTCACACCACAATGAAGAGAGGCAGTTCTTCCAGCTCTTCTTCTCAGTGATGGACCATGCCCCGGGGCACCAGGGCATCCTGAGGCGGTGGGAGAGAGAGGACCAGCGGGCTGAGTGCGAGAAAGATGGGCGCGTCCGAATGGGCAAAGTGTGGCCGGTCAAGTGCGGCTACGTGGGGAGCTTGCAGCGGGTGAAGCTGGCCGTCTCCGACAAGAAGAGGTTCGCACGGGTCACCCGTGAGCGGTTGAGTGAGTTGGCTGAGAGAGTGGTGAAGAGGAGGACGGCGCAGTACAATGCAGCAGAGGCGAAAGGCAAGGCCGATTCCAAACACCTCAAGGTGCTGCAGGAATGGCGAGGTGTGAAGAACACGCTGCAAACCTTACTGTAGAGAACGGGAGCAGCGAATGGGGAACCCTCCCTGGGACCTCCCTTCAGTCAATGGACACTGTAATAAAATTAATTTGGTGTTTTCTTTCCTTACTCGTTCTTGGGATGTGAGTGTCTCTGGCTGGGCCAACATTTGTACCCATCTTAAATTGCCCTTGGACTGAGTGGCTCGTGAGGCCATTTCAGAGGGCAGTTAAGAGTCAATGGCATCGCCATGTGGGCCTGGAGTCACATGTAGGCCAGACCAGCTAAGGATGACAGAATTCCTTCCCTGAAGGACATTAGTGAACCAGATGGGTTCTTACAACAATCGACAATGGTTTTGACGAATGTGATATAAAATAATTGTTTTAGAGATATTAGTTACTGTAATGTAGAGGTAGGCCAGTCTCATTCTGGTGAGTTCACAGACAAAGGATTTCAGAACGCATGGCAAAGCAAGGGGGAGGAGTGTCCAGCTACGGAGGGGAAAAGGATGCTAGGTAATAGGGGGCCAGAGAAAGGGATTGGAAGTGAGCCAATTAGGATGTATGGCCAGGTCAGGAGGGGTATAGGATGACCTATGGGAATCGTGTATGTGAAACTTGATGCCATTTGAATGTATTTGCAGAAATCCCTTTGTCTCCTTCTTCATTCGTTTTCCAAGGGTCTAGGAGACTAGTTCTGTGTCCTGTGCCTCTGTGAAATGAATCAGACTTGCAAGTCAAATAAAATAACTAATGCTGTACCTGCAAATCCATCTCGACTTTTATTGAGGCCAGACTGACGGGTAAAGAAATTTACATTTGTCATTTGGTGCCGGAAACCCGGGATTTCTCAAGATGGTCATTGGCCAGCTGCGAACTCAAAATTAGACTGATTATGGACGGAGGGAGAGTGGAAAAAGGGGCCCACAATGTAAAGCTGGAAAATGACCGCGCATTGCTTTTTCCCCTCTTCTTATCGTCTGATTAGTCTGGTCACTCGCGGTTGGTACGGAAAGATCGTCTCGACGAAATCAAAGGTCAGTCTGGGGATTAGAAAATTAAACTGATGGGATATCATCATTGATAGTTCAGTTTTGGGTTAATTGTGTTGTTGATGAATTGATGGGACATCGGGAGATGGTTCAGTTCTACGAGTGTTGTTGATGAACTGATGGGACATCGGAAGATGGTTCAGTTCTACGAATGTTTTGAATAACTGATGTGACCTCAGGATGAGGGTTCAGTTCAATGAGTGTTTTAAATCTATGGTTGATTAAGCTAAAATTGTATCCTTGGACTGAAGAGGCGAGAAACGATAAATTTTAAAACAAACTGGATGCTGCATTTTAGTTAAAGCAGAAGTCTCTCAAAGGGTTAACAGCAGCTTGAGTTAATAGGCAGCCTGTGGTGTAATCGGATACCTTTCTTTCGAGTCAGTGAACTCCAGCAAAGTTACGTTTTGAATTAATTAAAGAAAACCAGTGGGTTTCTCCACCTCTTTGATAAAAGTTTATTATTTTCGAAAGCAATTGATTGAAATTGCCAGAATCTTAAGTTTTACTTACTTGAAATAATGTCAATCTCATTTTATTTGTGAATTAATAGAAACTTAAAGAAACTCACTGACACCATTTTAAAAAGTGTAAATCTGGAAATGACAGCTGACTTTGCTCTGGTATAAATCACCGCAGCTAACCGTTCCCTCATGGATAGCAGCCAACATTTTGTGAATGTAAGAAAAACTTGTTGAAAGAAAATTGTTAAGATAAAGAATTAATTAAGTTGTAAAAGTTATGCAAGTTTGTGTTAAGCAAATCGTAAATTTAGTTCTGAGTTGAGATCAGAACTAAGCTTGCAGGTTGCAGTAATTCAATTTGAATTTTCAAACATTTTAAGTTTTAAAAGAACACTGTTAGAGCCTTTTCAATAATTTTGCCAAGGAGCAAAAATTGCCATTGGTCATAAATAAGCAAATAAAAAATAAAAATATATAATAATAAAAAAGAAAGAGCCAAAGTATGAAAACTAAAGAGTTAATCAGATTATGGAGACAATATTGTCAACATGAGAGGGTCTGTTTCACAAGCCCAGTTAGCTCTAGGACCCGATCTCGGACAGCGACAGAAGGGCCTGATCCTATCCAGAAACAATCAAGCATGCCACCTAAATCCCTTCAGACCGATAAGGGGGAACAGAAAACTCCGAGAACAAAGGGAGAAGAAAGGGATGGTTCTGAGGAGAAGGAGCTCCCTCTAGTGACACGGAGGGACGTCGAAGTCTTGGAAGAGCCAGAGGAAATAGCTAGAGTGCCCCCTGGTGAGACTCGGAGACAGTTGCCGATTAGGAAAATACCAAACCCTGACGCTGTGACGACCGGGGCCCAGCCCACGATAGACGTTTATTTCCCATGGAGACCCAGTGAGATGATGGCTATTATGGCTGCAATCCCAGACAGAAAAAAAATCTCCTGCTGCTTTCGTGGATTACTTGAGAACTGCCATCTCAATTTATCAAGCTGATTCTAGGGACCTCTGGGCCCTAGTCCAGCAGGTTTTAACCCCAGCAGAGTACCGCAATCATCTTAATCACTTGAATTATGCTAGCCACGCCGCACTTCAGCAAGCCCATGCGTTGGACGACGATAGACGGACACAAATCCTGAATGCGTTGAATAGCACATTTCAAAAGCCCATAAATATTTCTGCTATCTTAGACCTCAAACCTAAAAAGGTTGAAGAGCCAGAGGAATTTCTGGAACTTTTTAATGAAATCTACCATGGGCAGTCAGGCGACTTGCCATATCAAAATGGTCAGAATTCCCCTCAATATTGTGCTATGTTAATGCATTGCCTACCACCTTCCGTGGCTACTGCCGTGAAATGTAATAACATGAATTGGACAGAGAACGACCCTTCCCAGATGGCCAGGGCAGTCAGATTTTATTGGAAGGAGGGTGTAGGCCAGGAAGGAGGCTCAGTTACAAAGATTAAGACTGAGTATGTAATGAAAAAGGATGATCTGAGACCCCAACCAGAGGCAGATACAGTGGCTTACCAGCTGGAACCCCAATATTATGACCTTGGGTGGGTGGATCAGCAAGGGGGAGGATATCAAACACACCCAAAGGGACCCTCAGCTCCTCTTTATGGCCCACCGTAAGTACCAACAACTTTACAACCGCCGCCCCCTCTGAGGGGCCATTGGTCTACTGGGAAAAAAGGACGGGGCAGATATAGAGGGAGCAATGCATGTTTTAATTGCGGCCGTGCAGATCACTGGCAACAGGAATGCCCCTTTAAAAGGCAGGCAGCAGAAGGAGACTACCCGACCCAAAGGAGGAGGTACCCACCAAGGGGAGGACAGACGAGATACACTGACTTCTCCCAGGCAAACCCTTTCCCAACACAGGATTGACTAGCTAATTTAGTCATAAGGACTCTCCAATCGGACAGGGAACCTATTATCTCTCTGCAGACAGGAGATCAACATCACCCATTTGTAATCGACAGTGGAGCAGCCATGTCTTCGGTGCAATCAGAACTTCGACTACCACTATCCGACCACACGCAGCATTTGTCGGGGTCCCAAGGACAGGTGTGTGAGTATCCTATCTCTGAACCTGTGACAGTCACTTACGAGAACAAGTCTGCAGATCATCAGTTTGTGGTGACTACTGGATTGGACTGTAACTTGTTGGCCCGAGATTTACTGTGTATCTTCCAGCTACAGCTAGAGTGCGGAGACGAAGGGGTAACGGTTCAATCATGGTGGATGAGACAACAGTGCTATATTTCTATCACCCCCCAGTGGTGGACGTTAGACATTGAACATTCACTGCATCACGTTACCCTGGCCTATGACAGAACCGGACAAAACAGGGAGTTGGAGGACAAATACTGGCCATTAATTGGGACCGAATGGCCAGTCAAAGTTACAGCCACAGTCACGGGAAAAGAAGGTACAGCCGATTTTGTTACAATACCACCACATTTATGGCCACAGTCAGCTTCGGTAAGCCCTCATATTACACGTCAGGTCCACGACCAGTACCATGCCAAGGATCTGGGGCCTATGGTAAGGAGGGCAGTGGATCATTCAGATCCAACAGAGTACGCACTTCAAGTCACGCCAGACGGCACTGCCATAAAATATTTTGAGGTCCCTGAAACGATTAACACTCGACTGCAGCATCACAGGGGACATGATGTGTTGGAATATGTCAATCCACAGGTATGGGCGGAATACCCATCACAAGTGGGAAAGACAAATGTTACACCTATTAAGGTGATGATTAAGGACCATGTAAAGCTACCTTCCATTCGACAATACCCCCTGAAACCCCAAGCTGCCACGTCTATAGACAAATTAATCCGAGAGCTGTTGCAACAGGGTATTTTGGTCCCTTGCCGATCAGAATGTAACACCCCCATACTTGCTGTGCCTAAACCAGCCAAACCAGCCCAGTACCGATTAGTACAGGATTTACGTTCAATCAATGCCATCGCACAGTCGTTACATGCTCTCACTCTCCAACAGGATATTACGGTGTATAGCTCCCACTTGGTCATCTTACTACTGAGGCAACTGCAGACTCAGCATCTTACCGCAGCTCGTCAGAATAGGTATGAGATATACCTTTTGAACAATCCACGTCTGACATTTAAACACTGTACCACTATCAATCCAGCCTGTTTTCTTAGTGGTCCCCCTGTCCATGAAGACGCACCTGGCCACGACTGTTTAGCCGTGATTCAGGAAACTACCACAAAGGGATGATTTGAGTGATATTTCGTCAGAACAACCTGACATGATTATGTGTGGTCAAATATCCCACCGGGGTTTTGTTAATGACCTACTGCAGGCCCTCCTTATGCCCGCGCAGATTTCCGTCATTAAATGCGCTGCCCATACAAACGGTAAGACCCCAGTTGATGTTGGTAATGAACAAGCAGATTGTGCAGCGCGCACAGCCGCGCAAATTCAGCAAGTGATGGTGCCTAAAATGTTAAGTCAGACTAAACGATCTACTATAAATATGTCTGCTTCTGACAAGTCAATGCCAACCATCCAAGACGTCATAAGGTTACAGGAGGACGCTCCTGAGAGTGATAAACAAATGTGGAAACGGTTAGGTTGTACATATGATTCTGTTTCCTCTTTATGGACCACGCCTGCACATCAGACTTGTATGTCTGATGTGCTGGCTTTATGGGTCATTGAATGTGTACACTTTGCAACTCATTGTGGGGCTCGAGGGACTAGTGATTTGTTGCTGGACACCTGGTGGCACCCTAAAATGCAGGGGTTGGCCCAAAGTATCAGTAATCGGTGTTTGATTTGTCAGCAATATAACACCGGCAAAGGTATCCCTTGTGGTATGAGGCAAACCCCGTTGCCCACTGCTCCCTTTGAGACGCTCCAGGTGGATTACATTGAGTTGGAAAGGTGTCAATGTCGTCAATGTTATAAATATGTTTTGGTTATTGTGGATGTGTTCAGCAGATGGGTCGAGGTGTATCCGACTATCGATAATAAAGCTGCTACTGTGGTTAAAGTTCTGACATGGGAAATCATTCTCCGGTACAGAATACCAGCTCAGTTGAGTTCTGATAACGGGCCTCATTTTCTTGGACAGATTAACCTGCCTCCCTTCCCCAGCGCTGTTTTACAGGTGTGGAGCATGATGGGGTGGCTACACACCACCTGTGTGATCTTCGGCCTCACCTTGCTTGGAGTGTCATTGGCGACGGACATGGAAAAGGGAAATATTATCTAAATTTGTAACCCCAACCAAACTACAAGGACATTTCGGTTATGCAGAGGTGATGTCCTTCGCTGCCCCCATATACGAAGACATGGTATCGACTCAGGGAAGGTCATCAGGCTAATGGACAATGCAGGACTCATGAAGCAATTGCACCGGTCCCGGCGATGGGAAGGAAACATTACATGGACATTGCCTTGTTTTTGGAGTACATGTAAATTTGATTTTGGATGTGTTAAGCTTGGTGCCATAAATGTCAAATCAGACCGCCAGGAGAGAGTAGGAAGAGGTTGTGAAAGAGAGAGGGGGACTAGAGAGAGGACGGAGCATGTGAGAAGGGAAGTACAACTAGAACGTAGGTTATCAGGAGATACACTTAATTCATTTAGAGGCCAAACTGAGGAAAACTCGGGTAGTATGAATCTCTTTTACCAGATTTACCACCGCTTGTATGGCCAGGGACGGGTTGTCTGCTACCCAAACCCCGCAGCGGTGTCTAGGTTATTTTCTGTTTCACCGCTTTGGGGCACTCCCCAAACGGTGGTTCATTGTCAGCATTCCGAGCCACCGCCCGAGCAAGTCACTCTTCCTTACGATCCGGGTTCAGCACCACCGGCTATTTACCTTCTCCTTCCTCGGGATAATTCCCACTCACAGTATGATAGGCTGCAACGGTGGAGGGAGTACATACCTAGCCACTTCACTCCCAATAGGGATTCCCGGTCGTACGAGAATTGTTTCAGCGGTGAAGGATACGGCTGTTTGCTGGTAGAGGTGGAAACGAATATAACATGTCTGTTCCCCACCTGTACGGACAGGAGGTGTCATATCACCCAGGCGTCTGGCCAAGGCGTTTGTTACAGCACCACCTGCGTTCCATTGAACGCCGGCCTCCAGCTCCTTTGTGGCTGGGCGAATGTCTCTCATATCACTGTTGGGACTTGGGCTTTCCGCATTGCTAGGTGGCCCGAATGGGCGTTTCAAAACTGGATAAACTGGGCTACTGGGGGATCCCTGCGCAATCGATATACTGATTGTGATGCTAGCCTGCACACGGAACAAGGATACTACTTTTTATTTAATGGCACAGCGGCCAATGTTTTGTCACCCCCATTTCCCCACCAAATTTCTATAGGGACTCTAGTCCCTACCACAGTCCCCTGCCCCTCGGCGTGGATGCTGCATACTCAGTTAACCCGCCGGGCAGTCTCAGCTGAATTCTGCGAGAACTGGAAAAAACCTCAGGTTCTCGCACCCAACCGGGGCCACTCAGCCGGGTGGGGAATTCTGAGCGTCTTGTAGCTGCGGTTGTTTGCAATGCAGAACCGGTATGCTCTTGACTATCTTCTGGTCCGTGAGGGTGGGGCATGCGCCATAGTACAGGGCAAGTGTACCATGGGAGTTCAAGACTTAACCGCCAACATCACTAAATTTATGGATCGCATACGGGATCACCTGGACGGAATGCAGGATCCTGGCTCTTGGGGTAACTGGGGATTTGGAGGTTGGAAGGACTGGTTGATAAATATGGCCATGTATTTAGCAGTGGCTATTGGCTGCATCTTTGTGGGCCCAGCCATCCTTAAACGTGTGATGGGTAGAATGCGGGGTGCACTGGAACAGATCAACGCCCCTAAAATCTTGGCTGTCAAAATCCATGAGGGTGCAGCGGATGAAGGGGGGCTACTACAGGTATTGGAAATGCAGCGACGGATCTTTTTAGATGAAGGACCGTAGCTATGGATTGGATAGTTCGGTTATCATGGAATGATAAAAGGAGGGAATGACGAATGTGATATAAAATAACTGTTTTAGAGATATTAGTTATTGTAATGTAGAGATAGGCCAGTCTCATTCTGGTGAGTTCACAGACAAAGGATTTCAGAACGCATGGCAAAGCAAGGGGGAGGAGTGTCCAGCAAAGGAGGAGAAAAGGATGCTGGGTCATAGGGGGCCAGAGGAAGGGATTGGAAGTGAGCCAATTAGGATGTATGGCCAGGTCAGGAGGGGTATAGGATGACCTATGGGAATCGTGTATGTGAAACTTGATGCCATTTTAATGTATTTGCAGAAATCCCTTTGTCTCCTTCTTCATTCGTTTTCCAAGGGTATAGGAGACTAGTTCTGTGTCCTGTGCCTCTGTGAAATGAATCAGACTTGCAAGTCAAATAAAATAACTAATGCTGTACCTGCAAATCCATCTCGACTTTTATTGAGGCCAGACTGACGGGTAAAGAAATTTATATTTGTCAGTTTCATGGTCATCATTCGACTTTTAATTCCACAATTTCATAGAAATCAAATTTCCTGCCCTGGTGGGATTTAAACCCCCTGTGGTTAGTGGTATTGTCACTGAGCTCGTAATCCAGAGATCCAGGGTAATGCTTCCGGACCTCGGGTTCAAATCACACCACCATAGATGGTAGAATTTTATAAAATCATGGAATTACGAAGTCTAATTATGACCATGAAACCATTGTCGTTTTTCCTAAAAACCCTTCTGGTTTACTACCTTTCCTTTAGGGAAGGAAGTCTGCCGTCCTTACCCCATCTGGCCTACAAGTGACTCCAGGCCCACAGCAATGTAGTTCACTCTCAGTGCCCTCTGAAATGGAGGGCAGGTAGGGATGGGCTACAAATGCTGGCCCAGCCAGCGATGTCCACATCCCATAGATGGATTTTTATAAATCCTTTCCTCTGTTGCTTGGGGTCTGGGATGCACTGTCCAGAGGTGTGGCAGAGGCAGGTTCAATCGAGGTGTTCAGGAGGGCATTGGGTGATTAGTTGAATGGAAGCAATAGGCAGAGTAATGGCGCTAAGTCAGTGTGTTTCAAACTTTTTTTCCGGTGACCCATTTTTACCAACCGGCCAACCTTCGGGACCCAACCCGGCCGACCTTCGGGACCCACGCCGGCCGACCTTCGCAACTCATGCGAGCCAACCTTCGCGGCCCACGCCTTTAATGCGAGAGGTGATCATTTACTTGTTTGCTGCTGACAAAATGGAGGATTCACAATCACGCCCAAAGCGCGTGATGTCAACGTTTGGGGCGCGAGACCTGTTCTCTGCCTCGCTTCAGGCAGGAAGATTGCATTGAATTAAAAAAAAAAATCTTCTCCTGGGTCAGCGCGCTGACGTCAGGAGGAGGCGGTGCTTCTCGCTTGGTTCTGCGCATGCGCACCGATGAGCGGGCACGCATGCGCAGTGCGGCCGCATTTTTTGATCTGGTCGCGGGCGCCATTTTCAAAGCTGCTCGCAGCCGGCTGCTGTGGCTGTTCCGCGTGAATTCACGCGATCGGGAACGCCGCGACGGACGGCTCCGCGACCCTTCCGACACCCGTCCACGACCCGACCGCAGGTCGCGAACCCCACTTTGAAAATTCCTGCACTAATTTCTGATACTCGGTTGGAGAGCTGGTGCAGGCACGATGGGCCAAAATGGCCTCCTTCTGCACCGTAACAATTCTGTGACCCTGTCAGGGGAGGCCCTTCACGAAGTTGCCACCAAATGAAGGTCAGCAAAAAGCAAAGGTCTCATCTGCAGTTATAAAAGGACTGAGATTAGAATTGTAGAATTGTCACAGCAATGTGGTTAACTCTTAACTGATCCCTCAAGGGCAATTGGTGATGGGCACTAAATGCTGCCAACAAAGGAGGCCTGTGATGCCCCTATCCCATGAACGAATAACAAAAAAGTCAGAATGGGCCAAATAGCCTTGATTTATGCTGAGTGAACTCATCCAATGTTACACCACAGTGAGGAAAACTCAGAGACAAATGTGGCTTTCGGGAACCTGCCTCTCTTCCAGTTTTGCCCATCAGATTTCAGCCTCGTGAGTGACAGATAGAGAACGGGGAGGGAGGGTGAGAATGAGAGAGAGAGAGAGAGAGAGAGAGAGCGGGAAAGGGTGTATACCCCAGGGATCGGGGTAGAAAAGGAAAGAAGTGGAAAGAAACAGAGAGGGTGGAGGGAAGGAGCGACTTTGTAAATGACGAACACAGTGTGGCAGAAATATTGAGTGAGAAAATGGAAGATAGAAAAGGAAGAGTGAAGGAGAGATAGAATGGAGGAGTCCGTGAGGGAGCGGGAGCTGACAGGATGGTGGGAGACAGAGAGAAATGAGTATGAATTAGAAGTCCAGAGAGAAGTGATGAAATATTGGACCATAAGATATAGACAGAGATAAATAAGTGAAAGAAGTTAGGAACAGGAGTCGGCCAATAAGCCCCTCAATTCTCCCGTTGAAAGAAATCACGGCTGATCTGTGACCTTCCTCCATATACCTGCCTTTGGTCCATATCCCTTAATACCTTTGCTTAACAAAAATCGATCTATCTCAGATTTAAAATTAACAACTGTTCCAGCTTCAACTGCTGTTTGTGGGCGAGAATTCCAAACCTCTACCACCCTTTGAGTGAAGAGATTCTTCCTAACATCTCTCCCGAACTGTCCAGCCCTAATTTGTAGACAATGCCCCCGAGTTTTAGAATCTCCAACCAATGGATACATTTAATCTTTATCTAGCCTGTTTATCCCTGTTAATATCTTGAATATTTCAATCAGATTACTGCTTATCCTTCTAAATTCTGGCAAAAACAAGCCGAATGTGTGTAATCTCATCTCGTAAATTAACCTCGGTAGTCCAGGGTAGCACTGTTGCTTCACATCTCCAGGGTCCCAGGTTCGATTCCCCGCTGGGTCACTGTCTGTGCGGAGTCTGCACGTTCTCCCCGTGTCTGCGTGGGTTTCCCCCGGGTGCTCCGGTTTCCTCCCACAAGTCCCGAAAGACGTGCTGTTAGGTAATTTGGACATTCTGAATTCTCCCTCCGTGTACCCGAACAGGTGCTGGAATGTGACGACTAGGGGCTTTTTACAGTAACAAGTGTTAATGTAGGACTACTTGTGACAATAAAGAATATTTTCATTATATTAAGGGGGTGGGAGTTAAGTCGGAAAGATGATGGACGGTAGAGGGGATTGGAGGCGCCTGTAAGGCTGGTAACGTGGAACGTCCGGGGACTGAATGGGCCGGTTAAAATGTCACGGGTGCTCGCGCACCTCAGGAGCCTGAAAGCGGGGGTGGTCTTTCTGCAGGAGATGGACCTCCGTGTGAAGGACCAGGTAAGGTTAAGGAAGGGGTGGGTCGGGCAGGTTTATCACTCGGGGTTTGATTTGAAATCGGGGAGGGGGTGGCGGTTTTAATGTAATTATAGGCGCGATCGCGAGAGCGCGACAAGGTCGGTAAATAGCGGGAGAGGTCAAAAGAGAGAACCTCGCCGGAGCCAAACAGTTTGTGATGCAATGGTCCGCTCCCATAGGGGAAATTGCGAACCCGCCGTAGTGAGGCGAGAAACCAATTATCACCACTTAAGCCCGATTTCCATACAATTAATGGGAGCAACCCCATATTCAACGGTCTCTCGTGATCTAATCACCTCCCCAGCAAATGGTCACGCTGCTGCCGATTGGTACTTCTTTCGAAACACGTGAACCTGGCGCAAGGGGACCCGAGGAGGTGAGTAACCATCATTGCTCCTGGGCAATGAGCCCGGGGGGGCATTGGGCTTGCTGCCCCTGGGCTAGGAGGGAGGTAGTGGGAAACAAGGAGGATCCAGCCTCGGTTGGGGTGGCCGCCCATGGGGGTGTCCCTGCTGGGGAGGTGGGGGGGGGGGCAACCGTGCATGGGTCTGCCATGCCAACCCCTGGATATGTCCATGGCCAGAGGGTGGGTGAGTGCAACGGGAATGGGACCTGCGCCCGGTCCAGGTGTCGTTATGTGCAGGTGCCTGGGGTGCACGGTGTGGGGTCGGGTGAGCAGGGCCCCTCACTACGACCGGGTGTGCGTGGGTAGGGCATGCTGGTTGGGGGAGGAGAGCAATGGGGGCACTGGAGTGTCCCGGGGTGGAAGACATCGCTGGTTGTCAGTCTCCCACCCTCTCCAAATTCCTTACAGATATTGAACGGTTTGGATGATATTCTGGACCCCGCTGAACTTGTCCTCGTGGTGCTGCCGACAGACCCGACGGCCAGAGAAGGTGGCGGCAGCAGTGTTGACAGAGGCTCGAGGTGGCAGTGCGCGTGCAGGGTTCGCCCCACAACCTGAGCGCCTGGCCACCCATCAGGCCAGGGTGAGACCCAGAGTGGGAAGTCCGCGATGGTCCAAGGTGTACAAGGGGCGCTGGCCATTTGAGCAGATAACTCCCAGCTCTGCCTGAACAAGCAGACGGTGCAGCACCTGGGCCATGTCCTCACAGACCTGACACCACATGGAGGAGGAGGAGGACACCCTCTCCTGGCGGCCGGCAAGGTAACCGCACCCCTGAACTTTTATGCCTCAAGATGATTCCTGTGCTCGAGCAGCGACTTGTGTGGCATCTCTCAAGCTACAGCCCACAGGTGCATCTTACAGGTCACAGGTGACCTCTTTGCCCGGCAGTGGACTATATAAACTTTGACGCGGACCAAGACCAGCAAGATGCCTGCGCAGCAGGATTCTCTGCGATCGCCAAGGTGCCCCAGGTCCAGGGGCTCATAGACGGCATGCATGTTGCCTTGTACGCACCGAGCCATCAGGGAGTGCCCTAGGTAAACAGAAAAGGGTTCCACTTCCTGAACATCCAGCACGTGTGTGACCATGATCTTAAGATCATGGACGTGTGTGCATGTTTCCCAGGAAGGCCCAATCCTGGGACAGTCTTCGAGGACCACCTTCAATGGCCGGTTGGCTCTTGCGGGATAAGGGGTGCTTAGGACCTGGCTGATGACGCACTACAGAGGCCGGTGACCGATGAGGAGATCTGGTACAATGAGGCCCATGCAGGCACCTGGCCTGTCATTGGGTGGTGCACTGGTCTGCTCAAAATGTGGTTCCGGTGCCTTGACCGCTCCGGTGGTACTTTGCAGTCCACCCTCTGGAGTTCGGCCCACTGTGTGGTGGTCTTCTGTGTCCTTCACAACCTGGCACAGCTGTGGGGCAATGTGCTGGAGGTAGAGGAGGAGGAATAAGTGGCCACCTCCGTGGAGGAGGAGGAGAGGAGGATGACGTGGAGGCGCAGGACCAGGAAGGGCTGGAGAATGATCCTGGAGAGGAAGCGGTGGACCAGCCAGAGGCTCGAGGATAGGCATCAGCGGTGAGGATCCGGCAAGTCCAGAGCTTTCAGGGAGGCCCTCATCGCCGTTCGCTTCATGTAGGACATGGCCTAGT
This sequence comes from Scyliorhinus torazame, assembly GCF_047496885.1. NCBI lineage: Eukaryota > Metazoa > Chordata > Chondrichthyes > Carcharhiniformes > Scyliorhinidae > Scyliorhinus > Scyliorhinus torazame. The sequence goes on from NC_092720.1 coordinate 204,595,106, forward strand.
GCGTCATCGCAACCCCTCCCTCAGCCGCTCCCTCCCCATCCCTCTGCCGCCTCACCCCACCTTCGCCATCTCTCCCCCTCCCCCAGCACCCCACCCCCCAACTTTGCCACTTTCCCAGGGTCTGTGTTGCATCACTCCAAGGTGATGGGATGTGTCGGCACTGTCAGCAGGTCACTCTTTGGCCTTCTTCTGCACTGTATATTCTATGATTCTATGATCTGACACTGGGACGTGTCCCGCAGCACCTCATCAAGGTTAGCCTGGTAGTGGGTCACGTCCCCAGCGCGTCACACAGTCTACTGAGGCCCTCAGCCATGGCCGCCACCGACTGAGCTACGCCTTGGGCCCCTCTATTCACAGGGGGCGTGATGATAACCCGCGGAGAGCAGGGCGCAGAAGCTCCTCATTCTGTACCATATCCTGATCCCTGTCCGTCTGCTGAATGCTGATTCACACCCATCACCTACACGCGATGTGCCGGGGAGGGGGGGGGGGTCCAGGACCCCCATGCCCAGGTAGATGGGGCATGGGTTTGGTGGTCAGCCTGCATTGCGAAGGAAAGTGCCTGAGGCGTCCTACCAGTTGTGGTGATGGTATTTTAAGGTCTTTCACATAAGTGTCCACCACTACTCCACTCTCCCATTGGTGCCACCCCACTAGCTCCACCCTGCCCCCTCCACCCCCAATGCACAATCCCCCCCTTACCTCCTCACTACTCTTTTCCCCCTTCCCCCCCAATGCCCTCTCAATGATCCTTGACGTGCTTAGTCTTCCGTGCTCTACCACTGCGTCTAGGTGTTTGCCCAGGATGCACATCAGAGATGGAGGCTGCTGCTGCTTACCTCATCCCGTGGCATTCGATGCCCCTGGCAGGTATCCTTTGGGGGCTCTGGGGCCAGAGGGCCCCGGTGCACTTGCCGGCACTCATGCCCCACCATGCCGCACTGTACAGGGAGACTGCGAGACGCGGCATCGTCAGAGGGGTGGAGCTCAGGGAGCTGGTGGCCACCTTTGCCACTCTATGGGACTCCTCCCAGTTGGTGCCCATAGGGCCCTGAGGTTCACCTCGGGACGGAGGGGCAGCTGGATTGAGCCCCTGTTGGCTCTGCATCACCTGGCTCTGCCAGCCCTGGTGGATCCCCAATGTCTGCACCGTGGTGTTGATGCCCTCGGCTATGCGCCTCAGTGACTGGGACATGCTCTGCAGCACCTCAGCAACGCCCACCTGCGACTGGGGCAAGCTTGCAGTGCCTCGGCATTCCCATCTGAGACCATCGCGGGGGCAGCATGGTAGCACAGTGTTGCTTCACAGCGCCAGGGTCCCAGGTTCGATTCCTGGCTTGGGTCACTGTCTGTGCGGAGTCTGCACGTTCTCCCCGTGTCTGCGTGGGTTTCCTCCGGGTACTCCGGTTTCCTCCCACAAGTCCCGAAAGACGGGCTGTTAGGTGAATTGGTCATGCTAAATTGCCCTTAGTGTTCCAAAAAAATGTTAGTTGGGGTGACTGGGGTGCTAATTCCAAGAGCCGGTGCAGACTCGATGGGCCAAATGGCCTCCTTCTGCACTGTATATTCTATGATTCTATGATCTGACACTGGGACGTGTCCCGCAGCACCTCATCAAGGTTAGCCTGGTAGTGGGTCACGTCCCCCAGCGCGTCACACAGTCTACTGAGGCCCTCAGCCATGGCCGCCACCGACTGAGCTACGCCTTGGGCCCCTCTATTCACGCTGCGGATATTATGAACCAGGCTCTCCACTGTGGTCGCCACCCTGGCCGTGTTGGCCTCGCTGCCACGATTTCCTGGTGTCACCTCCTGTGCCCGTAGCCTCTGGGACTCCTCCAATTGGCTGTGGACCTGCTGGAGGGTCGCTGACATCCTCCCTCTGATTATCACGGCTGCACTGAATCATCTCCATCAGCTCCGGGGAACTGTTCCAGAGGCTCAGCATCTGACTGGGACCCAGCTGGGCCCTGGGATCCAGCAGCTCTCCGACTGCTGTCTTGCCTGGGGGTGGGGGGTTCCTGCCTCCACCAGATGTACATCAGCAGCAGTGTGGAGCTCACCAGATTGTGCCCCAGAAGCCAGACCGCTAATGTTGCCCACCGAGGTGTGTGTATCTGCGCTGGTGGAGGGTGGGGATGACAGCGTGATGCATCTTTGGCATCCTCGGAGCTCTTCCCCGACGTGGTCCCATGGGAAGCTGAGGGGGTGCGGGGGGGGGGGAACCACCCCAGATGGGTCGCCACGGTCGGCTGGAGGTTCTTTTTTAAAAAAATTTAGATTACCCAATTCTTTATTTTCCATTTAAGGGGCAATTTCGCGTGGCCAATCGACCGACCCGGCGCATCTTTGCGTTTGTGGGGGTGAGACCCACGCAGACACGGGGAGAATGTGCAAACTCCACACGGACCCAGGGCCGGGATCGAACCTGGGACCTCGGCGCCGTGAGGCAGCAATGCTAACCCACTGCATCACCGTGCCGCCCCGGCTGAAGGTCCTGTGGGAGAATGAACACGCGGTCAGTGGGAGGAATGGGTTTTGACAGTCCATCGGGGTGAGGCCTGGTGGATCCTCAGCACTGTGCCATGCACCCACCTCCATGCTGGTGACCGCTCAGCCCCCCCTCCCCATAACCTCCAGGGCCCGTTCCCTGAGGGTGGTGAGGTGTTTGACATCCGGCACCCCGCCACCCACCTGGGCCCTCTCCCGACGGTTGTGGGACGACTTCTACTGCGGAAACACACGCGCGGTTCACTGTGGGGGGGTGAGTGGGTCGCCGGTGGGGGTGGGGGGGGGGGGGGGGTGTCCGGTGCCAATTTACCCGTGCGACCCGGTGTTGGTCGTTGACATTCTTGCGGCGCTGGCTGCCGGTCCTCCTGCTGTCCTCCTCGAGCTGTGGCTCACCCTCCGTGACTCCCTGGAGAACAACACACCCCTCCTGGCCTCGTCTGCCTCTAGGTCTGCATCTCCGAATCGCGGCCGGTTATCTTGGTGCTATGGCTGCGGGTTGAGTGAGGTGGTTGTGATACAGCAGTTTAAGTGTTGCTCTACCTTGTTAGCAGGGAGGCTGGTGTCATGTGAGAGTACCTTTAAGAAATGGGTGTTTATAAATGGGTGTGTATATAACTATCTGGAGTGAGAGTACCTTTAAGAAATGGGTGTTTACTCCTGCAGTGATGTCAGAGAGTGGGTGGAGCTGGGCTGTGTCAGCTTTTTACTTTCGTTTTAGGCTGTTTGATGCAGGGTGTCTTTTAGTTTCGTTTTCAGAGCTGGATAGCTGCAGTCACAGCCAGAAGGTGCATTAGAGTCTCTCTCTGTAATCTAAAAACTGTAAATCGACCCTGGTGATTTAAAACTAATAACTAGTGACTTTAACCTGATGTGCTTCTGGTAAAAGGTGTTTTAAGTCGTATGGATGTTAAACGGAAAGCGTAAAGGATTACTTAATGTTGTAGTTTTTGGGGGTTGTATTTGAATTGATGGTTGCTAAGATGTTCACCGTATGTTTTAAAAAGGTGAACTTGAGTTCATTGAATAAACATTGTTTTGTTTTAAAAAATACTTTTCCATTTCTGCTGTACCACACCTGTAGAGTGGGCCGTGTGCTCCCCATACCACAATCTAGTAAACGTTGTGGGTCAGGTGAACTCCATGATACACTTTGGGGTTCTCTAAACCCTGGCCCATAACACTGGTGAGCACGGTTCCGGCCTTGCAGATCCGATCTTCAGGAAGCTCGCGTCCGTTCCTGCTCGCTACCACATGAATCACGCCTTCATTCCCTTTGTCTAGTGAGTTGACTGATGGGCTGAATAGCTTCCTACACTATCACACTTGATTTCAGAAGGAAGGATGCGTCAGGGAAGAGAATCAAAAACAAATTGGAAAGGGGAGGGACTTGAAACCGTTTCCTGTGGAAAACAAAACCATCGGCTTCTGCCTGGTAGAATAGCTCTCCAGCAGATTCTCCAGTGGGTCGAGGAGAGCGGGGACTCCGGCGGTGAGTGAAGAGTTTGAGGACTTGGAGTGAAAACCAACAGCCAACATCATGGGCGGATTGTTCAGCGCGATCATCAACTTTTTCATTGGAGATCAGAGACCAGTTCCTATGGTCCAGACCAGCTTTCGGAGCGATGCCTATCGCTACCCGAATCAGCCCCCAGCTTCCATGATTGAATCGTGCTCAGTCACAGATACTGATGAGAGAGTTTTTACGACTCTTCTTCTCTGGGATGGACCAGGATACTGGGGAATCCTCCAGCGCTGGGAGTGAACCGGGACCGCCATTCTACTTTAAACGGTGAGGAGCAACTCTTCCAAGCTCAGAGCTTGGGCTCCATTGCCTGATGTTTCCATGGAGCCGGTGTATATTGTGACAAATTAAATTGCTGAATCCAGAGCAGTTTCCTGTCTCCACAACACACCAATTGTATTCGATGTTGTCAGGAAGTAGCGATCAGGACTTCCGGGTGCGGCGATGACCAGCTAAGTCGCACGTTTCGGCACCTCCCGTTTTAACGGACCTTTGGGCTCTTATCGGGAGCCCCAACGGCAATTTTCGAAGGCTAAACCCACTGTGAGGCGACATAGAAGGGAGTCCCCCCTGGATGTGAATGGACAGAAGAGATAATAGTGGCCAGATTACGGAGGATCCTCTGGAGCAGTGGCAAAGAAGGGAAGTGAGAAGCAAGGTGGCGGCGGAGGGAGGCCAGTTGGTATGGGGCCCGGAACAGCAGGAGTTCCTCCGGAGATGTGTGGAGGAGCTCAAGAAAGAGGTGCTGGCGCCGATGCTGCAGGCGATTGAGGGGTTAAAGGAGGCGCAGAAGACCCAAGAGATGGAGCTCCGTGGAGTGAAGGCAAAAGCTGCCGAAAATGAGGATGAGATACAGGGCTTGGTGGTGAAGACGGAGACGCACGAGGCGCTGCATAAGAGGTGTATGGAGAGACTGGAAGCCCTGGAAAATAGCTCGAGGAGGAAGAACTTAAGAATCTTGGGTCTTCCTGAAGGGGCAGAGAGAGCCGACGTCGGGGCATATGTGAGCACGATGCTTCATTCCTTAATGGGACCGGAGGCCCCGACGGGCCCCCTGGAAGTGGAAGGAGCGTATCGAGTCCTCGTGAGAAGACCAAAGGCAGGAGAAATACCTCGAGCAATAGTGGTGAGGTTCCACTGCTACAAGGACAGGGAGATGGTCCTGAGATGGGCGAAAAAGACACGGAGCAGCAGGTGGGAGAACGCGGTGATCCACGTGTATCAGGATTGGAGTGCGGAGGTGGCGAGAAGGAGGGCGAGTTTCAATCGGGCCAAGGCGGTGCTCCACAGGAAGAAAGTGAAGTTCGGAATGTTCCAGCCGGCAAGACTGTGGTTAACACACCAGGGTAAACACCACTACTTCGAGACGGCAGAAGAGGCGTGGACATTTATACAAGAGGAGAAGTTGGACTAGATTGGAGAAAGGGTGTTTGAAATGAAGTAGTGAGGTGGTGGCAAGGGACTGTGAATCAGATGGGGGAAAATGTTCTTTCCCCTCGAAGGAGGGGGACACGAAGAAATGTGGGCGCCGGTGGGGAAGGTGAGGGGAAAGGAAAGAGGGAGCTGCGCCATCAGGGGCGGGGCCGAGAGGGCAGCGCGGGCTTTGTTCCCGCGCTATGGAAATTGTGGCGGGAAAAGGGGGCGCAGGAAGGAGGGGGCCTCACATAATGGGAGGCTAAGGATAAACGGGGGAAGCCGAGGTCAGCCAGAGTTTGCTGACTTCCGGAAGCAATATGGGGGGGGGGGTGCAACTAAGCTAGAGAGGAATCTCGCGTGGGGGGGTTAACTGGGTTGCTGCTGCGAAGGGGGAGCTGTTACGGGATGGGATGGCCAGGGCGGGAGGGCGCCGTCGGGGGGATAAGCGGGTGCGTGGGAACCGGGTGAGGAGCTGGTCTAAAAAAGGGGATGGCTAGTCGACGAGGGGGGGGGGGGGTAAAGAGCCCCCCAACCCGGTTGATCACGTGGAACGTGAGAGGGCTGAATGGGCCGATTAAGAGGGCAAGGGTACTTGCGCACCTAAAGAAGCTAAAGGCAGATGTGGTCATGCTTCAGGAGACGCACCTGAGACTGGCGGATCAGTTCAGATTAAGAAAAGGATGGGTGGGACAGGTATTCCACTCGGGCTTGGATGCGAAAAATAGAGGGGTGGCAATATTAGTGGGGAAACGGGTATTGTTTGAGGCGAAGACCATAGTGGCGGACAGTGGGGGTAGATACGTGATGGTGAGTGGCAGATTGCAAGGTGAGGCGGTGGTGCTGGTGAATGTATATGCCCCGAACTGGGATGCCGCAAACTTTATGAAGCGTATGTTGGGGCGCATCCCGGACCTGGAGATGGGAAAGTTGGTAATGGGGGGGGACTTCAACACGGTGCTGGACCGGTCCAGATCTAGGACCGGGAGGAGGCTGGCAGCGGCCAAGGTGCTTAAGGGATTTATGGAGCAGATGGGAGGAGTGGATCCCTGGAGGTTTACTAGGCCAAGGAGTAAAAAGTTTTCCTTCTTCTCCCATGTCCACAAAGTGTACTCCCGGATAGACTTCTTTGTCCTGGGAAGGGCGCTGATCCCGAAGGTGGCAGGAATGGAGTATTCGGCTATAGCCATTTCAGATCATGCCCCACATTGGGTAGATCTGAAAGTAGGAGAGGAAAAGGAACAGCGCCCACCCTGGAGATTAGATATGGGACTGTTGGCGGATGAGGGGGTATGTGTAAGGGTGAAGGGATGTATTGAAAGGTACCTAGAGATTAATGATGACGGAGAGGTTCAGGTGGGAGTGGTCTGGGAGGCGCTGAAGGCAGTGGTTAGAGGGGAGCTGATCTCCATAAGGGCCCATAAGGGGAAACAAGAGGGTAAAGAAAGGGAGAGATTGTTGAGGGAGATTTTGAGGGTGGATAGGCAATATGCGGAGGCTCCAGATGAAGGGCTATACAGGGAAAGACGGAGATTGCATAAGGACTTTGACTTGTTGACCACGGGTAAGGCGGAGGCACAATGGAGGAAGGCACAGGGAGTGCAGTATGAATATGGAGAGAAGGCGAGCCGGCTGCTGGCCCAACAACTTAGGAAGAGGGGGGCGGCGAGAGAGATCGGAGGGGTTAGAGACGAGGAGGGAAAGATGGAACGGGGAGCGGAGAGGGTGAATGGGGTGTTTAAGGTATTTTACGAGAGGCTATATAAGGCTCAACCCCCGGAAGGGAAAGAGGGAATGATGCATTTCCTAGACCAGCTGGAGTTCCCGAAGGTTGAGGAACAGGAGATGACAGGACTGGGAGCGCAGATTGAGGTGGAGGAGGTGGTAAAAGGAATTGGGAACATGCAGGCAGGGAAGGCCCCGGGACCGGATGGGTTCCCGGTGGAGTTTTATTGGAAATACGATGACCTGCTGGCCCCACTTCTGACGAGAACCTTTAATGAGGCTAGGGAAAGGGGGACACTACCCCCGACGATGTCGGAGGCGACGATATCGCTGATCCTGAAAAGAGACAAAGACCCGCTGCAGTGCGGGTCATACAGGCCTATCTCCCTCTTGAACGTAGATGCCAAGCCTTTGGCCAAGGTGATGGCGACGAGGATAGAGGACTGTGTCCCTGGGGTGGTGCATGATGATCAAACGGGGTTTGTTAAAGGGAGACAATTGAATGCTAATATACGGAGGCTGCTGGGGGTGATGATGACGCCCCCACCGGAGGGGAAGGCGGAGATAGTGGTGGCTATGGATGCAGAGACAGCATTTGATAGAGTGGAGTGGGACTACCTGTGGGAAGTACTGAGGAGATTTGGATTTGGAGAGGGGTTCATTAGATGGGTTCAGCTCCTGTACAGGGCCCCGGTGGCAAGTGTGATTATAAATAGGCAACGATCTGACCACTTCCGACTATATAGGGGTACAAGACAGGGATATCCCCTGTCCCCGTTACTGTTTGCGTTGGTAATTGAGCCACTGGCCATAGCGCTGAGGGGCTCTAGGGAGTGGAGGGGGGTACTTAGAGGAGGAGAAGAGCATCGGGTGTCATTATACGCGGATGATTTGTTGTATGTCGCGGACCCAGCGGAGGGGATGCCTGAGATAATGCAGACACTCAGGGAGTTTGGAGAATTTTCAGGATATAAATTGAATATGGGGAAAAGTGAACTGTTTGTGATGCACCCCGGGGAACAGGGCAGGGGAATAGACAATTTACGTTTGAGGAGGGTAACAAGGGATTTCCGGTATTTAGGGATCCAGGTGGCCAGGAACTGGGGAACCTTGCATAAGCTTAACTTGGCACGACTGGTAGAGCAGATGGAAGAGGACTTTAGGAGGTGGGACATGGCGCCCCTGTCATTGGCGGGCAGGGTGCAGGCGGTTAAAATGGTGGTCCTCCCGAGATTTCTTTTTGTGTTTCAGTGCCTCCCCATACTGATTACAAAGACCTTTTTTAAGAAGGTGGACAAGAGTATTATGAGCTTTGTGTGGGCTGGAAAGACCCCAAGAGTAAAGAGGGGGTTCCTGCAGCGCAGTAGGGACAGAGGGGGACTGGCACTGCCGAGTCTAAGTGATTATTATTGGGCCGCCAACGTGTCAATGATATGTAAATGGATGAGGGAAGGGGAAGGAGCGGCGTGGAAAAGACTGGAGATGGCGTCCTGTAGGGGAACTAGCCTAAAAGCACTGGCGACGGCGCCGTTACCGTTCTCCCCAAAAGAATACACCACAAACCCAGTGGTGGTGGCAACTCTGAAAATCTGGGGGCAGTGGACACGACATAAGGGAGTGACGGGTGCCTCAGTGTGGTCCCCGATAAGGAACAACCATAGGTTCGTCCCGGGAAGAATAGATGGGGGATTTAAATCTTGGCAGCGAGCAGGAATTGCAAAATTGAAGGACTTGTTCTTAGACGGGACGTTCGCGAGTCTGGGAGCACTGACAGAAAAATATGGGTTGCCACCTGGGAATGCATTTCGCTATATGCAACTGAGGGCATTTGTGAGGCAACAGGTGAGGGAATTTCCGCAGCTCCCGGCGCAAGAGATCCAGGACAGAGTGATTTCAGGGGCATGGGTGGGTGATGGTAGGGTGTCAGATATATATAGGGAAATGAGAGACGAGGGGGAGACAATGGTAGAGGAGCTGAAGGGAAAATGGGAGGAGGAGCTGGGGGAAGAGATTGAGGAGGGGCTGTGAGCAGATGCCCTAAGTAGGGTAAACTCTTCGTCCTCGTGTGCCAGGCTCAGCCTGATACAATTCAAGGTTCTACACAGGGCGCATATGACTGGAGCAAGGCTGAGTAGATTTTTTGGAGTGGAGGATAGGTGCGGGAGATGCGCGGGAAGCCAGGCGAACCACACCCACATGTTTTGGTCATGTCCGGTATTACACGGGTTCTGGGTGGGTGTGGCAAAAGTGATTTCAAAAGTGGTGGGGGTCCGGGTCGAACCAGGCTGGGGGTTGGCTATATTTGGGGTTGCAGATGAGCCGGGAGTGCAGGAGGCGAGAGAGGCCGATGTTTTGGCCTTTGCGTCCCTAGTAGCCCGGCGAAGGATTCTACTTATGTGGAAAGAAGCTAAACCCCCGGGCGTGGAGGCCTGGATAAACGACATGGCAGGGTTTATAAAACTGGAGCGGATAAAGTACGCACTAAGAGGTTCGGCTCAGGGGTTCACCAGGCGGTGGCAACCGTTCCTCGACTATCTCGCAGAGCGATAAGGGAAAATAGGAAAGGTAGCAGCAGCAACCAGGGGGTGGGGGGGGGGGGCTCATTTGGGTCCTCAGGGGTTTTATGTGTGTGTTTATATATTAGTTATTTATATTAGATTTTACTATCTTAGTTACTATTTCTGTTGTTTCTTATTTTGTTGTTGGCAGTTGCCGTTAGTCAGCATATTATTTATTTAAAAAACGATCAATGTATATATTATTACAAAGTTGTAAAATGGGAAATTTTTGTTTGATCGAAAAACTTTAATAAAATATATTTTTTTTTAAAAGGAAGCAGCGATCAGACAATATTCCTCCCACAGCGCCTTTCAAATCATTTCACTCCGTTTACAGATAATGCAGAAGTTCAGAGCGACAAACAGTAAATGTTGAAATACTCCACACCACAGCTCACATCTGTGGTGAGAGAAACATGAGTTTGTTTTGTCATGTGACAAGTGTATTTAGTGGCCTGGTAACAGAGTGGCAGTGTTACTGGATTAGTCAATCCCCCCACAGCAGCTGTGGAATCTAAATTCAATTTAAAATGTCTGTGATGCTCGATCAATAACTCCAGAAGCGAGATTGGATGACAATTGAAGGCTTTATTGGACTAGATGTTACCCCCAGCAGCGCAGGTACAGAATGCAGCTGCTGGGGAGACACAGGCTCTTATACTCCGCCTTACTGGGCGGAACCAGCAGGCAGGCTCCACCAATGATATTGCTGTCTCAGGTACCCCCCACAACAATGGTCTTACAGCATCAACCTGGGTACCGTAATACCCCTAGTACCGACTACCACAGTCTGTAATTTAAAAAAAACTGTGCTGGGATTCTCCAAAAATGCGGCTAAGCATTGACAACGGTGTAAACGCCGGAGTGTTTCACGACGGCGTCAATGGGCCTCTTGGCCCAGCGAGTCCGTGGCCCACAGGGGGCCAGCACGGCGCTGGAGAGCTCCACACAGCTCTGGCTGCCGATACACAGCCCTGCACTGCCGTCCGAGGTGCCGGCCCCGCGCAACATGGCGGACCCACACAGCAGGCCCGCGCCGAAGAAACAGGCCCCTCCACAGATCGAGCGCCCGCCGATCGGTGGCCCCCGATCGCGATCCTGGCCTTCGTGGAGGCCCCGCCCCCCCCGGAGGCTGATCCCCCCCCGCTCCCCACCAGGCCACCGCCGGAACTCAGCAGGAACTCGGCCGGTCAACCGCGGAGAATCGACGCGGGACCCTCTTTCAACGGCCCCCGACCTGCGCTGCGCTGACCGCGTGCGCGCGGCTGCCCCGATTCTCCGGTGACCGGAGAATCGCGGAAGCGGCGTTGGACCCGATCGCGGGTCTGTCGCCCATTCTCCACCCCCGCGCTGAGCGCGGCGCGAGGACTCGGAGAATCCCGGCCCTGGTCTCAGTAATGGTGACCAGGAAATGACTGGGTTGTTGTGAAAACCAACCTGGTTCACTGATGTCCTTTAGGGAAGGAAATCTGCCGTCCTCGGCTGGTCTGGACTACATGTGACTCCAGGTCCACGGCAATGTGGGCGGCATGGTAGCACAGTGGTTAGCACTGTTGCTTGACAGTGCCAGGGACCCGGGATCGACTCCTGGCTTGGGTCACTGTCTGTGAGGAGTCAGCACGTTCTCCCCGTGACTGCGCGGCAGATTTCCTTAGCAGAGTGGTACCAGTGAACCAGATGGGTTTTTACAACAATCGATGGTAGTTTCACAGTCAGCATTACTGAGGCTGGTTTTCTCCTTCAGATTTTATCAATTGAAATTAAATTTTGTTAGGCGCCCTGGTGGGATTTGAACCCAGGCCATTAGCTTGGCCCCTGGATTGCTTGGCCAGTGGACCTGCCATTAATCTTGCCCAAATCGCTGATCATTAGGAGCCGCCATAGAATCATACAATTTCACAGTGCAGAAGGAAGCCATTCGGCCCATCGAGTCTGCACCGACCTTTGGAAAGAGCACCCTACTTAAGCCCACATCTCCACCCTATCCCCGTAATCCAGCAATCCCTCCTAACCTTTTTGGACACAAAGGGGCAATTTAGCATGGCCAATCCACCTATCCTGAACATCTTTGGACTGTGGGAGGAAACTGGAGCACCCGGAGGAAACTCACGCACACACGGGGAGAAAGTGCAAACTCCACACAATCACCCGAGGCCGGAATTGAACCGGGGACCCTGGAGCTGTGAGGCAGCAGTGTTAACCACTGTGCCACCGTGCCGCCACCAGTTTATAGTCAGTCGATAAGTCACTCTGTGTTTACACCACATATATTTGTCAAGTTTGCTCTGGTCTTTTAGTTCGTTTCTATGATTCCACCATTTCCCTATGAATGATAAAACTGTGTCCTTATCAATTCATATATGGGCGGCAGGGTGGCACAGTGGTTAGCACTGCTGCCTCACAGTGCCAGGGACCTGGGTTGAATACTGGCTGTGACTGTGTGGAGTTTGTCAGTAAACCTGGAGGTGACCAGAGCGTCCTGGCACATTGGCCCTGGCGCACATGTTGTCCCGTGCCTGTCTGAGCTCCATGTCCTGTCAATCCTCGCCCAGCGAGCATCAGACTGGAGGGCCCCTCCAGAGTGGTCCAGGCACCTGAACCGCATCTTCAGGAGGCTGAAGCACCGCTCGATCACACCACTGGCCGCTGCATGGGCGTCATTGTCATTATGGGGTCTCCACGTCGGTCTGTGGCCTCCGGATAGGCATCATCAGCCACGACTGCAGTGGCTAAACCCCATCACCCAGGAGCCAATCCCCCAACCGGGGTAGGGGGACATCTCAAACATGTCAGTAATCGTCAAGTGTGCCAGGATGATAGCATCGTGAATACTACCCAGTTATCGGGCGCAGGCGGGAATGATGCACAACTCATGGTCACAGATCTGCTGCACGTTCATCTAGTGGGAACCCCTTTCGGTAGGTGTAGAGCGGCCTGTTATCTGCAGGTGCCCGTAGGGTGACATGCATCCCGTCGCCCACCCCCTGGACCTGAGGCATCCCGATGGTGGTTGTGGCGAACCCTACTGCCCGGGCATCCTGTTGGGCTCGGTCCACATTGAAGTGGATGTATTGTGCCGACTGGGCATATAGGGCCTCCTTGACAGTGCGGATGCACATGTGCACCAAGGTCTGTGAGATCCTGGACAAATACCCACTTGGCGCCTGTAATGACCCCACAGCGTAAGCGTTCAGAGCGACCGTCACCTTGAAGGCCACTGGGAGCGGATGTCCTCTCCCATGCCCCCCACGCGGTGCCAGGTGCGCCATGGCCTGGCAGATATGCCACACTGTCTCTCTGCTCAGCCGGAATCTTCAACGGCATGCCCGGTCCGGCAGGTTCTCAAATGACAGGCACTTTCGGTACACATAGGGCCTCATGTGGCGCTTCCTTGGCACTTCCTCCTACTTGGCCCGTTGGGCGGCCGGCACTCCAACCTGGGCGGCTGCCTCCTGTTCTTCTGCGGCACGCACCACTGCTGCCTGCTCCGCTGTTGCATCCTCCTCCTCCTGGAGCAGCTCCCGCTCGTTCAGCCGCAGGGCATCCCCCAGGGCTGCGGCGACCAGCAGGAAGGCCACCATTGCTGGTTGAATGCCAACATCCATTGTCTGCAGGGGGTGAAAAGTTGACATGTTAGCATAGTGCGGACCCCCCGTGCCCAACCAGGACCACCGGGCTACACGGCGCCCCGTTGGCACTGCGGACTCTGCCCCCTCATGTTCCTCCCCCCCATCCCTGCACCCCTGGCACCATGGAGACTCTGGCCCTACTGCCAGGGGTACCATTGGTTGGCACTGTCCTTGCCAGGGGTACACTCCTTGACCCCCGTCTGGCACCCCCATAGGGGCTAAATTGGTCGTTGCCACCTGAAGCCCCACCAGTGGGTGGCGGACGGTTGGATAGTGGGTAGTATTGGGTGGGCAGGGTGGGGGCATCCATATGGCCACCTTCGGGAAGGTGGGTGGTCAGTTCAGTGCACTGCAAGATAGCTACCTTGCAGACCGCAGTAATGGTGGCCCGTGCCTGGGCACTGCCGCAGTCCCAGCGGTGGTCACACCGGCTGCTTGGCCCATTCCCACATCATCCTCCCCCCTCCCCTGGTTGGGCCACCCCCATCTCAGCCAGCCTGACCAGTGTCCGGCCCGGTAGCCTATGGTCGCTCCTCTCTGTGTCCCACCTCCTCCCTCTCCCTCATCGGCCACGATGCTGGTTTCACGGTTTTCAAAAGCACAAGTCGACCGTGCCGCCAGGAATTCGGCTCTTTGGAGGCAGAGAATCGCAGAGGCCCCAGAGAATACCCGCTCAGGCCGCTGATGATATGCCCACGGTCTTCAGGCGTTCCGGAACGCATTGACGCCGCAGTCGAGGCAATGGAAAATTGCGATTTGGCAGGAAACCGGCATCAGATTTCAGCGTTGGAACCGATTCTCCAACCAATCATCTTTCCCAATTTTGGCATCGGCTGACAGCGAATCCCGCCCACAGTTTCCAACGTGACAAGGATGGAAGATGAGGGAACTCTGTTCAAAGTGGTTGGTAAAGGTGATGGGGGGGTGCGGGGGGGGGGGGGGGGGGGGGGGGCTGCAGGGGAGGGAAACGCTTTTCCACTGTAGCCGCCTAAAATGGCTGATTCCGGATTAATTTGGCCAAAACCCGATGTAAAATGGCTAACCGAAAAGGCTGATGGGAAAAGCAGCCAACAGGGCACAAACGGACAGCTGCAGACAGAACAGCGTATTCGGCTCTGGGGAAGTCGGCCCAGATCGATACCTGCAACCATTAGCCAGCACATCAACCCAGACATCTGCAGTTTAATCGGCTATCCCCGGGAACAATTGCAACAAATTAGCAATTGAATGCTGGGCCAGACCTGTCGGCGCCTGCAGTGGCCGAGACAAAGACAGGTGAACGACCACCCCCCGATCGAGGAATCGCCCCATTATTGCAGCATATCAAACCCAGTGATTGGGAACAAGTCCAATCACTTGGGACCAGGGTCAAGGTCCGCCCCGAGAGGCGGGAAGCCCCCGGGAACTATAAAGATAGGGGCCAAGTTCAGATCGACCCTTCTCTCCCTTCTTCTCCTGCTCGCAACCTTCGCAAGAACCATCGACCAGAAACCGTAAGTTTGAATCCAGCGATCGCTACCCGATAGAGACTCCTAGCCGTCGACCCGTATCAGCCTTTGAATCCTGCGGGCCAGACCCAATTCGATAAGCCATTTGTTTCCCTGACCTGGTGGGCCATTCCCAAAAGTTAAGTATTGGCCAGTAGTGGTAGGTAGTGATATAGAAAGTAGGATTATTGTGTAAGTATTTATTGCTGTACATAATAAATGACCGTTGATTTTACTCTTACTAAGCGGTGTGCTGTCTTATTAATCATAACTAGAGACTTCCGGGTGCGGCGATGACCAGCTAAGTCGCACGTTTCGGCAGCTCCCGGTGGAACGGACTTTTGGGCTCTTAATAGGAGCCCCAACGGCAATTTTAACGGCTAAAAACACTGTGCGGTAAACCAGAAGGGAATTCCCCCTGGACACAGATGGAAAAAGGAGAGGAAAGTGGCCGGATTGCGGAGGATCCTCTAGAGCAGCGGCAAGGAAAGCAAGCACAAAGCAAGATGGCGTCGGAAGGTGGCCGTCTAGTATGGGGCCTTGACCAACAAGAGTTCCTGCGGCGCTGTGTGGAAGAACTTAAAAAGGAGATGAAGAAGGAGCTGCTGGCCCCAATATTACAGGCGATTGAAGGGCTAAAGGAGGAACAAAAGACCCAGGAGCAGGAGCTTCGGGTCGTGAAGGCAAAGGCCGCTGAAAATGAGGACGAAATACAGGGCCTGGTGGTGAAGACAGAGATGCACGAGGCACAACACAAAAGGTGTGTGGAAAGGCTGGAGGTGTTGGAGAATAATGCGAGGAGGAAGAATTTAAGGATTCTTGGTCTTCCCGAAGGTGCGGAGGGGGCGAACGTCGGGGCATATGTGAGCACGATGCTTCACTCGTTAATGGGATCGGAGGCCCCGACGGGCCCGTTGGAGGTGGAGGGAGCTTATCGAGTTATGTCGCGAAGACCGAGGGCTGGAGAAATACCTCGAGCCATAGTGGTGAGATTTCTCCGATATAATGACAGAGAGATGGTCCTCAGATGGGCGAAGAAAACTCGGAACAGTAGGTGGGAGAACGCGGTGATCCGCGTATATCAAGATTGGAGTGCGGAGGTGGCGAGAAGGAGGGCGAGTTTCAATCGGGCCAAGGCGGTGCTTCACAAAAGGAAGGTCAAATTTAGAATGTTGCAACCGGCAAGACTGTGGGTCACACACCAAGGGAAGCACCACTACTTTGAGACGGCAGAAGAGGCGTGGACATTTATTGTGGAGGAGCAGCTGGAATAGGCGGGCCAGAAAAAGAATGTTTGGGACAAAGTGGTGGGGTGATTACGTGGGGTGAAGGGGGGGAAAAAGGGGGAAGGGATGATCTTTCAAGTTGTTAATCTTGCGACCCTGTAACTTTTCTCTCTACCCATGTCGTGGGGAAGGGGGGGGGGGAAGGATGAGGAATTGTGAGCGCCGGCCATTAGGGGTGGGGCCAAGTGGTAAACGCGGGCTTTGTTCCCGCGCTATGGTAATCATGGCGGGAACAGGGAAGCAGGAAGGAGGGGGCCTCGCACAGTGGGGTCCGAGGTCAGCCAGAGTTTGCTGACTTCTGGGAGCAACATGGGGGGTGCAATTACGCTAGAAAAGGATCTAGCGGGGGGTGGGTGGGGGGGGGGGGGTTAACTGGGTTGCTGCTGCTGGGGAGAAGGGGGAGCTGGTACGGGGTGGGGTGGTCGAGGCGGGAGGGCGCCGTCGGGGGAAGATACAGCTACGTGGGAACCGGGTGAGGAGCTGGATTAAAAAAGGGGATGGCTAGTCGACAAGGGGGGGGGGGGTAAAGAGCCCCCCAACCCGGCTGATCACGTGGAACGTGAGAGGGCTGAACGGGCCGATTAAAAGGGCACAGGCACTCGCACACCTAAAGAAATTAAAGGCAGATGTGGTTATGTTACAGGAGACGCATTTGAAACTGATAGACCAGGTCAGACTACGCAAAGGATGGGTGGGGCAGGTGTTTCATTCGGGCTTAGACGCAAAGAACAGGGGGGTGGCTATATTAGTGGGGAAACGGGTACTGTTTGAGGCAAAGACCATAGTGGCGGATAGTGGGGGCAGATATGTGATGGTGAGTGGCAGATTGCAAGGGGAGGCGGTGGTTCTAGTGAACATATATGCCCCGAACTGGGATGATGCCAATTTTATGAGGCGTATGTTGGGACGTATCCCGGACCTAGAGGCGGGAAAGTTGGTAATGGGGGGAGACTTCAATACGGTGCTGGACCCAGGGCTGGACAGATCGAGGTCCAGGACCGGGAGGAGGCCGACTGCGGCTAGGGTGCTCAAGGACTTTATGGAGCAGATGGGAGGAGTAGACCCCTGGAGATTTAGCAGGCATAGGAGTAAGGAGTTCTCGTTTTTCTCCTCTGTCCATAAAGTATATTCACGGATAGACTTTTTTGATTTGGGAAGGGCACTGATCCCGAAGGTGACAGGGACGGAGTACATGGCTATAGCTATCTCGGACCACGCTCCACATTGGGTGGACCTGGAGATGGGGGAGGAAAAAGAACAGCACCCGCCCTGGAGAATGGACATGGGACTATTGGCAGATGAGGGGGTATGTTTAAGGGTGAGGGGGTGTATTGAAAGGTACTTGGAGCTTAATGACAATGGGGAGGTTCAGGTGGGAGTGGTCTGGGAGGCGTTGAAGGCAGTAGTTAGAGGGGAGCTGATATCTATTAGGGCACATAAAGGAAAGCAGGAGGGTAGGGAAAGGGAGCGGTTGCGGGAACTTTTGAGGGTGGGCAGACAATATGCGGAGGCACCGGAGGAGGGACTGTACAGGGAAAGGCAAAGGCCACATGTAGAATTTGACTTGTTGACTACGGGTAAGCAGAGGCACAATGGAGGAAGGCACAAGGTGTACAGTATGAATATGGGGAGAAGGCGAGCCGGTTGCTGGCCCACCAACTGAGGAAGAGGGGAGCAGCGAGGGAGATGGGGGGGGTGAGAGACGAGGAGGGAGAGATGGAGCGGGGAGCGGAGAGACTGAATGGGGTGTTCAAGGTATTCTACGAAAGATTATATAAAGCTCAGCCCCCGGAAGGGAAGGAGATAATGATGTGCTTTCTGGATCAGCTGGAATTCCCAAAGGTGGAGGAGCAGGAGAGGGCGGGACTGGGAGTACAGATTGAGATGGAGGAGGTAGTGAAAGGGATTGGGAGCATGCAGGCGGGGAAGGCCCCGGGACCAGACGGATTCCCGGTGGAATTTTATAGGAAGTATATGGACTTGCTGGCCCCGCTTCTGACGAGAACCTTTAATGAGGCTAGGGAAAGGGGGCAGTTGCCCCCGACTATGACAGACGCGAAGATATCGCTCCTCCTAAAGAAGGAAAAAGACCCGCTGCAATGCGGGTCCTATAGGCCCATTTCTCTTTTAAATGTGGATGCTAAGATTCTGGCCAAGGTAATGGCGACGAGGATAGAGGACTGTGTCCCGGGGGTGGTTCATGAGGACCAAACTGGGTTTGTGAAGGGGAGACAGCTGAACACGAACATACGGAGGTTGCTAGGGGTAATGATGATGCCCCCGCCAGAGGGGGAAGCGGGGATAGTGGTGGCGATGGATGCCGAGAAAGCATTTGATAGAGTGGAGTGGGATTATCTGTGGGGGGTGCTGAGGCGATTTGGCTTTGGAGATGGGTATATCGGATGGGTACAGTTGCTGTATAGGGCACCGATGGCGAGTGTGGTTACGAATGGACGGGGGTCTGATTATTTCCAGCTTTACAGAGGGACGAGGCAGGGGTGTCCCTTGTCTCCGTTATTGTTTGCACTGCCGATTGAGCCCCTGGCCATGGCACGGAGGGGTTCCAGGAAGTGGAGGGGAGTGTTTAGGGGAGGAGAAGAACACCGGGTATCTCTGTATGTGGATGATTTGTTGTTGTATGTGGCGGACCCGGTGGAGGGGATGCCAGAGATAATGCGGATACTTGGGAAGTTTGGGGATTTTTCGGGGTATAAATTGAACATGGGGGAAAGTGAGTTGTTTGTGGTGCATCCGGGGGAGCAGAGCAGGGAAATAGAGGATTTACCGCTGAGGAAGGTAACAAGAGACTTCCGGTACTTGGGGATTCAGATAGCCAAGAATTGGGGAACCTTGCACCGGCTTAATTTAACACGATTGGTGGAACAGATGGAGGAGGACTTCAAGAGATGGGACATGGTGTCCCTGTCACTGGCGGGTAGGGTGCAGGCGGTTAAAATGGTGGTTCTCCCGAGATTCCTCTTTGTGTTTCAGTGCCTCCCGGTGATGGTCACGAAGGCTTTTTTTAAGAGAATCGAGAAAAGCATTATGAGTTTTGTGTGAGCCGGGAAGACCCCGAGAGTGAGGAGGGGGTTCTTGCAGCGTAGTAGGGATAGGGGGGGGTTGGCACTACCGAGCCTAAATGATTATTACTGGGCCGCCAATATTTCAATGGTGTGTAAGTGGATGGGAGAAGGGGAGGGAGCGGCATGGAAGAGATTGGAGAGGGCGTCCTGCAAGGGGACCAGCTTACAAGCAATGGTGACGGCACCGTTACCGTTCTCACCGAAGAAATACACTACAAGCCCGGTGGTGGTGGCAACATTAAAAATTTGGGGGCAGTGGAGACGGCATGGGGGAAGGACGGGAGCCTCGGTGCGGTCCCCAATAAGAAATAACCATAGGTTTGTTCCGGGGAGAATGGATGGGGGATTTGGAGCATGGCAAAGAGCTGGGGTAGTACAATTGAGAGATCTGTTCGTAGATGGGACGTTTGCGAGTCTGGGAGCGCTGACGGAAAAATATGGGTTGCCCCAAGGGAATGCATTTTGGAATATGCAACTGAGGGCTTTTGCGAGGCAACAGGTGAGGGAATTCCCGCAGCTCCCGACGCAGGAGGTGCAGGATAGAGTGATCTCAGAGACATGGGTGGGGGATGGTAGGGTGTCGGACATATACAGGGAAATGAGGGACGAGGGGGGGATCATGGTAGATGAGCTGAAAGGGAAATGGGAAGAAGAGCTGGGGGAGGAGATTGAGGAGGGGCTGTGGGCTGATGCCCTACGTAGGGTAAACTTGTCGTCCTCGTGTGCCAGGCTAAGCCTGATACAATTCAAGGTTCTACACAGGGCGCATATGACTGGAGCACGGCTCAGTAAATTTTTCGGGGTAGAGGATAGGTGTGGGAGATGCTCGAGAAGCCCAGCGAATCACACCCACATGTTCTGGTCATGTCCGGCATTACAGGAGTTCTGGGTGGGGGTGGCAAAGGTGCTTTCGAAGGTGGTGGGGGTCCGGGTCGAGCCAGGCTGGGGGTTGGCTATATTCGGGGTTGCAGAAGAGCCGGGAGTGCAGGAGGCGAGAGAGGCTGATGTTTTGGCCTTTGCGTCCCTAGTAGCCCGGCGCAGGATATTGCTTATGTGGAAGGAAGCGAAACCCCCGGGCGTGGAGACCTGGATAAACGACATGGCAGGGTTTATAAAGTTAGAACGGATCAAGTTCGTATTAAGGGGTTCGGCTCAAGGGTTCACCAGGTGGTGGCAACCGTTCGTCAACTACCTCACAGAATGATAGAGGGAATGGAAAAGAAGAAGACAACTGCAGCAACCCGGGGCGGGGGGGGGGGGGGGGGGGGGGGAGGATCCGGGCGGGCTCTTAGGGATGTCATTGTACATGTATAGACATTTGTTTTCGGTAATGTATATTGGACTGTTGGATTGTATCTTTGGAGAGTAACTATTTTTGACAAGGCAGTTGCCATTTAGTTTGTTTTTGTTTCTGTTTATATATTATTTATTTACTTGTTTAAAACTGGCCACTGTTATTTATACTGCTTTATTGTTGTTTAAAACAAAAACTATGTACTGTTATGTTTGGCCAAAAAATCTTGAATAAAATATATTAAAAAAAAAAAACATTAATCATAACTAGAGCTTGAACCACGTGGCGGTATCAGAAAGATACCTGGCGACTCGTGAGCAAAGGTGACAGAATTAGAGCTAATAAAACTAAGGCTAACAAGAGCAACAAATTGGCGACTCTGGTGGGACCCGATCTAGAAGTGGAAAACCACTCTGGGAGAACCCAAGAAATTTGAATAGGATCCAATTGGAAACAAAAAAACCAACAAGTGTTCAAGCGGTTCTGATTGATAATTCACAATTCGGAAGTGTGTGTATGCATGCGAAACTAACAGGGTTATAAGGTAAAACTGATAGATTTTGTTGCGTCAAAACTGTCGGAAGTCTGTATTTTCGGAAATTAGCGCAAGCTGTACCCACATCTACGACACCACCTTAGCCCCCTGTTCCAAATTCGACCAAAGCAAGCAGATAGGAGAGATGGCCATGCAGGCAATGCAACGCCTCATGAATCCCGAAGAATTTGCGGTCGCAGCGACCAGCAGCAGTAGAGTGGGACAGTGTCCCATTTGGGAGGAGGAGATTCGGAAATATCTCAAGGGCAAAGGATGGCCCATGTGGGATGATTTCTGCAGTAATGACGACTCAGGTCCCGGAAGTATAGGGCATACTTGGTGGGAGAACATGAGTGAAATCCATAAGAAGAGCTTAGCAAAAGCGCGCAAGCCGATGGCAATTGTGTCCTGTCTGGCACAATTGTGAGGCACAGAGGAGGTCGTCAGGACGCTCCGCAAAGAGGTAGAGGGCATACATCGTATGAGTAAAGTCGATGTATGCGAGGTGGAGAAAGAGAATCTGGAGTTAAGGCGGAAATTAGTGGCAAAGGACGAAGAGGTGGCTGATGCCAAATGGGGTCACCAGTCTTGTCTGGCGCATTTGAGTAGTTTCCAGTCCCAGTATGAGAAGGCTTATCAGGACACGCAGCGTGCAGTCCTGGTGAAGAAAGAGACAGAGAAGCAGGTGGAGACGCTACAGAAGCAATGTAGTGATCTCAAGGCAGCCTTGAGAGCGCTCCATGCTGCAACCACGGAACAAAGGCAGAGCACCATAGACCATGCGAAGTGTAGGAAGCAAATTGCAGACCTGCAATCACTGCTTTCTGTCCAAAAGGGATTCCAAGAAACCTTTGGTGAAAGTTTAGAACAGGAAGATGGCTCTGATTGGGAAGAATTGCAGGAGACAGCGCAGCGATATGTTCAGGGAACATGTGCGCAGGGAAAGCCCCAAAGGAGAAAGGCACCTCCACCCCCCACACAGCAGGTAGTTCAGGCTCCAATGAACCCTGTAACAACCCACCGCACCGCCACATCAGACGAGGCGGAATTCCTATATTCCACCCCCCTCACAGGGACCCAATTACGGGACGCGTGTGCGAAAATCACACCGTTCCTCCCCGCTTCAGACCCCCACCATTTCTTTGCCACTGTCAAACATCAGGCAACCATGTACGGCCTGGATGAGAGAGAGCAGGTAAAGCTCATGGTTCTAAGTCTAGACCCATCGGTAGCAGCAGCCCTTCCCGACCCACAGAACGTAGGAGGAGGCACCCATGCAGAAATGCATACCGCGATCCTGGATGCGATCGGGTATAACCAGGGTGACCCTGTAGATGGCCTAAATAAGTGCAGACAGAAGAAGTCTGAACACCCCACAGCGTTCGCAGGATGCTTGTGGATTCACTTTGAAGCCGTTTTCAGAGACGTAGACCGTGCCCATTTGTCCCCAGACAATATGGTCAAATGGACCCGCACCCTTATCTCCCATGCCACGGAAGCAGGACAGAATGCCTGTAGTAATTATGACCCCTCGGAGGAGGCTCATAATGAGAAGTGGGTGGTAAAAAGATTGTCCTGCGTTTGGGAACAGTCTGTTCACAATAAACATGCTGCTAGAACCCCCGAGGAAAAGCAAGCCGCCGCAGACGTGCAGGCAGTAAGAACCACTCCTCACAACCCCGCCTGGGTAAACGAGGGAAAGAGCAGCCCCCCCAGCAAAACCGCAAGAATGTTACAACTGCGGACAGTTGGGACATTTTGCCAAAGAATGCAATGCCCCTAAAAAGCCACAGAGAGCCCAACAGACAGGCACTCTCAGTAAGAAAAAGGCAGAGCCCATACATAGCGTTAACGCCCAGTCGGATCAGACAGACTTGACCGGAACGGACTGACGTTGTACAGGCTCCCCCAGTTGGGTCTGCGATACCCTTTGGGATAGGTCAGGACGACCCGTAGTCGCAGCGAAAATTCGGGGACAGCCTATCGAGCTTCTCTGGGACACAGGATGGTCGCGCACCACCTTAAATTCCTCCACCCTTGGTCAGGACACGTGGCCCACTACAGCCACTATCACCCTCAGCGGCTTCACAGGCCACTCACAGCAGGGACACATCACAACCCCTGTACCCATCCAAATCGGAACCATTAGCACAAAACACCCCGTAGTTTTAGTCGACCTGCCCCGAACAGCAGAACACAGTTTGGGAATCGACTTCATGAATTCCCACCACCTCTCTTTCGATCCAGTCAACCAGTGTGTCTGGAAGATGTCGAAATCCGCTAGAGCCCCCACAACGCTCACCATAGGGGACTACACGAACAGAATTAGCGCAGTAGGCGAGTTTTGGTTCAACCCCACCACGCTCAGCACGGACCGACAGGTTAGGGCAGTCCTGCAAAAAAACAGGGCAGCATTCGCGACCCACAAGTACGACTGTGGACGAATGACCGGTTCCGTACAAATAACAGGACCGGACCCTAGACCCCAAAAGCAGTACGGATTCCCCCTAGAAGCAGAGGGAGAAATCCTAAAGGTTATAGAGAGCTTATTAGAGCAGGGCGTACTAAGATCGGTAGCCTCAACTAATAATGCCCCAATTTGGCCAGTAAGGAAACCCGACGGATCATGGCGCTTGACCATTGATTATCGGAACTCAATAAAGTCACCCCCGCAGTAGCCCCCACCATAGCAACAAGTCCCGAGACCGTGCTCAAACAGGGACTCCATGCCCCATATTTCACGGTTTTGGACGTCAGTAATGGATTCTGGTCCATTCCATTGGCAAAGGCGTGCCAGTATAAATTTGCCTTCACTTTAAGAGCGCAGCAGTACACGTGGACATGCCTGCCACAAGGCTTCCACAACTCCCCCTCCATTTCCCACCGACAGCTGGCAAATGGACTAGCAAAATTTTCTCGCCCCGAATGTCTGGTACAGTATGTAGATGATCTACTACTGCAGACAGACACAAAGGAAGAGCACATTGAGCTTCTGTCCGAACTCCTGCAATTGTTACATTCCATTGGCTGTAAAATCAACCCCAAAAAGGCCCAGATATTGGAAGAAAAAGTGGTATATTTGGGTACTATTATCACACACGGCAAACGCGAGATCGAGCACAAAAGAATTGACTCGATCGCTAAATTGCCCCTTCCCCAAAACGTTTCAGCCCTCCGGCCGTTTTTAGGACTGGTTGGCTACTGCCGAAACCACATCGACGGTTTCGCCAGCAAGGCAGCGCCCCTCTCAGACCTCCTAAAGAAAGGAGCCCCCTGGGAGTGGCTCCCGCAGCATACGGATGCTGTGGAATCATTAAAACAGGCGCTCATAGCCGCCCCCGCACTACAAGTTCCAGACCCGCTTTCCCCTTACGCCATAGAGTTGCGACCACAGACCGCACCCTTTCAGCCATGCTCCTGCAGGAACGGCACGACCAGCTAAGACCCGTGGCTTATGCTTCCTGACTTTTAGATGCTGTGGAGCAGGGATTTTCAGCCTGTGAGAGGCACCTGCTCGCAGTTTTCTGGGCAGTCCAGTACTTTTCATACATTACCGGACTGAACCCCATCACCATTTTGACCGAGCACACCCCCACCCAACTTTTACTAGACGGACAACTTAAAGACGGTACCGTCAACCAAATCCGCGCTGCTAGGTGGACCCTTCTCTTACAAGGACGGGACATCACAGTAAAACGGACCAAAACACACACATACTTAGCGGACAACTTACAATACCCCGGAACCCCCCATGAGTGTGAAATCATCTCGCCCCACCATAATACAGGCCCCTTTATAGCTAAAACACCCCCCAGAAAACTAGCCACTCCATCTCAGAGCCCCCCTCACCCGGACACGTGTGACCCCATTAGGATCTATGTGGATGGATCTTCCACAGTCTTGGATGGGCAACGCATAACAGGTTGTGGGATTTATGTTGAGGACGCGCAGGGACGCGCCCTCGAGGAAATCGCATTAAAATTGCCCGGGCACTTAGGCGCGCAGGCAGCAGAGCTTGCGGCCATCGCTTACATTGTAGAGCACCCAGATTCCTTCCCCAGCCCCGCAGACATATATTCAGACAGTCTGTACGTCTGCAACAGCCTCACCGAATTTCTGCCCCTCTGGGAAACAAGAGGATTTGTTTCTGCGGATGGGAAACCCCTCCCCTCAGCCCCATTATTCCGCCATATTTTGCAAAAAGCCGAGAACCGGACCTTTGGCATTATAAAAGTCCGCAGCCACCATTGTTCCTCCCCCCCTGGAAATGTAAAAGCCGACGCACTGGCTAAGGCAGGATCCAGGCATGGGTACTTTTGGAAGCCCCCCGAAAGCGCCCCAGTGAGTGCGCCAGTGAGTGCAGTTCAGGTCACGCAGACTAGGATCGAGGATCTAGTAGAGGCCCAGAAGCAGGATAGCGCTCTCACTGAGATCGTGAAAGGGAAGTTTCCAGCCTCCTACGAGAGGTTCAGAAATACACTAATCACACATGACGGTGTGGTGTTAAAGGACACCCTTTATGTAGTTCCTGAGCAGGATAGGAACCAATTAATCTGTTTATTCCATGATGGTCATGGACACCAGGTAATCGATCCCACTACAGCCCTCCTCAAACAGCTTTGTTGGTGGCCAAATCTCATGGAGGATGTATCCCATTACATTGAGAATTGCCTCATCTGCGCACAGAACAACCCAGATAGATATGCCAAAAAGGCACAACTCAGCCGTCAACTCAGCCGTTAACGGCCTCAGGACTAACCTCCAGATCGATTTTATAGGTCCATTGCCCCCTTGCAGGAATGGCTATAAATATGTTCTGGTGGTCAAAGACACTTTTACAAAGTGGGTGGAAGCATTTCCAGCCCGCACCAACACTGCAAAAATGAAATGAATGAATGAAAATCGCTTATTGTCACGAGTAGGCTTCAAATGAAGTTACTGTGAAAAGCCCCTAGTCGCCACATTCCGGCGCCTGTTCGGGGAGGCTGGTACGGGAATTGAACCGTGCTGCTGGCCTGCCTTGAAAACCAGCGATTTAGCCCAGTGAGCTAAACCAGAAAACCACAGCCAAGATCCTAACCCACCACATCTTTACAAGATGGGGACTCCCACGCAGCATTGAATTGGACCAAGGTTCTCACTTTACGGGACGGGTCATGCAGAACATCCTCACGATATTTGGCATAACCCAAAAATTTCACATTGCGTACCACCCATAGTCGAGTGGTATAGTGGAGCGCATGAATCGGACCCTAAAAACCACCCTCCGAAAAATGGTCCAGCAGAACAACACCACTTGGGATTCTGTCCTCCCCTTTGCGCTGATGTTTTTGCGTAACACTGTTTCCACCTCCACAGGTTACACCCCACACACCGTCATGACCGGACACCCCATGAAAGGGACAGAATACTTGTTGGGTTTAGACCTGACCAGCCCTGAAGTTACGGCCCTCACCCACGAGAAAGCCGTGGAGCAATTAGTTGCGAATGTAAAAACGGCTCAGTTAGCAGCCGCTGTTAAATTGGGCACCAAAAAGAAACCGAGCAAGGCCTGTTTTGATAAGGCAGTACATGCAACGGAGTATGATATAGGACAACAAGTGATGCTGTCTGTGTATAACCCCAGCACATTCCTGTCTCCGAAATACTCGGGTCCGTACTCCATTACGGATAAAGTAAGCCCATCGGTATATAAAATCAAATACCCAAATGGTAACACTGCGTGGTTTCACATAAACCAGTTAAAGGCTTATGGAGCACAGTCAAACCACGCCCACCACGTCATGCTTGAAGCAGCAGACCACACCCCGCCCACAGCCAACGTAACCCTACCAACCCCCACCACGTCCAGCCCAGACACGGACTCGCCCTCGACTCCACCCCCAAAATCTACACTCCGCCCCGGAACGCCCACAGACTGCAGCAGCAGAGACAGTGACTGTGACTCTGAAGATAGCCACAGCACGCCTCCCTACTATCCCCATACACCCGGACCCACACCCAGCGACTCCGAGTTCGACTCCAGTGATCCCTTCATGATCACTTTCCTAAACAAACCCCACCACTGACCACCGAACCACACGGACGACCCCGACTTTGTCCCCACACAACTCGACGAAACTCATTGGCACCGCGACAACTCCTGAAGACTCGTCCGAAACGACAAAAGCAACCCCAACTCACACCACGCAGCCCTCTCAGCATTAATTCACTCCAGAGTTTGGCACCCGGGAGAAGGGGACGACCTCGAGTCGGACCCCCAATCCGCAAACCCCTTTGCGACCCTGTTCACAACAGAGAACTGAGGTGTCCACATGATGATTTAAAGGAGACACTTGGGAGAAGTGTTGTCCTTCCTGATGGAACCTGCAGGATGTTTTATGTTGTTTGTACGTTTGTTTAGTGTTGTTTGTCCGACAGGAGAATGTTTCTCACTGTCACACACCCATTCACCTGAAACTTCTGAGCTCTTTCCCACAGACCCCCACCGCGGCCAGACGCTTGTTCAGCGGTACCACCTTGTCCACAGATACCTGGTCAACAGACCAGACGCTTGTTCAGTGGTACCAACTTGTCCACAGATACCTGGTCAACAGACCAGACGCTTGTTCAGCAGAACTAGCTTATCTGCAGATACCTGGTCAGCAGACCACACACTCGTTCGGAGGAACTAGCTTTTCAGCTGATACTGGTTCGGGTATCGGACGCCCGTTCTGATTCGAGGATAGAATCACAGCAGCAACCCCACCACGATGACTACATTTTTGCCTGTTCTTGTCGGTTTCCCAGGCAGTGGAGAAACGGCGTGAGACCCGTCCTGCCTCGGGACCCCCCCCCCCCCGGGTCAAACACGCTCGGGTAGGGGAGATACGGCATTGGTAGCCGTCCTACCCGGGGACTCCATCCAAATCTTACCCGTCGCGGCCCATACGCACCTCATTTGACATTTTCTTTTCAAAAAGTTTTTTTTTGCCGACCTTTAGGTTGCTGCCACATGCTATTTACATCCTGGAACATTGGGATGGTAAATCAGCACTGGCCCTCATTGGGAAGTGTGCCGTGTCCTAAAATTTGTTTTGAAAAAAAAAATGAGGGAGTCACACATAGTGACCAATTATAAGGGTATAATTGGCCCCAAAAAGGACAGACACACTAACATACCGGATATTATACCAAGGTAGTTACAGATACTATGCTTGTTTTACAGAACTCCAGAAGCTCCAGGACCAGAGAAAACAGAGAACACAAAGAAAGAAAACGAAAGAGGACAGCCATGAGGACTTCTTTCGTCGTGATCAAAATCTCTTTATTGGACATTTGGTTGCGCATGACCGCGAACCCCATTACTCCAAACCCCCAGCCGTTAATGTTTCACTGCCCCACAGTACCCAGAGCCCAGTCACCAGCGACACTGCATCATCCTGGTGTGCCAGGTTCATAACCTGGTACTCCCTGTCCTATGTGATCGAAACACTGTTAGCGTTGGCGATACTCTGCTGTGCAGTGCAGACTATACGCCTCCGCAAATGGAGAAGGAGAGCGTACCGCGCTCGAACCCCGGTATATCGGATCCGATCCCCTATATTCGGTTATGACCAGACCCCGACCCCCGCGACCTATAACACAATAATAAAGAACATGCACTTGCGTTTTTCTGTAAATAAAAGATGTACAAAACTTCCATAAACAAAAAAATGTATGATCCTGAGCTTGACTGCCAAGCCAGGAAAGAGTATATTAAATGTTGTGATTGTTGTTGTATGTTTTAGGACGATAGGATAAAGCAATGTTTGGTGAGTATAGTGTATTTAGGTAAAATTAGAGGTTGCAAGTTTTTTTTGTTTGTAGATGCATGCCCCTGCCTGACATTGCGCCCTTAGAATTGTTTAGGTAACTATGCTACCCTTAACTTCAAGCTGAATGTCAGAAGGAAGGATGTGGCAGAACTGGTTTTGTAACGTCAAAACATAACTAGTTAGCAAGGGGAGTATCTTGAAAAGGTTTCCTGCGGGAAACGAAACCGTCAGTTACTTCCTGGAACGATTAATCTCTCACGGATTCTTCACTGTTCTTGGCGAGGGGCGACTCCGGCGGTGAGTGAAGAGTTTGGGCGCTTGGAGTGAAAACCAATAGCCAACATCATGGGCGGATTCTTCAGTGCGATCAGCAACTTTTTTACTGCAGATCAGGGACCGGTTCCTATGGTCCAACGGGCCAATGATCAACACAAAGGCACTAATTTAGAACAATGTGTCATTCCTATTCAAGAGGACAAATCTGAAAACACTGTCATTCCTATTCACGAGGAGAAAGATCATAAGGATGAGAGAGATTTCTTCCAATTCTTCTTCTCTGGGATGGACCAGATCCCGGGATACCGGGGAATCCTCCAGCGCTGGGAGAGGGGGGTTCGGAGAGTGCAGGATACACACTCGAGGCGATATAATCTGTGGAAAGTGTGGAATGACCGCACTGGGTATGTGGAGACCTTACAGAGGGTGCAAGAGTTTGTCTCGAACGGAAAGTTCAGGTACAAACTCAGTCAGTTATTAAAGTTGGCGAATGAGGTGGTGATCCGGAGGCAGAGGCAGTACGACGCTGCCCTGAGAAACCACCACGCTGATCCTGAACACAAAGCCGTACTGGAGCAGTGGCGAGCTGTGAGGAACACTCTGCAAAATCGACTTTAAAAAGGTGAAGAGCAACTTTCTCAAGCTCAGAGCTTGGGCTCCATTGCCTGATGTTTCCATAGAGCCGGTGGACATTGTAACAAATTAAATTGGTGAATCCAGATCAGTTTCCTGTCTCCACAACACACCAGTGTTACTCGATGTTGTCGGGAAGCAGCGATCAGACAATATTCCTCCCACAGCGCCTTTCAAACCATTTCACTCCGTTTACAGATAATGCAGAAATTCAGAGGGACAAACAGAAAATACTGGAAATACTTCACACCACAGCTCACATCTGTGGCGAGAGAAACATGCTTTTGTTTTGTAATGTGACAAGTGTATTTAGTGACTGATCTATTATGTTCTAGGTGTAACGTAAGCGGCCTCCTTGTGGTGCACTTGACAAAGGAAGGTTCAGACGTGGAGATAACTTCAACACGTTTATTAAACTATTTACACTCCTATTACTCGGGTTCAACGCTACTGCTAATCCTACTATAGCTATCCAGACTGACTAACCAGTAGCTGCAATCCACGTGGTGGGAGTGATATTGAATCAACCCTGTGTCTCTACTCACTGACTGTCTCCACTGGAAAGAGGCAGATCATGTGTGTGGTGTTCTTTATATCTGGGTCGGTGTAATGCCCTCCTGTGGTTGTGTCACCTCCTTGTGTATCGTGAATGTCCATTGGTCGTGTCCTATCTAACTGATCTGTTGGTTGAGTGTGTGTGTGTGATGTCTCTGGTGCTCCCTTCTAGTGTCTAGCTAGCCTACATGTATTTACATTGATGCACATCACCACATTACCAGTGGCCTGGTAACAGAGAGGCAGTGTTGCTGCATTAGTCAATCCAGAGAGCTGGACTAAACATCCAGAGACAGGAGTTCAAATCCCCCCACAGCAGCTGTGGAATCTAAATTCAATTTAAATGCCTGTGATTAAAAAGCTGGTCTCCGTGATGGTGACCAGGAAATGACTGGGTTGTTGTAAAAACCCACCTGGTTCACTGATGTCCTATAGAGAAGGAAATCAGACCTGGTCTAGACTACATGTAACTCCAGGTCCACAGCAATGTGGGCGGCATGGTAGCACAGTGGTTAGCACTGTTGCTTCACAATGCCAGGGACCCGGGATCGACTCCTGGCTTGGGTCGCTGTCTGTGCATAAATCACTCTGTGTTTACACCACATATATTTGTCAAGTTTGCTCTGGTCTTTTAGTTCCATTTCTATCATTCCACCATTTCCCTATGAATGATAAAACTGTGTCCTTATCAATTCATATATGGGCGGCAGGGTGGCACAGTGGTTAGCACTGCTGCCTCACATTGCCAGGGACCTGGGTTTGAATTCTGGCCTTGTCTGTGTGGAGTTTGCACATTCTTCCCATCTCTGAGTGGGGGCAGCATGGTAGCATAGTGGTTTACACTGTGGCTTCACAGTGCCAGGGTTCGATTCCCTGCTGGGACACTGTCTGTGCGGAGTCTGCACGTTCTCCCCGTGTCTGCGTCGGTTTCCTCCGGGTGCTGTGGTTTCCTCCCACAGTCCAAAGGCGTGCAGGTTAGGTGGATTGGCCGTGCTAAATTGCCCTTAGTGTCCAAAAAGGTTAGGAGGGGTTAGGGAGCTAGGGTAGAAGTAAGGGCTTAAGTGGGTCGTGCAGACTCGATGGGCCGAATGGCCTCCTTCTGCACTGTATGTTCTATGTTTGTTCCTCTGGATGCTCCGGTTTCCTCCCACAGTTCAATGATGTGCAGGTTCGGTTATGGGGATAAGGTGGGGTGAGTGTGTCTCGGGGGAGAGAGGGGTGGGGAGGGAGGGGGGGTGGCAGTGGGCCTAGATAGAGTGCTCTTTCCGAGGGTTGATGCAGACTCGGTGGCCCAAATGGCCTCCTTCTGCACTGTAGGGATTCTGTCTTACATAAAGGACTCAAATTCTGCAATTGTTTCTGGTGACACAAAAAACTAATGTCTGTTTTGATGATATGATAGTCAATGGTTTTGTTGGAGTTTTTTTTCTGAAAGCCTGTTGAAAAATGAAAAAAAGAAAAGAAAATCGCCTATTGTCACAAGTAGGCTTCAAATTAAATTACTGTGAAAAGCCCCTAGTCGCCACATTCCAGCACCTGTTCAGGGAGGCTGGTACGGGAATTGAACCGTGGTGAAAACCCAAACCAATGCTCTGCTTGATCACTTACACCTCAAGGGATATGAATTAATTGTTCCGATAATTCACCCACGTGCAATTTGTGGAAAACGTTGTTTGGAGAATTGGCGCTAATGTTGATGTGGCTTGTATTGCTGTGACCGGGCATCATGCTATCTCAAATAAAACTGAATCAGAAATCCTCAGTGAATGTATTGCTGGTGGAAGTTGACCACCAATCTTTGCTTGACCAAGATTATTCCAAATTATTGGGAGTCACTATCCGCCCGGTGGCCCTCAGATCTGAGCCTTACCTGAAAAGCAGCACCTCAGACAGTGCAGTCCTCCCTCGGCACCGCACTGTGTCAGCCTCAATTTTAGCTCAAGCGTTTGTAAGTGGGGCTTGACTCCCTGATCTGCTGAAGTACGGGTGAAAGTGTGACCCACTGAGCCAGGACTGGCCTCTGATAAACAGACAATTTGAGTCTCCATTCTCAAAAATCATTTTGAAGCTTTTAATTGAATAATGCGCGTGTTATATCGGCTACGAAGGGCACGGGGCAATCATCAAGCGACCTGCCCATTTTACGGAGCACAAACTTCCCTATTGAGCAGGCTAGAGCTCGTCCACTTGGAAACGAGCAGTGGGAATTTAAAACCCGCTGCTACTACCCTGGTCGGGATTCTGTAGGCTCCCAGGCTTGGACTTGTGTCCTGTATGCTGAGGCAGCAGCCTTTTCCCTTATACTAATAACAGGGTACGGCGTTGGACGTCTGCCGTTGGTGAGGTTATTATAGTTTGCATTCCTCATAATGGGGAGCCCTGGTTTGCAATGGATGGGTAAGCCACATTCAGTTTTCATCACGTAGCTGTGTGAGGCTTGACCCGGTGTTCATTCATTGACTATCATAGAATCCCTACATTGCAGAAGGACACCAGTCGAACCATCCAACCTGCACTGACCCTCCGAAAGAGCACCCTATCCGTGCCCACTACCCTGCCCAACCCCAGTATCCCCCACCTAACCTTTGGACACTAAGGGGCAATTTAGCGGAGCAAATCAACCTAACCTGGACATTTTTGGACTGCGGGAGGAAACCAGAGCACCCGGGGAAACCGGAACAAACACATGGAGAGCATGAAAACACCACACAGGCAGTCAGCCAAGGTCGGAATCGAACCTGGATCCCTGGCACTGTGAGACAGCAGTGCTAACCACTGTGCCACAGTGCCACCCCAAATTTTGGCTAATGTTCTGTGAATCCCTCCATCTGTCTGTGGAAATAGATGAACCCAGGCCTCAATGAAGTCCCTAGAAGCCTTTACAAAGCACTGGTTGGATCTCTTCTGGATCTCTCGTGTCAAATTCTGGGCACAGCCCTTCAGGAAGGAAGTGAAGATCTTGGAGATGGTGCTGAGGAGATTTGGTCTCTCTATCTGAGGAAGGACATCCTTCCATTGGAGCTGATGGGGCCCGTGCCGGTAACTCCCGCAGGGGAGGTGCCGGAACACCGCAGCATCTCGGACTCCCCACCCCCCCCTTTTCCCTGGTGCATCTGTGGGTAGCGGGCAGAACAGGGCAGCACCATGCCACCTGGGACACCCATGCAGCAGCCGGCCCATCCAAGTCCAGTCCCCCAGAAGAAGCCCGCCAATGGGGACCCAGGTCGCTGGACGGGAATCACAGCAGACTGCCTCCACTCCTGATGTACCATGGGGATCCACCTATATGTAGCGTTAGGAGCCATAAGGCCAGAAAGTTAGACACTAGTTAAGTTAGCACGGTTGCAGGGCACAGTTTTGTTATATGGATTAGAGCATATATCTATCAATATTTGTGCACACCAAACACCTATTAACACTGTTACAACCGGTCTCGGTGCTCAGTCAGATGGGTGTGAGGGGTGGTCTGATCTGCTCTGGCCTGGCTAGAGAGGGGGTGCAGTGTGGGGAAGAATGGGCGGACATTCCATGTACCTAGATCCCTGAAAGTTGCCACCCAGGTTGATAGGGCTGTTACGAAGGCGTACAGTGTGTCAGCTTTTATTGGTAGAGGGATTGAGTTTCGGAGCCACGAGGTCATGTTGCAGCTGTACAAAACTCTGGTGCGGCCACGTTTGGAGTATTGAGTGCAATTCTGGTCACCGCATTATAGGAAGGATGTGGAAACATTGGAAAGGGAGCAGAGGAGATTTACCAAAATGTTGCCTGGTATGGAGGGAAGACCTTCTGAGGAAAGGCTGAGGGACTTGAGGCTGCTTTCGTTAGAGAGAAGAAAGTTAAGAGGTGACTTAATTGAGGCATACAAGATGATCAGAGGATTGGATAGGGTGGACAGTGAGGGCCTTTTTCCTCGGATGGTGATGTCTAGCACGAGGGGACATAGCTTTAAATTGAGGGGAGATAGATATAAGACAGATGTCAGAGGTAGGTTCTTTACTCAGAGAGCAGTAAGGGCATGGAATGCCCTGCCTGCAACAGCAGTGGACTCGCCAACACTAAGGGCATTCAAATGGTCATTGGATAGACATATGGACGATAAGGGAATAGTGCAGATGGGCTTTAGAGTGGTTTCACAGGTCGGTGCAACATCGAGGGCCGAAGGGCCTGTACTGCGCGGTAATGTTCTATGTTCTATTATGGGTGGCCTGTGCTCTCCACCCTCCCCGAGAGATTCGATGGGACCGTGAGTTGGAATGACCAGCTTACATGCAGGAATCACCCAGGTGGACGATGGAAAGTGCTACCGTGGGCAGGTGTCAGACATTGTCATATGATGTGGAGCACCAGAGCTAATCACAGAGCGGGTTGTCCTCACCCTCCATTCCATGGGCCAGACCCAGTGCTACTGCCAAACCAGGGCCTGCTCCCTGTCCTGCGGCAGGTATGTATCACGGAGGGGGCTGCAGACGGGGGTTTAGCTGGGTTTAGGGGGTGGGGGAGGGAGGGGGTGGGGGGGGGGGGGTTGTGGGGGTGGGATGCGATGTCTGTGTCCCTGGCCGGCACCTCCCCCACCCCCAGTCGGTGAACCTGGAGGCGATCAGAGCATCCCGTGCGTGTTGGCCCTGCCGCACATGTTGTGTGGCCTCCTGTGCCTGCCATGGCCCCATGTCCTGCCCATCCTCGCCCTCCCCCTCCTTATCAGAGGAGGGCTGGTGTTCATCCTCCCCCTCCAGCACGTCGCCCCCTCTGCTGCGCAATCTTGTGGAGGGTGCACACGATGCGGGGGACCTTCTCAGCATTGCACTGGAGGACACCACCGGAGCGGGCCAGGCTCCGGAACCGCATCTTCAAGATGCCGAAGCATCGCTCGATCATGCCCCTGGTTGCAGTATGGGTGTTGTTGTAGCGGGTCTCCACATCAGTTTATGGCCTCCGGGTGGGGGTCATCTGCCACGATCGGATAGCCCCTGTCATCCAGGAGCCAGCTCCTCAGCCGGTGGGAGGGGGGGGGGGGGGGCGGGGAAGCAGGGGCATCTCAAACAAGTCAGGAATCGTTGAGTGTGCCAGGATGAAGGCTTCATGCATACTTCCCGGTTATTGGGGGCAGACATGTATGATGCACAGCTCATGGTCACAGATCAGCTGCATGTTCATTTAGTGGAATCCCTTTATGTTTGTGTAGAGCGGCCTGTCAGTTGCAGGTGCTCGTAGGGGTACATGCATCCTGTCGACCACCCCCTGGATGGTGGCGAACCCCGCTGCCCGGGCATCCTGGTGGGCTCGGTCCACATTGAAATGGATGTATTGTGCCGTCTGGGCAAATAGGGCCTCCTTGACAGTACGGATGCACCTGTGCACCGAGCTCTGTGAGATCCATGACAAGACCCCACTTGGTGCCTTTAATGACCCCATGGCTTAATTGTTTCAGGGCAACCGTCACTTTAATGCCACCGGGAGCAGGTGTCCTTCCCCATTCCCCCACAGTGCCAGGTGTGCCATGATCTGGCAGATACGTCGCACTGTCTCTCTGCTCAGCTGTAGTCTTCGGCAGCCCGGTCCGGCAGGTCCTCGAATGACAGGCGCTGATGGTGCACACAAGGCCTCATGCAGCGTGTCCTTGGCCCCTCCTCCTTGGTCTGTTGGGCGGTTGGCTCTCCATCCTGGGCGACTGCGTCCTGTTCCTCTGGCGGGGCATCCCGCTCACTGTTTCCAATGTGAGAAGGATGGAGAATGAGAGAACTCTGCTCAAACTGGTTGGTAAAGGTGATGTGGGCAAGTCTACAGCAAGTTTGGAATGCTGAGAGTGCGGTGGGAGCTGATGCAGTCATGGAGTTCAGTAGGGAAAAGGATCATTGTCTGAAGGGGGAAATCCATGTGCAGCACTGTGGGAGGAAGGGAGGAATGAATCCAGTGAAATCGCTCTGGCACAGAGCTAGTACAGGCACAGGCGGGACGAATGGCCTCCCCCATTGTCGTAACCAATCTACCCTTAACTTCAACTGGATGTCTCAAAGCGTGGTACATTGGCGAGACCATGCAGACACTGTGACAATGACTGAACGGACATCGTGTGACAATCACCAGGCAGGAATGTTCCCTTCCAGTCGGGGAGCACTTCAGCAGTCAAGGGCATTCAGCCTCTGATCTCCGGGTAAGCGTTCTCCAAGGCGGCCTTCAGGACCCGCGACAACGCAGAATCGCCGAGCAGAAACTTATAGCCAAGTTCTGCACACATGAGTGCGGCCTCAACCGGGACCTGGGATTCATGTCGCATTACATTCATCCCCCACCATCTGGCCTGCGAAATCCCACCAACTGTCCTGGCTTGACACAATTCACACCTCTTTAACCAGGGGTTACCCCATCTCTGGATCTGTAAAGATGTAATCACCTGCTAATGCTCACATTCCAAGCATTGTTTGGCATCTTTGAATTTGTCTGTATATATGTTTCTGGAACATACCTCTTCATTCACCTGAGGAAGGAGCAGTGCTCCGAAAGCTAGTGACTTGAAACAAACCTGTTGGACTTTAACCTGGTGTTGTGAGACTTCTTACTGTATTCAACCTGAATGTCAGAGGGAAGGATGCGGCAGAACTGGTTTCACAACGTCAGGTTTTGGCTTTTGGAAAGGGGGGAGTGTCTTGAAACTGTTTTCTCGGAAAAACAGAACCGTCAACTGGTAGAATCGCTCTCCAGCAGATTCTCAAGTGGGTCCAGGAGAGCGGGGACTCTGGCGGTGAGTGAAGAGTTTGGGGACTTTCAGACAGCAGTGTTAACCACTATGCCACCATGCCGCCCAACAGCTTACTTCCTACGGGAATTGAACCGTGCTGCTGGCCTGCCTTGGTCTGCTTTAAATGCCAGCGATTTAGCCCAGTGTGCTAAACCTGATTGTTACTAGTCTGAGAAAGAGACCTGGGCTCTATAGAGTGAGTGTTATGGTCTGGAGTGATCTGCCTGATTAGATTGTGAAAGCAGATTAAATAATAATTTTCAAAAGTGTTGTCAATAAACACTTGAGTGGAAAAGCGTGCAGGGGAGTGAGATTAATTCAATATCGCTTGTCAAGGACCAGCACAGACAGGATGGCTGAATGGACTCTCTCTGTGCTCTGGAGAAAGGTTGGGGGCAGTGGGCCCAATGGAATGGCTCTTGTAGAGAGCCAGCACAGGGGGGATGGGCAGAGCGGCCGCCTATTTTGCTGCAACACATCCCACAATTCACTTCATCCTGAAAGGCAGAAGAGCGGCAGAACTGGTTTCACAAAGTTGGAAAAGGGAGGGACTTGAAACCGTTTCCTGGAACAAACGAAACCATCAATCAGGAATAAAATTGAATTTGTCTATACATGTGTTTCTGGAACAGACCTCTTCATTCACCTGAGGCAGGAGCAGCGCACCGAAAGCTAGTGACATCGAAACAAACCTGTTGGACTTTAACCTGGTGTTGTAAGACTTCGTACAGGAATAAAAGCCCAGCGGATTCTCCAGTGGGTCGAGGAGAGCGGAGACTCCGGCGGTGAAGTGAAGAGTTTGGGTGCTTGGAGTGAAAACCAACAGCCAACATCATGGGCGGATTGTTCAGCTTTTTCTTTGGAGATCAGACCAGCTTTCAGGACCGACCTCAAAACAATTGGGCTGAGCAACAAAGCGCAAGAGTGAGCGATGAGAGACAGTTTTTCCAACTCTTCTTCTCTGGGATGGACCAGATCCCGGGATACCGGGGAATTCTCCAGCGCTGGGAGAGGGAGGTTCAGAGAGTGCAGGATACGGACTCTGGGCAATATATACTGTGGAATGTGTGGAATGACGGCATTGGGTATGTGAAGACCTTACAGAGGGTGCAAGAGTTTGTCTCGAACGGAAAGTTCAGGCACAAACTCAGTCAGTTATTAAAGTTGGCGAATGAGGTGGTAGCCCGGAGGCAGAGGCAGTACGACGCTGCCGTGAGAAACCACCACGATGATCCTGAACACGGAGCCGTACTGGAGCAGTGGCGAGCTGTGAGGAACACTCTGCAAAATCTACTTTAAAAGGTGAAGGGCAACTTTCTCAAGCTCAGAGCTTGGGCTCCATTGCCTGATGTTTCCATAGAGCCGGTGGACATTGTAACAAATTAAATTGGTGAATCCAGATCAGTTTCCTGTCTCCACAACACACCAATGTTACTCGATGTTGTCGGGAAGCAGCGATCGGACAATATTCCTCCCACAGCGCCTTTCAAACCATTTCACTCCGTTGACAGACAATGCGGAAGTTCAGAGCGACAAACAGAAAATACTGGAAACACTCTACACCACAGCTCACATCTGTGGCGAGAGAAACATGAGTTTGTTTTGTAATGTGACAAGTGTATTTAGTGGGTGTCGTAACAAAGTGGCAGTGTTACTGGATTAGTCA
The DNA here is from genome assembly GCF_047496885.1 of Scyliorhinus torazame. Classification (NCBI taxonomy): domain Eukaryota; kingdom Metazoa; phylum Chordata; class Chondrichthyes; order Carcharhiniformes; family Scyliorhinidae; genus Scyliorhinus; species Scyliorhinus torazame. The sequence continues at coordinate 204,633,813 of NC_092720.1, forward strand.
ATCCAGAGAGCTGGACTAAACATCCAGAGACAGGAGTTCAAATCCCCCCACAGCAGCTGTGGAATCTAAATTCAATTTATAATGTCTGTGATTAAAAAGCTGGTCTCCGTGATGGTGACCAGGAAATGACTGGGTTGCTGTAAAAACCCACCTGGTTCACTGATGACCTTGACCCGGTCTGGACTACATGTAACTCCAGGTCCACAGCAATGAGGGTGAATCTTAATTGCCTCTGAAATCCTGTCAATGAATTTTTAAAACAGTCCCACAATATTCCCCAGCTGAACCAGAGATCTTGATGAGGATTAAAACCGCACTTTGTTTTCATTACATAATATACTGAGGTCATGCCAGCATTTTGTGTTTGTTTTCTCTGTGACACAGTTTTACATTGTAACAAATATTCTTCAATCACGGGGGCGCACAGTGGTTAGCACTGCTGTCTCACGGCTCCAAGGACCCAGGTTCGATCCCGGCCCCGGGTGACTGTCTATGTGGATTTTGCATATTCTTCCCATGTCTGCATGGGTTTCCCAACCCAAAGGTGTGCAGGTTAGGTGGATTGGCCATGCTAAATTGCCCCTTTATTGAAAAAAAAAGTAATTGGGTACTCTAAATTAAAAAGGAAATATCCTTCGATCCATGATTTATAACAGTTTTGGATTCACAGTTATCTTCTCCAGCAGGGGATAACAATATCCTCTTTTAGTAAAATGTTGGATATCTTTCTTGTTTCATTTCATCTCACTCATTTGAACAAGGCTTATACATGCATGATTTGTAAAAGCTCTGAAACTGATCTTTCTTGAGATGTGCAATTTAGGTGGATTGGCCAATCTAAGTTGTGCCTTGTGTCCAATGTTAAGGTAGGGTTATGGGGTTAGGGGGATAGAGTGGAGGAATGGGCATAGGTAGGGTGCTGTTTCTGTGGTTGGTGTAGACTCGATGGGCTGAATTGTCTCTCCTGCACTGTAGGGATTCTATAATCTCAAACTTCACAGTGCATTAATTTGTCTTTAGTAAAATGCGTGGTTGAAAATGAGGACTCCAATACATCTCACTCCACAATTCAATATGTGTATGGAATGCAGTCGTTGAAAGGGCGGCATGCTGTCAAAGCTTTTTCGTTTGCACTCATCGAGACAAATGCAAGAATACCAAATTTGAAAGAGCAACAATATTGACCAGTGATCAAAGGGTGCATTTTGGTTGGCAAGACACTGGGGAAATTTCCTCTGTTGTTCTTCAAGTCATGCAGTTCTAATTTCACGTGGGAGGGCAGATGGGGCTACTCATTAGTGTCTGATCTGGAAGCTGACATCTCGTGGCAGAGTGGCACTCCCTCAGTGCTGTAGTGAGATGACAGCAGACTGGGATTTGAAGTTCTCACCTTCTGACTCAAAGACAAGGTCACCCCACCTGTGTGAAAGCTGTCAACTGAGAAACAGTTGATTGGACATTTTCATTCTGATTGACGAATTAAGGACATTTCTAGCTGTATATGGTCCTGATAATTAGTAAAACTCGGTTTCGGGTCAGAAAATAAGTCACACTGTTTGAATTGCACAGTATTGTGAGATTTGTTCCTGTGCTTTGGACTTTCTACAATTCCATCTATTTTTCTAGAAGAAAATGGAAATAAATGATGTAATCTTTTGATATACAAAGGAGTTGCTGATGTGTTTAGGGAAATGTAGTTTTTATTGTTTAGGTTTAAATGTGTTTTCTACAATTCTGTCTGTTATTAAGTGTGAAATCTAAGACTCTCACTTTCCTCAATATCATTGTTTTAAAGGGATGTCAATCATTTAGTCAGGCTTTTTATGACAACTTGCATTTTGGGATTAATCTGCTTGGAAAGACTTTGCTATTGTTTCAATAAACTTCAATCTGAAATGGTCAGTGAATTGTGGACAGTATTGCATCAACCGCTTAATTCTCAAAACATTGTGTCATTATTCTCTTTTAATCTATGTCCATCTTTTAATTAATCTCATTACATTGAACACTGCAGTTTACACGCATCAGTTTTAACTGTTACGACCACTGGACTAGTGTGCGATCAATTCCAGCCCCACCTGACCCAGAGTCGCAACACGTTGAAATTAACTTTTACTTTTAAATATGCCTGGAGTCTTTGATCATTGGCTGCCAATATCTACAGTCACCAGGTTTGTAATTTTAATCAAAATTAACACATATTATTCACAGTAGCTATAAATAAAAAGGCAAAAAATACTAGTGGCGAACTACTCTAATTTCTAACCCCCTCCAACTCTTTAAATCGCCCAAACCTTCACAAATGCATACACACATGACAAACAAACACAGAGGGGTGAGAAAAACGCTAGGAGAATAACAGGGTAAGAGTCTTTGTTACAGATGGACATCATCCAGTTTGGTTCTTCCTTCAGTCTAGGCCTACAGTTGGATGATGCCTTTGCCTCAGTCCGTAATGGCTTTCACTGGAGGCTCATCAGCTTGTCGAGACTTCTGCCTGTAGACAGTTGGCAGCAGAGCAGAGAGAGAGACATCTGCTTCTACCTTGACGGTCCAGCGGAATCTAGGCAGCTCACAGCAATAGCAAGCAGAAATCATTTGAGAGAAGGCAAGTGAGAAATAGACAGAGAATGAGAGAGAGAGAGAGAGCAATACAGCCTCGCCTTTCAGAGTACAGACATGTTCTGCTGGGTCCTCAGAAAACCTCATCTGGCAGACCCCAATAGCTGTCGATTCCAAGGCAGAATACTGTCCCTGGCCAATCCAGTGGCCAGCAGCCAGCCAATCAAACTGAATGCCTCCAACCTCTCAAGTGCCATAAAATCTGGGTTAATTGGTTCCAAATCCTCACAGCAGAGCGTACTATTTTGAAGCTTCTGAGTTCCTCTGCCCAACTTAAAGATGTGTTTCCATTAAAGATCCGTGGACCAATAATGATAACGACAAAATAAAAGAAAAAAGAAAATAAGGGAATCAACAGGAAGGGCCCTTGCTGAACAACGTAGAATCTGGTTTTCTTTCAGACATCAGACTACACATTTGCAGCAAGAATTTGTGACCTTTATTGAACTCGTAATCCAATGTAAGGATTCAGATACATCTCTCTCCACAATACAGTATGGCTCATGGTACAGTATACTCCACAATGAAGTATGTATGGAGGATACAATGGTTTACTTGCAATTCTTTGGGAAAGACAGTGAGATAAAACCAAAAGAGACATGACCTAAAAGGAAAATACTGCAGGCGCTGGAAATCTGAAGTAAAACTGCAAAGTGCTGGGAAAGGCAAGAAGGTCTCTGCACATCTGTGGTGAGACAGAGTTAATGTTTCGAGTCTCCTTCGGCGTGGGGCAGTAAGAGATTGGATACAAAGTTGGTTAAGCGATAGGAAACAGTAACATTCTCCCCGTGTCTACGTGGGTCTCACCCCCACAACCCAAAAATGTGCAGGGTAGATGGATTGGCCACACTAAATTGCCTCTTAATTGGAAAGAAAAATGAATTGGATGCTCTAAATATTTTTTAAAAGTGACTGGAAACAGAGCAACGCTGAACAACAGGTGGAAGCTTCCTCAGGACTCAGTATTCAGACCCGGAATAATTTTCACCTAAGTTAGTGATGTGAACCAAAATTGCAGGTTGGCACAAAGCCTGGAGGTATTGTGAGGTGTGAGGAGGACAGTGATAGTGTTGAACAGGACATTAACAGGCTGGTGGAATGGGCAAACAAGCTGCAGATGAAACGTGCCGAGGAGAAATATGAAGTGATGCATTTTGGTGGGATTGATAATTTGGAGAAACTGAGGGTTTAAAAAAAAAAAAGAATTTAGAGTACCCGATTCTTTCTGGGTAATTAAGGGACAATTTACATGGCCAATCCACCTCCTCTGCACGTCTTTGGGTTGTGGGGTGAGACCCATACAGACACAGGGAGAATGTGCAACCAGAGAAATGGAGGTTGTTCTGCCTCAAAATGTGAAGTTATTGTCTTGTTATGCTCTGGGCGTAGCATAAGCAGCTTCCTTGTGGTGCATTTGACAAAGGAAGGTTCAGATGTGGAGATAACTTCAACACGTTTATTAAACTATTTACACTTCTCCTACTATGGTTCGCCACTACTGCTAATCCTTCTATAGCTACCCAGACTGACTAACCAGTTGCTGCAATCCACGTGGTGGGTGTAATATTGAATCAACCCTGTGTCTCTTCTCACTGACTGTCTCCACTGGAAAGAGGAAGATCATGTGTGTTGTGTCCTTTATATATGGGTTGGTGTAATGCCCTCCTGCGGTCGTGTCACCTCTGTGTGTATCGTTAATGGCCATTGGTCATGTCCTATCTAACTGTTCTATTGGTTGAGTGTCTGTGTGTCATGTCTCTGGTGCTCCCTCTAGTGTCTAGTTGGTCTACATGTATTTACATTAACCCCTTGTGGCTTTACAGTGATGCATATTACCACAGGTATAGAGGGGATTTGATAGTATCATAGAATCCTTATAGTACAGGAGGCCATTGCCCATTGGGTCTGTGCCAGCCCTTCAAAAGTGCACCGTACATAGGCTCACTTTCCCCCTCTATCACCATAAACTGGACCTCCACCTAATCTGCACATCTTTGGACACTCAGGGGCAACTTAGAACGGCCAACCCAACTGACCTTCACATCTTTGGGCTGTGGGAAGAAACCGGCGCACCTGGAGGAAACCACACAGACACGAGAAGTGCAAACTCCACACAGTCACCCTCGGCCAGGTTTGAACACAGGGCCCTGGTGCTGTGAGGCAGCCGTGCTAACCACTGCGACACTGTGTCGCCCAGTTATTCAAAATCATGAGGGTGTCTAGTAAAATTAGATAGTGAGATACTGTTTCCAATGTCAGATGGATGGAGAATGAGAGAACTCTGTTTAAGGTGCTTGGTAAAGGTGATGGGACGAAAAGCTTTTCCACACAGTGAGTGGTTAGTGTCTGGAATGCTGTGTCTGAGAGAGTGGTGGTGGCTGATTCATTCATGGATTTCTATAGGTTGTTGTCTGAAGGGGGGAAATACATATCCTGGGCTGTGTGTGAAAGGGGGAAGTGGTCCCAGTGGAACCGCTCTGTCAAAGAGCCAGTACAGAGGTGATGGACCGAATAGTCAGCTCCACTGCCGTAACCATTGTTCTCTTTTCTTGTTTTTCTGTTTTAATTTTGCGTACCCAATTATTTTTTTCCAATTAAGGTGTAATTTAGCGTGGCCAATCCACCTAACCTGCTCATCTTTGGGTTGTGGAGGTGAAACCTACGCAGACATGGGGAGAATGTGCAAACTCCACACGGACAGTGACCCAGGGCCGGTATTCGAACCGGGCTGGGGTTCTGATGTTGGGGTTTGGGGTTCTGGTGCTGGGGCGGGGCTGGGGTTCTGGTGTTGGGGGGGCTGGGGTTCTGGTGTTGGGGCGGGGCTGGGGTTCTGGTGTTGGGGGGACTGGGGTTCTGGTGTTGGGGCGGGGCTGGGGTTCTGGTGTTGGGGGCGGGGCTGGGGTTCTGGTGTTGGGGGGGGGCTGGGGTTCTGGTGTTGGGGCGGGGCTGGGGTTCTGGTGTTGGGGGCGGGGCTGGGGTTCTGGTGTTGGGGCGGGGCTGGGGTTCTGGTGTTGGGGGGCTGGGGTTCTGATGTTGGGGTGGGGCTGGGGTTCTGGTGTTGGGGGCGGGGCTGGGTTCTGGTGTTGGGGGCGGGGCTGGGGTTCTGGTATTGGGGCGGGGCTGGGGTTCTGGTGTTGGGGACGGGGCTGGGGTTCTGGTATTGGGGCGGGGCTGGGGTTCTGGTGTTGGGGGGGCTGGGGTTCTGGTGTTGGGGGCGGGGCTGGGGTTCTGGTGTTGGGGGGGCTGGGGTTCTGGTGTAGGGGGCGGGGCTGGGGTTCTGGTGTTGGGGGGGCTGGGGTTCTGGTGTTGGGGCGGGGCTGGGGTTCTGGTGTTGGGGGGCTGGGGTTCTGGTGTTGGGGTGGGGCTGGGGTTCTGGTGTTGGGGCCGGGCTGGGGTTCTGGTGTTGGGGCGGGGCTGGGGTTCTGGTGTTGGGGGCGGGGCTGGGGTTCTGGTGTTGTGGGCGGGGCTGGGGTTCTGGTGTTGGGGCGGGGCTGGGGTTCTGGTTTTGGGGCGGGGCTGGGGTTCTGGTGTTGGGGGCGGGGCTGGGGTTCTGGTGTTGTGGGCGGGGCTGGGGTTCTGGTGTTGTGGGCGGGGCTGGGGTTCTGGTGTTGGGGCGGGGCTGGGGTTCTGGTGTCTAGGCGGGGCTGGGGTTCTTGTGTTGGGGGCGGGGCTGGGGTTCTGATGTTGGGGGGGCTGAGGTTCTGGTGTTGGGGGGGCTGGGGTTCTGGTGTTGGGGGCGGGGCTGGGGTTCTGGTGTTGGGGGCGGGGCTGGGGTTCTTGTGTTGGGGGCGGGGCTGGGGTTCTGATGTTGGGGGGGGCTGAGGTTCTGGTGTTGGGGGGGCTGGGGTTCTGGTGTTGGGGCGGGGCTGGGGTTCTGGTGTTGGGGGCGGGGCTGGGGTTCTGGTGTTGGGGGTGGGGCTGGGGTTCTGGTGTTGGGGGGGCTGGGGTTCTGGTGTTGTGGGCGGGGCTGGGGTTCTGGTGTTGGGGGGCTGGGGATCTGATGTTGTGGGCGGGGCTGGGGTTCTGGTGTTGGGGCGGGGCTGGGGTTCTGGTGTTGGGGCGGGGCTGGGGTTCTGGTGTTGGGGGCGGGGCTGGGGTTCTGGTGTTGGGGTGGGCCTGGGGTTCTGGTGTTGGGGGCGGGGCTGGGGTTCTGGTGTTGGGGGCGGGGCTGGGGTTCTGGTGTTGGGGGGGGCTGGGGTTCTGGTGTTGGGGGCGGGGCTGGGGTTCTGGTGTTGGGGCGGGGCTGGGGTTCTGGTGTTGGGGGCGGGGCTGGGGTTCTGGTGTTGGGGTGGGGCTGGGGTTCTGGTGTTGGGGGTGGGGCTGGGGTTTTGGTGTTGGGGGCGGGGCTGGGGTTCTGGTGTTGGGGCGGGGCTGGGGTTCTGGTGTTGGGGGCGGGGCTGGGGTTCTGGTGTTGGGGGCAGGGCTGGGGTTCTGGTGTTGGGGGCGGGGCTGGGGATCTGGTGTTGGGGGCGGGGCTGGGGTTCTGGTGTTGGGGGCGGGGCTGGGGTTCTGGTGTTGGGGGCGGGGCAGGGGTTCTGGTGTTGGGGGTGGGGCTGGGGTTCTGGTGTTGGGGGCGGGGCTGGGGTTCTGGTGTTGGGGGCGGGGCAGGGGTTCTGGTGTTGGGGGTGGGGCTGGGGTTCTGGTGTTGGGGGCGGGGCTGGGGTTCTGGTGTTGGGGGCGGGGCTGGGGTTCTGGTGTTGGGGGCGGGGCAGGGGTTCTGGTGTTGGGGGGGCTGGGGTTCTGGTGTTGGGGGCGGGGCTGGGGTTCTGGTGTTGGGGGCGGGGCAGGCGCTCTGGTGTTGGGGGTGGGGCTGGGGTTCTGGTGTTGGGGGCGGGGCTGGGGTTCTGGTGTTGGGGGCGGGGCTGGGGTTCTGGTGTTGGGGGCGGTGCTGGGGTTCTGGTGTTGGGGGGGCTGGGGTTCTGATGTTGGGGGGGCTGGGGTTCTGGTGTTGGGGGGGCTCGGGTTCTGGTGTCGGGGGTGGGGCTGGGGTTCTGGTGTTGGGGGCGGGGCTGGGGTTCTGGTGTTGGGGGCGGGGCTGGGGTTCTGGTGTTGGGGGCGGGGCTGGGGTTCTGGTGTTGGGGGCGGGGCTGGGGTTCTGGTGTTGGGGGCGGGGCTGGGGTTCTGGTGTTGGGGGGCTGGGGTTCATGTGTTGGGGGGCTGGGGTTCTGATGTTGGGGGGCTGGGGTTCTGGTGTTGGGGGGCTGGGATTCTGATGTTGGGGGGGCTGGGGTTCTGATATTGGGGGGCTGGGGATCTGGTGTTGGGGGCAGGGCTGGGGTTCTGATGTTGGGGGAGCTGGGGTTCTGGTGTTGGGGCGGGGCTGGGGTTCTGGTGTTGGGGGGGCTGGGGTTCTGGTGTTGGGGGCTGGGATTCTGATGTTGGGGGGGCTGGGGTTCTGATATTGGGGGGCTGGGGATCTGGTGTTGGGGGCAGGACTGGGGTTCTGATGTTGGGGGAGCTGGTGTTCTGGTGTTGGGGGGGGCTGGGGTTCTGGTGTTGGGGGCTGGGATTCTGATGTTGGGGGGGCTGGGGTTCTGATATTGGGGGGCTGGGGATCTGGTGTTGGGGGCGGGGCTGGGGTTCTGGTGTTGGGGCGGGGCTGGGGTTCTGGTGTTGGGGGGGGCTGGAGTCTGGTGTTGGGGGGCTGGGGTTCTGGTGTTGGGGCGGGGCTGGGGTTCTGGTGTTGGTGCGGGGCTGGGGTTCTGATGTTGGGGGGGCTGGGGTTCTGGTGTTGGGGGCGGGGCTGGGGTTCTGGTGTTGGGGGCGGGGCTGGGGTTCTGGTGTTGGGGGGGCTGGGGTTCTGATGTTGGGGGGCTGGGGTTCTGGTGTTGGGGGGCTGGGGTTCTGGTGTTGGGGGGGGCTGGGATTCTGATGTTGGGGGGGCTGGGGTTCTTGTGTTGGGGCGGGGCTGGGACTCTGATGTTGGGGGGGCTGGGGTTCTGGTGTTGGGGGGGCTGGGGTTCTGGTGTTGGGGGGGCTGGGGTTCTGGTGTTGGGGCGGGGCTGGGGTGCTGGTGTTGGGGCGGGGATGGGGTTCTGGTGTTGGGGGCGGGGCTGGGGTTCTGGTGTTGGGGCGGGGCCGGGGTTCTGGTGTTGGGGCGGGGCTGGGGTGCTGGTGTTGGGGGCGGCGCGGGGCTGGGGTTCTGGTGTTGGGGGGGCTGGGTTCTGGTGTTGGGGGCGGGGCTGGGGTTCTGATGTTGAGGCGGGGCTGGGGTTCTGGTGTTGGGGGGGCTGGGGTTCTGGTGTTGGGGGTGGGGCTGGGGTTCTGGTGTTGGGGGGGCTGGGGTGCTGGTGTTGGGGCGGGGCTGCGGTTCTGGTGTTGGGGGGGCTGGGTTCTGGTGTTGGGGGCGGGGCTGGGGTTCTGATGTTGGGGCGGGGCTGGGGTTCTGGTGTTGGGGGGGCTGGGTTCTGGTGTTGGGGGCGGGGCTGGGGTTCTGATGTTGGGGCGGGGCTGGGGTTCTGGTGTTGGGGGCGGGGCTGGGGTTCTGGTGTTGGGGGCGGGGCTGGGGTTCTGGTGTTGGGGGGGCTGCGGTTCTGGTGTTGGGGGCGGGGCTGGGGTTCTGGTGTTGGGGGGCTGGGGTTCTGGTGTTGGGGGTGGGGCTGGGGTTCTGGTGTTGGGGGGGCTGGGGTTCTGGTGTTGGGGGGGCTGGGGTTCTGGTGTTGGGGGGCTGGGGTTCTGGTGTTGGGGGCGGGGCTGGGGTTCTGGTGTTGGGGGCGGGGCTGGGGTTCTGGTGTTGGGGGGGCTGGGGTTCTGATGTTGGGGGGGCTGGGGTTCTGGTGTTGGGGGGGCTCGGGTTCTGGTGTCGGGGGTGGGGCTGGGGTTCTGGTGTTGGGGGCGGGGCTGGGGTTCTGGTGTTGGGGGCGGGGCTGGGGTTCTGGTGTTGGGGGCGGGGCTGGGGTTCTGGTGTTGGGGGCGGGGCTGGGGTTCTGGTGTTGGGGGCGGGGCTGGGGTTCTGGTGTTGGGGGGCTGGGGTTCATGTGTTGGGGGGCTGGGGTTCTGATGTTGGGGGGCTGGGGTTCTGGTGTTGGGGGGCTGGGATTCTGATGTTGGGGGGGCTGGGGTTCTGATATTGGGGGGCTGGGGATCTGGTGTTGGGGGCAGGGCTGGGGTTCTGATGTTGGGGGAGCTGGGGTTCTGGTGTTGGGGCGGGGCTGGGGTTCTGGTGTTGGGGGGGCTGGGGTTCTGGTGTTGGGGGCTGGGATTCTGATGTTGGGGGGGGCTGGGGTTCTGATATTGGGGGGCTGGGGATCTGGTGTTGGGGGCAGGACTGGGGTTCTGATGTTGGGGGAGCTGGTGTTCTGGTGTTGGGGGGGGCTGGGGTTCTGGTGTTGGGGGCTGGGATTCTGATGTTGGGGGGGCTGGGGTTCTGATATTGGGGGGCTGGGGATCTGGTGTTGGGGGCGGGGCTGGGGTTCTGGTGTTGGGGCGGGGCTGGGGTTCTGGTGTTGGGGGGGGCTGGAGTCTGGTGTTGGGGGGCTGGGGTTCTGGTGTTGGGGCGGGGCTGGGGTTCTGGTGTTGGTGCGGGGCTGGGGTTCTGATGTTGGGGGGGCTGGGGTTCTGGTGTTGGGGGCGGGGCTGGGGTTCTGGTGTTGGGGGCGGGGCTGGGGTTCTGGTGTTGGGGGGGCTGGGGTTCTGATGTTGGGGGGCTGGGGTTCTGGTGTTGGGGGGGCTGGGGTTCTGGTGTTGGGGGGGGCTGGGATTCTGATGTTGGGGGGGCTGGGGTTCTTGTGTTGGGGCGGGGCTGGGACTCTGATGTTGGGGGGGCTGGGGTTCTGGTGTTGGGGGGGCTGGGGTTCTGGTGTTGGGGGGGCTGGGGTTCTGGTGTTGGGGCGGGGCTGGGGTGCTGGTGTTGGGGCGGGGATGGGGTTCTGGTGTTGGGGGCGGGGCTGGGGTTCTGGTGTTGGGGCGGGGCTGGGGTTCTGGTGTTGGGGCGGGGCTGGGGTGCTGGTGTTGGGGGCGGCGCGGGGCTGGGGTTCTGGTGTTGGGGGGGCTGGGTTCTGGTGTTGGGGGCGGGGCTGGGGTTCTGATGTTGAGGCGGGGCTGGGGTTCTGGTGTTGGGGGGGCTGGGGTTCTGGTGTTGGGGGTGGGGCTGGGGTTCTGGTGTTGGGGGGGCTGGGGTGCTGGTGTTGGGGCGGGGCTGCAGTTCTGGTGTTGGGGGGGCTGGGTTCTGGTGTTGGGGGCGGGGCTGGGGTTCTGATGTTGGGGCGGGGCTGGGGTTCTGGTGTTGGGGGGGCTGGGTTCTGGTGTTGGGGGCGGGGCTGGGGTTCTGATGTTGGGGCGGGGCTGGGGTTCTGGTGTTGGGGGCGGGGCTGGGGTTCTGGTGTTGGGGGCGGGGCTGGGGTTCTGGTGTTGGGGGGGCTGCGGTTCTGGTGTTGGGGGCGGGGCTGGGGTTCTGGTGTTGGGGGGCTGGGGTTCTGGTGTTGGGGGTGGGGCTGGGGTTCTGGTGTTGGGGGGGCTGGGGTTCTGGTGTTGGGGGGGCTGGGGTTCTGGTGTTGGGGGGCTGGGGTTCTGGTGTTGGGGGCGGGGCTGGGGTTCTGGTGTTGGGGCGGGGCTGGGGTGCTGGTGTTGGGGGGGGCTGGGGTTCTGGTGCTGGGGCGGGGCTGGGGTTCTGGTGTTGGGGGGGCTAGGGTTCTGGTGTTGGTGGCGGGGCTGGGGTTCTGATGTTGGGGCGGGGCTGGGGTTCTGTATTGGGGGGGCTGGGGTTCTGGTGTTGGGGGCGGGGCTGGGTTTCTGGTGTTGGGGGCGGGGCTGGAGTCTGGTGTTGGGGCGGGGCTGGGGTTCTGGTGTTGGGGGGGCTGGGGTTCTGGAGTTGGGGGCGGGGCTGGGGTTCTGGTGTTGGGGTGGGGCTGGGGTTCTGGTGTTGGGGGGGCTGATGTTCTGGTGTTGGGGGCGGGGCTGGGGTTCTGGTGTTGGGGCGGGGCTGGGGTTCTGGTGTTGGGGGCGGGGCTGGGGTTCTGGTGTTGGGGGCGGGGCTGGGGTTCTGGTGTTGGGGCGGGGCTGGGGTTCTGGTGTTGGGGCGGGGCTGGGTTTCTGGTGTTGGGGGCGGGGCTGGGGTTCTGGTGTTGGGGGCGGGGCTGGGGTTCTGGTGTTGGGGGGGCTGGGGTTCTGGTGTTGGGGGGGCTGGGTTTCTGGTGTTGGGGGGGCTGGGGTTCTGGTGTTGGGGGGGGCTGGGGTTCTGGTGTTGGGGCGGGGCTGGAGTCTGGTGTTGGGGCGGGGCTGGAGTCTGGTGTTGGGGGCGGGGCTGGGGTTCTGATGTTGGGGGGGGCTGGGGTTCTGGTGTTGGGGGCGGGGCTGGGGTTCTGGTGTTGGGGGTGGGGCTGGGGTTCTGGTGTTGGGGGCGGGGCTGGGGTTCTGTTGTTGGGGGGGCTGGGGTTCTGGTGTTGGGGCGGGGCTGGGGTTCTGGTGTTGGGGGGGCTGGGGTTCTGGTGTTGGGGCGGGGCTGGGGTTCTGGTGTTGGGGCGGGGCTGGGGTTCTGGTGTTGGGGGCGGGGCTGGGGTTCTGGTGTTGGCGGCGGGGCTGGGGTTCTGATGTTGGGGGGGCTGGGGTTCTGGTGTTGGGGCGGGGCTGGGGTTCTGGTGTTGGGGGGGCTGGGGTTCTGGTGTTGGGGCAGGGCTGGGGTTCTGGTGTTGGGGGTGGGGCTGGGGTTCTGGTGTTGGGGGCGGGGCTGGGGTTCTGGTGTTGGGGGTGGGGCTGGGGTTCTGGTGTTGGGGCGGGGCTGAGGTTCTGGTGTTGGGGCGGGGCTGGGTTCTGGTGTTGGGGCGGGGCTGGGGTTCTGGTGTTGGGGGGGCTGGGGTTGTGGTGTTGTGGCGGGGCTGGGGTTCTGGTGTTGGGGGCGGGGCTGGGGTTCTGGTGTTGGGGCGGGGCTGGGTTTCTGGTGTTGGGGGCGGGGCTGGGGTTCTAGTGTTGGGGGTGGGGCTGAGGTTCTGGTGTTGGGGGGGCTGGGGTTCTGGTGTTGGGGGGGCTGGGGTTCTGGTGTTGGGGGCGGGGCTGGGGTTCTGGTGTTGGGGTGGGGCTGGGGTTCTGGTGTTGGGGCGGGGCTGGGGTTCTGGTGTTGGGGGGGGCTGGGGTTCTGGAGTTTGGGGCGGGGCTGGGGTTCTGGTGTTTGGGGCGGGGCTGGGGTTCTGGTGTTGGGGCGGGGCTGGGGTTCTGGTGTTGGGGGGGCTGGGGTTCTGGTGTTGGGGCGGGGCTGGGGTTCTGGTGTTGGGGCGGGGCTGGGGTTCTGGTGTTGGGGGCGGGGCTGGGGTTCTGGTGTTGGCGGCGGGGCTGGGGTTCTGATGTTGGGGGGGCTGGGGTTCTGGTGTTGGGGCGGGGCTGGGGTTCTGGTGTTGGGGGGGCTGGGGTTCTGGTGTTGGGGCGGGGCTGGGGTTCTGGTGTTGGGGGTGGGGCTGGGGTTCTGGTGTTGGGGGCGGGGCTGGGGTTCTGGTGTTGGGGGTGGGGCTGGGGTTCTGGTGTTGGGGCAGGGCTGAGGTTCTGGTGTTGGGGCGGGGCTGGGTTCTGGTGTTGGGGCGGGGCTGGGGTTCTGGTGTTGGGGGGGCTGGGGTTGTGGTGTTGTGGCGGGGCTGGGGTTCTGGTGTTGGGGGCGGGGCTGGGGTTCTGGTGTTGGGGCGGGGCTGGGTTTCTGGTGTTGGGGGCGGGGCTGGGGTTCTAGTGTTGGGGGCGGGGCTGAGGTTCTGGTGTTGGGGGGGCTGGGGTTCTGGTGTTGGGGGGGCTGGGGTTCTGGTGTTGGGGGCGGGGCTGGGGTTCTGGTGTTGGGGTGGGGCTGGGGTTCTGGTGTTGGGGCGGGGCTGGGGTTCTGGTGTTGGGGGGGGCTGGGGTTCTGGAGTTTGGGGCGGGGCTGGGGTTCTGGTGTTTGGGGCGGGGCTGGGGTTCTGGTGTTGGGGGGGCTGGGGTTCTGGTGTTGGGGGGGCTAGGGTTCTGGTGTTGGGGGCGGGGCTGGGGTTCTGGTGTTGGGGGCGGGGCTGGGGTTCTGGTGTTGGGGTGGGGCTGGGGTTCTGGTGTTGGGGGGGGCTGGGGTTCTGGTGTTGGGGGCGGGGCTGGGGTTCTGGTGTTGGGGGCGGGGCTGGGGTTCTGGTGTTGGGGGCGGGGCTGGGGTTCTGGTGTTGGGGGCGGGGCTGGGGTCCTGGTATTGGGGGGGCTGGGGTTCTGGTGTTGGGGGCGGGGCTGGGGTTCTGGTGTTGGGGGCGGGGCTGGGGTTCTGGTGTTGGGGGGTTCTGGGTTTCTGGTGTTGGGGGCGGGGCTGGGGTTCTGGTGTTGGGGGGCTGGGGCTCTGGTGTTGGGGGCGGGGCTGGGGTTCTGGTGTTGGGGGGGGCTGGGGTTCTGATGTTGGGGGGGCTGGGGTTCTGGTGTTGGGGGCGGGGCTGGGGTTCTGGTGTTGGCGGCGGGGCTGGGGTTCTGGTGTTGGGGCGGGGCTGGGGTTCTGGTGTTGGGGGGGCTGGGGTTCTGGTGTTGGGGCGGGGCTGGGGTTCTGGTTTTGGGGGTGTGGCTGGGGTTCTGGTGTTGGGGCGGGGCTGGGGTTCTGGTGTTGGCGGCGGGGCTGGGGTTCTGGTATTGGGGCGGGGCTGGGGTTCTGGTGTTGGGGGCGGGGCTGGGGTTCTGGTGTTGGGGGGGCAGGGGTTCTGGTATTGGGGCGGGGCTGGGGTTCTGTTGTTGGGGGGGCTGGGGTTCTGGTGTTGGTGGCGGGGCTGGGTTTCTGGTGTTGGGGGGGCTGGTGTTCTGGTGTTGGGGGCGGGGCTGGGGTTCTGGTGTTGGGGGCGGGGCTACGGTTCTGGTGTTGGGGGGGCTGGGGTACTGGTATGGGGGGGGGGCTGGGGTTCTGGTGTTGGGGGGGCTGGGGTTCTGGTGTTGGGGCGGGGCTGGGGTTCTGGTGTTGGGGGCGGGGCTGGGGTTCTGGTGTTGGGGAGGCTGGGGTTCTGGTGTTGGGGGGGCTGGGGTTCTGGTGTTGGGGGGGCTGGGGTTCTGGTGTTGGGGGCGGGGCTGGGGTTCCGGTGTTGGGGGCGGGGCTGGGGTTCTGGTGTTGGGGGGGCTGGGGTTCTGGTGTTGGGGGCGGGGCTGGGGTTCTGGTGTCGGGGGTCTGGGGTTCTGGTGTTGGGGGCGGGGCTGGGGTTCTAGTGTTGGGGGCGGGGCTGGGGTTCTGGTGTTGGGGGCGGGGCTGGGGTTCTGATGTTGGGGGCGGGGCTGGGGTTCTGGTGTTGGGGGCGGGGCTGGGGTCCTGTGTTGGGGGCGGGGCTGGAGTTCTTGTGTTGGGGCGGGGCTGGGGTTCTGGTGTTGGGGGCGGGGCTGGGGTTCTGATGTTGGTGGGGCTGGGGTTCTGGTGTTGGGGGCGGGGCTGGGGTTCTGGTGTTGGGGGGGCTGGGGTTCTGGTGTTGGGGGCGGGGCTGGGGTTCTGGTGTTGGGGGCGGGGCTGGGGATCTGATGTTGGGGGGGCTGGGGTTCTGGTGTTGGGGGCGGGGCTGGGGTTCTGGTGTTGGGGGCGGGGCTGGGGTTCTGGTGTTGGGGGCGGGGCTGTGGTTCTGATGTTGGGGGGGCTGGGGTTCTGGTGTTGGGGGCGGGGCTGGGGTTCTGGTGTTGGGGGCGGGACTGGGGTTCTGGTGTTGGGGGGGCTGGGGTTCTGGTGTTGGGGGGGCTGGGGTTCTGGTGTTGTGGGCGGGGCTGGGGTTCTGGTGTTGGGGGTGGGGCTGGGGTTCTGGTGTTGGGGGGGCTGGGGTTCTGGTGTTGGGGGGGGCTGAGGTTCTGGTGTTGGGGGCGGGGCTGGGGTTCTGGTGTGTGGGGCGGGGCTGGGGTTCTGGTGTTGGGGGCGGGGCTGGGGTTCTGGTGTTGGGGGGGCTGGGGTTCTGGTGTTGGGGCGGGGCTGAAGTTCTGGTGTTGGGGGCGGGGCTGGGGTTCTGGTGTTGGGGGGGCTGGGGTTCTGGTGTTGGGACGGGGCTGTGGTTCTGGTGTTGGGGGCGGGGCAGGGGTTCTGGTGTTGGGGGCGGGGCTGGGGTTCTGGTGTTGGGGCGGGGCTGGGGTTCTGGTGTTGGGGGGGCTGGGGTTCTGGTGTTGGGGGCGGGGCTGGGGTTCTGATGTTGGGGGCGGGGCTGGGGTCCTGGTGTTGGGGGGGCTGGGGTTCTGGTGTTGGGACGGGGCTGGGGTTCTGGTGTTGGGGGCGGGGCTGGGGTTCTGGTGTTGGGGGCGGGGCTGGAGTTCTGGTGTTGAGGCGGGGCTGGGGTTCTGGTGTTGGGGGCGGGGCTGGGGTTCTGGTGTTGGGGGCGGGGCTGGGGTTCTGGTGTTGGGGGGGCTGGGGTTCCGGTGTTGGGGCGGGGCTGGGGTTCTGGTGTTGGGGCGGGGCTGGGGTTCTGGTGTTGGGGGCGGGGCTGGGGTTCTGGTGTTGGGGCGGGGCTGGGTTTCTGGTGTTGGGGCGGGGCTGGCGTTCTGGTGTTGGGGCGGGGCTGGGGTTCTGGTGTTGGGGTGGGGCTGGGGTTCTGGTGTTGGGGGCGGGGCTGGGGTTCTGATGTTGGGGGGGCTGGGGTTCTGGTGTTGGGGCGGGGCTGGGGTTCTGGTGTTGGGGGCGGGGCTGGGGTTCTGGTGTTGGGGGCGGGGCTGGGGTTCTGGTGTTGGGGGTTCTGGGGTTCTGGTGTTGGGGGCGGGGCTGGGGTTCTGGTGTTGGGGCGGGGCTGGAGTTCTGGTGTTGGGGGGTCTGGGGTTCTGGTGTTGGGGGCGGGGCTGGGGTTCTGGTATTGGGGTTGGGGCTGGGGTTCTGGTGTTGGGGGCGGGGCTGGGGTTCTGGTGTTGGGGGCGGGGCTGGGTTTCTGATGTTGGGGGGGCTGGGGTTCTGGTGTTGGGGCGGGGCTGGGGTTCTGGTGTTGGGGGCGGAGCTGGGGTTCTGGTGTTGGGGGCGGGGCTGGTGTCCTGGTGTTGGGGGGGCTTGGGTTCTGGTGTTGGGGTGGTGCTGGGGTTCTGGTGTTGGGGGCGGGGCTGGGGTTCTGGTGTTGGGGGCAGGGCTGGGGTTCTGGTGTTGGGGGCGGGGCTGGGGTTCTGTTGTTGGGGGCGGGGCTGGGGTTCTGGTGTTGGGGGGGTCTGGGTTTCTGGTGTTGGGGGCGGGGCTGGGGTTCTGGTGTTGGGGGCTGGGGTTCTGGTGTTGGGGGCGGTGCTGGGGTTCTGGTGTTGGGGGCGGGGCTGGGGTTCTGATGTTGGGGGCGGGGCTGGGGTTCTGGTGTTGGGGCGGGGCTGGGGTTCTGGTGTTGGGGGCGGGGCTGGGGTTCTGGTGTTGGGGCGGGGCTGGGGTTCTGGTATTGGGGGCGGGGCTGGGGTTCTGGTGTTGGGGTGGGGCTGGGGTTCTGGTGTTGGGGGTGGGGCTGGGGTTCTGGTGTTGGGGGCGGGGCTGGGGTTCTGGTGTTGGGGCGGGGCTGGGGTTCTGGAGTTGGGGGCGGGGCTGGGGTTCTGGTGTTGGGGGCAGGGCTGGGGTTCTGGTGTTGGGGGCGGGGCTGGGGATCTGGTGTTGGGGGCGGGGCTGGGGTTCTGGTGTTGGGGGCGGGGCTGGGGTTCTGGTGTTGGGGGCGGGGCAGGGGTTCTGGTGTTGGGGGTGGGGCTGGGGTTCTGGTGTTGGGGGCGGGGCTGGGGTTCTGGTGTTGGGGGCGGGGCAGGGGTTCTGGTGTTGGGGGTGGGGCTGGGGTTCTGGTGTTGGGGGCGGGGCTGGGGTTCTGGTGTTGGGGCCGGGGCTGGGGTTCTGGTGTTGGGGGCGGGGCAGGGATTCTGGTGTTGGGGGGGCTGGGGTTCTGGTGTTGGGGGCGGGGCTGGGGTTCTGGTGTTGGGGGCGGGGCAGGGGTTCTGGTGTTGGGGGCGGGGCTGGGGTTCTGGTGTTGGGGGCGGGGCTGGGGTTCTGGTGTTGGGGGCGGTGCTGGGGTACTGGTGTTGGGGGGGCTGGGGTTCTGATGTTGGGGGGGGCTGGGGTTCTGGTGTTGGGGGGGCTGGGGTTCTGGTGTTGGGGGTGGGGCTGGGGTTCTGGTGTTGGGGGCGGGGCTGGGGTTCTGGTGTTGGGGGCGGGGCTGGGGTTCTGGTGTTGGGGGCGGGGCTGGGGTTCTGGTGTTGGGGGCGGGGCTGGGGTTCTGGTGTTGGGGGCGGGGCTGGGGTTCTGGTGTTGGGGGGCTGGGGTTCATGTGTTGGGGGGCTGGGGTTCTGATATTGGGGGGGCTGGGGTTCTGATATTGGGGGGCTGGGGATCTGGTGTTGGGGGCAGGGCTGGGGTTCTGATGTTGGGGGAGCTGGGGTTCTGGTGTTGGGGCGGGGCTGGGGTTCTAGTGTTGGGGGGGCTGGGGTTCTGGTGTTGGGGGCTGGGATTCTGATGTTGGGGGGGCTGGGGTTCTGATATTGGGGGGCTGGGGATCTGGTGTTGGGGGCAGGGCTGGGGTTCTGATGTTGGGGGAGCTGGTGTTCTGGTGTTGGGGGGGCTGGGGTTCTGGTGTTGGGGGCTGGGATTCTGATGTTGGGGGGGCTGGGGTTCTGATATTGGGGGGCTGGGGATCTGGTGTTGGGGGCGGGGCTGGGGTTCTGGTGTTGGGGCGGGGCTGGGGTTCTGGTGTTGGGTGGGGCTGGAGTCTGGTGTTGGCGGGCTGGGGTTCTGGTGTTGGGGCGGGGCTGGGGTTCTGGTGTTGGTGCGGGGCTGGGGTTCTGATGTTGGGGGGGCTGGGGTTCTGGTGTTGGGGGCGGGGCTGGGGTTCTGGAGTTGGGGGCGGGGCTGGGGTTCTGGTGTTGGGGGGGCTGGGGTTCTGATGTTGGGGGGCTGGGGTTCTGGTGTTGGGGGGGCTGGGGTTCTGGTGTTGGGGGGGGGCTGGGATTCTGATGTTGGGGGGGCTGGGGTTCTGGTGTTGGGGCGGGGCTGGGATTCTGATGTTGGGGGGGCTGGGGTTCTGGTGTTGGGGGGGCTGGGGTTCTGGTGTTGGGCGGCTGGGGTTCTGGTGTTGGGGCGGGGCTGGGGTGCTGGTGTTGGGGCGGGGCTGGGGTTCTGGTGTTGGGGGCGGGGCTGGGGTTCTGGTGTTGGGGCGGGGCTGGGGTTCTGGTGTTGGGGCGGGGCTGGGGTGCTGGTGTTGGGGGCGGCGCGGGGCTGGGGTTCTGGTGTTGGGGGGGCTGGGTTCTGGTGTTGGGGGCGGGGCTGGGGTTCTGATGTTGGGGCGGGGCTGGGGTTCTGGTGTTGGGGGGGCTGGGGTTCTGGTGTTGGGGGTGGGGCTGGGGTTCTGGTGTTGGGGGGGCTGGGGTGCTGGTGTTGGGGCGGGGCTGGGGTTCTGGTGTTGGGGGGGCTGGGTTCTGGTGTTGGGGGCGGGGCTGTGGTTCTGATGTTGGGGCGGGGCTGGGGTTCTGGTGTTGGGGGGGCTGGGTTCTGGTGTTGGGGGCGGGGCTGGGGTTCTGATGTTGGGGCGGGGCTGGGGTTCTGGTGTTGGGGGCGAGGCTGGGGTTCTGGTGTTGGGGGCGGGGCTGGGGTTCTGGTGTTGGGGCGGGGCTGGGGTTCTGGAGTTGGGGGCGGGGCTGGGGTTCTGGTGTTGGGGGCAGGGCTGGGGTTCTGGTGTTGGGGGCGGGGCTGGGGATCTGGTGTTGGGGGCGGGGCTGGGGTTCTGGTGTTGGGGGCGGGGCTGGGGTTCTGGTGTTGGGGGCGGGGCAGGGGTTCTGGTGTTGGGGGTGGGGCTGGGGTTCTGGTGTTGGGGGCGGGGCTGGGGTTCTGGTGTTGGGGGCGGGGCAGGGGTTCTGGTGTTGGGGGTGGGGCTGGGGTTCTGGTGTTGGGGGCGGGGCTGGGGTTCTGGTGTTGGGGCCGGGGCTGGGGTTCTGGTGTTGGGGGCGGGGCAGGGATTCTGGTGTTGGGGGGGCTGGGGTTCTGGTGTTGGGGGCGGGGCTGGGGTTCTGGTGTTGGGGGCGGGGCAGGGGTTCTGGTGTTGGGGGCGGGGCTGGGGTTCTGGTGTTGGGGGCGGGGCTGGGGTTCTGGTGTTGGGGGCGGTGCTGGGGTTCTGGTGTTGGGGGGGCTGGGGTTCTGATGTTGGGGGGGGCTGGGGTTCTGGTGTTGGGGGGGCTGGGGTTCTGGTGTTGGGGGTGGGGCTGGGGTTCTGGTGTTGGGGGCGGGGCTGGGGTTCTGGTGTTGGGGGCGGGGCTGGGGTTCTGGTGTTGGGGGCGGGGCTGGGGTTCTGGTGTTGGGGGCGGGGCTGGGGTTCTGGTGTTGGGGGCGGGGCTGGGGTTCTGGTGTTGGGGGGCTGGGGTTCATGTGTTGGGGGGCTGGGGTTCTGATATTGGGGGGGCTGGGGTTCTGATATTGGGGGGCTGGGGATCTGGTGTTGGGGGCAGCGCTGGGGTTCTGATGTTGGGGGAGCTGGGGTTCTGGTGTTGGGGCGGGGCTGGGGTTCTAGTGTTGGGGGGGCTGGGGTTCTGGTGTTGGGGGCTGGGATTCTGATGTTGGGGGGGCTGGGGTTCTGATATTGGGGGGCTGGGGATCTGGTGTTGGGGGCAGGGCTGGGGTTCTGATGTTGGGGGAGCTGGTGTTCTGGTGTTGGGGGGGCTGGGGTTCTGGTGTTGGGGGCTGGGATTCTGATGTTGGGGGGGCTGGGGTTCTGATATTGGGGGGCTGGGGATCTGGTGTTGGGGGCGGGGCTGGGGTTCTGGTGTTGGGGCGGGGCTGGGGTTCTGGTGTTGGGTGGGGCTGGAGTCTGGTGTTGGCGGGCTGGGGTTCTGGTGTTGGGGCGGGGCTGGGGTTCTGGTGTTGGTGCGGGGCTGGGGTTCTGATGCTGGGGGGGCTGGGGTTCTGGTGTTGGGGGCGGGGCTGGGGTTCTGGTGTTGGGGGCGGGGCTGGGGTTCTGGTGTTGGGGGGGCTGGGGTTCTGATGTTGGGGGGCTGGGGTTCTGGTGTTGGGGGGGCTGGGGTTCTGGTGTTGGGGGGGGGGCTGGGATTCTGATGTTGGGGGGGCTGGGGTTCTGGTGTTGGGGCGGGGCTGGGATTCTGATGTTGGGGGGGCTGGGGTTCTGGTGTTGGGGGGGCTGGGGTTCTGGTGTTGGGCGGCTGGGGTTCTGGTGTTGGGGCGGGGCTGGGGTGCTGGTGTTGGGGCGGGGCTGGGGTTCTGGTGTTGGGGGCGGGGCTGGGGTTCTGGTGTTGGGGCGGGGCTGGGGTTCTGGTGTTGGGGCGGGGCTGGGGTGCTGGTGTTGGGGGCGGCGCGGGGCTGGGGTTCTGGTGTTGGGGGGGCTGGGTTCTGGTGTTGGGGGCGGGGCTGGGGTTCTGATGTTGGGGCGGGGCTGGGGTTCTGGTGTTGGGGGGGCTGGGGTTCTGGTGTTGGGGGTGGGGCTGGGGTTCTGGTGTTGGGGGGGCTGGGGTGCTGGTGTTGGGGCGGGGCTGGGGTTCTGGTGTTGGGGGGGCTGGGTTCTGGTGTTGGGGGCGGGGCTGTGGTTCTGATGTTGGGGCGGGGCTGGGGTTCTGGTGTTGGGGGGGCTGGGTTCTGGTGTTGGGGGCGGGGCTGGGGTTCTGATGTTGGGGCGGGGCTGGGGTTCTGGTGTTGGGGGCGAGGCTGGGGTTCTGGTGTTGGGGGCGGGGCTGGGGTTCTGGTGTTGGGGGGGCTGGGGTTCTGGTGTTGGGGGCGGGGCTGGGGTTCTGGTGTTGGGGGGCTGGGGTTCTGGTGTTGGGGGTGGGGCTGGGGTTCTGGTGTTGGGGGGGGCTGGTGTTCTGGTGTTGGGGGGGCTGGGGTTCTGGTGTTGGGGGGCTGGGGTTCTGGTGTTGGGGGCGGGGCTGGGGTTCTGGTGTTGGGGCGGGGCTGGGGTGCTGGTGTTGGGGGCGGGGCTGGGGTTCTGATGTTGGGGCGGGGCTGGGGTTCTGTGTTGGGGGGGCTGGGGTTCTGGTGTTGGGGGCGGGACTGGGGTTCTGGTGTTGGGGCGGGGCTGGGGTTCTGGTGTTGGGGGGGCTGGGGTTCTGGTGTTGGGAGCGGGGCTGGGGTTCTGGTGTTGGGGTGGGGCTGGGGTTCTGGTGTTGGGGGGCTGATGTTCTGGTGTTGGGGGCGGGGCTGGGGTTCTGGTGTTGGGGCGGGGCTGGGGTTCTGGTGTTGGGGGCGGGGCTGGGGTTCTGGTGTTGGGGGCGGGGCTGGGGTTCTGGTGTTGGGGCGGGGCTGGGGTTCTGGTGTTGGGGCGGGGCTGGGTTTCTGGTGTTGGGGGCGGGGCTGGGGTTCTGGTGTTGGGGGCGGGGCTGGGGTTCTGGTGTTGGGGGGGCTGGGGTTCTGGTGTTGGGGGGGGGCTGGGTTTCTGGTGTTGGAGGGGCTGGGGTTCTGGTGTTGGGGGGGGGCTGGGGTTCTGGTGTTGGGGCGGGGCTGGAGTCTGGTGTTGGGGCGGGGCTGGAGTCTGGTGTTGGGGGCGGGGCTGGGGTTCTGATGTTGGGGGGGCTGGGGTTCTGGTGTTGGGGGCGGGGCTGGGGTTCTGGTGTTGGGGGTGGAGCTGGGGTTCTGGTGTTGGGGGCGGGGCTGGGGTTCTGATGTTGGGGGGGCTGGGGTTCTGGTGTTGGGGCGGGGCTGGGGTTCTGGTGTTGGGGGGGCTGGGGTTCTGGTGTTGGGGCGGGGCTGTGGTTCTGGTGTTGGGGCGGGGCTGGGGTTCTGGTGTTGGGGGCGGGGCTGGGGTTCTGGTGTTGGCGGCGGGGCTGGGGTTCTGATGTTGGGGGGGCTGGGGTTCTGGTGTTGGGGCGGGGCTGGGGTTCTGGTGTTGGGGGGGCTGGGGTTCTGGTGTTGGGGCGGGGCTGGGGTTCTGGTGTTGGTGGTGGGGCTGGGGTTCTGGTGTTGGGGGCGGGGCTGGGGTTCTGGTGTTGGGGGTGGGGCTGGGGTTCTGGTGTTGGGGCGGGGCTGAGGTTCTGGTGTTGGGGCGGGGCTGGGGTTCTGGTGTTGGGGCGGGGCTGGGGTTCTGGTGTTGGGGGGGCTGGGGTTGTGGTGTTGGGGCGGGGCTGGGGTTCTGGTGTTGGGGGGGGCTGGGGTTCTGGTGTTTGGGGCGGGGCTGGGATTCTGGTGTTTGGTGCGGGGCTGGGGTTCTGGTGTTGGGGGGCTGGGGTTCTGGTGTTGGGGGGGCTAGGGTTCTGGTGTTGGGGGCAGGGCTGGGGTTCTGGTGTTGGGGGCGGGGCTGGGGTTCTGGTGTTGGGGTGGGGCTGGGGTTCTGGTGTTGGGGGGGGCTGGGGTTCTGGTGTTGGGGGCGGGGCTGGATTTCTGGTGTTGGGTGCGGGGCTGGGGTTCTGGTGTTGGGGGCGGGGCTGGGGTTCTGGTGTTGGGGGCGGGGCTGGGGTCCTGGTATTGGGGGGGCTGGGGTTCTGGTGTTGGGGGCGGGGCTGGGGTTCTGGTGTTGGGGGCGGGGCTGGGGTTCTGGTGTTGGGGGGTCTGGGTTTCTGGTGTTGGGGGCGGGGCTGGGGTTCTGGTGTTGGGGGGCTGGGGCTCTGGTGTTGGGGGCGGGGCTGGGGTTCTGGTGTTGGGGGGGAGCTGGGGTTCTGATGTTGGGGGGGCTGGGGTTCTGGTGTTGGGGGCGGGGCTGGGGTTCTGGTGTTGGGGGCGGGGTGGGGTTCTGGTGTTGGGGCGGGGCTGGGGTTCTGGTGTTGGGGGGGCTGGGGTTCTGGTGTTGGGGCGGGGCTGGGGTTCTGGTTTTGGGGGCGTGGCTGGGGTTCTGGTGTTGGGGCGGGGCTGGGGTTCTGGTGTTGGGGGCGGGGCTGGGGTTCTGGTATTGGGGCGGGCCTGGGGTTCTGGTGTTGGGGGCGGGGCTGGGGTTCTGGTGTTGGGGGGGCTGGGGTTCTGGTATTGGGGCGGGGCTGGGGTTCTGGTGTTGGGGGGGCTGGGGTTCTGGTGTTGGGGGCGGGGCTGGGTTTCTGGTGTTGGGGGGGCTGGGGTTCTGGTGTTGGGGGCGGGGCTGGGGTTCTGGTGTTGGGGGCGGGGCTAGGGTTCTGGTGTTGGGGGGGCTGGGGTACTGGTATGGGGGGGGGCTGGGGTTCTGGTGTTGGGGGGGCTGGGGTTCTGGTGTTGGGGCGGGGCTGGGGTTCTGGTGTTGGGGGCGGGGCTGGGGTTCTGGTGTTGGGGGGGCTGGGGTTCTGGTGTTGGGGGGGCTGGGGTTCTGGTGTTGGGGGGGCTGGGGTTCTGGTGTTGGGGGCGGGGCTGGGGTTCCGGTGTTGGGGGCGGGGCTGGGGTTCTGGTGTTGGGGGGGGCTGGGGTTCTGGTGTTGGGGGCGGGGCTGGGGTTCTGGTGTTGGGGGTCTGGGGTTCTGGTGTTGGGGGCGGGGCTGGGGTTCTGGTGTTGGGGGCGGGGCTGGGGTTCTGGTGTTGGGGGCGGGGCTGGGGTTCTGGTGTTGGGGGCGGGGCTGGGGTTCTTGTGTTGGGGGCGGGGCTGGGGTTCTGGTGTTGGGGGCGGGGCTGGGGTTCTGATGTTGGGGGGGCTGGGGTTCTGGTGTTGGGGGCGGGGCTGGGGTTCTGGTGTTGGGAGGGCTGGGGTTCTGGTGTTGGGGGCGGGGCTGGGGTTCTGGTGTTGGGGGCGGGGCTGGGGATCTGATGTTGGGGGGGCTGGGGTTCTGGTGTTGGGGGCGGGGCTGGGGTTCTGGTGTTGGGGGCGGGGCTGGGGTTCTGGTGTTGGGGGCGGGGCTGGGGTTCTGATGTTGGGGCGGCTGGGGTTCTGGTGTTGGGGGCGGGGCTGGGGTTCTGGTGTTGGGGGCGGGGCTGGGGTTCTGGTGTTGGGGGGGCTGGGGTTCTGGTGTTGGGGGGGCTGGGGTTCTGGTGTTGGGGGCGGGGCTGGGGTTCTGGTGTTGGGGGTGGGGCTGGGGTTCTGGTGTTGGGGGGGCTGGGGTTCTGGTGTTGGGGGGGGCTGAGGTTCTGGTGTTGGGGGCGGGGCTGGGGTTCTGGTGTTGGGGGCGGGGCTGGGGTTCTGGTGTTGGGGGCGGGGCTGGGGTTCTGGTGTTGGGGGGGCTGGGGTTCTGGTGTTGGGGCGGGGCTGAAGTTTGGTGTTGGGGGCGGGGCTGGGGTTCTGGTGTTGGGGGGGCTGGGGTTCTGGTGTTGGGACGGGGCTGGGGTTCTGGTGTTGGGGGCGGGGCTGGGGTTCTGGTGTTGGGGGCGGGGCTGGGGTTCTGGTGTTGGGGCGGGGCTGGGGTTCTGGTGTTGGGGGGGCGGGGGTTCTGGTGTTGGGGGCGGGGCTGGGGTTCTGATGTTGGGGGCGGGGCTGGGGTCCTGGTGTTGGGGGGCTGGGGTTCTGGTGTTGGGACGGGGCTGGGGTTCTGGTGTTGGGGGCGGGGCTGGGGTTCTGGTGTTGGGGGCGGGGCTGGGGTTCTGGTGTTGGGGCGGGGCTGGGGCTCTGGTGTTGGGGGCGGGGCTGGGGTTCTGGTGTTGGGGGCGGGGCTGGGGTTCTGGTGTTGGGGGGGCTGGGGTTCCGGTGTTGGGGCGGGGCTGGGGTTCTGGTGTTGGGGCGGGGCTGGGGTTCTGGTGTTGGGGGCGGGGCTGGGGTTCTGGTGTTGGGGCGGGGCTGGGTTTCTGGTGTTGGGGCGGGGCTGGGGTTCTGGTGTTGGGGCGGGGCTGGGGTTCTGGTGTTGGGGTGGGGGTGGTGTTCTGGTGTTGGGGGCGGGGCTGGGGTTCTGATGTTGGGGGGGCTGGGGTTCTGGTGTTGGGGCGGGGCTGGGGTTCTGCTGTTGGGGGCGGGGCTGGGGTTCTGGTGTTGGGGGCGGGGCTGGGGTTCTGGTGTTGGGGGGTCTGGGGTTCTGGTGTTGGGGGCGGGGCTGGGGTTCTGGTGTTGGGGCGGGGCTGGAGTTCTGGTGTTGGGGGGTCTGGGTTCTGGTGTTGGGGGCGGGGCTGGGGTTCTGGTGTTGGGGGTGGGGCTGGGGTTCTGGTGTTGGGGGCGGGGCTGGGGTTCTGGTGTTGGGGGCGGGGCTGGGTTTCTGATGTTGGGGGGGCTGGGGTTCTGGTGTTGGGGCGGGGCTGGGGTTCCGGTGTTGGGGGCGGGGCTGGGGTTCTGGTGTTGGGGCGGGGCTGGGGTTCTGGTGTTGGGGGCGGGGCTGGGGTTCTGGTGTTGGGGGCGGAGCTGGGGTTCTGGTGTTGGGGGCGGGCCTGGGGTCCTGGTGTTGGGGGGGCTTGGGTTCTGGTGTTGGGGTGGGGCTGGGGTTCTGGTGTTGGGGGGGCTGGGGTTCTGGTGTTGGGGGCAGGGCTGGGGTTCTGGTGTTGGGGGCGGGGCTGGGGTTCTGGTGTTGGGGGCGGGACTGGGGTTCTGGTGTTGGGGGGGTCTGGGTTTCTGGTGTTGGGGGCGGGGCTGGGGTTCTGGTGTTGGGGGGCTGGGGCTCTGGTGTTGGGGGCGGGGCTGGGGTTCTGGTGTTGGGGGGGGCTGGGGTTCTGATGTTGGGGGGGCTGGGGTTCTGGTGTTGGGGGCGGGGCTGGGGTTCTGGTGTTGGGGGCGGGACTGGGGTTCTGGTGTTGGGGCGGGGCTGGGGTTCTGGTGTTGGGGGGGCTGGGGTTCTGGTGTTGGGGGGGCTGGGGTTCTGGTGTTGGGGGGGCTGGGGCTCTGGTGTTGGGGCGGGGCTGGGGTTCTGGTGTTGGGGGCGGGGCTGGGGTTCTGGTGTTGGGGGCGGGGCTGGGGTTCTGATGTTGAGGGCGGGGCTGGGGTTCTGGTGTTGGGGCGGGGCTGGGGTTCTGGTGTTGGGGGCGGGGCTGGGGTTCTGGTGTTGGGGGGGCTGGGGTTCTGGTGTTGGGGGGCTGGGGTTCTGGTGTTGGGGGGGCTTGGGTTCTGGTGTTGGGGGGGCTGGGGTTCTGGTGTTGGGGGGGCTGGGGTTCTGGTGTTGGGGGCGGGGCTGGGGTTCCGGTGTTGGGGGCGGGGCTGGGGTTCTGGTGTTGGGGGGGGCTGGGGTTCTGGTGTTGGGGGCGGGGCTGGGGTTCTGGTGTTGGGGGTCTGGGGTTCTGGTGTTGGGGGCGGGGCTGGGGTTCTGGTGTTGGGGGCGGGGCTGGGGTTCTGGTGTTGGGGGCGGGGCTGGGGTTCTGATGTTGGGGGCGGGGCTGGGGTTCTGGTGTTGGGGGCGGGGCTGGGGTTCTGGTGTTGGGGGCGGGGCTGGGGTTCTTGTGTTGGGGGTGGGGCTGGGGTTCTGGTGTTGGGGGCGGGGCTGGGGTTCTGGTGTTGGGGGGGCTGGGGTTCTGGTGTTGGGGGTGGGGCTGGGGTTCTGGTGTTGGGGGGGCTGGGGTTCTGGTGTTGGGGGCGGGGCTGGGGTTCTGGTGTTGGGGGCGGGGCTGGGGTTCTGGTGTTGGGGGCGAGGTTGGGGTTCTGGTGTTGGGGGCGGGGCTGGGGTTCTGGTGTTGGGGGCGGGGCTGGGGTTCTGATGTTGGGGGGGCTGGGGTTCTGGTGTTGGGGGCGGGGCTGGGGTTCTGGTGTTGGGGGCGGGGCTGGGGTTCTGGTGTTGGGGGGGGCTGGGGTTCTGGTGTTGGGGGGGCTGGGGTTCTGGTGTTGGGGGCGGGGCTGGGGTTCCGGTGTTGGGGGCGGGGCTGGGGTTCTGGTGTTGGGGGGGGCTGGGGTTCTGGTGTTGGGGGCGGGGCTGGGGTTCTGGTGTTGGGGGTCTGGGGTTCTGGTGTTGGGGGCGGGGCTGGGGTTCTGGTGTTGGGGGCGGGGCTGGGGTTCTGGTGTTGGGGGCGGGGCTGGGGTTCTGGTGTTGGGGGCGGGGCTGGGGTTCTTGTGTTGGGGGCGGGGCTGGGGTTCTGGTGTTGGGGGCGGGGCTGGGGTTCTGATGTTGGTTGGGCTGGGGTTCTGGTGTTGGGGGCGGGGCTGGGGTTCTGGTGTTGGGAGGGCTGGGGTTCTGGTGTTGGGGGCGGGGCTGGGGTTCTGGTGTTGGGGGCGGGGCTGGGGATCTGATGTTGGGGGGCTGGGGTTCTGGTGTTGGGGGCGGGGCTGGGGTTCTGGTGTTGGGGGCGGGGCTGGGGTTCTGGTGTTGGGGGCGGGGCTGGGGTTCTGATGTTGGGGCGGCTGGGGTTCTGGTGTTGGGGGCGGGGCTGGGGTTCTGGTGTTGGGGGCGGGGCTGGGGTTCTGGTGTTGGGGGGGCTGGGGTTCTGGTGTTGGGGGGGCTGGGGTTCTGGTGTTGGGGGCGGGGCTGGGGTTCTGGTGTTGGGGTGGGGCTGGGGTTCTGGTGTTGGGGGGGCTGGGGTTCTGGTGTTGGGGGGGCTGAGGTTCTGGTGTTGGGGGGGCTGGGGTTCTGGTGTTGGGGCGGGGCTGAAGTTTGGTGTTGGGGGCGGGGCTGGGGTTCTGGTGTTGGGGGGGCTGGGGTTCTGGTGTTGGGACGGGGCTGGGGTTCTGGGGTTGGGGGCGGGGCTGGGGTTCTGGTGTTGGGGGCGGGGCTGGGGTTCTGGTGTTGGGGCGGGGCTGGGGTTCTGGTGTTGGGGGGGCGGGGGTTCTGGTGTTGGGGGCGGGGCTGGGGTTCTGATGTTGGGGGCGGGGCTGGGGTCCTGGTGTTGGGGGGGCTGGGGTTCTGGTGTTGGGACGGGGCTGGGGTTCTGGTGTTGGGGGCGGGGCTGGGGTTCTGGTGTTGGGGGCGGGGCTGGGGTTCTGGTGT
This sequence comes from Scyliorhinus torazame, assembly GCF_047496885.1. NCBI lineage: Eukaryota > Metazoa > Chordata > Chondrichthyes > Carcharhiniformes > Scyliorhinidae > Scyliorhinus > Scyliorhinus torazame. The sequence continues at coordinate 204,661,937 of NC_092720.1, forward strand.
TGGGGCGGGGCTGGGGCTCTGGTGTTGGGGGCGGGGCTGGGGTTCTGGTGTTGGGGGCGGGGCTGGGGTTCTGGTGTTGGGGGGGCTGGGGTTCCGGTGTTGGGGCGGGGCTGGGGTTCTGGTGTTGGGGCGGGGCTGGGGTTCTGGTGTTGGGGGCGGGGCTGGGGTTCTGGTGTTGGGGCGGGGCTGGGTTTCTGGTGTTGGGGCGGGGCTGGGGTTCTGGTGTTGGGGCGGGGCTGGGGTTCTGGTGTTGGGGTGGGGGTGGTGTTCTGGTGTTGGGGGCGGGGCTGGGGTTCTGATGTTGGGGGGGCTGGGGTTCTGATGTTGGGGGGGCTGGGGTTCTGGTGTTGGGGCGGGGCTGGGGTTCTGGTGTTGGGGGCGGGGCTGGGGTTCTGGTGTTGGGGGCGGGGCTGGGGTTCTGGTGTTGGGGGGTCTGGGGTTCTGGTGTTGGGGGCGGGGCTGGGGTTCTGGTGTTGGGGCGGGGCTGGAGTTCTGGTGTTGGGGGGTCTGGGTTCTGGTGTTGGGGGCGGGGCTGGGGTTCTGGTGTTGGGGGTGGGGCTGGGGTTCTGGTGTTGGGGGCGGGGCTGGGGTTCTGGTGTTGGGGGCGGGGCTGGGTTTCTGATGTTGGGGGGGCTGGGGTTCTGGTGTTGGGGCGGGGCTGGGGTTCCGGTGTTGGGGGCGGGGCTGGGGTTCTGGTGTTGGGGCGGGGCTGGGGTTCTGGTGTTGGGGGCGGGGCTGGGGTTCTGGTGTTGGGGGCGGAGCTGGGGTTCTGGTGTTGGGGGCGGGGCTGGGGTCCTGGTGTTGGGGGGGCTTGGGTTCTGGTGTTGGGGTGGGGCTGGGGTTCTGGTGTTGGGGGGGCTGGGGTTCTGGTGTTGGGGGCAGGGCTGGGGTTCTGGTGTTGGGGGCGGGGCTGGGGTTCTGGTGTTGGGGGCGGGACTGGGGTTCTGGTGTTGGGGGGGTCTGGGTTTCTGGTGTTGGGGGCGGGGCTGGGGTTCTGGTGTTGGGGGGCTGGGGCTCTGGTGTTGGGGGCGGGGCTGGGGTTCTGGTGTTGGGGGGGGCTGGGGTTCTGATGTTGGGGGGGCTGGGGTTCTGGTGTTGGGGGCGGGGCTGGGGTTCTGGTGTTGGGGGCGGGACTGGGGTTCTGGTGTTGGGGCGGGGCTGGGGTTCTGGTGTTGGGGGGGCTGGGGTTCTGGTGTTGGGGGGGCTGGGGTTCTGGTGTTGGGGGGGCTGGGGCTCTGGTGTTGGGGCGGGGCTGGGGTTCTGCTGTTGGGGGCGGGGCTGGGGTTCTGGTGTTGGGGGCGGGGCTGGGGTTCTGATGTTGGGGGCGGGGCTGGGGTTCTGGTGTTGGGGCGGGGCTGGGGTTCTGGTGTTGGGGGCGGGGCTGGGGTTCTGGTGTTGGGGGGGCTGGGGTTCTGGTGTTGGGGGGCTGGGGTTCTGGTGTTGGGGGGGCTGGGGTTCTGGTGTTGGGGGGGCTGGGGTTCTGGTGTTGGGGGGGCTGGGGTTCTGGTGTTGGGGGCGGGGCTGGGGTTCCGGTGTTGGGGGCGGGGCTGGGGTTCTGGTGTTGGGGGGGCTGGGGTTCTGGTGTTGGGGGCGGGGCTGGGGTTCTGGTGTTGGGGGTCTGGGGTTCTGGTGTTGGGGGCGGGGCTGGGGTTCTGGTGTTGGGGGCGGGGCTGGGGTTCTGGTGTTGGGGGCGGGGCTGGGGTTCTGATGTTGGGGGCGGGGCTGGGGTTCTGGTGTTGGGGGCGGGGCTGGGGTTCTGGTGTTGGGGGCGGGGCTGGGGTTCTTGTGTTGGGGGTGGGGCTAGGGTTCTGGTGTTGGGGGCGGGGCTGGGGTTCTGGTGTTGGGGGGGCTGGGGTTCTGGTGTTGGGGGTGGGGCTGGGGTTCTGGTGTTGGGGGGGCTGGGGTTCTGGTGTTGGGGGCGGGGCTGGGGTTCTGGTGTTGGGGGCGGGGCTGGGGTTCTGGTGTTGGGGGCGAGGCTGGGGTTCTGGTGTTGGGGGCGGGGCTGGGGTTCTGGTGTTGGGGGCGGGGCTGGGGTTCTGATGTTGGGGGGGCTGGGGTTCTGGTGTTGGGGGCGGGGCTGGGGTTCTGGTGTTGGGTGCGGGGCTGGGGTTCTGGTGTTGGGGGGGGCTGGGGTTCTGGTGTTGGGGGGGCTGGGGTTCTGGTGTTGGGGGCGGGGCTGGGTTCTGGTGTTGGGGGGGCTGGGGTTCTGGTGTTGGGGCGGGGCTGGGGTTCTGGTGTTGGGGCGGGGCTGGGGTTCTGGTGTTGGGGGCGGGGTCTGGGGTTCTGGTGTTGGGGGCGGGGCTGGGGTTCTGGTGTTGGGGGCGGGGCTGGGGTTCTGGTGTTGGGGCGGGGCTGGGGTTCTGGTGTTGGGGCGGGGCTGGGGTTCTGGTGTTGGGGGGGCTGGGGTTCTGATGTTGGGGCGGGGCTGGCGTTCTGATGTTGGGGGGGCTGGGGTTCAGGTGTTGGGGGCGGGGCTGGGGTTCTGGTGTTGGGGGTGGGGCTAGGGTTCTGGTGTTGGGGCGGGGCTGAGGTTCTGGTGTTGGGGGCGGGGCTGGGGTTCTGGTGTTGGGGGGCGGGGCTGGGGTTCTGGTGTTGGGGGGGCTGGGGTTCTGGTGTTGGGGGGGCTGGGGTTCTGGTGTTGGGGGTGGGGCTGGGGTTCTGGTGTTGGGGGGGCTGGGGTTCTGGTGTTGGGGGGGCTGGGGTTCTGGTGTTGGGGGGGCTGGGGTTCTGATGTTGGGGGCGGGGCTGGGGTTCTGGTGTTGGGGGGGCTGGGATTCTGGTGTTGGGGGCGGGGCTGGGGTTCTGGTGTTGGGGGCGGGGCTGGGGTTCTGGTGTTGGGGGCGGGGCTGGGGTTCTGGTGTTGGGGGCGGGGCTGGGGTTCTGGTGTTGGGGGGGCTGGGGTTCTGGTGTTGTGGGCGGGGCTGAGGTTCTGATGTTGGGGGGGCTGGGATTCTGTGTTGGGGGCGGGGCTGGGGTTCTGGTGTTGGGGGCGGGGCTGGGGTTCTGGTGTTGGGGGCGGGGCTGGGGTTCTGGTGTTGGGGGCGGGGCTGGGGTTCTGGTGTTGGGGCGGGGCTGGGGTTCTGGTGTTGGGGGGGTTGGGGTTCTGGTGTTGGGGGCGGGGCTGGGGTTCTGGTGTTGGGGGGCGGGGCTGGGGTTCTGGTGTTGGGGGCGGGGCTGGGGTTCTGGTGTTGGGGGCGGGGCTGGGGTTCTGGTGTTGGGGGGGCTGGGGTTCTGGTGTTGGGGGGGCTGGGGTTCTGATGTTGGGGCGGGGCTGGGGTTCTGATGTTGGGGGGGCTGGGGTTCAGGTGTTGGGGGCGGGGCTGGGGTTCTGGTGTTGGGGGCGGGGCTGTGGTTCTGATGTTGGGGCGGAGCTGGGGTTCTGGTGTTGGGGGCGGGGCTGGGGTTCTGGTGTTGGGGGGGGCTGGGGTTCTGGTGTTGGGGGGGCTGGGGTTCTGGTGTTGGGGCGGGGCTGGGGTTCTGGTGTTGGGGGCGGGGCTGGGGTTCTGGTGTTGGGGGTGGGGCTGGGGTTCTGGTGTTGGGGGGGCTGGGGTTCTGGTGTTGGGGGTTGGGCTGGGGTTCTGGTGTTGGGGGCGGGGGCTGGGGTTCTGGTGTTGGTGGCGGGGCTGGGGTTCTGGTGTTGGGGGCGGGGCTGGGGTTCTGGTGTTGGGGGCGGGGCTGGGGTTCTGGTGTTGGGGCGGGGCTGGGGTTCTGGTGTTGGGGCGGGGCTGGGGTTCTGGTGTTGGGGGGGCTGGGGTTCTGATGTTGGGGCGGGGCTGGGGTTCTGATGTTGGGGGGGCTGGGGTTCAGGTGTTGGGGGCGGGGCTGGGGTTCTGGTGTTGGGGGCGGGGCTGGGGTTCTGGTGTTGGGGGCGGGGCTGGGGTTCTGGTGTTGGGGGCGGGGCTGGGGTTCTGGTGTTGGGGGCGGGGCTGGGGTTCTGGTGTTGGGGGTGGGGCTGGGGTTCTGGTGTTGGGGGGGGGCTGGGGTTCTGGTGTTGGGGTGGGGCTGGGGTTCTGGTGTTGGGGCGGGGCTGGGGTTCTGGTGTTGGGGGCGGGGCTGGGGTTCTGGTGTTTGGGCGGGGCTGGGGTTCTGGTGTTGGGGGCGGGGCTGGGGTTCTGGTGTTGGGGGCGGGGCTGGGGTTCTGGTGTTGGGGGCGGGGCTGGGGTTCTGGTGTTGGGGGCGGGGCTGGGGTTCTGGTGTTGGGGCGGGCTGGGGTTCTGGTGCTGGGGGGGCTGGGGTTCTGGTGTTGGGGGCGGGGCTGGGTTCTGGTGTTGGGGGGGGCTGGGGTTCTGGTGTTGGGGGCAGGGCTGGGGTTCTGGTGTTGGGGCGGGGCTGGGGTTCTGGTGTTGGGGCGGGGCTGGGGTTCTGGTGTTGGGGGGGCTGGGGTTCTGATGTTGGGGCGGGGCTGGGGTTCTGGTGTTGGGGGCGGGGCTGGGGTTCTGGTGTTGGGGGGGCTGGGGTTCTGGTGTTGGGGGCGGGGCTGAGGTTCTGATGTTGGGGGGGCTGGGATTCTGGTGTTGGGGCGGGGCTGGGGTTCTGGTGTTGGGGGGGCTGGGGTTCTGGTGTTGGGGCGGGGCTGGGGTTCTGGTGTTGGGGGCGGGGCTGGGGTTCTGGTGTTGGGGCGGGGCTGGGGTTCTGGTGTTGGGGGCGGGGCTGGGGTTCTGGTGTTGGGGGCGGGGCTGGGGTTCTGGTGTTGGGGGGGCTGGGGTTCTGGTGTTGGGGCGGGGCTGGGGTTCTGGTGTTGGGGGCGGGGCTGGGGTTCTGGTGTTGGGGGCGGGGCTGGGGTTCTGATGTTGGGGCGGGGCTGGGGTTCTGTGTTGGGGGGGCTGGGGTTCTGGTGTTGGGGGCGGGACTGGGGTTCTGGTGTTGGGGCGGGGCTGGGGTTCTGGTGTTGGGGGGGCTGGGGTTCTGGTGTTGGGAGCGGGGCTGGGGTTCTGGTGTTGGGGTGGGGCTGGGGTTCTGGTGTTGGGGGGCTGATGTTCTGGTGTTGGGGGGGCTGGGGTTCTGGTGTTGGGGCGGGGCTGGGGTTCTGGTGTTGGGGGCGGGGCTGGGGTTCTGGTGTTGGGGGCGGGGCTGGGGTTCTGTGTTGGGGGGGCTGGGGTTCTGGTGTTGGGGGCGGGACTGGGGTTCTGGTGTTGGGGCGGGGCTGGGGTTCTGGTGTTGGGGGGGCTGGGGTTCTGGTGTTGGGGGGGCTGAGGTTCTGGTGTTGGGGGCGGGGCTGGGGTTCTGGTGTTGGGGGCGGGGCTGGGGTTCTGGTGTTGGGGGGGCTGGGGTTCTGGTGTTGGGGCGGGGCTGGGGTTCTGGTGTTGGGGGCGGGGCTGGGGTTCTGGTGTTGGGGGCGGGGCTGGGGTTCTGATGTTGGGGCGGGGCTGGGGTTCTGTGTTGGGGGGGCTGGGGTTCTGGTGTTGGGGGCGGGACTGGGGTTCTGGTGTTGGGGCGGGGCTGGGGTTCTGGTGTTGGGGGGGCTGGGGTTCTGGTGTTGGGAGCGGGGCTGGGGTTCTGGTGTTGGGGTGGGGCTGGGGTTCTGGTGTTGGGGGGCTGATGTTCTGGTGTTGGGGGCGGGGCTGGGGTTCTGGTGTTGGGGCGGGGCTGGGGTTCTGGTGTTGGGGGCGGGGCTGGGGTTTTGGTGTTGGGGGCGGGGCTGGGGTTCTGGTGTTGGGGCGGGGCTGGGGTTCTGGTGTTGGGGCGGGGCTGGGTTTCTGGTGTTGGGGGCGGGGCTGGGGTTCTGGTGTTGGGGGCGGGGCTGGGGTTCTGGTGTTGGGGGCGCTGGGGTTCTGGTGTTGGGGGGGGCTGGGTTTCTGGTGTTGGAGGGGCTGGGGTTCTGGTGTTGGGGGGGGGCTGGGGTTCTGGTGTTGGGGCGGGGCTGGAGTCTGGTGTTGGGGCGGGGCTGGAGTCTGGTGTTGGGGGCGGGGCTGGGGTTCTGATGTTGGGGGGGCTGGGGTTCTGGTGTTGGGGGCGGGGCTGGGGTTCTGGTGTTGGGGGTGGAGCTGGGGTTCTGGTGTTGGGGGCGGGGCTGGGGTTCTGATGTTGGGGGGGCTGGGGTTCTGGTGTTGGGGCGGGGCTGGGGTTCTGGTGTTGGGGGGGCTGGGGTTCTGGTGTTGGGGCGGGGCTGGGGTTCTGGTGTTGGGGCGCGGCTGGGGTTCTGGTGTTGGGGGCGGGGCTGGGGTTCTGGTGTTGGCGGCGGGGCTGGGGTTCTGATGTTGGGGGGGCTGGGGTTCTGGTGTTGGGGCGGGGCTGGGGTTCTGGTGTTGGGGGGGCTGGGGTTCTGGTGTTGGGGGGGCTGGGGTTCTGGTGTTGGGGCGGGGCTGGGGTTTTGGTGTTGGGGGCGGGGCTGGGGTTCTGGTGTTGGGGGCGGGGCTGGGGTTCTGATGTTGGGGCGGGGCTGGGGTTCTGTGTTGGGGGGGCTGGGGTTCTGGTGTTGGGGGCGGGACTGGGGTTCTGGTGTTGGGGCGGGGCTGGGGTTCTGGTGTTGGGGGGGCTGGGGTTCTGGTGTTGGGAGCGGGGCTGGGGTTCTGGTGTTGGGGTGGGGCTGGGGTTCTGGTGTTGGGGGGCTGATGTTCTGGTGTTGGGGGCGGGGCTGGGGTTCTGGTGTTGGGGCGGGGCTGGGGTTCTGGTGTTGGGGGCGGGGCTGGGGTTTTGGTGTTGGGGGCGGGGCTGGGGTTCTGGTGTTGGGGCGGGGCTGGGGTTCTGGTGTTGGGGCGGGGCTGGGTTTCTGGTGTTGGGGGCGGGGCTGGGGTTCTGGTGTTGGGGGCGGGGCTGGGGTTCTGGTGTTGGGGGCGCTGGGGTTCTGGTGTTGGGGGGGGCTGGGTTTCTGGTGTTGGAGGGGCTGGGGTTCTGGTGTTGGGGGGGGGCTGGGGTTCTGGTGTTGGGGCGGGGCTGGAGTCTGGTGTTGGGGCGGGGCTGGAGTCTGGTGTTGGGGGCGGGGCTGGGGTTCTGATGTTGGGGGGGCTGGGGTTCTGGTGTTGGGGGCGGGGCTGGGGTTCTGGTGTTGGGGGTGGAGCTGGGGTTCTGGTGTTGGGGGCGGGGCTGGGGTTCTGATGTTGGGGGGGCTGGGGTTCTGGTGTTGGGGCGGGGCTGGGGTTCTGGTGTTGGGGGGGCTGGGGTTCTGGTGTTGGGGCGGGGCTGGGGTTCTGGTGTTGGGGCGCGGCTGGGTTTCTGGTGTTGGGGGCGGGGCTGGGGTTCTGGTGTTGGCGGCGGGGCTGGGGTTCTGATGTTGGGGGGGCTGGGGTTCTGGTGTTGGGGCGGGGCTGGGGTTCTGGTGTTGGGGGGGCTGGGGTTCTGGTGTTGGGGCGGGGCTGGGGTTCTGGTGTTGGTGGTGGGGCTGGGGTTCTGGTGTTGGGGGCGGGGCTGGGGTTCTGGTGTTGGGGGTGGGGCTGGGGTTCTGGTGTTGGGGCGGGGCTGAGGTTCTGGTGTTGGGGCGGGGCTGGGGTTCTGGTGTTGGGGCGGGGCTGGGGTTCTGGTGTTGGGGGGGCTGGGGTTGTGGTTTTGGGGCGGGGCTGGGGTTCTGGTGTTGGGGGCGGGGCTGGGGTTCTGGTGTTGGGGCGGGGCTGGGGTTCTGGTGTTGGGGGCGGGGCTGGGGTTCTAGTGTTGGGGGCGGGGCTGGGGTTCTGGTGTTGGGGGGGCTGGGGTTCTGGTGTTGGGGGGGCTGGGGTTCTGGTGTTGGGGGCGGGGCTGGGGTTCTGGTGTTGGGGCGGGGCTGGGGTTCTGGTGTTGGGGCGGGGCTGGGGTTCTGGTGTTGGGGGGGGCTGGGGTTCTGGTGTTTGGGGCGGGGCTGGGATTCTGGTGTTTGGGGCGGGGCTGGGGTTCTGGTGTTGGGGGGCTGGGGTTCTGGTGTTGGGGGGGCTAGGGTTCTGGTGTTGGGGGCAGGGCTGGGGTTCTGGTGTTGGGGGCGGGGCTGGGGTTCTGGTGTTGGGGGGGCTGGGGTTCTGGTGTTGGGGGCGGGGCTGGATTTCTGGTGTTGGGGGCGGGGCTGGGGTTCTGGTGTTGGGCGCGGGGCTGGGGTTCTGGTGTTGGGGGCGGGGCTGGGGTCCTGGTATTGGGGGGGCTGGGGTTCTGGTGTTGGGGGCGGGGCTGGGGTTCTGGTGTTGGGGGCCGGGCTGGGGTTCTGGTGTTGGGGGGGTCTGGGTTTCTGGTGTTGGGGGCGGGGCTGGGGTTCTGGTGTTGGGGGGCTGGGGCTCTGGTGTTGGGGGCGGGGCTGGGGTTCTGGTGTTGGGGGGGGCTGGGGTTCTGATGTTGGGGGGGCTGGGGTTCTGGTGTTGGGGGCGGGGCTGGGGTTCTGGTGTTGGGGGTGGGGTGGGGTTCTGGTGTTGGGGCGGGGCTGGGGTTCTGGTGTTGGGGGGGCTGGGGTTCTGGTGTTGGGGCGGGGCTGGGGTTCTGGTTTTGGGGGCGTGGCTGGGGTTCTGGTGTTGGGGCGGGGCTGGGGTTCTGGTGTTGGGGGCGGGGCTGGGGTTCTGGTATTGGGGCGGGGCTGGGGTTCTGGTGTTGGGGCGGGGCTGGGGTTCTGGTGTTGGGGGCGGGGCTGGGGTTCTGGTGTTGGGGGCGGGGCTGGGGTTCTGATGTTGGGGCGGGGCTGGGGTTCTGTGTTGGGGGGGCTGGGGTTCTGGTGTTGGGGGCGGGACTGGGGTTCTGGTGTTGGGGCGGGGCTGGGGTTCTGGTGTTGGGGGGGCTGGGGTTCTGGTGTTGGGAGCGGGGCTGGGGTTCTGGTGTTGGGGTGGGGCTGGGGTTCTGGTGTTGGGGGGCTGATGTTCTGGTGTTGGGGGCGGGGCTGGGGTTCTGGTGTTGGGGCGGGGCTGGGGTTCTGGTGTTGGGGGCGGGGCTGGGGTTTTGGTGTTGGGGGCGGGGCTGGGGTTCTGGTGTTGGGGCGGGGCTGGGGTTCTGGTGTTGGGGCGGGGCTGGGTTTCTGGTGTTGGGGGCGGGGCTGGGGTTCTGGTGTTGGGGGCGGGGCTGGGGTTCTGGTGTTGGGGGCGCTGGGGTTCTGGTGTTGGGGGGGGCTGGGTTTCTGGTGTTGGAGGGGCTGGGGTTCTGGTGTTGGGGGGGGGCTGGGGTTCTGGTGTTGGGGCGGGGCTGGAGTCTGGTGTTGGGGCGGGGCTGGAGTCTGGTGTTGGGGGCGGGGCTGGGGTTCTGATGTTGGGGGGGCTGGGGTTCTGGTGTTGGGGGCGGGGCTGGGGTTCTGGTGTTGGGGGTGGAGCTGGGGTTCTGGTGTTGGGGGCGGGGCTGGGGTTCTGATGTTGGGGGGGCTGGGGTTCTGGTGTTGGGGCGGGGCTGGGGTTCTGGTGTTGGGGGGGCTGGGGTTCTGGTGTTGGGGCGGGGCTGGGGTTCTGGTGTTGGGGCGCGGCTGGGGTTCTGGTGTTGGGGGCGGGGCTGGGGTTCTGGTGTTGGCGGCGGGGCTGGGGTTCTGATGTTGGGGGGGCTGGGGTTCTGGTGTTGGGGCGGGGCTGGGGTTCTGGTGTTGGGGGGGCTGGGGTTCTGGTGTTGGGGCGGGGCTGGGGTTCTGGTGTTGGTGGTGGGGCTGGGGTTCTGGTGTTGGTGGCGGGGCTGGGGTTCTGGTGTTGGGGGTGGGGCTGGGGTTCTGGTGTTGGGGCGGGGCTGAGGTTCTGGTGTTGGGGCGGGGCTGGGGTTCTGGTGTTGGGGCGGGGCTGGGGTTCTGGTGTTGGGGGGGTTGGGGTTGTGGTTTTGGGGCGGGGCTGGGGTTCTGGTGTTGGGGGCGGGGCTGGGGTTCTGGTGTTGGGGCGGGGCTGGGGTTCTGGTGTTGGGGGCGGGGCTGGGGTTCTAGTGTTGGGGGCGGGGCTGGGGTTCTGGTGTTGGGGGGGCTGGGGTTCTGGTGTTGGGGGGGCTGGGGTTCTGGTGTTGGGGGCGGGGCTGGGGTTCTGGTGTTGGGGCGGGGCTGGGGTTCTGGTGTTGGGGCGGGGCTGGGGTTCTGGTGTTGGGGGGGGCTGGGGTTCTGGTGTTTGGGGCGGGGCTGGGATTCTGGTGTTTGGGGCGGCGCTGGGGTTCTGGTGTTGGGGGGCTGGGGTTCTGGTGTTGGGGGGGCTAGGGTTCTGGTGTTGGGGGCAGGGCTGGGGTTCTGGTGTTGGGGGCGGGGCTGGGGTTCTGGTGTTGGGGGGGGCTGGGGTTCTGGTGTTGGGGGCGGGGCTGGATTTCTGGTGTTGGGGGCGGGGCTGGGGTTCTGGTGTTGGGCGCGGGGCTGGGGTTCTGGTGTTGGGGTCGGGGCTGGGGTCCTGGTATTGGGGGGGCTGGGGTTCTGGTGTTGGGGGCGGGGCTGGGGTTCTGGTGTTGGGGGCCGGGCTGGGGTTCTGGTGTTGGGGGGGTCTGGGTTTCTGGTGTTGGGGGCGGGGCTGGGGTTCTGGTGTTGGGGGGCTGGGGCTCTGGTGTTGGGGGCGGGGCTGGGGTTCTGGTGTTGGGGGGGCTGGGGTTCTGGTGTTGGGGGGGGCTGGGGTTCTGATGTTGGGGGGGCTGGGGTTCTGGTGTTGGGGGCGGGGCTGGGGTTCTGGTGTTGGGGGCGGGGTGGGGTTCTGGTGTTGGGGCGGGGCTGGGGTTCTGGTGTTGGGGGGGCTGGGGTTCTGGTGTTGGGGCGGGGCTGGGGTTCTGGTTTTGGGGGCGTGGCTGGGGTTCTGGTGTTGGGGCGGGGCTGGGGTTCTGGTGTTGGGGCGGGGCTGGGGTTCTGGTATTGGGGCGGGGCTGGGGTTCTGGTGTTGGGGGCGGGGCTGGGGTTCTGGTGTTGGGAGGGCTGGGGTTCTGGTATTGGGGCGGGGCTGGGGTTCTGGTGTTGGGGGGGCTGGGGTTCTGGTGTTGGGGGCGGGGCTGGGTTTCTGGTGTTGGGGGGGCTGGGGTTCTGGTGTTGGGGGCGGGGCTGGGGTTCTGGTGTTGGGGGCGGGGCTAGGGTTCTGGTGTTGGGGGGGCTGGGGTACTGGTATGGGGGGGGCTGGGGTTCTGGTGTTGGGGGGGCTGGGGTTCTGGTGTTGGGGCGGGGCTGGGGTTCTGGTGTTGGGTAGGGGCTGGGGTTCTGGTGTTGGGGGGGCTGGGGTTCTGGTGTTGGGGGGCTGGGGTTCTGGTGTTGGGGGGGCTGGGGTTCTGGTGTTGGGGGCGGGGCTGGGGTTCCGGTGTTGGGGGCGGGGCTGGGGTTCTGGTGTTGGGGGGGGCTGGGGTTCTGGTGTTGGGGGCGGGGCTGGGGTTCTGGTGTTGGGGGTCTGGGGTTCTGGTGTTGGGGGCGGGGCTGGGGTTCTGGTGTTGGGGGCGGGGCTGGGGTTCTGGTGTTGGGGGCGGGGCTGGGTTTCTGATGTTGGGGGCGGGGCTGGGGTTCTGGTGTTGGGGGCGGGGCTGGGGTTCTGGTGTTGGGGGCGGGGCTGGGGTTCTTGTGTTGGGGGCGGGGCTGGGGTTCTGGTGTTGGGGGCGGGGCTGGGGTTCTGATGTTGGGGGGGCTGGGGTTCTGGTGTTGGGGGCGGGGCTGGGGTTCTGGTGTTGGGAGGGCTGGGGTTCTGGTGTTGGGGGCGGGGCTGGGGTTCTGGTGTTGGGGGCGGGGCTGGGGATCTGATGTTGGGGGGGCTGGGGTTCTGGTGTTGGGGGCGGGGCTGGGGTTCTGGTGTTGGGGGCGGGGCTGGGGTTCTGGTGTTGGGGGCGGGGCTGGAGTTCTGAAGTTGGGGGGGCTGGGGTTCTGGTGTTGGGGGCGGGGCTGGGGTTCTGGTGTTGGGGGCGGGGCTGGGGTTCTGGTGTTGGGGGGCTGGGGTTCTGGTGTTGGGGGGGCTGGGGTTCTGGTGTTGGGGGCGGGGCTGGGGTTCTGGTGTTGGGGGTGGGGCTGGGGTTCTGGTGTTGGGGGGGCTGGGGTTCTGGTGTTGGGGGGGCTGAGGTTCTGGTGTTGGGGGCGGGGCTGGGGTTCTGGTGTTGGGGGCGGGGCTGGGGTTCTGGTGTTGGGGGCGGGGCTGGGGTTCTGGTGTTGGGGGGGCTGGGGTTCTGGTGTTGGGGCGGGGCTGAAGTTCTGGTGTTGGGGGCGGGGCTGGGGTTCTGGTGTTGGGGGGGCTGGGGTTCTGGTGTTGGGACGGGGCTGGGGTTCTGGTGTTGGGGGCGGGGCTGGGGTTCTGGTGTTGGGGGCGGGGCTGGGGTTCTGGTGTTGGGGCGGGGCTGGGGTTCTGGTGTTGGGGGGGCGGGGGTTCTGGTGTTGGGGGCGGGGCTGGGGTTCTGATGTTGGGGGCGGGGCTGGGGTCCTGGTGTTGGGGGGGCTGGGGTTCTGGTGTTGGGACGGGGCTGGGGTTCTGGTGTTGGGGGCGGGGCTGGGGTTCTGGTGTTGGGGCGGGGCTGGGGTTCTGGTGTTGGGGGCGGGGCTGGGGTTCTGGTGTTGGGGGCGGGGCTGGGGTTCTGGTGTTGGGGGGGCTGGGGTTCCGGTGTTGGGGCGGGGCTGGGGTTCTGGTGTTGGGGCGGGGCTGGGGTTCTGGTGTTGGGGGCGGGGCTGGGGTTCTGGTGTTGGGGCGGGGCTGGGTTTCTGGTGTTGGGGCGGGGCTGGGGTTCTGGTGTTGGGGCGGGGCTGGGGTTCTGGTGTTGGGGTGGGGCTGGGGTTCTGGTGTTGGGGGCGGGGCTGGGGTTCTGATGTTGGGGGGGCTGGGGTTCTGGTGTTGGGGCGGGGCTGGGGTTCTGGTGTTGGGGGTGGGGCTGGGGTTCTGGTGTTGGGGGCGGGGCTGGGGTTCTGGTGTTGGGGGGTCTGGGGTTCTGGTGTTGGGGGCGGGGCTGGGGTTCTGGTGTTGGGGCGGGGCTGGAGTTCTGGTGTTGGGGGGTCTGGGGTTCTGGTGTTGGGGGCGGGGCTGGAGTTCTGGTGTTGGGGATGGGGCTGGGGTTCTGGTGTTGGGGGCGGGGCTGGGGTTCTGGTGTTGGGGGCGGGGCTGGGTTTCTGATGTTGGGGGGGCTGGGGTTCTGGTGTTGGGGCGGGGCTGGGGTTCCGGTGTTGGGGGCGGGGCTGGGGTTCTGGTGTTGGGGCGGGGCTGGGGTTCTGGTGTTGGGGGCGGGGCTGGGGTTCTGGTGTTGGGGGCGGAGCTGGGGTTCTGGTGTTGGGGGTGGGGCTGGGGTCCTGGTGTTGGGGGGGCTTGGGTTCTGGTGTTGGGGTGGGGCTGGGGTTCTGGTGTTGGGGGCGGGGCTGGGGTTCTGGTGTTGGGGGCAGGGCTGGGGTTCTGGTGTTGGGGGCGGGGCTGGGGTTCTGGTGTTGGGGGCGGGGCTGGGGTTCTGGTGTTGGGGGGGTCTGGGTTTCTGGTGTTGGGGGCGGGGCTGGGGTTCTGGTGTTGGGGGGCTGGGGCTCAGGTGTTGGGGGCGGGGCTGGGGTTCTGGTGTTGGGGGGGGGCTGGGGTTCTGATGTTGGGGGGGCTGGGGTTCTGGTGTTGGGGGCGGGGCTGGGGTTCTGATGTTGGGGCGGGGCTGGGGTTCTGGTGTTGGGGGGGCTGGGGTTCTGGTGTTGGGGGGGCTGGGGTTCTGGTGTTGGGGGGGCTGGGGCTCTGGTGTTGGGGCGGGGCTGGGGTTCTGGTGTTGGGGGCGGGGCTGGGGTTCTGGTGTTGGGGGCGGGGCTGGGGTTCTGATGTTGGGGGCGGGGCTGGGGTTCTGGTGTTGGGGCGGGGCTGGGGTTCTGGTGTTGGGGGCAGGGCTGGGGTTCTGGTGTTGGGGGGGCTGGGGTTCTGGTGTTGGGGGGGCTGGGGTTCTGGTGTTGGGGGGGCTGGGGTTCTGGTGTTGGGGGGGCTGGGGTTCTGGTGTTGGGGGGGCTGGGGTTCTGGTGTTGGGGGCGGGGCTGGGGTTCCGGTGTTGGGGGCAGGGCTGGGGTTCTGGTGTTGGGGGGGGCTGGGGTTCTGGTGTTGGGGGCGGGGCTGGGGTTCTGGTGTTGGGGGTCTGGGGTTCTGGTGTTGGGGGCGGGGCTGGGGTTCTGGTGTTGGGGGCGGGGCTGGGGTTCTGGTGTTGGGGGCGGGGCTGGGGTTCTGATGTTGGGGGCGGGGCTGGGGTTCTGGTGTTGGGGGCGGGGCTGGGGTTCTGGTGTTGGGGGCGGGGCTGGGGTTCTTGTGTTGGGGGTGGGGCTGGGGTTCTGGTGTTGGGGGCGGGTCTGGGGTTCTGATGTTGGGGGGGCTGGGGTTCTGGTGTTGGGGGCGGGGCTGGGGTTCTGGTGTTGGGGGGGCTGGGGTTCTGGTGTTGGGGGCGGGGCTGGGGTTCTGGTGTTGGGGGCGGGGCTGGGGTTCTGGTGTTGGGGGCGGGGCTGGGGTTCTGGTGTTGGGGGCGGGGCTGGGGTTCTGGTGTTGGGGGCGGGGCTGGGGTTCTGATGTTGGGGGGGCTGGGGTTCTGGTGTTGGGGGCGGGGCTGGGGTTCTGGTGTTGGGGGCGGGGCTGGGGTTCTGGTGTTGGGGGGGGCTGGGGTTCTGGTGTTTGGGGCGGGGCTGGGATTCTGGTGTTTGGGGCGGGGCTGGGGTTCTGGTGTTGGGGGGCTGGGGTTCTGGTGTTGGGGGGGCTAGGGTTCTGGTGTTGGGGGCAGGGCTGGGGTTCTGGTGTTGGGGGCGGGGCTGGGGTTCTGGTGTTGGGGGGGCTGGGGTTCTGGTGTTGGGGGCGGGGCTGGATTTCTGGTGTTGGGGGCGGGGCTGGGGTTCTGGTGTTGGGCGCGGGGCTGGGGTTCTGGTGTTGGGGGCGGGGCTGGGGTCCTGGTATTGGGGGGGCTGGGGTTCTGGTGTTGGGGGCGGGGCTGGGGTTCTGGTGTTGGGGGCCGGGCTGGGGTTCTGGTGTTGGGGGGGTCTGGGTTTCTGGTGTTGGGGGCGGGGCTGGGGTTCTGGTGTTGGGGGGCTGGGGCTCTGGTGTTGGGGGCGGGGCTGGGGTTCTGGTGTTGGGGGGGGCTGGGGTTCTGATGTTGGGGGGGCTGGGGTTCTGGTGTTGGGGGCGGGGCTGGGGTTCTGGTGTTGGGGGTGGGGTGGGGTTCTGGTGTTGGGGCGGGGCTGGGGTTCTGGTGTTGGGGGGGCTGGGGTTCTGGTGTTGGGGCGGGGCTGGGGTTCTGGTTTTGGGGGCGTGGCTGGGGTTCTGGTGTTGGGGCGGGGCTGGGGTTCTGGTGTTGGGGGCGGGGCTGGGGTTCTGGTATTGGGGCGGGGCTGGGGTTCTGGTGTTGGGGCGGGGCTGGGGTTCTGGTGTTGGGGGCGGGGCTGGGGTTCTGGTGTTGGGGGCGGGGCTGGGGTTCTGATGTTGGGGCGGGGCTGGGGTTCTGTGTTGGGGGGGCTGGGGTTCTGGTGTTGGGGGCGGGACTGGGGTTCTGGTGTTGGGGCGGGGCTGGGGTTCTGGTGTTGGGGGGGCTGGGGTTCTGGTGTTGGGAGCGGGGCTGGGGTTCTGGTGTTGGGGTGGGGCTGGGGTTCTGGTGTTGGGGGGCTGATGTTCTGGTGTTGGGGGCGGGGCTGGGGTTCTGGTGTTGGGGCGGGGCTGGGGTTCTGGTGTTGGGGGCGGGGCTGGGGTTTTGGTGTTGGGGGCGGGGCTGGGGTTCTGGTGTTGGGGCGGGGCTGGGGTTCTGGTGTTGGGGCGGGGCTGGGTTTCTGGTGTTGGGGGCGGGGCTGGGGTTCTGGTGTTGGGGGCGGGGCTGGGGTTCTGGTGTTGGGGGCGCTGGGGTTCTGGTGTTGGGGGGGGCTGGGTTTCTGGTGTTGGAGGGGCTGGGGTTCTGGTGTTGGGGGGGGGCTGGGGTTCTGGTGTTGGGGCGGGGCTGGAGTCTGGTGTTGGGGCGGGGCTGGAGTCTGGTGTTGGGGGCGGGGCTGGGGTTCTGATGTTGGGGGGGCTGGGGTTCTGGTGTTGGGGGCGGGGCTGGGGTTCTGGTGTTGGGGGTGGAGCTGGGGTTCTGGTGTTGGGGGCGGGGCTGGGGTTCTGATGTTGGGGGGGCTGGGGTTCTGGTGTTGGGGCGGGGCTGGGGTTCTGGTGTTGGGGGGGCTGGGGTTCTGGTGTTGGGGCGGGGCTGGGGTTCTGGTGTTGGGGCGCGGCTGGGGTTCTGGTGTTGGGGGCGGGGCTGGGGTTCTGGTGTTGGCGGCGGGGCTGGGGTTCTGATGTTGGGGGGGCTGGGGTTCTGGTGTTGGGGCGGGGCTGGGGTTCTGGTGTTGGGGGGGCTGGGGTTCTGGTGTTGGGGCGGGGCTGGGGTTCTGGTGTTGGTGGTGGGGCTGGGGTTCTGGTGTTGGTGGCGGGGCTGGGGTTCTGGTGTTGGGGGTGGGGCTGGGGTTCTGGTGTTGGGGCGGGGCTGAGGTTCTGGTGTTGGGGCGGGGCTGGGGTTCTGGTGTTGGGGCGGGGCTGGGGTTCTGGTGTTGGGGGGGTTGGGGTTGTGGTTTTGGGGCGGGGCTGGGGTTCTGGTGTTGGGGGCGGGGCTGGGGTTCTGGTGTTGGGGCGGGGCTGGGGTTCTGGTGTTGGGGGCGGGGCTGGGGTTCTAGTGTTGGGGGCGGGGCTGGGGTTCTGGTGTTGGGGGGGCTGGGGTTCTGGTGTTGGGGGGGCTGGGGTTCTGGTGTTGGGGGCGGGGCTGGGGTTCTGGTGTTGGGGCGGGGCTGGGGTTCTGGTGTTGGGGCGGGGCTGGGGTTCTGGTGTTGGGGGGGGCTGGGGTTCTGGTGTTTGGGGCGGGGCTGGGGTTCTGGTGTTTGGGGCGGGGCTGGGGTTCTGGTGTTGGGGGGCTGGGGTTCTGGTGTTGGGGGGGCTAGGGTTCTGGTGTTGGGGGCAGGGCTGGGGTTCTGGTGTTGGGGGCGGGGCTGGGGTTCTGGTGTTGGGGGGGGCTGGGGTTCTGGTGTTGGGGGCGGGGCTGGATTTCTGGTGTTGGGGGCGGGGCTGGGGTTCTGGTGTTGGGCGCGGGGCTGGGGTTCTGGTGTTGGGGTCGGGGCTGGGGTCCTGGTATTGGGGGGGCTGGGGTTCTGGTGTTGGGGGCGGGGCTGGGGTTCTGGTGTTGGGGGCCGGGCTGGGGTTCTGGTGTTGGGGGGGTCTGGGTTTCTGGTGTTGGGGGCGGGGCTGGGGTTCTGGTGTTGGGGGGCTGGGGCTCTGGTGTTGGGGGCGGGGCTGGGGTTCTGGTGTTGGGGGGGCTGGGGTTCTGGTGTTGGGGGGGGCTGGGGTTCTGATGTTGGGGGGGCTGGGGTTCTGGTGTTGGGGGCGGGGCTGGGGTTCTGGTGTTGGGGGCGGGGTGGGGTTCTGGTGTTGGGGCGGGGCTGGGGTTCTGGTGTTGGGGGGGCTGGGGTTCTGGTGTTGGGGCGGGGCTGGGGTTCTGGTTTTGGGGGCGTGGCTGGGGTTCTGGTGTTGGGGCGGGGCTGGGGTTCTGGTGTTGGGGCGGGGCTGGGGTTCTGGTATTGGGGCGGGGCTGGGGTTCTGGTGTTGGGGGCGGGGCTGGGGTTCTGGTGTTGGGAGGGCTGGGGTTCTGGTATTGGGGCGGGGCTGGGGTTCTGGTGTTGGGGGGGCTGGGGTTCTGGTGTTGGGGGCGGGGCTGGGTTTCTGGTGTTGGGGGGGCTGGGGTTCTGGTGTTGGGGGCGGGGCTGGGGTTCTGGTGTTGGGGGCGGGGCTAGGGTTCTGGTGTTGGGGGGGCTGGGGTACTGGTATGGGGGGGGCTGGGGTTCTGGTGTTGGGGGGGCTGGGGTTCTGGTGTTGGGGCGGGGCTGGGGTTCTGGTGTTGGGTAGGGGCTGGGGTTCTGGTGTTGGGGGGGCTGGGGTTCTGGTGTTGGGGGGCTGGGGTTCTGGTGTTGGGGGGGCTGGGGTTCTGGTGTTGGGGGCGGGGCTGGGGTTCCGGTGTTGGGGGCGGGGCTGGGGTTCTGGTGTTGGGGGGGGCTGGGGTTCTGGTGTTGGGGGCGGGGCTGGGGTTCTGGTGTTGGGGGTCTGGGGTTCTGGTGTTGGGGGCGGGGCTGGGGTTCTGGTGTTGGGGGCGGGGCTGGGGTTCTGGTGTTGGGGGCGGGGCTGGGTTTCTGATGTTGGGGGCGGGGCTGGGGTTCTGGTGTTGGGGGCGGGGCTGGGGTTCTGGTGTTGGGGGCGGGGCTGGGGTTCTTGTGTTGGGGGCGGGGCTGGGGTTCTGGTGTTGGGGGCGGGGCTGGGGTTCTGATGTTGGGGGGGCTGGGGTTCTGGTGTTGGGGGCGGGGCTGGGGTTCTGGTGTTGGGAGGGCTGGGGTTCTGGTGTTGGGGGCGGGGCTGGGGTTCTGGTGTTGGGGGCGGGGCTGGGGATCTGATGTTGGGGGGGCTGGGGTTCTGGTGTTGGGGGCGGGGCTGGGGTTCTGGTGTTGGGGGCGGGGCTGGGGTTCTGGTGTTGGGGGCGGGGCTGGAGTTCTGAAGTTGGGGGGGCTGGGGTTCTGGTGTTGGGGGCGGGGCTGGGGTTCTGGTGTTGGGGGCGGGGCTGGGGTTCTGGTGTTGGGGGGCTGGGGTTCTGGTGTTGGGGGGGCTGGGGTTCTGGTGTTGGGGGCGGGGCTGGGGTTCTGGTGTTGGGGGTGGGGCTGGGGTTCTGGTGTTGGGGGGGCTGGGGTTCTGGTGTTGGGGGGGCTGAGGTTCTGGTGTTGGGGGCGGGGCTGGGGTTCTGGTGTTGGGGGCGGGGCTGGGGTTCTGGTGTTGGGGGCGGGGCTGGGGTTCTGGTGTTGGGGGGGCTGGGGTTCTGGTGTTGGGGCGGGGCTGAAGTTCTGGTGTTGGGGGCGGGGCTGGGGTTCTGGTGTTGGGGGGGCTGGGGTTCTGGTGTTGGGACGGGGCTGGGGTTCTGGTGTTGGGGGCGGGGCTGGGGTTCTGGTGTTGGGGGCGGGGCTGGGGTTCTGGTGTTGGGGCGGGGCTGGGGTTCTGGTGTTGGGGGGGCGGGGGTTCTGGTGTTGGGGGCGGGGCTGGGGTTCTGATGTTGGGGGCGGGGCTGGGGTCCTGGTGTTGGGGGGGCTGGGGTTCTGGTGTTGGGACGGGGCTGGGGTTCTGGTGTTGGGGGCGGGGCTGGGGTTCTGGTGTTGGGGCGGGGCTGGGGTTCTGGTGTTGGGGGCGGGGCTGGGGTTCTGGTGTTGGGGGCGGGGCTGGGGTTCTGGTGTTGGGGGGGCTGGGGTTCCGGTGTTGGGGCGGGGCTGGGGTTCTGGTGTTGGGGCGGGGCTGGGGTTCTGGTGTTGGGGGCGGGGCTGGGGTTCTGGTGTTGGGGCGGGGCTGGGTTTCTGGTGTTGGGGCGGGGCTGGGGTTCTGGTGTTGGGGCGGGGCTGGGGTTCTGGTGTTGGGGTGGGGCTGGGGTTCTGGTGTTGGGGGCGGGGCTGGGGTTCTGATGTTGGGGGGGCTGGGGTTCTGGTGTTGGGGCGGGGCTGGGGTTCTGGTGTTGGGGGTGGGGCTGGGGTTCTGGTGTTGGGGGCGGGGCTGGGGTTCTGGTGTTGGGGGGTCTGGGGTTCTGGTGTTGGGGGCGGGGCTGGGGTTCTGGTGTTGGGGCGGGGCTGGAGTTCTGGTGTTGGGGGGTCTGGGGTTCTGGTGTTGGGGGCGGGGCTGGAGTTCTGGTGTTGGGGATGGGGCTGGGGTTCTGGTGTTGGGGGCGGGGCTGGGGTTCTGGTGTTGGGGGCGGGGCTGGGTTTCTGATGTTGGGGGGGCTGGGGTTCTGGTGTTGGGGCGGGGCTGGGGTTCCGGTGTTGGGGGCGGGGCTGGGGTTCTGGTGTTGGGGCGGGGCTGGGGTTCTGGTGTTGGGGGCGGGGCTGGGGTTCTGGTGTTGGGGGCGGAGCTGGGGTTCTGGTGTTGGGGGCGGGGCTGGGGTCCTGGTGTTGGGGGGGCTTGGGTTCTGGTGTTGGGGTGGGGCTGGGGTTCTGGTGTTGGGGGCGGGGCTGGGGTTCTGGTGTTGGGGGCAGGGCTGGGGTTCTGGTGTTGGGGGCGGGGCTGGGGTTCTGGTGTTGGGGGCGGGGCTGGGGTTCTGGTGTTGGGGGGGTCTGGGTTTCTGGTGTTGGGGGCGGGGCTGGGGTTCTGGTGTTGGGGGGCTGGGGCTCAGGTGTTGGGGGCGGGGCTGGGGTTCTGGTGTTGGGGGGGGGGCTGGGGTTCTGATGTTGGGGGGGCTGGGGTTCTGGTGTTGGGGGCGGGGCTGGGGTTCTGATGTTGGGGCGGGGCTGGGGTTCTGGTGTTGGGGGGGCTGGGGTTCTGGTGTTGGGGGGGCTGGGGTTCTGGTGTTGGGGGGGCTGGGGCTCTGGTGTTGGGGCGGGGCTGGGGTTCTGGTGTTGGGGGCGGGGCTGGGGTTCTGGTGTTGGGGGCGGGGCTGGGGTTCTGATGTTGGGGGCGGGGCTGGGGTTCTGGTGTTGGGGCGGGGCTGGGGTTCTGGTGTTGGGGGCAGGGCTGGGGTTCTGGTGTTGGGGGGGCTGGGGTTCTGGTGTTGGGGGGGCTGGGGTTCTGGTGTTGGGGGGGCTGGGGTTCTGGTGTTGGGGGGGCTGGGGTTCTGGTGTTGGGGGGGCTGGGGTTCTGGTGTTGGGGGCGGGGCTGGGGTTCCGGTGTTGGGGGCAGGGCTGGGGTTCTGGTGTTGGGGGGGGCTGGGGTTCTAGTGTTGGGGGCGGGGCTGGGGTTCTGGTGTTGGGGGTCTGGGGTTCTGGTGTTGGGGGCGGGGCTGGGGTTCTGGTGTTGGGGGCGGGGCTGGGGTTCTGGTGTTGGGGGCGGGGCTGGGGTTCTGATGTTGGGGGCGGGGCTGGGGTTCTGGTGTTGGGGGCGGGGCTGGGGTTCTGGTGTTGGGGGCGGGGCTGGGGTTCTTGTGTTGGGGGTGGGGCTGGGGTTCTGGTGTTGGGGGCGGGTCTGGGGTTCTGATGTTGGGGGGGCTGGGGTTCTGGTGTTGGGGGCGGGGCTGGGGTTCTGGTGTTGGGGGGGCTGGGGTTCTGGTGTTGGGGGCGGGGCTGGGGTTCTGGTGTTGGGGGCGGGGCTGGGGTTCTGGTGTTGGGGGCGGGGCTGGGGTTCTGGTGTTGGGGGCGGGGCTGGGGTTCTGGTGTTGGGGGCGGGGCTGGGGTTCTGATGTTGGGGGGGCTGGGGTTCTGGTGTTGGGGGCGGGGCTGGGGTTCTGGTGTTGGGGGCGGGGCTGGGGTTCTGGTGTTGGGGGGGGCTGGGGTTCTGGTGTTGGGGGGGCTGGGGTTCTGGTGTTGGGGGCGGGGCTGGGTTCTGGTGTTGGGGGGGGCTGGGGTTCTGGTGTTGGGGCGGGGCTGGGGTTCTGGTGTTGGGGCGGGGCTGGGGTTCTGGTGTTGGGGGCGGGTCTGGGGTTGTGGTGTTGGGGGCGGGGCTGGGGTTCTGGTGTTGGGGGCGGGGCTGGGGTTCTGGTGTTGGGGCGGGGCTGGGGTTCTGGTGTTGGGGGCGGGGCTGGGGTTCTGGTGTTGGGGGGGCTGGGGTTCTGGTGTTGGGGCGGGGCTGGGGTTCTGGTGTTGGGGGCGGGGCTGGGGTTCTGGTGTTGGGGGCGGGGCTGGGGTTCTGGTGTTGGGGGCGGGGCTGGGGTTCTGGTGTTGGGGGCGGGGCTGGGGTTCTGGTGTTGGGGGCGGGTCTGGGGTTCTGGTGTTGGGGGCGGGGCTGGGGTTCTGGTGTTGGGGGCGGGGCTGGGATTCTGGTATTGGGGCGGGGCTGGGGTTCTGGTGTTGGGGGCGGGGCTGGGGTTCTGGTGTTGGGGGGGGGTTGGGGTTCTGGTGTTGGGGGGGGCTGGGGTTCTGGTGTTGGCGGGGCTGGGGTTCTGGTGTTGGGGGTGGGGCTGGGGTTCTGGTGTTGGGGGGGGCTGGGGTTCTGGTGTTGGCGGGGCTGGGGTTCTGGTGTTGGGGGGGGCTGGGGTTCTGGTGTTGGCGGGGCTGGGGTTCTGGTGTTGGGGCGGGGCTGGGGTTCTGGTGTTGGGGGGGCTGGGGTTCTGGTGTTGGCGGGGCTGGGGTTCTGGTGTTGGGGGTGGGGCTGGGGTTCTGGTGTTGGGGGTGGGGCTGGGGTTCTGGTGTTGGGGGGGCTGGGGTTCTGGTGTTGGGGGAGCTGAAGTTTTAGGGCTGGTATACAGCAATGAGTGGGCTCCACACATTGCTGTCTGTCTCCCGCTGTAAACATTGCCGACGCCCCCAGCCGAGAATTGGAAAATGTGGGGCAGGCTCGGGAATCGAAACTGAAACTCCTGAGTCGGGCGGGAGGCGGAGCCTGAGGACCGACTGCCAGAGGACTGACTGCCACTGCTGTGGGTGGCAGATCAAAGGCAGCTTGTGCTGGCTGTGCCATGGGGTGTAGTTGGAGCAAGCCACCTCCAGACCCTTCCTCGGATCCCCAGGAACTTGTTGAATCTGCCAGCAGCTATGTATCAGAACCCATAGTCCCTACTTACTGCGTGCGTGAGGCTGCTGCCAGCACTCACAGCTACAGGGAGCACAGCGGTGGTTATGTGGACCACAGAGGTGGCTACGGTTATGAGGAGGAGCACCTCTTCTTTCAAACTTTCTTCTCGGTGTTGGACCGCTTCCCGGGCTATCACGGGACCCTGCAGCGCTGGAAGAACAGCGTGCAGCGGGCGGCCGAGCAGGGCAGCCACATCCTGAAGTGGGATTACATCTGGCGTGAGGACCACATGGCCTACCTCAGGACCCTGAGGCGGGTGTCCGAGTTGGCGGAGGAGGACTGCTTCACCGATGCCGACTTGGTCAAGCTGGTGGCTCTGGCGAAGAAGGTGGTGAAGCACAGGGAGAGGGAATATTACCAAGCCAAAGGATCGGGCAGAGACAACTGGAGTCACCAAAAGGTGAAGCAAGGCTGGTCAGAGTTGGTGGGCAACCTCGAGAACTTGATCGACTGAAACGAAAAGGTGTGCCAGTGGTGGCGAAAACCTCGGAACTGTACCCACAGTACCCCAAATATACTCCACAGGTACTTTCCAAAGTCCTCGGGAAGCACATCTCCACACTGAGGCTGGCACAAGTACTTCAATTGACCATTACTAGATTTCTTGATAATCAGTTAACAGATAATGGGGCAAATGTAAACATTTAAGTTGCAGGCGATCACAGTGAATTGCAGCAGAACAGGGTCAAGAGACTGAATAAGCTCCTGCTGCTGTGTCACGGTATCATAGAATTTACAGTGCAGAAGGAGGCCATTAGGCCCATCGAGTCTGCACTGGCTCTTAGAAAGAGCACCCTACCCAAGGTCAACACCTCCACCCTATTCCCATTACCCAGTAACTCCACCTATCCCCATTACCCAGTAACCCCACCTATCCCCATTACCCAGTAACCCCACCTATCCCCATTACCCAGTAACCCCACCTATCCCCATTACCCAGTAACCCCACCTATCCCCATTACCCAGTAACCCCACCCAACACTAAGGGCAATTTTGGACACTAAGGGCAATTTATCACGGCCAATCCACCTAACCCGCACATCTTTGGACTGTGGGAGGAAACCGAAGCACCCGGAGGAAACCCACGCACACACGGGGAGAATGTGCAGACTCCGCGCAGACAGCGACCCAAGCCGGGAATCGAACCTGGGACCCTGGAGCTGTGACGCAATTGTGCTAACCACCATGCTACCGTGCTGCCTATGGGCACAGTGGCCCAGTGATTAGAACCGCTGCCTCACAGCACCAGGGACCCGGGTTCAATCCTGGCCTTGGTTGGAGTTTCCATGTTCTTCCCATGTCCGCGTCCCTGCACTGTAGGGATTCTATGAATTGCAATCGAACCAATTCATGATGAGATAGCCATCACTCAGTGCCCTGATCGTACTCTCCATTGAAGTCTTTAGAGACTCATATGGGGTGGAGGGGTAAAGTGGAATTCCACCCAATTCTCTGGGAATCCCCTCTAGGCCGGATAGGATTAAAATGACAATCCCAACCCCACCACCCAAATATGGACTAGGGAGATTCATTGTCTTATCTCCCTTGGAATTGATTCGTGTCAGCCAGGGCGGGTGTTTGACTGTGGCATTCTTGGATTAGAAAGAGGAATGAAAACAGGTCAGCAAGCATGCCTACTATCCAGCTGACCCCCTCCCCGACAAGTGACGTGAGGAAGGGATCCCAATTACCTCCATGGTGGAAAAGTCTGCAAAGACTTAAAATCATAGAATCCCTACAGTGCAGAAGGAGGTCGGCACGGTAGCACAAGTGGCTAGCACTGTGGCTTCACAGCGCCAGGGTCCCGGGCTCGATTCCCCGCTGGGTCACTGTCAGGATTTCGGGGACGGGGCGGGGGAATGGGCCGAGGTAGTATGCTCTTCAGAGGGTCGGTGCAGACTCGATGGGCTGAATCGCCTCCTCCTACACTGTAGGAATTCTGCGGTGCAGATTGAACCAGAACCCAGAAAATGCCAGCACCTCCAGCCAGCACCACTGAGGGAGAAGGTGGACTGAGGTTCGGGAAACCATCACGCAATCCTGCGTCAGGATAAGATGTCGACCTGTGTCGCGTATTGCAATGGGGGCCAAATTGTTCCTGCAGCACGATGTGTTGTTTCCATGGCGATGCGCACATTATCTTCAGCCACAACCATTCTATAGCAGCACGCATGCATTACTTGACTTGCACTAATGGAAAAACACTTACATGTTCTGCTAGATGTAGAGCTTTTTGAGTGGACTCCCAGCTCTGCTCCACCAGTCTGCAAATTCCCCCCCCCCCCCCCCACCCCATATGAACCACTATGGGCTGGTGCATGCACAAGTAGAAAACGTTGTAAGGCTCCTGTGAATGTTTTATGATATTAATGGTACTATATGTGTAGGAGTTGTTGCTGCTGCTGTAATTTCCCCAGTGGTAAAGTGTTTTCAGAACAGGAAGCCTGAGATTATATCAAAAAGTTCAATAACGTTACCAGGTACAGGCATAAATAAGTGCACCGCTTATCTATCTGAGATCAAGTAAGGTGTGAGTTAAGTGAGCCACTTCAGAGGCAACCAAACTTGCTTAAGTGGGTTCAGCCTGAACCTTCAGAAGGTTCATGTGTGGAGCTGATAAACTAGCCACTGAGAGAGGTGATCAACTCAACTCCCTGGAATATCCCAGGGGATGAAGAATATCAAATCATTTGACACATGGGGACAAGGTTGTATAAACTAGCTATCACTGCATAGGCTTTAACATATCCAGTAGCGTATTGATTTGTAAGCTACCCAGAGACATAACCTGCCTTATTCTGCACTCACGCCAGACACTAGTCTCCACCACAATATATTGTTTGTGCTGAATTACATTTTCTCAAAAATATATTTTATCTATAAAAGTACATTAAATAACCCTTCAAAGTTGTCGTTACGAACCAAATCAGTTTCTTCCAAAACTGTATGTTACTCATTACATTTACAATTTTAATAAATATCTGCAAGATTCATTACATTGTCAAAAGCACCTGGTCTTCCAGTGCAAAGTGCTGTCGTTCCCAACCGAGTGTTGCAGACTGGCACATTCCAAGTCCCAGGACTATGTGCGTAGGGGCGCACGAAATCTTAGGGCAGCCACTGCAGAGGCACAATGGGGGATGGGCATCGTCTAAGGCCTTACAGCCATGGTGCACTGAGGGGCTAGAAATTGTCTAGAAGCCCCCCACAATAGGGGAAAAACAGTTTGGGCCAGTATTCGTATTTCCCAGTTTTTACCGGCATTCCCTTTTTAACATATCCAGGACTAGTTCGGGCCAGTATTCTTATTTCCCAGATTTTACTGTTTTTTCATTCTGGGTTAGCTCGGGTTGTGTGACTTCCTTTTAAATGTATCCGGCGAACGTTTCACAATTGTATTGAAGCACCTCAGAGTGCAACATGATCGATGTAGAAATGTGGAATGTTATCGCACTTTGTGCAATGGCCATTTTGACATTTTTATTATGTTCTTTCAGATATTTTATGAATTCATTTTTGCAAAATAAACAAATGTAAAAAATGCAGCGTAAGGGGTTTTACCTAGTTCCCAGACCCTGGGTGTACTGCGGCTATGCTAGTGCAGAATTACTTTGAGATGACTGGATTATCTTAATACTCTCTGCTGCTCATCCTCTTAAGGGACACTGTCCATCAATTGCTTAGGGTGCAACTTGCTGGATAATGTGCGTAATGGTCCCTGATGATAAATTGTCTGTATTCTCAATGTTGGGGTTTTGCAGCCAATAAATAGTTTCTTGTGCACCACTGAACCACCCCAGACACCCTTTCATAATTTCCCAATCCTTTAATAATTCTGTAATTTTCTATGATACACGTGGACTGCTTTAGTATCTGAAGAGCCACGAATGATGCTGAATATTGTGCAATCAGCAAACATCTCCATATCACAGAATCAGAATCACAGAATACTACAGTGCAGAAGAGGCCCTTCGGCCCATCGAGTCTGCACCAGTGCATGAAAGGCCCTGATCTGCCCACCTAATCCCACTTGCCAGCACATGGCCCATGGCCTTGAATGTTATGGTGTGCCAATTACTCACCCAGGTACTTTTTAAAGGATGTGAGGCATCCTGCCTCTACCATCCTCCCAGGCAGTGCGTTCCAGACCGTCACCACTCTCTGGGTAAAAACATTTTTCCTCAACTCCCCCCTAAACGCCCCACTTCTGACCTCATATCTGACCTTATGATGGAAGCAAGGTCATTGTGAAGCAGCTGAAGATGGTTGGGCCTAGGACACGACTCTGAAGAACTCACGCAGTGATGTCCCAGGACTGAGATGGCCAACGTCCACCAACCACAACCATCTTCCTTTGTGCCAGGTATGACTTTAACCAGTGGAGAGTTCCCCCGATCCCCATTGACTGCAGTTTTGCTAGGACTCCTCGATGTCATGATCAAATGCTTCCTTGATGTCAAGGGCAGTCACTCTCATCTCTGGAGTTCATCTCTATTGTCCATGTTTGAACCAAGGCTGTATTGAGGTCAGCAGCTGAGTGACCCTGGTGGAACCCAAGCTGAGCGTGAGTGAGCAGTTATTGCTGAGTAAATGCCGCTTGATAGCACTGTTGATGACCCCTTCCATCTTGGTTGGATTTGTCCTGTTTGTGTACAGGACATTCCTAATGGGAGAGTGGGGAATATGCTGGGCCATGGGGTTGCAGATTGTGGCTGAATATTTAGGGAAGCACGGTAGCACAGTTGCTTCACAGCTCCAGGGTCCCAGGTTCGATCCCCGGCTTGGTCACTGTCTGGGTGGAGTTTGCACTTTCTCCCCGTGTGTGCGTGGCTTTCCTCCGGGTGCTCCGGTTTCCTCCCACAGTCCAAAGATGTGCGGGTTAGGTGGATTGGCCGTGCTAAATTGCCCTTAGTGTCCAAAACTGTTGAATGGGGTTACTGGGTTACGGGGATATGGTGGAGGTGTGGGCTTAAGTGGGGCACCCTTTCCAAGGGCCGGTGCAGACTCGATGGACCGAATGGCCTCCTTCAGCACTATAAATGCTATGATTCTACAATTCCGCCGCTGCTGATGGCCCACAGAGCCCGACAAATGTCCAGCCCTGGGTTGCTAGATCTGTTCTGAATCGGTCCCATTTAGCGCGGTGGTAGTGCCACACAACACGGTGGAGGGTCCTCAATGTGAAGTCGGGGCTTCATCTCCACAAGGACTGTGCGGTGGTCACTCCTGATACTGTCATGGTGTAGTAACCTAGCAAGGCCTAGATTTAGGCCCAATTAAAATTGTGTATTTTAAATTGAAGAATTTGCCCGATTAAATTGGATATCCTAAATTAAAGAATTGGGCATTTTAAAATCATACTGCAGTCAAAACTCAGGCAGGCTGTTGGAATTCAGACTTGACCAAAGTCAAATACACAATCAATGGACAAGCTGCCAGCACATATCTGGGCCTGTCCCATCAAAGATCATCGCACTCTATTGACACCCAGCAGGAGATCACCATACCCATTGGAATGCACAGGTCTATTGACCGTAGCCCAGATCGAGCCAGAATTTCCGTCACCCAGAGATTCTACTGTTACCTTGAATGGGAATAGGTTAAATGTAAGCAACACCATGTAGATGGACACCTGAGGGTGGGCCCTGGTGTCCTGTCATGCAGACATCACTAGGTACTGGGACCCCCTCCCGAGCCCTCATTGGCCGGAAGCCAGAGAAGTTTCCGGTAAGGTGGGGAGGAAGGGGGATAAAGGTACGCATCTCAAGACACACCAGCAGCAAAGACTCGGTGTGTGAGGTGACCTTGACCAGACCAGAAGGAAGGAAGTGAGCGCCAGCGAGAATACCCTGGTTGAAGACGGGCCAGAGGAATTCCAGCAATCAGATCCACAGCCTACCAAGTCATCTCTGCGGGTAGTATACTTGAATCTGGGGTATCCTCTTGTTTTATGTGGGCAATATAAGGGTTAATTGTGTTTATAAATATTGTTGAATTTTGAACTCCGTGTTTGTGGTTTGTTTCCTCGTAAATAAAGACAAGGTAAAAACTTTGAATAAGTAAACTGGTCGAAAGTACCTGAGGTTTTACAGGTCCAACAATGGACAAATGCATCTGTAGCAGGCAGGTCGGCGAGGATGAGGTCAGGTATGTTTTTCCTCCTGTCGTTTCCCTCACCACCTGCCGCAGACCAAGTCTCGCAGTTATGTCCTTTAGGAGCCGGCCAGTGGTGCTACTGAGCCACTCTTGGTGGTGGGTGGGCATTGAAGTCCTGCGGTGGGATAGGACATACCCAGGGATGGTGATGCAGACGTTATTTATAAGGTATGATTCCGTGAGTATGACTATGCCACACTGTTGCATGATTCGTGTCGTAAGAAGTCTTACACCAGGTTAAAGTCCAACAGTATTGTTTCAAATCACTAGCTTTCGGAGCGCTGCTCCTTCCTCAGGTGAATGAGCTGTGCTCCGAAAGCTAGTGTTTGAAACAAAGCTGTTGGACTTTAACCTGGTGTTGTAAGACTTCTTACTGTGCTCACCCCAGTCCAACGCCGGCATCTCCACATCAATAGAACATAACAGCACAGTACAGGCCCTTCGGCCCTCGATGTTGCGCCGACCTGTGAAACCACTCTAAAGCCCATCTACACTATTCCCTTATCGTCCATATGTCTATCCAATCACCATTCAAATGCCCTTTGTGTTGGCGAGTCCACTACTGTTGCAGACAGGGCATTCCATGCCCTTACTACTCTCTGAGTAAAGAACATACCTCTGACATCTGTCTTATATCTATCTCCCCTCAATTTAAAACTATGTCCCCTCGTGCTAGACATCACCATCCGAGGAAGAAGGCTCTCACTATCCACCCTATCCAATCCTCTGATCATCTTGTATGCCTCAATTAAGTCACCTCTTAACCTTCTCTCTAACAAAAACAGCCTCAAGTCCCTCAGCCTTTCCTCATAAGATCTTCCCTCCATACCAGGCAACATCTATAGGGGCCCTGTGTCTGCCTGTGCGAGAGGGGCCCTGTGTCTGCCTGTGCGAGAGGGGCCCTGTGTCTGCCTGTGAGAGGGGCCCTGTGTCTGCCTGTGTGAGAGGGGCCCTGTGTCTGCCTGTGCAAGACAGGCCGTGTGTCTGCCTGTGCGAGAGGGGCCCTGTGCGAGAGGGGTCCTGTGTCTGCCTGTGCGAGAGGGGCCCTGTGTCTGCCTGTGCGAGAGGGGCCCTGTGTCTGCCTGTGAGAGGGGCCCTGTGTCTGCCTGTGCAGGGCAGGCCGTGTGTCTGCCTGTGCGAGAGGGGCCCTGTGTCTGCCTGTGCAAGGCAGGCCGTGTGTCTGCCTGTGCGAGAGGGGCCCTGTGCGAGAGGGGTCCTGTGTCTGCCTGTGCGAGAGGGGCCCTGTGTCTGCCTGTGCGAGAGGGGCCCTGTGTCTGCCTGTGCAAGGCAGGCCGTGTGTCTGCCTGTGCAAGGCAGGCCGTGTGTCTGCCTGTGCGAGAGGGGCCCTGTGTCTGTCTGCGAGAGGGGTCCTGTGTCTATCTGCGAGAGGGGCCCTGTGTCTGCCTGTGCGAGAGGGGTCCTGTGTCTGCCTGTGCGAGAGGGGTCCTGTGTCTGCCTGTGCAAGGCAGGCCATGTGTCTGTCTGCGAGAGGGGTCCTGTGTCTGCCTGTGCAGGGCAGGCCGTGTGTCTGCCTGTGCGAGAGGGGCCCTGTGTCTGCCTGTGCGAGAGGGGTCCTGTGTCTGCCTGTGCGAGAGGGGTCCTGTGTCTGCCTGTGCGAGAGGGGTCCTGTGTCTGCCTGTGCGAGAGGGGTCCTGTGTCTGCCTGTGCGAGAGGGGCCCTGTGTCTGCCTGTGCAAGGCAGGCCATGTGTCTGTCTGCGAGAGGGGTCCTGTGTCTGCCTGTGCGAGAGGG
Organism: Scyliorhinus torazame; assembly: GCF_047496885.1. Lineage (NCBI taxonomy): Eukaryota > Metazoa > Chordata > Chondrichthyes > Carcharhiniformes > Scyliorhinidae > Scyliorhinus > Scyliorhinus torazame. The sequence goes on from NC_092720.1 coordinate 204,692,067, forward strand.
GTCCTGTGTCTGCCTGTGCAAGGCAGGCCATGTGTCTGTCTGCGAGAGGGGTCCTGTGTCTGCCTGTGCGAGAGGGGCCCTGTGTCTGCCTGTGCAAGGCAGGCCATGTGTCTGTCTGCGAGAGGGGTCCTGTGTCTGCCTGTGCGAGAGGGGCCCTGTGTCTGCCTGTGCGAGAGGGGTCCTGTGTCTGCCTGTGCGAGAGGGGTCCTGTGTCTGCCTGTGCGAGAGGGGTCCTGTGTCTGCCTGTGCGAGAGGGGTCCTGTGTCTGCCTGTGCGAGAGGGGCCCTGTGTCTGCCTGTGCAAGGCAGGCCATGTGTCTGTCTGCGAGAGGGGTCCTGTGTCTGCCTGTGCGAGAGGGGCCCTGTGTCTGCCTGTGCGAGAGGGGTCCTGTGTCTGCCTGTGCGAGAGGGGTCCTGTGTCTGCCTGTGCAGGGCAGGCCATGTGTCTGCCTGTGCGAGAGGGGTCCTGTGTCTGCCTGTACAGGGCAGGCCGTGTGTCTGCCTGTATGAGAGAGGGGCCCTGTGTCTGCCTGTGCGAGAGGGGCCCTGTGTCTGCCTGTGCGAGAGGGATCCTGTGTCTGCCTGTGCGAGAGGGGTCCTGTGTCTGCCTGTGCAGGGCAGGCCGTGTGTCTGCCTGTGCGAGAGGGGTCCTGTGTCTGCCTGTACAGGGCAGGCCGTGTGTCTGCCTGTATGAGAGAGGGGCCCTGTGTCTGCCTGTGCGAGAGGCGCCCTGTGTCTGCCTGTGCGAGAGGGGCCCTGTGTCTGCCTGTGCAAGGCAGGTCGTGTGTCCAAGCCCATTAAGTTCCACAGTGTCTAGTTCTTTAGTAGTAATAATATCCCATCACTCACTACATCATGACTAGTGTGTCAGACATGTCTCTTTTGGAGCCCCTGTCTGCCCTCACAGACCGCTGAAGCCATAGTTGTCTGACAAAGTGCCCATGGGCCACAGACCTGCCCGCTTAGCCTCTCCATCCAGCCCAGAAACTTACTGTTCAAAATATTGGTAAGTTGAAAGGACAGATATGCAATGAGTTGCTCCTCCAATCACAGACTATTTCTCTTGCGTGTTTGTTGCTGATACCCTCGCTGGTACTTTCTCTCGTCCTCCTGTACAGGCACCGGCCCTCTAAAGAGACCAAGGTGGCAGCGCAGGCCGGAGGGACCATGAGTAACAACTATTGCAGCAACAGTGCCCGCCCATCCCCTGCCTGGGGCAGCTACTCTCCAGCACAGTAGAATGAGGAGACATCTCAAAAGTGTCTAATATTCCTCCTCGGACATAAAATCTCCAAACATACTTGGCCCTGGTGGGGATTGTGTGTAAGTGAGTGAGTCCGTGTGACTGAGTCTGTGTGTGTGAGTGTGGGTCTATACATGTGAATCTGAGAGTGAATCTATGTGACTGGGTCTGTGCATGTGTCAGGGAGCCTGTTAATTGTGTGTGTCTGTGCGTGTGTGAGAGAGAACCTGTGTCAGTATGTATATTTGTGATTAAGTGTGAGCGTGAGTGTGAGCCTGTGTAAGTGGGCCCGTGCGGGTGAGTGTGGGTGTATGTCTGTGAGAGAATGTGGGTATGTGTGTGAGCCTGTGTGAGTGTGTGTGTGACTGAGCATGTGAGCGAGTGTGAGACTGTGTCTGTGTGTGTGTCTGTGAGAGCGTGTGAGTCTGTGTGTGTGTCTGTGAGAGCGTGTGAGCCTGTGGGAATGTATATCTGTGAATGTAAGCATGCATTTGTGAGTGAGTATGAGCATATGAGTGTGTGTGTGTGTGTGAGCCTGTATCAATGTGGGTATCTGTGTGAATGAGTGTGAGCGTTAATGTGTGAGTGAGTGTGTCTGTGACTAAGTGTGTGTGAGTGCGTGTGGTCTGTATGAGTGAGTGTGTGTCTGAGTGCATGTGTATATGCGTGAGAGTGTGTGAGTGAGTGAGTGTGTGTCTATGAATGAGTGTGTGTATGAGTGAGTGTGTGTGTGTGTGTATCAGTGAGTGTGTGTCTGTGAATGAGTGTGTGTGTGTGAGTGAGTGTGTGTCTGTGAATGAGTGTGTGTGTATGAGTGAGTGCGTGTGTGTGTATGTGTGTATATGAGTGAGTGTGTATCTGTGAATGAGTGTGTGTATGAGTGAGTGTGTGTCTGTGAATGAGTGTATGAGTGAGTGTGTGTGTGTGTGTATGAGTGAGTGTGTGTCTGTGAATGAGTGTGTGTATGAGTGAGTGTCTGTGAATGAGTGTGTGTGTATGAGTGAGTGTGTGTCTGTGAATGAGTGTGTGTGTATGAGTGAGTGTGTGTCTGTGAATGAGTGTGTGTATGAGTGAGTGTGTGTCTGTGAATGAATGTGTGTATATGAGTGAGTGTGTGTCTGTGAATGTGTGTGTATGAGTGAGTGTGTGTCTGTGAATGAGTGTGTGTATGAGTGAGTGTGTGTCTGTGAATGAGTGTGTGTGTATGAGTGAGTGTGTGTCTGTGAATGAGTGTGTGTGTATGAGTGAGTGTGTGTCTGTGAATGAGTGTGTGTATGAGTGAGTGTGTGTCTGTGAATGAATGTGTGTATATGAGTGAGTGTGTGTCTGTGAATGAGTGTGTGTGTATGAGTGAGTGTGTGTCTGTGAATGAGTGTGTGTGTATGAGTGAGTGTGTGTCTGTGAATGAGTGTGTGTGTATGAGTGAGTGTGTGTCTGTGAATGAGTGTGTGTGTATGAGTGAGTGTGTGTCTGTGAATGAGTGTGTGTCTGTGAGTGAGTGTGTCTGTGAATGAGTGTGTGTGTATGAGTGAGTGTGTGTCTGTGAATGAGTGTGTGTGTATGAGTGAGTGTGTGTCTGTGAATGAATGTGAGTATATGAGTGAGTGTGTATCTGTGAATGAATGTGAGTACATGAGTGAGTGTGTGTCTGTGAGAGAGCGAGATCCCTGAGGCTGAGAGTGAGCCGGACATACACGCACACCCTTCCCCTCCCCTTCTCCTCTATCTACAGCCAGGAGGGGAAAACCCAGGCCTAAAGGCCCTTCTGATGCAGATGTTTGTATGAACCGTACCGAAGCCAGTTCAGAGTGTGCACCACCAGAGGTGACCACCAGGCCAGTGTTAATTAAACCCAACTCCCTTCCCTGGTGACCAGGACTTGGGGCCTAGTGTGTCTCTCCTAGCTTTGCTTCTTAAGATAAAAGGTAAAAATGATTTTATTGGTTAGCTTTGTCAGCTTGGTACATCTTTGATTGTCATTGTTATTTTAAAAAAAAAAATGTTTATTAACAATTTTGAAACAAAATTTTCAACCATACAAACAACCCCCCCCCCCCGTAACATAAAAGAAAGAAAGCTCGCATAGCAAGACATGAACATGGCAAGTCAATATGATACAGAACTTTGTACATTGGATTCCTCCCGTACATATCAGTTTTCCGGATCATTCATGTATTTTCTTGCTCAAATGCCCCCCAGAATAAAAACCTTCCCCCTCCCCCAAGAAAGATATCCCCCCCCCCCCCCCTCCACCCTCCCTGGGTTGCTGCTGCTGCTGTCCACCCTTCATCTAACGCTCCACGAGATAGTCTAGGAACGGTTGCCACCGCCTGTAGAACCCCTGCGCAGACCCTCTCAAGGCAAACTTTATCCTCACCAACAAAGAACAAACAAAGAACAAAGAAATGTACAGCACAGGAACAGGCCCTTCGGCCCTCCAAGCCCGCGCCGACCATACTGCCCGACTAAACTACAATCTTCTACACTTCCTGGGTCCGTATCCTTCTATTCCCATCCTATTCATATATTTGTCAAGATGCCCCTTAAATGTCCCTATCGTCCCTGCTTCCACTACCTCCTCCGGTAGCGAGTTCCAGACACCCACTACCCTCTGCGTAAAAAACTTGCCTCGTACATCTACTCTAAACAAAGGCTGCACAGAGATCGAGGGACACACAGAGAGCGAGGGACACACACAGAGCGAGGGACACACACAGAGAGCGAGGGACGCACAGAGAGCGAGTGATGCACAGAGAGCGAGGGAGCACAGAGAGCGAGGGACGCACAGAGAGCGAGTGATGCACAGAGAGCGAAGGAAGCACAGAGAGCGAAGGAAGCACAGAGAGCGAGGGACACAGAGAGAGAGAGGGACACAGAGAGAGAGAGGGACATAAAGAGCGAGGGACACAGAGCGAGGGACACACAGAGAGCGAGGGACGCACAGAGAGCGTGGGACGCACAGAGAGCGAGGGACACACAGAGCGAGGGACACACAGAGAGCGAGGGACACACAGAGAGCGACTGACACACACAGAGCGAGGGGCACACAGAGAGCGAGGGACGCACAGAGAGCAAGGGATGCACAGAGAGCGAGGGACACACAGAGAGCGAGGGACACAAAGTGCGAGGGACACAGAGCGAGGGATACACATAGAGTGAGGGACACACAGAGAGCGAGGGACACATAGAGACCGAGGGGTGCACAGAGAGTAAGGGACACACAGAGAGAGAGGGACACAAAGAGCGAGGGACACAAAGAGCGACGGACAAAAAGAGCGAGGGACACAAAGAACAAAGAACAAAGAAATGTACAGCACAGGAACAGGCCCTTCGGCCCTCCAAGCCCGCGCCGACCATACTGCCCGACTAAACTACAATCTTCTACACTTCCTGGGTCCGTATCCTTCTATTCCCATCCTATTCATATATTTGTCAAGATGCCCCTTAAATGTCCCTATCGTCCCTGCTTCCACTACCTCCTCCGGTAGCGAGTTCCAGACACCCACTACCCTCTGCGTAAAAAACTTGCCTCGTACATCTACTCTAAACCTTGCCCCTCTCACCTTAAACCTATGCCCCCTAGTAATTGACCCCTCTACCCTGGGGAAGAGCCTCTGACTATCCACTCTGTCTATGCCCCTCATAATTTTGTAGACCTCAATCAGGTCGCCCCTCAACCTCCTTCGTTCCAGAGAGAACAAACCGAGTTTATTCAATCGCTCCTCATAGCTTATGCCCTCCATACCAGGCAACATTCTGGTAAATCTCTTCTGCACCCTCTCTAAAGCCTCCACATCCTTCTGGTAGTGTGGCGACCAGAATTGAACACTATACTCCAAGTGTGGCCTAACTAAGGTTCTATACAGCTGCAACATGACTTGCCAATTCTTATACTCAATGCCCCGTCCAATGAAGGCAAGCATGCCGTATGCCTTCTTGACTACCTTCTCCACCTGTGTTGCCCCTTTCAATGACCTGTGGACCTGTACTCCTAGATCTCTTTGACTTTCAATACTCTTGAGGGTTCTACCATTCACTGTATATTCCCTACCTGCATTAGCCCTTCCAAAATGCATTACCTCACATTTGTCCGGATTAAACTCCATCTGCCATCTCGCCGCCCAAGTCTCCAGACAACCTAAATCCTGCTGTATCCTCAGACAGTCCTCATCGCTATCCGCAATTCCACCAACCTTTGTGTCGTCTGCAAACTTACTAATCAGACCAGTTACATTTTCCTCCAAATCATTTATATATACTACAAACAGCAAAGGTCCCAGCACTGATCCCTGTGGAACACCACTGGTCACAGCCCTCCAATTAGAAAAGCATCCCTCCATTGCTACCCTCTGCCTTCTATGGCCTAGCCAGTTCTGAATCCACCTTGCCAGCTCACCCCTGATCCCGTGTGACTTCACCTTTTGTACTAGTCTACCATGAGGGACCTTGTCAAAGGCCTTACTGAAGTCCATGTAGACAACATCCACTGCCCTACCTGCATCAATCATCTTAGTGACCTCCTCGAAAAACTCTATCAAGTTAGTGAGACACGACCTCCCCTTCACAAAACCGTGCTGCCTCTCACTAATACGTCCATTTGCTTCCAAATGGGAGTAGATCCTGTCTCGAAGAATTCTCTCCAGTAATTTCCCTACCACTGAAGTAAGGCTCACCGGCCTGTAGTTCCCGGGATTATCCTTGCTACCCTTCTTAAACAGAGGAACAACATTGGCTATTCTCCAGTCCTCCGGGACATCCCCTGAAGACAGCGAGGATCCAAAGATTTCTGTCAAGGCCTCAGCAATTTCCTCTCCAGCCTCCTTCAGTATTCTGGGGTAGATCCCATCAGGCCCTGGGGACTTATCTACCTTAATATTTTTTAAGACACCCAACACCTCGTCTTTTTGGATCACAATGTGACCCAGGCTATCTACACCCCCTTCTCCAGACTCAACATCTACCAATTCCTTCTCTTTGGTGAATACTGATGCAAAGTATTCATTTAGTACCTCGCCCATTTCCTCTGGCTCCACACATAGATTCCCTTGCCTATCTTTCAGTGGGCCAACCCTTTCCCTGGCTACCCTCTTGCTTTTTATGTAAGTGTAAAAAGCCTTGGGATTTTCCTTAACCCTATTTGCCAATGACTTTTCATGACCCCTTCTAGCCCTCCTGACTCCTTGCTTAAGTTCCTTCCTACTTTCCTTATATGCCACACATGCTTCGTCTGTTCCCAACCTTTTAGCCCTGACAAATGCCTCCTTTTTCTTTTTGACGAGGCCTACAATATCACTCGTCATCCAAGGTTCCCGAAAATTGCCGTATTTATCTTTCTTCCTCACAGGAACATGCCTGTCCTGTATTCCCTTCAACTGACACTTGAAAGCCTCCCACATGTCAGATGTTGATTTGCCCTCAAACATCCGCCCCCAATCTATGTTCTTCAGTTCCCGCCTAATATTGTCATAATTAGCCTTCCCCCAATTTAGCACATTCATCCTCGGACCACTCTTATCCTTGTCCACCAGTACTTTAAAACTTACTGAATTGTGGTCACTGTTACCGAAATGCTCCCCTACTGAAACATCTACCACCTGGCCGGGCTCATTCCCCAATACCAGGTCCAGTACCGCCCCTTCCCTAGTTGGACTGTTTACATATTGTTTTAAGAAGCCCTCCTGGATGCTCCTTACAAACTCTGCCCCGTCTAAGCCCCTGGCACTAAGTGAGTCCCAGTCAATATTGGGGAAGTTGAAGTCTCCCATCACCACAACCCTGTTGTTTTTACTCTTTTCCAAAATCTGTCTACCTATCTGCTCCTCTATCTCCCGCTGGCTGTTGGGAGGCCTGTAGTATACCCCCAACATTGTGACTGCACCCTTCTTATTCCTGATCTCTACCCATATAGCCTCACTGCCCTCTGAGGTGTCCTCTCGCAGTATAGCTGTGATATTCTCCCGAACAAGTAGCGCAACTCCGCCTCCCCTTTTACATCCCCCTCTATCCCGCCTGAAACATCTAAATCCTGGAACGTTTAGCTGCCAATCCTGCCCTTCCCTCAACCAGGTCTCTGTAATGGCAATAACATCATAGTTCCAAGTACTAATCCAAGCTCTAAGTTCATCTGCCTTACCCGTAATGCTCCTTGCATTAAAACATATGCACTTCAGGCCACCAGACCCGCTGTGTTCAGCAACTTTTCCCCGTCTGCTCTGCCTCAGAGCCACACTGTCCCTATTCCCTAGTTCTCCCTCAATGCTCTCACCTTCTGACCTATTGCTCCCGTACCCACCCCCCTGCCATACTAGTTTAAACCCTCCCGTGTGACACTAGCAAACCTCGCGGCCAGGATATTTATGCCTCTCCGGTTTAGATGCAACCCGTCCATCTTATACAGGTCACACCTGCCCCGGAAGAGCTCCCAGTGGTCCAGAAAACGGAAACCCTCCCTCCTACACCAGCTGTTTAGCCACGTGTTTGTCTGCTCTATCTTCCTATTTCTAGCCTCACTGGCACGTGGCACAGGGAGTAATCCCGAGATTACAACCCTCGAGGTCCTGTCCTTTAACTTTCTGCCTAGCTCCCTGAACTCCTGCTGCAGGACCTCATGCCCCTTCCTGCCTATGTCGTTAGTACCAATATGTACAACGACCTCTGCCTGTTTCCCCTCCCCCTTCAGAATTCCCTCTACCCGTTCGGAGACATCCTGGACCCTGGCACCAGGGAGGCAACATACCATCCTGGAGTCTCTTTCACGTCCACAGAAGCGCCTATCTGTGCCCCTGACTATAGAGTCCCCTATTACTATTACTCTTCTGCGCTTTGACCCTCCCTTCTGAACATCAGAGCCAGCCGTGGTGCCACTGCTCTGGCTGCTGCTGTTTTCCCCTGATAGGCTATCCCCCCCGACAGTATCCAAAGGGGTATATCTGTTCGAGAGGGGGACAACCACAGGGGATTCCTGCACTGACTGCCTGCCCTTTCTGGTGGTCACCCATTTCTCTGCCTGCACCTTGGGTGTGACCACATTTACATAACTGCGATCTATGACGCTTTCCGCCACCTGCATGCTCCTAAGTGCATCCAATTGCTGCTCCAACCGAACCATGCGGTCTGTGAGGAGCTCCAGTTGGGTGCACTTTCTGCAGATGAAGCCACCCGGGACGCTGGAAGCCTCCCGGACCTGCCACATCTCACAGTCAGAGCACAGCACCCCTCTAACTGACATTGCGTCAATTAATTAAAATTAAAATTTGTCTCTTTTTTTTTTTTTAAATACTTTTTTTTTTTTTTAAATTGCAAAGTTACTGTCAACTATCTGTTTCCTAGCACTAAATTTCTAATAGAAATGCGATAGCTAACTATAATACTCTCCGATCTCTGGCTTAGATATCCTCTAAATTATAATTAAGTTATTATGTTTAATTAGTTCCCAAATACTCAAATATTTTTTAAATTTAGGTTAGAATCCCAACCAGCCACTCAGGTCACAGCTTTTCTGTGATGTCGCTTCAATTTCCCCCCCGACACACACAATTTGAAAAAAGGTATAAAAGTAAAAATCACTTCCTTGCCTTCTGAGTGTCTGAGATGTTCTCAGGTTCTCTCGCTGACAGAGACTGCTCCTCCACCACCGATCCTTGACCTGCACAATGCTAATAATATAATATGGCACTTACCTTACACCAATGGGTCTTATTATTAGGTTAGAGGAGGAGGGCGGGTGGGAGACACTACACGTGTAGTGTCTTGGGTTTCCTCTCCACCAGAATTTATTGGTTGGGGGGGGGGGGGGGGGCACTTGCCAGAGGTAGAACTTCCGGTTCCCGCCTTATATAAAAACAAATAAAACTGCTTTCACTACTCACCTCCCAGAAGGCCCCTGCGCACCGCTGCCGCCGAAATCCAAAGGGCTGCTCCTGTAAAGGTAAGGTTTTTAAACTAACTACTCACCTCCCAGAAGGCCCCTGCGCACCGCTGCCGCCGAAATCCAAAGGGCTGCTCCTGTAAAGGTAAGAGCTTTTAAACTCACTACTCACCTCCCAGAAGGCCCCTGAGCACCGCTGCCGCCGAAATCCAAAGGGCTGCTCCTGTAAAGGTAAGGTTTTTAAACTAACTACTCACCTCCCAGAAGGCCCCTGCGCACCGCTGCCGCCGAAATCCAAAGGGCTGCTCCTGTAAAGGTAAGAGCTTTTAAACTAACTACTCACCTCCCAGAAGGCCCCTGAGCACCGCTGCCGCCGAAATCCAAAGGGCTGCTCCTGTAAAGGTAAGGTTTTTAAACTAACTACTCACCTCCCAGAAGGCCCCTGCGCACCGCTGCCGCCGAAATCCAAAGGGCTGCTCCTGTAAAGGTAAGAGCTTTTAAACTCACTACTCACCTCCCAGAAGGCCCCTGAGCACCGCTGCCGCCGAAATCCAAAGGGCTGCTCCTGTAAAGGTAAGGTTTTTAAACTAACTACTCACCTCCCAGAAGGCCCCTGCGCACCGCTGCCGCCGAAATCCAAAGGGCTGCTCCTGTAAAGGTAAGAGCTTTTAAACTCACTACTCACCTCCCAGAAGGCCCCTGCGCACCGCTGCCGCCGAAATCCAAAGGGCTGCTCCTGTAAAGGTAAGGTTTTTAAACTAACTACTCACCTCCCAGAAGGCCCCTGCGCACCGCTGCCGCCGAAATCCAAAGGGCTGCTCCTGTAAAGGTAAGAGCTTTTAAACTCACTACTCACCTCCCAGAAGGCCCCTGAGCACCGCTGCCGCCGAAATCCAAAGGGCTGCTCCTGTAAAGGTAAGAGCTTTTAAACTCACTACTCACCTCCCAGAAGGCCCCTGAGCACCGCTGCCGCCGAAATCCAAAGGGCTGCTCCTGTAAAGGTAAGGTTTTTAAACTAACTACTCACCTCCCAGAAGGCCCCAGCTTGATAAACCCTGCCATATCATTTATCCAGGCTTCCACGCTGGGGGGCTTTGCCTCTTTCCATATTAACATTCCTTCGCTGGGCTACTAGGGACACAAAGGCCAGAATGCCGGCCTCTTTCACCTCCTGCACACCCGGCTCGTCCACTAGCCCCCAGCTGGGCTTGACCCGGACTTTCACCACCTTAGATACTGTTCTCGCAACTCCCCTCCAGAACCCCTCCAGTGCCGGGCATGACCAAAACATATGGACATGGTTTGCCGGGCTTCCTGAGCACCTCCCACATCTGTCCTCCACCCAAAGAACCTGTTCAGCCTCGCCCCTGTCATGTGCGCTCTGTGAACTACCTTAAACTGTATCAGTCTGAGCCTGGCACACGAGGAAGAGGAATTAACCCTACTTAGGGCATCAGCCCACAGCCCCTCCTCAATCTCCTCCCCCAGCTCCTCTTCCCATTTACCCTTCAGCTCCTCTACCAAAGCCTCCCCCTCTTTCATCTCCTGGTATATCGCCGACACCTTGCCCTCCCCGACCCATACGCCCGAAATCACCCTGTCTTGAATCCCCTGTGCCGGGAGCAGCGGGAATTCCCTCACCTGCCACCTCACAAACACAAATGCATGTACCTGAAAGCGTTTCCTGGGGGTAGCCCAAACCTCTCCTCCAGCGCCCCTAAGCTCGCAAACGTCCCATCAATGAACAGGTCCCCCATTCTTTTAATCCCTGCCGTATGCCAGCTCTGAAACCCCCTGTCCATCTTCCCCGGGACAAACCGGTGGTTACCCCTGATTGGGGACCACACCGAGGCTCCCATCGCACTCCTGTGCCGTCTCCACTGCCCCCAGATCCTTAGCGTTGCCGCCACCACCGGGCTCGTGGTGTACCTTGTCGGCGAGAGCAGCAGCGGTGCCGTCACCAGCGCCCCCAGGCTCGTTCCTTTGCAGGACGCCATCTCCAACCTCTTCCGTGCCGCCCCCTCTCCCTCCATCACCCACTTACGGATCATCGCCACATTGGCTGCCCAGTAGTAGCCACCCAGATTTGGCAACGCCAGCCCTCCTCTATCTCTACTACGCTCCAGAAACCCCCTCCTTACCCTCGGGGTCTTATTCGCCCACACAAAACCCATAATGCTCCTGCCTACCCTCTTAAAAAATGCCTTGGTGATCACAATTGGAAGGCACTGGAACACAAAAAGAAACCTCGGAAGGACCACCATTTTAATCGACTGTACCCTGCCCGCTAGCGAGAGTGGCAACATGTCCCACCGTTTAAAGGCCTCCTCCATCTGCTCCACCAGCCTCATCAAGTTAGGTTTGTGCAGGGCCCTCCAGCTCCTAGCTACCTGGATCCCCAATTATCGAAAGCTCCTATCCGCCCTCCTCAGCGGTAGGTCGTCTATCCCTCTTCCCTGATCCCCCGGATGCACCACAAAGAGCTCACTCTTTCCCACATTGAGCTTATAGCCCGAGAAGTCCCCAAACTCCCTTTGGATCTGCATGACCTCCACCATCCCCTCCACTGGGTCTGCCACATACAGCAACAGGTCGTCTGCATACAGCGACACTCGATACTCCTCTCCCCCTCGGACCACCCCCTCCATTTCCCAGACTCCCTTAATGCCATGGCCAAAGGTTCAATTGCTAATGCAAACAACAAGGGGGACAGGGGGCACCCCTGCCTCGTCCCTCGATACAGCCGAAAATACTACGACCTCCGCCGATTCGTAACCACACTCGCCACCGGGGCTCTATATAGGAGTTTAACCCAACTGATAAACCCCTCTCCAAACCCAAACATCCGCAACACTTCCCAGAGATATTCCCACTCTACTCGGTCAAAGGCCTTCTCCGCGTCCATAGCTGCCACTATCTGCGCCTCTCCCTCCACCGATGGCACCATTATCACATTTATGAGCCTTCGCACATTGGTATTTAGCTGCCTCCCCTTTACGAATCCCGTCTGGTCCTCCTGAATCACCCCCGGGACACAGTCCTCAATCCTCGTAGCCAACATTTTTGCCAGTAACTTAGCATCTACGTTGAAGAGCGAGATGGGCCTATACGACCCGCATTGCAGTGGGTCCTTATCCCTCTTCAGAATCAAAGAGATCGTCGCCTCCGACATTGTCGGGGGCAGGGTCCCCCCCCTCCCTTGCTTCATTGAAGGTCCTTACCAGCAACGGGGCTAACAGGTCTACATACTTCCTGTAGAACTCCACCGGGAACCCATCCGGCCCCGGGGCCTTCCCTGCCTGCATGCTCCCCAGTCCTTTAACCAGCTCCTCCACCCCAATTGGCGCCCCCAAACCAGCCACCTCCTGCTCCTCCACCCTCGGGAACCTCAGTTGGTCCAAGAATCGTCGCATCCCCTCTTTTCCCCCTGGGGGCTGGGACCTATACAGCTCCTCGTAAAAGGCCTTGAATGCCTCATTCACTTTCACCGCACTCCGCACCGTAGTTCCCCTGCGATCCTTGACTCCACCTATTTCCCTCGCTGCCATCCTCTTACGGAGCTGATGTGCCAGCATCCGACTCGCCTTCTCCCCATATTCATACATCGCCCCCTGTGCGTTCCTCCACTGTGCCTCTGCCTTCCCCGTGGTCAACAGGTCGAACTCCGTCTGGAGACTTCGCCTCTCCCTGAGTATTCCCTCCTCAGGGGCCTCTGCGTATCTCCTGTCCACCCTTAAAATCTCCCCCACTAACCTCTCCCTTTCCCTGCCCTCTCTCTTCTCCCTATGAGCCCTGATGGAGATGAACTCTCCCCTGACCTTCAGCGCCTCCCATACTACTCCCACCTGGACCTCCCCGTTGTCGTATTGTCATTGTTATTAATGACTCACTTTTTAAAAGGGAAATATCAATATATTACTTTGCCATTGATATTTCTGAACTTTAGCTGGATTCTCCAGTGGCCTAGCCGTGTGCTTCTCGGCGGCGCACCGTTCGCTGATGCCTGGATTCTATCTTCCCGCCGCTTGTGGATGGGATTTCCCATTGACGCAACCCATGTCGCAGGGAAACCCGCCAGCGGGGGCGCGCTGCCAATGGGAAAAGAGAATCCCAACGGACAGAGAATTCCAGCCTTCATGTTTAATATTGTGCCGGACGATATCTCTCTGAAATTTGCTTACAGCCCCATGAGAGCGAGAAAAAAAATGAAATGTGACCCGCCACTTCATAAAGGTTGGATAACCCGGCCTTAAGCTACCTTTCTTCAAAGGAGGGCAGGAGATTTGTCACTTTTTTCTCATTCAAGCATCATTGCCGCAGGTGATTTGGTCATTGTTCCATGGGGCAGGATTTTACATTCCCCTGCCTGGGTTTGTAGGTTGGGTGAGCATAAACCTTCTCGAGCGACCTTCTCACCAGAACCCACCCGCTAAGACCTCTCTGCAATTTTGCACTTGGTGAGGCCAGGGTCTTGCCCCAATCGAAGCCCTTAAGTGGCCAATTTTTAAAATATTACTTCACGGGATGTGGGCATCGCTGCCTGGGCCAGCATTTATTGCCCAACACCCCTAGTTGCCAGTGGTTTGCTCGGCCACTTCAGAGAGGCATTAAAGAGCCAACCATATTGCTGTGAATTGCCACATGTAGGCCAGACTGTGTAAGGATGGCAGATGCCCTTCTCCGAAAGGTCATGAGAGAACCAGATGGGGGCGGAATTCTCTGATCCTGAGGGTAAATGTTGACGCCGTCGTACACGCCATTGCGTTTCTCGACGGTGTCAACATGGCCTCAGGAGCAACGATTCTGGCCCCTGCTGGGGGCCAGCATGGCACTGGAGCGATCCACGCCGTTTGCACTTGCGCAGTGGGGTCGGCGTGATTTCCGCGCGTGCGCAGTGGCGTAGGGCTACAGGGGCCGGCGCGGAACAAGAGAGGCCCCCAGCCCGAGAGGCCGGCCTGCGGATCGGTCGGGCCCAAACGCGGGCCAGGCCACAGCGGAGGCCCCCCCTCCCCCGGGTCGGACCCCCTCCTCCCCTCTTCCCCCACCAGGCCGCCCCCGGATGGATCCACGCCGAGGTCCCGCCGGGTAGAGCAGGTGTGAACGTGAACGGCGCCGGCAGGAACCGCGGTTTTTTGCGTGGCCGCTCAGCCCATCCCGGGCGGAGAATCGCCAGGCGACTTGGCTCCGCGCCAACCGCGGCACCGCCAATGGCACCGATTCTCCGCTCTCCGGAGAATCGGTGGACCCACGTCAGGGAGGCACCGCGCGATTCGCGCCCGTCCCGGCGATTCTCCGGCCCGGCCTGGACTGAGAGAATCCCGGGGTTTTTACAACCGTCGACAACGGATTCACGGTCATCATTAAGTCTTTTGATTCCAGATTTTTATTGAATGCAGATTTCACCACCGGCCGTGGTGGGATTCAGACCCGGGGCCCCAAAAACATTACCCTGTGTCTCTAGCCTGCTAGTCCGTCGACCATGCCACAACCCCAGCCATCGGCCATCTAAAGGCCGTTTCCCACCAAGCCGCAATCTTCAGGAGCAGTTCAGCGGCGATGAGGGGGAAGTGGAAAATTGAACCTGCTGAGGCCTCATCAGGAGGGTGAGGAAACCTTAACGAGCCTTAACCTTTTAACATTGAGCGTACCTCCACCTCCACCTCCTCCCAAGAGGGCTAGCCCTTGCAAGTGTTCCACACCCCCTCCCACCATCCCCCCCACTCTGCCCATCCTCTCTGGGCCTCCTCTCCTCTCCCTGTCCTGGGAACCCCTTACTTACCTTCTCCTGGGCTCCCGGGCCTTAGTCTCTTGGGGTCCGCTTGCAGTTCCAGTCCTGTCCGCCGCCATTTTCCTGGTGCCACTGGGGACTAGAGACCAGCCGGCAAGTCAGATTGGCGAACACCTCTCTGAGGCGGGACTCCCTCCCGGCCCAGGGGCGCCAGCCAGGCGGCCCGAGCGTGGAATGCGGCGCTGGCCAGAACATGCTCGCCGTCACCTACCTCGGGTGGCGGGAAGGAGGCAACCTCCACCGCCGCCGGAGGAAATCCTGCCCGTTGCTGTGAGAGTTTGGCTCAAAATAGCATTGGAGCTTGATGGGAAATGGAATGTCAAAGCTTTGTGTAAAATGTGTGCGTGACTTTCGAGATGAATCGCTTCTGCTTTTGCACTAGACAGTCTGCAATACCAGGACGCAGCTGAGGGGATGGGTTCCTCATTCTAAAGATAATAATAATTTAGCTGAGAGCAACAGAATGTGTCCCTAACTTGGGCCTCTAAAGAGGCCATCCTCAGAAAAGGGACAGTATCATGTTGTATATAAGCTACTGTTGAATGTACTAATATTGGCTTGCTGCTGTGCTCCCCCGAAGTACAGTGGTGCAGCCCCGGCCATGAATAAACGTACGTTGAAGTGACTTGGTGTTCGATTGATCATTTCATCCGGACTGAGATAGCGAATTCTCAGCTGCTCCCGTGTGAAACTGGCATGTGCACATGCATTTTAGTTAAATGATCACTTTCCCTCTGCTTTTTGCCACTCTTTAATTGTGGTGTTTTTTGTCTTAAATTCTCTTTGTCTCCCTTTCCTTCTTCCAATGGCTCTCACAATTATAGTAATGAATACTGTGATGAGGATGTGCTTTTCCTAAGAGACGATTTTTACATTTTTCTCTTCTGGCAGGGTTGTGAGTGCCCTGAACACACATGGAAAATTATTTACGGTAGTTTCCTGCTGGGGGCAGGATGTAAATGATCCCAAGACGCTTGCCGGCCAGTCATAGAATCCCTATGCAGAAGGAGGCCATTCGGCCCATCAAGTCTGCACTGACCCACTGAAGGAGCACCCACCTAGGCCCACGCCCCCATCCCATCCCCGTAACCCCACCTAACCTTTTGGACACTGAGGGGCACTTTAATGCGGCCAATCCACCTAACCCGCACCATCTTTGAATTGTGGGAGGAAACCCACGCAGACACGGGGAGAACTCCACACAGACAGTCGCCCGAGGCCAGAATCAAACCTGGTGCTGTGAGGCAGCAGTGCTAACCACCGTGCCACCCTCGTCAGACCCCAAACTTAAAAAGTGATTTGGGGGGAGTTACTGGGGAGCAGCTGGTAACTCAGGTATTTGGAGTGCGATGAGCGAGAGCCAACATCTCTCCCCTTTCAATCGTAAGAAGACAACAGACAAAATGAAACAAGTAACATTTTATTCTCACACCCAAGACTGCAGGCAATACTTTCCAGGTAGCTACCACTGAACTTCCTGCAGACTTTGAGGTACTTTGTGAAAAACTTCCAGTGCAATTTGGGTCAAACACCTATTTTCCCACTTTGTAAACAGTTGCAACTTTAACATAATTTGTGTCAGCGGAATTACTTTACACGGCCGGGAATTTGAGTAAATGCAACAATCAAATTTAAAACAAAAACATTAATTTATAAATAAAGCTGACTAAACACAGCAGCAATATTTTCCTCGAGGTGAAACTCCAAACAAAATCTGCACCCCCCCCTCACCTCTCGCTGAAGGGGAAATCCATCTGCATGGGAGCTGGTCCTCTGTTGCGTCCTGACCTCCCCATGATCCTGCGACCTGATCTCTCCTGTGGCAGAGACATGTCCAGTAGGGGTGGGGGGGAGCGGCCTGGCTGCACATAAGTTGCGTTGATTCGAGATGCGGCTGCTGCTTGGTGAGCCTGTTCAGCCTTTGGGAGCCACCGAACGCCCTTGGGATTGTTTGTTTTGCTGGCGTACCAGATGCAAACCGCTCCTTTGGTTGTCTTTGTGTCTGGTTACAGGTGTCTGCAGCATCCTCCCTATGGACACAGGGACTGAGGCAGTGCAAGACCAACTTGGGTGCAGAAGGAGGCCATTTGCCTATCGAGTTTGCACCAACACTGGGAAAGAGCACTCTAGCTACACCCACGCCCCCACCCGAGCCCCATGACCACCCTGATTGTTCAAGGCCAATCCACCTAACCTGCACACCTTTGGACTGCGGGAGGAAACCGTAGCACCCGGAGGAAATCCACACAGACACAGGGAAAAAGTTCAAACTCCGTACAGTCACCCAAGGCCAGAATTGAAGGTGGCTCCCTGCTACAGGTACTCACCTCCTGACTCCCCAAAGCCTGTCCACCACCCACAACACACAAGTCAGGAATGCGATGGAATACTCCCCACTTGCCTGGATGAGTGCAGCTTGAACAACACTGAAGAAGCTCGACACCATCCAGGCCAAAGCAGCCCCGCTTGATTGGCACTCCATCCTTCAGCTTAAGCATTCACTCACTCCACCACCAAAGAACACTGTCAGCCGTGTGCACCATCTACAAGACCTAGTGCAGCGCGGTGCGCCACCGCCAACAGTGGGATTTTCCATTCCCTCAGCCGGGCAATGGGGTTATCCATTGTGGCTACCCCACCCCATCGGGAAACTCACGGATGTGAGTGTGCTGCTGGTGAAATGGAGGATCCAGCCGACGGAGAATCCCGGATCGTGGTTCCTTCACTGTCACTGGGTCAAAATCCTGGAGCTCCCTCCCTCACAGCACCCGGGGTACATCTACACCTTATGGACTGCAGCGGTTCAAGAAGGCAGCTCACCACCACCTTCTGAAGGGCAACTAGGGATGGGCAGCAAATGCAGCACCTGGCCAGCGACACCCACATCCCTTAAAAGAATAAATAAAAAAGGTAAGTAATCTCCGATCTCGACTCCCTTAAGTACTGATAAGAGATCTTTACAAATGCTGCGGCTGGCCCATTTCCAATAGCCGGGAGAGTATTCCAACCTCGTTTGATCCTGATCACCCCAGTCACAAGCAAGCTCCTCACTATTCACTGCATCAGCAATGTCAACTCTGAAGTTCAGAATGTAAATAAACGGGTAAATCGAAGCACGGGCCACAGTGGTTCAAGGGTGCGGCTCAACCCCAACTTCTCAAGGGTGATTCGGGATGAGCATTGAATGCTGGCCTGGCGAGCGATTCACTATTCTTCATCTTCTTCACCATTCAGGAAGAACATGACTTTTTGGTAAACGTTTGGGTTACTTTACACACCTTCATAAATCATAGAATCATAGAGTTTACAGTGCAGAGGAGGCCATTCGGCCCATTGAGTCTGCACTGGCTCTTGGAAAGAGCACCCTACCCAAGCCCACACCTCCACCCGATCCATGTAACCCCGTAAACCCAAGGACGGCACGTGGCACAGTGGTTAGCACTGCTGCCTACGGCGCTGAGGAACCGGGTTTGAATCCCGGACCTGGGTCGCTGTCCGTGTGGAGTTTGCACGTTCTCTCCGTGTCTGCGTGGGTTTCACCCCCACAACCCAAATATGTGCAGGTTAGGTGGATTGGCCACGCTATATTGCCCCTTAATTGGAAAAAAATATAATTGGGTACTCTAAATTCTTATATAAAAAAAAAACTGTAACCCCATCTAACCTTTTTGGACACTAAGGGCAATTTAGCATGGCCAATCCACCTAACCTGCACATCTTTAGACTGTGGGAGGAAACCGGAGCACCCGGAGGAAACCCACGCAGACACGGGGGGGGGGGTTGACCCAGCGGGGAATCGAACCTGGGACCCTGGAGCCGTGAAGCAACGGCGCTAACCACTGTGCTACCGTGCAAAACTGGTCACTTTGTTCAGCTTTTTACAAACTGTCCGGTACACTTTGTTATCTCTTTCAACGGTCATAAATGTTTCCAGAAGTTGAAGAAAAGTAATTTCCAACTTTCTCAAAGTCTTTGCAAGTTTCTTTCCAAAGCGTAAGCATTCAGTTGAACACTGTTCACCTCTCTCTCTCTAAATCCAAGCTGACCTGCTGCCTGTACTCGTGTTCGACCAGCTTTTGTCAGGCTCTCCTCTTCACTGCCCCATGTGCTCTGACACAGAGACACAGGAACAGCAAAACATCATTGGCACAGAAAGAGGTTCAGAGCAACCTGCCTGTGCTCTGTCAACACCGAGCGACGCAGGCTAATCCCAGCTCCAGCTCTTCAACCCTGTAGGTGACAACGCTTAAAGGGAATATCTCAGAGATTTCCATTTTAAACGCAGTGAAGGGTTTGCGCCTCCACACCCCTGTGGCAGTGTGTTTCAGACTGCTACCACTCTCGGGATGAAAAATATACTTCCCTCTGAACCTCTGCCAGTTACTGGAAACGTGGTTATTGAACTGTCTGCTCTGATAGAACTAGGTCCTTAATATCCACTCGCTGGAGGAGCTCCTCCTGACGTTAGTCACCTCAATTAACCTCCCACAGCCTCCTCTGTGCCAAAACAAACAACCGCAGCCTTCCTGGTCACTGAAATTCTCTGTTCCCGGCAACATCTTCTGTAAATCTCCTCTTCAGTTCCATCTCATCCTTCCTGTAATGTGGTGAACAAAATGTGTTACAGTACTCAATCTGCAGACCATCCTTAATACAGGTCTAGAATGAACACCCACCCTGATCTACACTCCCACAGGGAGGGGGTGGGGGGGCGGTGAGGAGTCCGGAGAGTGACCCCACTCAGGAATGGTGGGAGGTCACCTCCGTCAGGAGCCTCCTTTCAACATCGGATGGCAACCATCCAAGCTCCTCTCCCCCCCCCCACCCCCACCCAATGCCACCCCCTCCACAAAAATGTTGACCTCTGCGACTGCCCCCCGCACCCCCCCCCCCCCCCCCCCCTTGGCCCCCACCCTGCGACCCCCCCCCCCCCCCCCCCCCCCCAGCTTTACCTGGTTCTGGAAACTGGGACTTAGTCTGTCAGGACTGCTTTCAGTGCCAGTCTTGTACTGGGATCAGGGAGCTGCCAACCCAACAAAATTGACCGGCAGCTCTCCGAAGCACGATTCCCTCCCGGCTTTTTCCACACATTCATTTCTGGGATGTCGGCACCTCCAGCGAAGCCAGCATTTCCTGCCCGTAGCAAACTTCCCTTCAGAAGGTGGTGGTGGTGCAGGTCAGCCCACAGTGCTGGGAGGGAGGGAGAGCCAGCACTTTGACCCAGTGACAATAAAGGAATGGTGATATATGTCCAAGTCAGGATGGTGAGTGGCCTGGAGGGGAACGTCCAGTTGGCTGGTGGCGTTCCCAGGTATCTGCTGCCCTTCTGGAGGCCAGAGGTGAGGGAGGGCACGCACAAGAGACAGGGCAGAGTGGTGGAGGGGAGGGATCCCAAAGAAGGCCCCCCTCCCCACACCAAACAACAGAGAATAAAAACCTCAGCAGGGGAAAAAATGGAACATGCCTCCAACGGGGGTGGGCGGGGGGTGCGGACCACTTGTAAAAACTGGTTTGTAGATATCACACACTTAAGTTGCTACTTTGTAAATATCATAGGCTGGAATTCTCCGTAGCTCGACGGAGCCCCAGGGTTTGCCGTAATTTGGGTCGTGACAAATGATTTATTTTAAAATTCAAAAACAAGAAACAATTGTGCTGCACCTGAATAAGGGTCATTAAAATGGGATGAGGGCAGGGTTGACTGTGGCAGACTGTAAAAGGAGATTAGCAGCTAAGCCAGTTGAGTGGCAATGGGAGATTTTCCTGAAAATAGTTCATGACTCAGAACAAAGATATATCCCAGTGGAGAAGGAGGATTCCAGGAAGGGAATAACGCAACCACGTTTTCCCAAGGAAGTGAAGGATAGTATGAAATCACATAAGGCTAGCAGGTAATTGCAAAAGAAAATGGAATGTTGGCCTCTATTTCAATGGGAATGGTGTATAAAAATCCCACTAAAGCCAAACAAGGCACTAGTTTGACCACACCTGAAATACTGTGGCCAGTTTTGGTTTCCTTGTCTCAGGAAAGATTCTGGCATTGGAGGCAGTCAGGAGAAGGTTCACGAGGTTGATCCCAGATATTAAGGGATTTCCTTATGAGAGGTTAAGTAGATTGGGCCTGTACTCATTGGCGTTTGAAAGAATGAGAGGCGACCTTATTGAGACAAATAGGATTCTCAGGGGGCTCAACGGGAGAGATGCTGAGAGGATGTTTCCTCCAGTGGGAGAGTTCGGCCAGAGGGTATAATCTCGGAGTAAGGGTCAGCCATTTAAGACAGAGATGAGGAGTTTTTCCCTCAGAGGGTAGTGTATTTTTTTTACCACAGACAGCTGTAGAGGCTGGGTCGTTAAGTATATTCAAGCTGAGATAGACAGATTTTTAATCAGTAAGGGAATCGAGGGTTACAGGGTTAAGGCGGGAGAGTGGAGTTGAAGATTATATTAGATCAGCCATGATCTCATCAAATGGTGGAACAGGCTCGATGGGCTGAACAGTCGGATTCTGCTCTTACGTCTTATGCACTGTCATGGGAGTGTCCCTATAAGAAATGTTTTGTCTTATCACATGGCTTCAGTGATGTCATTATGTGGGTGGAGCTGGGCTGTGGCTCTGAGTTTTACTTTTGTTCTTGAGCAGGGAGTTGTTTTGGTGGCTCTGAGTTTTTTGCTTCCATTTTCACATGTGGCTGCTGGAGGATCTGAAAGAAAGGTATTTTGGCCTGCCTCTCCATTTTCAATTGTAAAGAGTCATTCCAAGGAGGAAAACCAATAATTGCAGTTACCTACTGTTTTGGTAAAAGGGCATTTTGGTTTACGGGATGTTGTTATTAAATTGAAACAGTCAAAGGGGGAATTTATTAAGGGTTATACATAGAGTACTGTAGCTGTGTGGGGTATTTATGTTTGTAGTTGATAAAAATGTCTACTGTGTGTGTTTATAAAAATGTTAACTAAATTTGTAGAATAAATGCCGGTCCACCATGCTCCGCCCCCTCATCGTGATACGCGCCACGCGTGCTTAAGGCACAGAATAACACCTGAAAGGCATCCCTTGTGCTCCCTGTAGCCAAAATTAATAAACAGTTGCAGATCAGGTGAACTCCATGATATTCTTTGGAGTGTTCTAAACCCTGGCCCATAACACGCACATAAAATCTACGCTTCAAGGATAAGCAAACGGCATACCCGTATATTCTTTAACTTTTTATTTGGACTCTAACGTTCCTTATTTCTGATGTACATATATGTGTGTGTGTGTGCACGTGTGTGTGTGTGTATAAAACCTTGTGGGCTGGATTCTCTCCTGTCGTGGTTCTCCGTTTTGCCGGCAGTGCACCCACGCCCGGGCATTTCCTGGCAGCGTGGAGCTGCCTACAATGGGAAACCCCATTTACCGTCTGCTGGGTCGGAGAATCCTGCTGCCAGGGGGAGCGCACCGGACCAGAAAATGGATGCGGTGGGTTGGAGAATCCCTCCCTGTGTCTTTTATTGTTGTTTGCTCCTTGTGTTTAGCAACTAATAAACTTGTTCTTTCTTTGACACATGGAAAACTTGTGATTGGCTCGTTGCTGTTCACCAAACAGCTCGTGAATGAAATACATTTGGATTTGCAAAAGTAATCCACGGTGAAAGAAAATGTTAAATACTTTTGTTGTGACCAAGTGGGGAGGCTGACTAGAGGGGAGCCAGCTCACCCCCGTTCACCTGGTCATAACTGAGTTCAGTAAAGTCCCATAAATTCATGGAAAATGTGCAGTGTGATGTCTCAAAGACCAGATTCTGCATTGTTACAATTGATGCACGTGAGTGCAGTGTTCAATGTAATCTGTAATGTTGCTTTGACTGTATTGTATCAGAGTACAATCTGATCCAAGTAGAAAACCTGAATATCATTGCACTTTCTGTCCCAGAGGGATTAAACAGTTCAGAATGGGCTGGATTCTTCGGTTTTCCCAGCCGCGTGTTTCTCGACATCGTGCCGTTCACTGGCTTGTCAATGGGATTTCCCATTGAAACCACCCCACGCTGCCATGAAACCTGCGGGTGGGGTGGCATTGCCGGATTTGCAACAAAAGGGCGGGATTCGCCGTTCCGCCAGCCCCGGTTTTCCGAAGTGGCGCCGCCACCAGCAGCTGGATTCTCCGTTCCAGCAGCCGGCCAATAGGATTTCTCATTGTGGGCCACTCCATGCCATCGGGAAACTCTTGGAGCGCGATTCTCTGAGCCCCGCGCCAGGAGGTAGAATCGCCGTAACTGCGCCACGCCGCCCCGCGCAATTCTCCGAGGTGCGGAGAATCGGCGCCATTTGCGCCGGCGCGGTGACCGTCGCGGGCATCTGTCCACGGGCCGCCGATTCTCCAGCCCGAGCAGCCGCGCGGAAACGGCAGTCACGCCGCCGCCATTCACCCTGGTCGCTGCTGGCGGGTACTCTGCGCGAAGGGTCGGGGGGCGGCCTGTGGAGGGGAGGAGAGGGGGGGGGGGCTCTGTCCCTGGGGTGGGGCCTCCAATGGGGTCTGGCCCGCGCCGGGGCCCACCGATCGGTGGGCCGGCCTCTCCCCCCCCGGCCTACTTTGTTGCGCGGCCGGCCCCTGAACCCCCATGCCATGCTGCGTTGGGGCCGGCGCGCTGAAGAAGTCCATTTGGCGCCGGGAAGCGAGGCTGGAGCGGCGTGAACGGCTCCAGCGCCGTGCCACCCCCCTGTGGGGGCCAGAATCGGTTGTCCCTGCGCCCGTTTCACGCCGTCGTGAAACGTGACCGTGTTCACGACGGCGCAAACACTTAGTCTCCATTTTGGAGAATCGCGCCCATGGGCTGCCGGTGGGGCAAAGTCCCTCCGAAGGAGAATCCCGCAGCCCATGACCCTGCCTGTTGAGGAAAGAGAGCTGTTGACCCAACAATCTACAATTCACTGATCGTTTCTGATTGATGCTTATTTGTGACAATGTTAAACCATGTTACACAGCACCAATCACAGGAAATATAACTAAACCATTCCAAGCAGGTTATTCCTGAAAAACAAGATTCCATAAATTCCGAATAAATGATTCACACCCCTTAAAAATCAAGTAGGTTGAAGGAATCTTAAGTTCCAGGTATCATAATTCTAGAAATCATCCTACAAAAACAACCTTACACCCTTTTTTTAAATAAACAGAATAGCAGACCAATGGAGGGAATTTAAGAAAATAATCCCAGATTACTAAACCAAATCTCACCATTTTCTACAATGAGAACAGAAGACTTTGCACAGATAACCCAAATTATCAGGAATTTGAAAAATGTGCAATTAAAAATTTCCATAATTTGCAAATCCTCCCCGCGTCTGCGTGGGTCTCACCCCCACAGCCCCAAAAGGGTAAGTGAATTGGCCACGCTCCACAACCCCCCCCCCCCCCCCCTGCACAACAGTATAAATCAGACCCTCTTTCCAGTTCTCTCCAGCTTTGACAAAGAGTCACCCAGATTCCAAACGTTTGCTCCCCTCTCTCTCCACAGATGTGAGGAAACTGATCTGGGTTCACCAATTTAATTTGTTACAATGTCCACCGGCTCCATGGAAACATCAGGCAATGGAGCCCAAGCTCTGAGCTTGAGAAAGTTGCCCTTCACCTTTTTAAAGTCGATTTTGCAGAGTGTTCCTCACAGCTCGCCACTGCTCCAGTACGGCTTTGTGTTCAGGATCATCGTGGTGGTTTCTCACGGCAGCGTCGTACTGCCTCTGCCTCCGGGCTACCACCTCATTCGCCAACTTTAATAACTGACTGAGTTTGTACCTGAACTTTCCGTTCGAGACAAACTCTTGCACCCTCTGTAAGGTCTTCACATACCCAGTGCGGTCATTCCACACTTTCCACATATTATATTGCCCAGAGTGAGTATCCTGCACTCTCCGAACCTCCCTCTCCCAGCGCTGGAGGATTCCCCGGTATCCCGGGATCTGGTCCATCCCAGAGAAGAAGAGTTGGAAAAACTGTCTCTCGTCAATATCTCTGGTCCCTTTGAGCATAAGAACTGGTCTCTGATCTGCAGTAAAAAAGTTGCTGATCGCGCTGAACAATCCGCCCATGATGTTGGCTGTTGGTTTTCACTCCAAGTCCTCAAACTCTTCACTCACCGCCGGAGTCTCCGCTCTCCGGGACCCACTGGAGAATCCGCTGGAGAGCTATTCTACCGGAAGAAGTTCGATTTCGCCAGGAAACAGTTTCAAGGCACTCCCCCCTCCCCCTTTCCAACAAGCCAAAACTTAACGCTGTGAAGCCAGTTTTGCCGCGACCTTCCTCCTGGCTTCAGGGTTGGAACTAATGGGAGAATGATTATCGTAAAAGTAGCCATTCGGCTATCTGCAAGAGTCAATCAACCGAGTTCACCCACACCCCAGCGCCACCCACTTTCTCCCACAGCCCAGGACATGGATTCCCCCTTCAGACAATGATCCGATTCCCGATTTAAATCCATGACTGAATGAGCCTCCCCACACTCTCAGACACAGCATTCCAGACACTAACCACTCGTTTGTGGAAAAGCTCCCCCCCCCCCCCCCCCAAACCCCATCACCTTCACCAAGATCCTCACACAGAGTTCTCTCATTCTCCATCCTTCTCAGAAAGCAAACAGTTTATTTATCTAATCGGATGAGACACCCTCATGATTTTGAATGCCGGCATCAAATTACCTCATTACCTCTCAAAGGAGAACAACTACAGCTTCTCCAATGTCTGATGTGCCACCAATAAACACACAACGAGTGATGAACGTAACTGAGGCTTTAATTTTTCCCCCCCAAAAAATACTTTATTCATAAAATCTATCATAAACATTACAGAACATTTCGAATTGTCTTGACTGTACATTTCCATCAGAGTTACACGTTCCCTTGACTTTCTTCCATTCAATTTTGATAACATTACACACATATCGCTCTTTACGTTACAATTCCTTCTTAAATATTTACACCGTCATGTTTCTTTTATATATTGAAGTGTTAATGGCCCAGACCGAGGGGGGGTTTACACTGTTACCCGCCCCTCGGTGTACATTTGCTGGTAAGACCTTACACAGTGGTCTTTCCCCATTGCGCCTTGGCGGCAGCTGCCCCAAGCTTGAGTGCGACCCTCAGTACGTAGTCCTGGACCTTGGAATGTGCCAGTCTGCAACACTCGGTCGAGGACAGCTCTTTGCACTGGAAGATCAAACTGAGGCTTTAATGCACTAAACAGCAAGCCTCCTTCCTCTGGACCCGAACTGGGTCGGAGGCGGAGACTTGCCACCTTTATACATAAACCCGAGGGAGGAGCCACAGGCGGAGCCAACCTGGACAAGCCCAGGCATGCACGATACAACACAATGGCATACAATGCAATACCGTGGTTTACCACAATGTCTCCACATAACTACAGTCCTTTATCCCTGGAACCATTCCTGTCAATCTTTCCCGCGTCCTGTCTCATAGCTTCACGCCCTTCCTAAATTGCTCCCCAGTTAAAACTGAGCCAGTGTTTTACACAGTACGCTGTCACCTACAATGACTTGTGCCTCTCCCCCTCACCTCTCAGCTCCTGCACACGTTGAGGTGCCCTTATTTAATATTCCTCCCACAAGAATGTACTGCCTGACACATCTCTGCAACAAATTTCATCTGTCACTTGTCCACTAACCTGTCGATATCTCAAAAGTCTGTCACTATCCTCACGATTCACATCCCAGCTCCCAGCTTCTGTGTCAAGCTCCAATTTTGAATTGGATCCTGGACAGTCAAATCATCAACCTAGGTCAGGAATATCAGGGGTCCTCTTACTGATCCCTGGGGAAGATCACTAGCTTTCTCCAATCTTATGTCTCTGTTCACCATGACTCTTTAGTTCCTGTGACGTAACTTCGTAACCAGGCTGTCACTGTCCCTTTGCTGACAAGCCAGTTATATGGCACTTTATTAACCTCCCTTTGGATTCTTTGTACACCACAACAAGCATTCTACCCATATCAACCCTCTCTATTCCTTCATCAAAGACGCAAGTCAGTTAAATACCATTTGCCTTTAACAAATCCCTGCTGGATTTCCTCACATTTGCCCAAGTGATTGCTAACTCTATTCTGGATTACATTTATTTCTAAAACCTTACCCATTACCAAGGTTAAACTGAATGATCTGTAGTTACTGGTTTATCGTTGCACAATATTTTGTACAACATCATATTCCCTCATAGTTATCAGCACCTGTACCTCACCAACCCTATTGACCCCATTCTCTCCGGAAATCGAAGCTGGGATACTGCCACTGTGAATCAACAGTGCGGCACGGTAGCACAGTGGTTAGCACTGCTGCTTCACAGCACCAGGGTCGCAGGTTCGATTCCCGGCTTGGGTCACTGTCTGAGCGAAGTCTGCACATTGTCCCCGTGTCTGCGTGGGTTTCCTCCGGGAGCTCCGGTTTCCTTCCACAAGTCCCAAAATATGTGCCGTTAAGTGAATTGGACATTCTGAATTCTCCCTCAGTGTACCTGAACAGGCGCCAGAATGTGGCGACTAGGGGCTTTTCACAGTAACTTCACTGCAGTGTCAATGTGAGCCTACTTGTGACGATAAAGATTATTATAATTATTAACCTCTGTCCTACCATGCCGCCCATCCTCATTCACACAACCTTTCCTTCACTCCGCCTGGTCTGTCCGTTTCTAATTCTCTCCTTTTTTATTGCCCTGTTGAGCACCTCAACCTTTCCCCCACTCTCTCTCACTCTTTTTCTCATTCTCTCTCTCCCTCTCTGTTCTCTATCTGTCACTCATAGGGCTGAAATCCGATGGGTAAAATTGGAAGAGACGCAGGTTCCTGAAAGCCACATTTTTCTGTTTTCTTCACTGTGGTGTTCTGGTAGTCACCACTAGCTATTATATGTATTACGGTAAGACACATATACTAGAGGTACATGGGTAACTCCCTGCCTGCTGGCTCCGCCCAGTAGGCGGCGTATAAATGTGTGTGCGCGCCGGTGCTGCAGCCATTCTGGTTCCAGCTACAGGAGGCACCACATCTTTGCTCAATAAAGCCTCGGTTATTCCACGACTCCCGTCTTTGCGGTAATTGATAGTGCATCAGGTGTAACATTGAATGAGTTCATTCGGCACAAATAAAAGGCCATTCGGCCCATTCTGCCTGTGTCAAGTCTTGCAGAGAGATAACCAATTATTCCAGCACTTATACTCTTTCCTGGTATCTCTGCATGTTTTCCTGTTCGAAAGTTTAAAAATTCATTTACGGGACGTGGGCGACTCTATATTGCCCATCCCATTTGCCCTTTCGAAGGTGGTGGTGAGCTTCCTTCTTGAACCGCTGCAGTCCCTGAGGGGTAGGTACACTCACTGTGCTGTTAGGGAGGGAGCTCCAGGATGTTGGCCCAGCCACAGTGAAGGAACGGCGATATCCAAGTCAGGATGGTGAGTGACTTGGAGGGGAACCTCCAGGAGGTGGGGTTCCCAGGTATCTGCTGCTCGTAGTGGCCGTGGGTTTGAAAGGCGCCTTGGTGTTTTCCTGCAGGGCATCCTGTTGATGGTACACATGGTTGCTACTGTGCGTGTCAGTGGTGAAGGGAGTGAATGTTTGTGGAAGGGGTGTCAATCAAGCAGGAAGCTTTGTCCTGGATGGTGTTAAGCTTCTGGAGTGTTGTTGGAGCTGCACTCATCCAGCCAAGTGGAGAGTATTCCATTACACTCCTGACTTGTGCCTTGTAGATGGTGGACAGGCTTTGGGGAGTCAGCAGGTGAGCTATTTACCACAAGATTCCTAGAGCTGAATTCTCCATTGGCGGGATCCTCTGTTTTGCTGGCAGCACATTCACACCCGCGGATTTCCCAACAGCGTGGGGGTGCCCACAATAGGAAACCCCATTGGCCGACTGCCAGACAGGGCATCCCTCTGTCAGCAGGGCTGTGCCGCACCAGAAAATGGATTCGGCAGGATGGAGGATCCCGCCCCTAGCCTTTCACAGAATCCCTTTAATCATAGAATTTCTACAGTGCAGAAGGAGGCCATTCAGCCCATCAAGTCTGCAATGACCCTCCAAAAGAGCACCCTGCCGAGGACCATTCACCTGCTCTATAGCCGTAACCCCTAACCTAACCTTTGGACACTCGCAGACAATTGACCATGGCTAATCCACCTAACCTGTATATCTTTGGACTGTGGGGGGAAAATGGAGCACCAGGAGGAAACCCACGGGAGAACGTGCAAACTCCATACAGTCACCCAAGGCCAGAATTGAACCCATGTCCCTGGCGCTGTAAGGCAGCAGTGCTAACCACTGCACCACCGTGCTGTTTTAACCTGCTCTTGTAGCAACAGTATTTATATGGCTAGCCCAGTTTAATTTTTGGTCAACAATAACCTCCAGGATGTTGATTGTGGGGGATTCAGCGAATGTAATGCCATTGATCATCAAGGACCAATGAATAGATTCCCTCTTGTTGGTGATGGTCATTGCCTTGCACTTTTGTGGCACGGTTGTAACTTGCCACTTGTCAGCCCAAACCTGGATATTGTCCAGGTCTTGCTGCATTTGGACTGCTTCATTATCTGAAAAGTCACGAATGGCGCTGAACATTGTGCAGTCATCCGCAAACATCCCCACTTCGGACCTTATGATGGCCGGAAGGTTATATTCAATTCACTTTTGTAAGTTAAGATTGAATCTGCTTCCAACATCATTTCACATATTGCATTTCTGACGACTCTTTCTGTAAAAAATAATTATCCTCCTGTCCCTTCTGGCTTTGTTGTCATTTAGCATTGTTATGTCAACACGGCTCAATCAGGGCACCGAATGGATGAGTTGACCCCCACACCAGGGCTTCAACCCCAAATCCAAGGCTAACGCTCCAGTGCAGGACTGAGGGGGTGCCACACTGCCAGAGGCACTGTCTTTTAGATAGGACACTAAGCTGAAGTCCTGTCCGCCATCTCATGTGGGTGTCGAAGATTCCGTGGCAGCATTTCGAAGACGAGGATGGGGAGTCATTCCCAGTGTCCTGACCAATATTTATCCCGCAAACCTGCACCACAAAACCAGGTTAGGTGGTCATGATGACATTGCTGTTTGCGGGATCTTACTGTGCACGACTGGCTGCCGCTTTTCCGATGACCGTGCCTACATTTCAAGGAGGTAGTTGATTGGATGAAAATCGCTTTGAGGCGTCCAATGCTCATGAAAAAAAAGGCAAGTTTTTTTTGATAATTAAGTCCTCAGGCAACCATTGCCAATAGAGGCCCTGCCCAATCAGATATTGATCAGGGGCCAGTCTTGGCTCAGCCACTCACGGCTCAGCCACTAGCAGAGGGCTCAGGACCAGGAGCAGGCCATTCAGCCCTCGAAGCCTTCTCTGCCACTCAATAATGTGATGGCTGACCCTGCTATGGTCTCCGCTCCACTTCCCTGTCTCCCCTTTGACTCCCTTGTCTATCAACCATCTGTCTGATTCGGTCTTGAATAAATTCAATGTCCCAGCCTCCACTGCCCACTGGGGAAGCAAATTCCAGAGACGTTTCCCCACTGAGAGAATCACCTCTGCCGTAAACTATGCCCCCTTGTTCCAGCCTCCCTCACAAGTGGAAACATCTCCCCGGTATCTGCCCCAATCAGTCTCCCCCCCCCCACCCCCCTTCCCCCCCATGCCTTGGTCAGGTGAACTCTGTATTGATTCATAAGTTCATAATGGGGGGCGGGGGGCACGGTGGCACAGGGGCTAGCACTGTTGCTTCACAGCTCCAGGGTCTCAGGTTCGATTCCCAGCTTGGGCCACTGTCTGTGCAGAGTCTGCCCGTTCTCCCCGTGTCTGTGTGAGTTTCCTCTGGGTGCTCCGGTTTCCTCCCACAAGTCCCGAAAGATGTGCTGTTAGGTGAATTGGACATTCTAAATTCTCCCTCAGTGTACCCGAACAGGCGCCGGAATGTGGCAACTAGGGGCTTTTCACAGTAACTTCATTGCAGTGTTAATGTAAGCCTACTTGTGACACTAATAAAGCTTATTATTATTAGTGTTATCTCATCCTGGTCTTAACTCCACCGTCCTGCCCGTTCCCCATAACCCTCCAACCCATTGTCAATTAAAAATCTGTCTAACTCCTCCTTAAATTTCCTCACTGTCACTGTATCCAGCGCACACTGGGGTAGCAAATTCCACAGATTCACAACCCTTTGAGTGTATTTTCTCCTCAACTCTGTTTTAAATCTGCTTACCTCTTATCCTAAGTCTACGACTTCTCTTTTACACTGCCTCACAACAGGAAACATCCACTCCACGTCTACTTTACCCATACTGTTTATCATCTTGTATACCCCAATTTGATCCCCCCTCATTCTTTTAAACTCTGCAGTGTATAGGCCTAAACTGTGCATCTTATAGAATTATAGAATTTACAGTGCAGAAGGAGGCCATTTGGCCCATCGAGTCTGCACCGGCTCTTGGAAAGAACACCCTACCCAACCCCACACCTCCACCCTATCCCCATAACCCTGTAACCCCACCCAACACTAAAGGCAATTTTGGACACTAAGGGCAATTTAGCATGGCCTCCACCTAACCTGCACATCTTTGGACTGTGGGAGGAAACCGGAGCACCCGGAGGAAACCCACGCACACACTGGGAGGATGTGCAGACTCCGCACAGACAGTGACCCAAGCCGGAATTGAACCTGGGACCCTGGAGCTGTGAAGCAATTGTGCTATACACAAGGCTACCGTGCTGCCCTCTCTCCTCATACGACAAATCCCTCCTCTCTGGAATCAACCCAGCGAGCCTCCTCTGAACTCCCTCCAATGCCACTACATCTTTCCTCAAATAAGAGGGCCTAAACTGTGCACAATACTCCAGATGTGGTCTCACCACTGCTTTGTATAGTTGCAACAACACTTCCTTACCTTTATACTCAATTCTTTTAGCTATAAATGCCAAAATTCCATTTGCTTCCTTTATTATCTGCTGCACCTGCAGGCTAGTTTTCTGTGACTTGTGCATGGGGACACCCAGACCCCTCGGAGCACCCCAAATACCCTCCCCATTTAGATAATAAGTTGCCTTCTCATTTTTCCAACCAAAATGCATGACCTGACACTTATCCACGTTAAACTCCATGTGCCACATTTTGACCCACTCTCCTAACCTATCTATATCCTGTTGTAAGGTTCCTATTTCCTCACTGCAGCTTACTGTTCCACCTATTTTTGTGTCGTCTGCAAATCTGGCTATAGATCCTTCTATCCCTGTGTCCAAGACATTTATTTAGCTTGTAAATAGCTGGGGCCCAAGGACCGAATCCTGTGGCACCCCACGAGTTACATCTTGCCATCCAGCGAAAGACCCATTTCTCCCGACTCTGCCTCCTGCCTGTCAGCTAGCCTTCCATCCAAGCTAATAAATTATCCCAACCCCATGTGATCTCACCTTGTGAATTAACCTTCTGTGCGGTGACCTTATCAAATGCCTTCCGGAAGTCCCGATATAGTACATCTACAGGATTCCCATTATCCACTTTGCTTGTGACATCTTCGAAGAACACTAGCAAATTAGTCAAACATGATTTGCCCTTCGCAAAGCCATGCTGACTCTGTTGAAGAGCACTTTGGCTTTCCAAATATCCTGATATTACTTCCTTGATAATTGATTCTAACAATTTCCCAACAACAGATGTTAAACAAACTGGTCTGTAATTTCCCACATTCTGCCTCCCTTTTTGAATAAAGGTGTTACATTAGCATTTTTCCAATCCACTGGAACCTTTCCCATGTCCAGGGAATTTTAGAATATTATAACCAATGGATCCACTATCTCTGCTGCCCCTTCATTTAATATCCTAGGATGTAGTCCGTCAGGCCCGGAGGACTGATCTGCCCTCAATCCCAAGAGTTTGTTGAGTACCATCTCCCTATTGATGTTGGTTGTTCAGAGTTCCTCCCTTTTTATTACCTCTGAAAGTTCCTCCATTTGTATTAGCTCTGATTCATCAAGCAACAATTCATAAGAAATGTATTTAAATTGTTTTCTTATTTGGAAAGATTCCTTTATTAGTCTGCAGCTCGGCCTCCAGTTCTGTCTGCAGCTCGGCCTCCAGTTCTGTCTGCAGCTCGGCCTCCAGTTCGGTCTGCAGCTCGGCCTCCAGTTCGGTCTGCAGCTCGGCCTCCAGTTCTGTCTGCAGCTCGGCCTCCAGTTCTGTCTGCAGCTCGGCCTCCAGTTCCGTCTGCAGCTCGGCCTCCAGTTCAGTCTGCAGCTCGGCCTCCAGTTCCGTCTGCAGTTCGGCCTCCAGTTCAGTCTGCAGCTCGGCCTCCAGTACCGTCTGCAGCTCAGGCTCCAGTTCTGTCTGCAGCTCGGCCTCCAGTTCCATCTGCAGCTCGGCCTCCAGTACCGTCTGCAGCTCCGCGTCCAGTTTCGTCTGCAGCTCGGCCTCCAGTTCCGTCTGCAGCTCGGCCTCCAGTTCCGTCTGCAGCTCGGCCTCCAGTTCGGTCTGCAGCTCGGCCTCCAGTTCCGTCTGCAGCTCGGCCTCCAGTTCCGTCTGCAGCTCGGCCTCCAGTACCGTCTGCAGCTCGGCCTCCAGTTCCGTCTGCAGCTCGGCCTCCAGTTCCGTCTGCAGCTCGGCCTCCAGTTCGGTCTGCAGCTCGGTCTCCCGTTCTGTCTGCAGCTCGGCCTCCAGTTCTGTCTGCAGCTCAGCCACCTGTTTGGTCTGCAGCTCGGCCTCCAGTTCCGTCTGCAGCTCAGGCTCCAGTTCTGTCTGCAGCTCGGCCTCCAGTTCGGTCTGCAGCTCGGCCTCCAGTTCGGTCTGCAGCTCGGCCTCCAGTTCCGTCTGCAGTTCGGCCTCCAGTACCGTCTGCAGCGCGGCCTCCAGTTCTGTCTGCAGCTCGGTCTCCAGTACCGTCTGCAGCTCGGCCTCCAGTTCGGTCTGCAGCTCGGCCTCCAGTTCGGTCTGCAGCTCGGCCTCCAGTTCGGTCTGCAGCTCGGCCTCCAGTTCGGTCTGCAGCTCGGCCTCCAGTTTCGTCTGCAGCTCGGCCTCCAGTTTCGTCTGCAGCTCGGCCTCCAGTTCTGTCTGCAGCTCGGCCTCCAGTTCTGTCTGCAGCTCGGCCTCCAGTTCTGTCTGCAGCTCGGCCTCCAGTTCTGTCTGCAGCTCGGCCTCCAGTTCAGTCTGCAGCTCGGCCTCCAGTTCCGTCTGCAGCGCGGCCTCCAGTTCAGTCTGCAGCTCGGCCTCCAGTTCCGTCTGCAGTTCGGCCTCCAGTTCAGTCTGCAGCTCGGCCTCCAGTACCGTCTGCAGCTCAGGCTCCAGTTCTGTCTGCAGCTCGGCCTCCAGTTCCATCTGCAGCTCGGCCTCCAGTACCGTCTGCAGCTCGGCCTCCAGTTTCGTCTGCAGCTCGGCCTCCAGTTCCGTCTGCAGCTCGGCCTCCAGTTCCGTCTACAGCTCGGCCTCCAGTTCCGTCTGCAGCTCGGCCTCCAGTTCCGTCTGCAGCTCGGCCTCCAGTTCCGTCTGCAGCTCGGCCTCCAGTACCGTCTGCAGCTCGGCCTCCAGTTCCGTCTGCAGCTCGGCCTCCAGTTCCGTCTGCAGCTCGGCCTCCAGTTCGGTCTGCAGCTCGGTCTCCCGTTCTGTCTGCAGCTCGGCCTCCAGTTCTGTCTGCAGCTCAGCCACCTGTTTGGTCTGCAGCTCGGCCTCCAGTTCCGTCTGCAGCTCAGGCTCCAGTTCTGTCTGCAGCTCGGCCTCCAGTTCGGTCTGCAGCTCGGCCTCCAGTTCGGTCTGCAGCTCGGCCTCCAGTTCCGTCTGCAGTTCGGCCTCCAGTACCGTCTGCAGCGCGGCCTCCAGTTCTGTCTGCAGCTCAGCCACCTGTTTGGTCTGCAGCTCGGCCTCCAGTTCCGTCTGCAGCTCAGGCTCCAGTTCTGTCTGCAGCTCGGCCTCCAGTTCGGTCTGCAGCTCGGCCTCCAGTTCAGTCTGCAGCTCGGCCTCCAGTTCAGTCTGCAGCTCGGCCTCCAGTTTGGTCTGCAGCTCAGGCTCCAGTTTGGTCTGCAACTCAGCCACCTGTTTGGTCTGCAGCTCGGCCTCCAGTTTGTTCTGCAGCTCGGCCTCCAGTTTGGTCTGCAGCTCGGCCTCCAGTTCCGTCTGCAGCTCGGCCTCCAGTTCTGTCTGCAGCTCGGCCTCCAGTTCTGTCTGCAGCTCGGCCTCCAGTACCGTCTGCAGCTCGGCCTCCAGTTCGGTCTGCAGCTCGGCCTCCAGTTCCGTCTGCAGCTCGGCCTCCAGTTCCGTCTGCAGCTCGGCCTCCAGTTCCGTCTGCAGCTCGGCCTCCAGTACCATCTGCAGCGCGGCCTCCAGTTCTGTCTGCAGCTCGGCCTCCAGTTCCGTCTGCAGCTCGGCCTCCAGTTCCGTCTGCAGCTCGGCCTCCAGTACCATCTGCAGCACGGCCTCCAGTTCTGTCTGCAGCTCGGCCTCCAGTACCGGCTGCAGCTCAGCCTCCAGTTCTGTCTGCAGCTCGGCCTCCAGTACCGTCTGCAGCTCGGCCTCCAGTTCGGTCTGCAGCTCGGTCTCCCGTTCTGTCTGCAGCTCGGCCTCCAGTTCGGTCTGCAGCTCGGCCTCCAGTTCGGTCTGCAGCTCGGCCTCCAGTTCGGTCTGCAGCTCGGCCTCCAGTTCGGTCTGCAGCTCGGCCTCCAGTTCCATCTGCAACTCAGCCTCCAGTTCCGTCTGCAGCTCGGCCTCCAGTTCCGTCTGCAGCTCGGCCTCCAGTTCCATCTGCAGCTCGGCCTCCAGTTCCATCTGCAACTCAGCCACCTGTTTGGTCTGCAGCTCAGCCTCCATTTCCATCTGCAACTCAGCCTCCTGTTTGGTCTGCAGCTCGGCCTCCAGTTCAGTCTGCAGCTCGGCCTCCAGTTCGGTCTGCAGCGCGGCCTCCAGTTCCATCTGCAACTCAGCCTCCAGTTCTGTCTGCAACTCAGCCTCCTGTTTGGTCTGCAGCTCAGCCTCCAGTACCGCCTGCAGCTCGGCCTCCAGTTCCGTCTGCAGCTCGGCCTCCAGTTTGGTCTGCAGCTCGGCCTCCAGTTCTGTCTGCAGCTCGGCCTCCAGTTCGGTCTGCAGCTCGGCCTCCAGTTCCATCTGCAACTCAGCCTCCAGTTCCGTCTGCAGCTCGGCCTCCAGTTCCGTCTGCAGCTCGGCCTCCAGTTCAGTCTGCAGCTCGGCCTCCAGTTCGGTCTGCAGCTCGGCCTCCAGTTCAGTCTGCAGC
The DNA here is from genome assembly GCF_047496885.1 of Scyliorhinus torazame. Taxonomy (NCBI): domain Eukaryota; kingdom Metazoa; phylum Chordata; class Chondrichthyes; order Carcharhiniformes; family Scyliorhinidae; genus Scyliorhinus; species Scyliorhinus torazame. The sequence goes on from NC_092720.1 coordinate 204,728,196, forward strand.
TCGGCCTCCAGTTCGGTCTGCAGCGCGGCCTCCAGTTCCGTCTGCAGCTCGGCCTCCAGTTCAGTCTGCAGCTCGGCCTCCAGTTCCATCTGCAACTCAGCCTCCAGTTCCGTCTGCAGCTCGGCCTCCAGTTCCGTCTGCAGCTCGGCCTCCAGTTCAGTCTGCAGCTCGGCCTCCAGTTCCGTCTGCAGCTCGGCCTCCAGTTCTGTCTGCAGCTCGGCCTCCAGTTCCATCTGCAGCTCGGCCTCCAGTTCCGTCTGCAGCTCAGCCTCCAGTTCCGTCTGCAGCTCAGCCTCCAGTTCCGTCTGCAGCTCGGCCTCCAGTTCCATCTGCAACTCAGCCACCTGTTTGGTCTGCAGCTCAGCCTCCATTTCCATCTGCAGCTCAGCCACCTGTTTGTTCCGCAGCTCGGCCTCCAGTTCCGTCTGCAGCTCGGCCTCCAGTTCCGTCTGCAGCTCGGCCTCCAGTTCTGTCTGCAGCTCGGCCTCCAGTTCGGTCTGCAGCTCGGCCTCCTGTTCCGTCTGCAGCTCGGCCTCCAGTACCGTCTGCAGCTCGGCCTCCAGTTCCGTCTGCAACTCAGCCTCCAGTTCGGTCTGCAGCTCGGCCTCCAGTTCCGTCTGCAGCTCGGCCTCCAGTTCCGTCTGCAGCTCGGCCTCCAGTTCCATCTGCAGCTCGGCCTCCTGTTTGGTCTGCAGCTCGGCCTCCAGTTCCGTCTGCAACTCAGCCTCCAGTTCTGTCTGCAGCTCGGTCTCCAGTTCGGTCTGCAGCTCGGCCTCCAGTTCCGTCTGCAGCTCGGCCTCCAGTTCGGTCCGCAGCTCGGCCTCCAGTTCCGTCTGCAGCTCGGCCTCCAGTTCCGTCTGCAGCTCGGCCTCCAGTTCTGTCTGCAGCTCGGCCTCCAGTTCGGTCTGCAGCTCGGCCTCCTGTTCCGTCTGCAGCTCGGCCTCCAGTACCGTCTGCAGCTCGGCCTCCAGTTCCGTCTGCAACTCAGCCTCCAGTTCGGTCTGCAGCTCGGCCTCCAGTTCCGTCTGCAGCTCGGCCTCCAGTTCCGTCTGCAGCTCGGCCTCCAGTTCCATCTGCAGCTCGGCCTCCTGTTTGGTCTGCAGCTCGGCCTCCAGTTCCGTCTGCAACTCAGCCTCCAGTTCTGTCTGCAGCTCGGTCTCCAGTTCGGTCTGCAGCTCGGCCTCCAGTTCCGTCTGCAGCTCGGCCTCCAGTTCGGTCTGCAGCTCGGCCTCCAGTTCCATCTGCAGCTCGGCCTCCAGTTCGGTCTGCAGCGCGGCCTCCAGTTCCGTCTGCAACTCAGCCTCCAGTTCTGTCTGCAGCTCGGCCTCCAGTTCCGTCTGCAGCTCGGCCTCCAGTACCGTCTGCAGCTCGGCCTCCAGTTTTGTCTGCAGCTCGGCCTCCAGTTCCGTCTGCAGCTCGGCCTCCAGTTCCGTCTGCAGCTCGGCCTCCAGTTCTGTCTGCAGCTCGGCCTCCAGTTCGGTCTGCAGCTCGGCCTCCAGTTCCGTCTGCAACTCAGCCACCTGTTTGGTCTGCAGCTCAGCCTCCAGTTTTGTCTGCAGCTCGGCCTCCAGTTCCGTCTGCAGCTCGGCCTCCAGTTCCGTCTGCAACTCAGCCTCCTGTTCGGTCTGCAGCTCGGCCTCCAGTACCGTCTGCAGCTCGGCCTCCAGTTCCGTCTGCAACTCAGCCTCCGGTTCGGTCTGCAGCTCGGCCTCCAGTACCGTCTGCAGCTCGGCCTCCAGTACCGTCTGCAGCTCGGCCTCCAGTTCCATCTGCAGCTCGGCCTCCAGTTCGGTCTGCAGCGCGGCCTCCAGTTCCGTCTGCAACTCAGCCTCCAGTTCTGTCTGCAGCTCGGTCTCCAGTTCGGTCTGCAGCTCGGCCTCCAGTTCCGTCTGCAGCTCGGCCTCCAGTTCCGTCTGCAACTCAGCCTCCAGTTCGGTCTGCAGCTCGGCCTCCAGTTCCGTCTGCAGCTCGGCCTCCAGTTCCATCTGCAACTCAGCCTCCAGTTCCGTCTGCAGCTCGGCCTCCAGTTCCGTCTGCAGCTCGGCCTCCAGTTCAGTCTGCAGCTCGGCCTCCAGTTCCGTCTGCAGCTCGGCCTCCAGTTCTGTCTGCAGCTCGGCCTCCAGTTCCATCTGCAGCTCGGCCTCCAGTTCCGTCTGCAGCTCAGCCTCCAGTTCCGTCTGCAGCTCAGCCTCCAGTTCCGTCTGCAGCTCGGCCTCCAGTTCCATCTGCAACTCAGCCACCTGTTTGGTCTGCAGCTCAGCCTCCATTTCCATCTGCAGCTCAGCCACCTGTTTGTTCCGCAGCTCGGCCTCCAGTTCCGTCTGCAGCTCGGCCTCCAGTTCCGTCTGCAGCTCGGCCTCCAGTTCTGTCTGCAGCTCGGCCTCCAGTTCGGTCTGCAGCTCGGCCTCCTGTTCCGTCTGCAGCTCGGCCTCCAGTACCGTCTGCAGCTCGGCCTCCAGTTCCGTCTGCAACTCAGCCTCCAGTTCGGTCTGCAGCTCGGCCTCCAGTTCCGTCTGCAGCTCGGCCTCCAGTTCCGTCTGCAGCTCGGCCTCCAGTTCCATCTGCAGCTCGGCCTCCTGTTTGGTCTGCAGCTCGGCCTCCAGTTCCGTCTGCAACTCAGCCTCCAGTTCTGTCTGCAGCTCGGTCTCCAGTTCGGTCTGCAGCTCGGCCTCCAGTTCCGTCTGCAGCTCGGCCTCCAGTTCGGTCTGCAGCTCGGCCTCCAGTTCCATCTGCAGCTCGGCCTCCAGTTCGGTCTGCAGCGCGGCCTCCAGTTCCGTCTGCAACTCAGCCTCCAGTTCTGTCTGCAGCTCGGCCTCCAGTTCCGTCTGCAGCTCGGCCTCCAGTACCGTCTGCAGCTCGGCCTCCAGTTTTGTCTGCAGTTCGGCCTCCAGTTCCGTCTGCAGCTCGGCCTCCAGTTCCGTCTGCAGCTCGGCCTCCAGTTCTGTCTGCAGCTCGGCCTCCAGTTCGGTCTGCAGCTCGGCCTCCAGTTCCGTCTGCAACTCAGCCACCTGTTTGGTCTGCAGCTCAGCCTCCAGTTTTGTCTGCAGCTCGGCCTCCAGTTCCGTCTGCAGCTCGGCCTCCAGTTCCGTCTGCAACTCAGCCTCCTGTTCGGTCTGCAGCTCGGCCTCCAGTACCGTCTGCAGCTCGGCCTCCAGTTCCGTCTGCAACTCAGCCTCCGGTTCGGTCTGCAGCTCGGCCTCCAGTACCGTCTGCAGCTCGGCCTCCAGTACCGTCTGCAGCTCGGCCTCCAGTTCCATCTGCAGCTCGGCCTCCAGTTCGGTCTGCAGCGCGGCCTCCAGTTCCGTCTGCAACTCAGCCTCCAGTTCTGTCTGCAGCTCGGTCTCCAGTTCGGTCTGCAGCTCGGCCTCCAGTTCCGTCTGCAGCTCGGCCTCCAGTTCCGCCTGCAACTCAGCCTCCAGTTCGGTCTGCAGCTCGGCCTCCAGTTCCGTCTGCAGCTCGGCCTCCAGTACCGTCTGCAGCTCGGCCTCCAGTTCCGTCTGCAACTCAGCCTCCTGTTCGGTCTGCAGCTCGGCCTCCAGTACCGTCTGCAGCTCGGCCTCCAGTTCCGTCTGCAGCTCGGCCTCCAGTTTGGTCTGCAGCACGGCCTCCAGTTCAGTCTGCAACTCGGCATCCAGTTCCATCTTGTTTCCCATCCCTAATTTCCCTTCCATCTGAGAGGCTTTCTCGGCCATTTCAGAGGGCAGTTAAGAGTCAACCGCATTGTTTTGGGTCTGGAGCCGTGTGTCAGCCAGACTGCTTAAGAGAGGCATGAGTGAACCTGATGGTATTTTCACAACAATTCCAATGACAGTTTTGTGGCCACAATTACTGAGGCTATCTTTCCAATCCTAGATTAATTGAATTTCCTTTCCAGTCGCCCTCTGAGTCGGATTGGAACCCGTGTCCCCAGAGCAGTCACACAAGCCTCTGGATTACTGATCTAGTGACACCATCAATTACCCCACTGTCTCCATAATTACTGACTAAGGTCTCACAACAGCAGCAAGACATGGGACATTACTGAAGGAGGTTTTGAACATATCAACATCGTCAGAGGAGTGTCGAGTACCGTGCATTGACAAAAGATTGGGTGTCTTGTAAAATATTTGCTTTGGCTCGCCTTTGATAGGACATATGATCCTTCCCTATCAGAAGTGTCCAGGAAACCTATCCCCTCACTGATATACTGCAGTATCTGCAGCTCAGCCTCCAGTTCCATCTGCAGCTCGGCCTCCAGTACCGGCTGCAGCTCGGCCTCCAGTTCCGTCTGCAGCTCGGCCTCCAGTACCGTCTGCAGCTCGGCCTCCAGTACCGTCTGCAGCTCGGCCTCCAGTTCCGTCTGCAGCTCGGCCTCCAGTTCCGTCTGCAGCTCGGCCTCCAGTTTGGTCTGCAGCTCGGCCTCCAGTTCCGTCTGCAGCTCGGCCTCCAGTTCCGTCTGCAGCTCGGCCTCCAGTTTGGTCTGCAGCTCGGCCTCCAGTTCCGTCTGCAGCTCGGCCTCCAGTTCCGTCTGCAGCTCAGCCTCCAGTTCCATCTGCAGCTCGGCCTCCAGTACCGTCTGCAGCTCGGCCTCCAGTACCGTCTGCAGCTCGGCCTCCAGTTCCGTCTGCAGCTCGGCCTCCAGTTCCGTCTGCAGCTCGGCCTCCAGTTTGGTCTGCAGCTCGGCCTCCAGTTCCGTCTGCAGCTCGGCCTCCAGTTCCGTCTGCAGCTCGGCCTCCAGTTCCGTCTGCAGCTCGGCCTCCAGTTCCGTCTGCAGCGCGGCCTCCAGTTCGGTCTGCAGCTCGGCCTCCATTTCCGTCTGCAGCTCAGCCTCCAGTTCCATCTGCAACTCAGCCACCTGTTTGGTCTGCAGCTCAGCCTCCAGTTCTGTCTGCAGCTCGGCCTCCAGTTCAGTCTGCAGCTCGGCCTCCAGTTCGGTCTGCAGCTCGGCCTCCAGTTCCATCTGCAACTCAGCCTCCAGTTCCGTCTGCAGCTCGGCCTCCAGTTCAGTCTGCAGCTCGGCCTCCAGTTCAGTCTGCAACTCAGCCTCCAGTTCCATCTGCAACTCAGCCTCCAGTTCCGTCTGCAGCTCGGCCTCCAGTTCCGTCTGCAGCTCGGCCTCCAGTTCGGTCTGCAGCACGGCCTCCAGTTCAGTCTGCAACTCGGCATCCAGTTCCATCTTGTTTCCCATCCCTAATTTCCCTTCCATCTGAGAGGCTTTCTCGGCCATTTCAGAGGGCAGTTAAGAGTCAACCGCATTGTTTTGGGTCTGGAGCCGTGTGTCAGCCAGACTGCTTAAGAGAGGCATGAGTGAACCTGATGGTATTTTCACAACAATTCCAATGACAGTTTTGTGGCCACAATTACTGAGGCTATCTTTCCAATCCTAGATTAATTGAATTTCCTTTCCAGTCGCCCTCTGAGTCGGATTGGAACCCGTGTCCCCAGAGCAGTCACACAAGCCTCTGGATTACTGATCTAGTGACACCATCAATTACCCCACTGTCTCCATAATTACTGACTAAGGTCTCACAACAGCAGCAAGACATGGGACATTACTGAAGGAGGTTTTGAACATATCAACATCGTCAGAGGAGTGTCGAGTACCGTGCATTGACAAAAGATTGGGTGTCTTGTAAAATATTTGCTTTGGCTCGCCTTTGATAGGACATATGTTCCTTCCCTATCAGAAGTGTCCAGGAAACCTATCCCCTCACTGATATACTGCAGTATCTGCAGCTCAGCCTCCAGTTCCATCTGCAGCTCGGCCTCCAGTACCGGCTGCAGCTCGGCCTCCAGTTCCGTCTGCAGCTCGGCCTCCAGTACCGTCTGCAGCTCGGCCTCCAGTTCCGTCTGCAGCTCGGCCTCCAGTTCCGTCTGCAGCTCGGCCTCCAGTTCGGTCTGCAGCTCGGCCTCCAGTTCCGTCTGCAGCTCGGCCTCCAGTTCCGCCTGCAGCTCGGCCTCCAGTTCCGTCTGCAGCTCGGCCTCCAGTTCGGTCTGCAGCTCGGCCTCCAGTTCTGTCTGCAGCTCGGCCTCCAGTTCCATCTGCAGCTCAGGCTCCAGTTCCATCTGCAGCTCGGCCTCCAGTTCCATCTGCAGCACGGCCTCCAGTTCCATCTGCAGCTCGGCCTCCAGTTCCGTCTGCAGCTCGGCCTCCAGTTCCATCTGCAGCTCGGCCTCCAGTTCCATCTGCAGCTCGGCCTCCAGTTCCGTCTGCAGCGCGGCCTCCAGTACCGGCTGCAGCTCGGCCTCCAGTTCCATCTGCAGCTCGGCCTCCAGTTCCGTCTGCAGCTCGGCCTCCAGTTCCGTCTGCAGCTCGGCCTCCAGTTCCGTCTGCAGCTCGGCCTCCAGTACCGGCTGCAGCTCGGCCTCCAGTTCCATCTGCAGCTCGGCCTCCAGTTCCGTCTGCAGCTCGGCCTCCAGTTTGGTCTGCAGCTCGGCCTCCAGTTCCGTCTGCAGCTCGGCCTCCAGTTCCGTCTGCAGCTCAGCCTCCAGTTCCATCTGCAGCTCGGCCTCCAGTACCGTCTGCAGCTCGGCCTCCAGTACCGTCTGCAGCTCGGCCTCCAGTTCCGTCTGCAGCTCGGCCTCCAGTTCCGTCTGCAGCTCGGCCTCCAGTTTGGTCTGCAGCTCGGCCTCCAGTTCCGTCTGCAGCTCGGCCTCCAGTTCCGTCTGCAGCTCGGCCTCCAGTTCCGTCTGCAGCGCGGCCTCCAGTTCCGTCTGCAACTCAGCCACCTGTTTGGTCTGCAGCTCAGCCTCCAGTTCTGTCTGCAGCTCGGCCTCCAGTTCAGTCTGCAGCTCGGCCTCCAGTTCCGTCTGCAGCTCGGCCTCCAGTTCCATCTGCAACTCAGCCTCCAGTTCCGTCTGCAGCTCGGCCTCCAATTCGGTCTGCAGCTCGGCCTCCAGTTCAGTCTGCAACTCAGCCTCCAGTTCCATCTGCAACTCAGCCTCCAGTTCCGTCTGCAGCTCGGCCTCCAGTTCCGTCTGCAGCTCGGCCTCCAGTTCCGTCTGCAGCTCGGCCTCCAGTTCGGTCTGCAGCTCGGCCTCCAGTTCGGTCTGCAGCTCGGCCTCCAGTTCCGTCTGCAACTCAGCCTCCAGTTCCATCTGCAACTCAGCCTCCAGTTCCGTCTGCAGCTCGGCCTCCAGTTCCGTCTGCAGCTCGGCCTCCAGTTCGGTCTGCAGCTCGGCCTCCAGTTCCTTCTGCAACTCAGCCTCCAGTTCGGTCTGCAGCTCGGCCTCCAGTTCAGTCTGCAGCTCGGCCTCCAGTTCCATCTGCAACTCAGCCTCCAGTTCGGTCTGCAGCTCGGCCTCCAGTTGAGTCTGCAGCTCGGCCTCCAGTTCGGTCTGCAGCTCGGCCTCCAGTTCAGTCTGCAGCGCGGCCTCCAGTTCGGTCTGCAGCTCGGCCTCCAGTTCAGTCTGCAGCGCGGCCTCCAGTTCAGTCTGCAGCTCGGCCTCCAGTTCGGTCTGCAGCTCGGCCTCCAGTTCCGTCTGCAGCTCGGCCTCCAGTTCTGTCTGCAGCTCGGCCTCCAGTTCCGTCTGCAGCTCGGCCTCCAGTTCTGTCTGCAGCTCGGCCTCCAGTTCGGTCTGCAGCTCGACCTCCAGTTCTGTCTGCAGCTCGGCCTCCAGTTCGGTCTGCAGCTCGGCCTCCAGTTCCATCTGCAACTCTGCCTCCAGTTCCGTCTGCAGCTCGGCCTCCAGTTCCGTCTGCAGCTCGGCCTCCAGTTCCGTCTGCAGCTCGGCCTCCAGTTCCGTCTGCAGCTCGGCCTCCAGTTCCGTCTGCAGCTCGGCCTCCAGTTCAGTCTGCAGCGCGGCCTCCAGTTCGGTCTGCAGCTCGGCCTCCAGTTCAGTCTGCAGCTCGGCCTCCAGTTCAGTCTGCAGCTCGGCCTCCAGTTCGGTCTGCAGCTCGGCCTCCAGTTCTGTCTGCAGCTCGGCCTCCAGTTCTGTCTGCAGCGCGGCCTCCAGTTCAGTCTGCAGCTCGGCCTCCAGTTCGGTCTGCAGCTCGGCCTCCAGTTCGGTCTGCAGCTCGGCCTCCAGATCGGTCTGCAGCTCGGCCTCCAGATCGGTCTGCAGCTCGGCCTCCAGTTCCATCTGCAACTCAGCCTCCAGTTCCGTCTGCAGCTCAGCCTCCAGTTCCGTCTGCAGCTCGGCCTCCAGTTCCATCTGCAACTCAGCCACCTGTTTGGTCTGCAGCTCAGCCTCCATTTCCATCTGCAACTCAGCCTCCTGTTTGGTCTGCAGCTCGGCCTCCAGTTTTGTCTGCAGCTCGGCCTCCAGTTCGGTCTGCAGCTCGGCCTCCAGTTCCGTCTGCAGCTCGGCCTCCAGTTCAGTCTGCAGCTCAGCCTCCAGTTCCATCTGCAGCTCAGCCACCTGTTTGTTCCGCAGCTCGGCCTCCAGTTTTGTCTGCAGCTCGGCCTCCAGTTTGGTCTGCAGCTCAGCCTCCATTGTCATCTGCAACTCAGCCTCCTGTTCGGTCTGCAGCTCGGCCTCCAGTACCGTCTGCAGCTCGGCCTCCAGTTTTGTCTGCAGCTCGGCCTCCAGTACCGTCTGCAGCTCGGCCTCCACTTCCGTCTGCAGCTCGGCCTCCAGTTCTGTCTGCAGCTCGGCCTCCAGTTCGGTCTGCAGCTCGGCCTCCAGTTCCGTCTGCAACTCAGCCTCCTGTTCGGTCTGCAGCTCGGCCTCCAGTACCGTCTGCAGCTCGGCCTCCAGTTCCGTCTGCAACTCAGCCTCCGGTTCGGTCTGCAGCTCGGCCTCCAGTACCGTCTGCAGCTCGGCCTCCAGTACCGTCTGCAGCTCGGCCTCCAGTTCCATCTGCAGCTCGGCCTCCAGTTCGGTCTGCAGCGCGGCCTCCAGTTCCGTCTGCAACTCAGCCTCCAGTTCTGTCTGCAGCTCGGTCTCCAGTTCGGTCTGCAGCTCGGCCTCCAGTTCCGTCTGCAGCTCGGCCTCCAGTTCCGTCTGCAACTCAGCCTCCAGTTCGGTCTGCAGCTCGGCCTCCAGTTCCGTCTGCAGCTCGGCCTCCAGTACCGTTTGCAGCTCGGCCTCCAGTTCCGTCTGCAACTCAGCCTCCTGTTCGGTCTGCAGCTCGGCCTCCAGTACCGTCTGCAGCTCGGCCTCCAGTTCCGTCTGCAGCTCGGCCTCCAGTTTGGTCTGCAGCACGGCCTCCAGTTCAGTCTGCAACTCGGCATCCAGTTCCATCTTGTTTCCCATCCCTAATTTCCCTTCCATCTGAGAGGCTTTCTCGGCCATTTCAGAGGGCAGTTAAGAGTCAACCGCATTGTTTTGGGTCTGGAGCCGTGTGTCAGCCAGACTGCTTAAGAGAGGCATGAGTGAACCTGATGGTATTTTCACAACAATTCCAATGACAGTTTTGTGGCCACAATTACTGAGGCTATCTTTCCAATCCTAGATTAATTGAATTTCCTTTCCAGTCGCCCTCTGAGTCGGATTGGAACCCGTGTCCCCAGAGCAGTCACACAAGCCTCTGGATTACTGATCTAGTGACACCATCAATTACCCCACTGTCTCCATAATTACTGACTAAGGTCTCACAACAGCAGCAAGACATGGGACATTACTGAAGGAGGTTTTGAACATATCAACATCGTCAGAGGAGTGTCGAGTACCGTGCATTGACAAAAGATTGGGTGTCTTGTAAAATATTTGCTTTGGCTCGCCTTTGATAGGACATATGTTCCTTCCCTATCAGAAGTGTCCAGGAAACCTATCCCCTCACTGATATACTGCAGTATCTGCAGCTCAGCCTCCAGTTCCGTCTGCAGCTCGGCCTCCAGTACCGTCTGCAGCTCGGCCTCCAGTTCCGTCTGCAGCTCGGCCTCCAGTTCCGTCTGCAGCTCGGCCTCCAGTTCGGTCTGCAGCTCGGCCTCCAGTTCCGTCTGCAGCTCGGCCTCCAGTTCCGCCTGCAGCTCGGCCTCCAGTTCCGTCTGCAGCTCGGCCTCCAGTTCCATCTGCAGCTCGGCCTCCAGTTCCATCTGCAGCTCGGCCTCCAGTTCCGTCTGCAGCGCGGCCTCCAGTTCCGTCTGCAGCTCGGCCTCCAGTTCTGTCTGCAGCTCGGCCTCCAGTTCTGTCTGCAGCTCGGCCTCCAGTTCCATCTGCAGCTCGGCATCCAGTTCCGTCTGCAGCTCGGCCTCCAGTTCTGTCTGCAGCTCGGCCTCCAGTTCCATCTGCAGCTCGGCCTCCAGTTCCGGCTGCAGCTCGGCCTCCAGTTCCATCTGCAGCTCGGCCTCCAGTTCCGTCTGCAGCTCGGCCTCCAGTTCTGTCTGCAGCTCGGCCTCCAGTTCCGTCTGCAGCTCGGCCTCCAGTACCGGCTGCAGCTCGGCCTCCAGTTCCATCTGCAGCTCGGCCTCCAGTTCTGTCTGCAGCTCGGCCTCCAGTTCCATCTGCAGCTCGGCCTCCAGTTCCATCTGCAGCTCGGCCTCCAGTTCCGTCTGCAGCTCGGCCTCCAGTTCCGTCTGCAGCTCGGCCTCCAGTTTGTTCTGCAGCTCAGGCTCCAGTTCGGTCTGCAGCTCGGTCTCCAGTTCCATCTGCAGCTCGGCCTCCAGTTCTGTCTGCAGCTCGGCCTCCAGTTCGGTCTGCAGCTCGGCCTCCAGTTCGGTCTGCAGCTCGGCCTCCAGTTCCGTCTGCAGCTCGGCCTCCAGTTCCATCTGCAGCTCGGCCTCCAGTACCGGCTGCAGCTCGGCCTCCAGTTCCGTCTGCAGCTCGGCCTCCAGTTCCGTCTGCAGCTCGGCCTCCAGTTCTGTCTGCAGCTCGGCCTCCAGTTCGGTCTGCAGCTCGGCCTCCAGTTCCGTCTGCAGCTCGGCCTCCAGTTCCGTCTGCAGCGCAGCCTCCAGTTCCGTCTGCAGCTCACGCTCCAGTTCCGTCTGCAGCTCGGCCTCCAGTTCCGTCTGCAGCTCGGCCTCCAGTTCCGTCTGCAGCGCGGCCTCCAGTTCCGTCTGCAGCTCGGCCTCCAGTTCGGTCTGCAGCTCGGCCTCCAGTTCGGTCTGCAGCTCGGCCTCCAGTTCCGTCTGCAGCTCGGCCTCCAGTTCCGTCTGCAGCTCGGCCTCCAGTTCCGTCTGCAGCTCGGCCTCCAGTTCCGTCTGCTGCGCGGCCTCCAGTTCCGTCTGCAGCTCGGCCTCCAGTTCGGTCTGCAGCTCGGCCTCCAGTTCCGTCTGCAGCTCGGCCTCCAGTTCGGTCTGCAGCTCGGCCTCCAGTTCGGTCTGCAGCTCGGCCTCCAGTTCGGTCTGCAGCTCGGCCTCCAGTTCGGTCTGCAGCTCGGCCTCCAGTTCCGTCTGCAGCTCGGCCTCCAGTTCTGTCTGCAGCTCGGCCTCCAGTTCCGTCTGCAGCGCGGCCTCCAGTTCCGTCTGCAGCTCAGCCTCCAGTTCTGTCTGCAGCTCAGCCTCCAGTTCGGTCTGCAGCTCGGCCTCCAGTTCCGTCTGCAGCTCAGCCTCCAGTTCCGTCTGCAGCTCAGCCTCCAGTTCGGTCTGCAGCTCGGCCTCCAGTTCCGTCTGCAGCTCAGCCTCCAGTTCGGTCTGCAGCTCAGCCTCCAGATCAATGAATCTGAAGTGAACTTACTGCTGATGTGTTTTCCATTTCTCACACCAGTATCCGAGAGTTGAAACCTGTCGTACCATCTCCAATATGTGTTAATTTACTAATTATTGCTAATTGATCAATATATAATTAACAAATCCTACATCTCCCAATAGGTTATGGCACTGCCAGTCGACTTTACAATACTGATAAAACAATACTGTACTTAAAATACTGATAATACTTGCAGGACTCAATTTTTCCTGTTGGTCGGATACAAAACCTGCTTCCGGCCGTGTTTGGCCTCGGAATGTAGGCCTGAATTCTCTGGCCATTGGGATTCACGTTTGCTGCCAGCAGTGCATCGCTGCCCACGGGATTCCTTGTGGCGTGGGGTGGCTTCAATGGGAAATCGTCATAGAATTTACAGTGCAGAAGGAGGCCATTCGGCCCATCGAATCTGCACCGGCTCTTGGAAAGAGCACCCTACCCTGACTACTCTGACTACAAGGTCAACACCTCTATCCTATCCCCATAACCCAGTAGCCCCACCCAACACTAAGGGCAATTTTGGACACTAAGGGCAATTTATCACGGCCAATGCCCCTAACCTGCACATCTTTGGACTGTGGGAGGAAACCGGAGCACCCGGAGGAAACCCACGCAGACACGGGGAGGACGTGCAGACTCCGCACAGACAGTGACCCAAGCCGGAATCGATCCCGGGACCCTGGAGCTGTGAAGCAATTGTGCTAACCACTATGCTACCGTGCTGCCCACTTCTCATTGACAAGTGGCGGGAAGAGAGAATCCCGCCGGCAGCGAACGGCGCCGCCGAGAAAGGCCCAGCTGGGGGAGAGTAGAATCGGAGATTATTTTTGAAAGTAAATTAAATCTTTTCCCTTCCTGCCGCCTGCTTCTGCGCGATGACGTCAGGACATGTGTCCACGCGCTTCTGAGCCAGTCGCGTGCCCGTCTGAGCAACATAAAACTCTGACCACAGTTTGTAATGATACCAGTCACCGGGTTACCTGCTCCTTCTGCTACCCCAACATGGAACTCAGTTACTGGAGGTCTCATATTTTCTCTGTTAGCCGCAAGGAGAAAAATACGTAGAGGTCACACGTTCAAAGTTCGTAAAAGCATAGTGCAGGGTTTATCATTATAGATGTTGCTTGTGAGTTGAGAGCTGGCTACAAACACTCCACTGGTGGTACTACACGTGACGTTCCAGCAACAGGCAGCATTACTTGAAGACATAACACACCCATTAGCACAAACAACTTTTCCTTTAAACACTTCAACAACAAGCTCAACTAAATCTTCATGACATGACACCATTATATTATCTACACTTATATGCATTAGTAAGACAGTCTCTTTGGAGGACTCCTGCCTCTTAGGTAATATCCGACGTTCAGGAATCTGATACTCCCAGATCTCGGGAGTGTCTTCCTATTCACTTGTTGGTGGTAAAGCTTGAGAAGCGAACCCAGTATCTGGTTCTGTACTGACCATTCTGCAGTGACAGATTCAGTAATGTCCTCTGTAGCAGATCGCAGTTCTGACGTATCACTGTCCATACTTTGCGATGAGAATATTTCTGGTGAAGCCTCTGTACATTTACTTCATGAAGCTGGTTAGAGTGCCGACACCAAACTTGTTCAGCCTGGGGGGGGGGGGGGGGGGTGTAGAATATCGAACCTATCTTTGTTAGGATGATGGCCGGTGTTCAATTGTACCACTCCTAGCTAACACTCGCTCTCCGCGGTTGACGACTCTGCTCTTTGAGTTTTGTTCTCACCAACAATTTGTGCTTGCTGTTGTCGTCTGACAATTTCCAAAGTGTCGAGTGGTATCAAAAGGCCGAATTGCGTTCTCAATTTCGTCTTGAAGTGTAGCATCACTGGTGAGCATTGCACTGTTGCATGTGCAGAGTTTTTATATGACTAACACGTCTTGGTAAAGAGCCTTGATCTCTCCACCCCTTAACTGCGTGTTTGAGTGATTGCACAAATCGTTCGGCCAACCTGTTGGTTGCTGGGTGATACGGAGCAGATTTGATATGTTGAGTACCAATCGCCTTTAAGTAATCTTCGAACTCTGTTGATGTAAACTGAGTTCCATTATCACTTACAAGTTGCCCCAACCTTCCAGACCTTGCGAATAACTCATCGAGTCTCTCAATGTTTTGTTTGGTTGTCGTGGATTTCATGATTGCGACTTCTGGCTATTTTTACACTCGGTACTAATGCCCCTCAATTGGCCCAGCATAGTCTATATGTATTCTCTGCCATGGCCGTGTCGGCCACTCCCACGGACGTAAGGGTTGCAGAGGTGCAGCATTGCCCAATGTAGCACAGGATTGGTATTATCATAGAATTTACAGTGCAGAAGGAGGCCATTCGGCCCATCGAGTCTGCACCGGCTCTTGGAAAGAGCATCCTACCCAAGTTCAGCACCTCCACCCTATCCCCATAACCCAGTAACCCCACCCAACACTAAGGTCAATTTTGGACACTAAGGGCAATTTATCATGACCAATCCACCTAACCCCGCACATCTTTGGGCTGTGGGAGGAAACCGGAGCACCCTGAGGAAACCCACGCAGACACGGGGAGGCTGTGCAGACTCCGCACAGACAGTGACCCAAGCCGGAATCGAACCTGAGACCCTGGAGCTGTGAAGCAATTGTGCTAACCACCATGCTACTGTGCTGCCCATCTTCTCCCATTGTCCACCTTCTCCTCAATTTGGGCATCTAATTCCGGCCACCAAAAATAACCGCGTGCCAATTCCTTCATCCTAACCACACCTTCATGTGCTTCGTGCAGCTGATCAAGGATTCTGTTCCACAGGCAAGGAGGAATTATCACTCAAATACCCCACAGCAGAACTCTACTCTGGACTGTCAACTCAAGTTATCTCATGGTGTAGGGCTTGAGGTCAGGATTCTCCCGATGCATATTTGTGACCGTACCTTTTAAGATCATATCAATAACCTTCCCCATCACTGGATCGGTCCTTGTATAGCTCTGTAAGTGAGATGAAGTCACAGGTACATTGTCCACATCAGAGAGATATAAGGGGCTGGATTCTATGGTTCCTCAGCCGCGATTCTCGGCGGTGTGCCATTTGCTGGCGCCAGGATCTGTTTTCCCGCCGCTTGTCAATGGGATTTCCCATTGGAGTCGCCCCACATTGTCGGGAAACCTGCATGCGGGTGTGCGCTGCCGTCGGGGAAAAAAGAATCCCGATGATTGGAGAATTTAGGCCAAGGTATTTATGAAATCTTCTTCAGATTCTTGTTTGACTTCAGGATCTTGTTTGTGTTGTAACGGCAGTCTGGATAAAACATCCGCATTTGTGAGTTGCTCAGACTTACGATACTGGATATTACAATCATATATCCATAAAGAGACCATCTCTGTAATTGACTAGCTGCTAAAGGAGGACATTTATACGGCCCAAAGATTATAGTTAAGGCTCGATGGTCGAACACAAGTGTAAGATGGCATCCTTACAGGTAATGGGCGAAACATCTTGTGCATAAATGAGGCTCAAATCTTCTTTTTCTAGCTGAGCATAATTTGATTTCTGAGCGAGTTAGTCTTCGTGAGGCAAATGCTATTCGTCGTTCCTCTCCTGAGGGACAACTGCACCAACCCCATAGGGCGAAGTGTCACAACCAAGCTGTAACCCCAGCTTTGGATTGTATTGGATCAATAACTCCGATTTCCTTAAAACCTCTTTGACACTTTGCCTGGCATTTTCACATTCTTTGGTCCAGTGCTTGTCTGACAAAAAACAAAGTGTGTAATGGTTTCAGCCTCGTTGCTAAGTTAGGAATCAATCTGGCATAATTGAGCAATCCTAAAGATGACCTGAACACACGGCCCACTCTACAGGTGTGGCACAGCAGAAATGGAAAAGTATTTTTTAAAGCAAAACAATGTTTATTCTATGAACTCAAGTTAACCTTTTTAAAACACAGTGAACATCTTAGCACCCATCAATTCAAATACAACCCCCAAAGAATACAACACTAAGTAATCCTTAATAACTTCCCAAACAACATCCAGAAGACAGAAGAAACACCTTTTAACAGAAGCACATTAGGTTTACATTCACTACTGAGAACATTTATAACTCTGAATTCACCAAATGATCAAGAGATAGTCTTTTGATGGCAGAGAGAACAGCAGTATACCTGCTCTGTCTGGCTTCAGCTCCAACACTGAAAACAAAACTAAAACACACCCTGCAGCAAACAGCCTAAAACGACAGTAAAAAGCTGACAGACAGCCCAGCTCCATCCACTCGCTGACATCACTGCAGTAATAAACACCCATTTCTTAAAGGTACTCTCACTACAGATACTTATATACACCCCCATTTATAAACACCCATTTTTTAAAGGTACTCTCACATGACACACCTATTTCCTCTGGTGCACCAAATTCCCACTTTGATCCATTTTTAACATCCAAATGAAACAGAAGATGGCTCGGGTGACCATTGCAGCACATGGCCGAGGTCTGGGCCAGACCTGCGCCATGTACAGCAACACCGAGAGCACCTCACAATAATAATAATCTTTATTATTGTCACAAGCCGGCTTACATTAACACTGCAATGAAGTTACTGTGAAAAGACCCTGGTCGCCACATTCAGGCGTTGTTGGGATTCACAGAGGGAGATTTCAGAATGTCCAATTCACCTGACAGCACGTCTTACGGGAGGAAACCGGAGCACCCGGAGGAAACCCACGCAGACACGGGGAGAACGTGCAGACTCCGCACAGACAGTGACCCAACCCGGGAATCGAACCTGGGACCCTGGTGCTGTGAAGCAGAAGTGCTAACCACTGTGCTACTGTGCCGCCCTCCACACACAATGACCAGGTTATTACTCACACTGGAGAGGGAGCGGTGCATCCAAATACCCAGTTTTTAGTTCATTACACCTACTTGCTCCTCCCAGTTTCTAAGCATGTTCTGGTCCCTCTGAACCATAATCCCAACATCTTCAGCCTGTCTGCCCTGACGGTGAAGAGGACAAGGAATCAGTCAGCCCAGATCCTAAAGAAGACGGCTTCGCTTTTACCACGATTTACTTTGGCACGCGTGGCTAGTTCAAACTGGCCACAGATGTTGATCAGGCTGTGCACCGACAACAGGTCTGAGCAGAAGACGGCAACGTTGTCCATGTACGGGGGAGGCTTTAACTTCAGTGTCCTCACTGCCTGGGACCGTCACTCCTCTTATCCCAGAATTCTTCCTGAGTAAAGCAAGTAAGACACAAAAAGGACAGAGGAGAGTGGACAGCCTACCTGGCTCCAGATTTGATCCGAAAGCTCTCTGATTCTCACCCGTTGATTGAAACTACAGTACAGATGTTTGCGTAGAGCAGTTGGATCCAATTGTGGATTCCCTCCCCAAACATCATTTTAGCGAGCACATCCGTCATGTAGGTGTGTGTTATTCTGTCAAACGCCTTCTCCTGGTCCAGGCTGGTGAGGCAGGTATCCATATCTGCCCCGCAGGTATCCATATCTGTCCCTGAGTAGCGGGAGACTGTCAGTGATCTTCCTGCCGGGTACAGCACAGGTCTGGTTAGGGTGGACCTGGCCCGATTGGCAATGACCTTGGACAGAGTTTTATACTCCACATCCAACAGTGAAGTGGGTCCCCAATTTCTAATTTCCTCCCTTCCGCTTGTCGATGAGGGGTCGATAACTTTCTCGAATCCGATTCTGACATGCGACTAGTCCGAAGCAGATTCTCTGACATCTCCAGCAGATCTGGGCTGATCTAATCCCACAGAGCCGAATACAAGTCAGCGGGTAAGCTGTCACTTCCGGGAGTTTTACTCTTCGCAAGATCCAGGACTGTCATGATATGCAGACATGCACATAATGAGATACAAACAGGCAGCAAATGAATACAGAGAACAGGACATAACCAATCAGCAGGCAGAACACATGGGGGTGGTTTCCCACTATAAAAGGCACGAGGCACTCACACTCCACCTCTTTCCACTGGTGACATCTACAGTGTGAGTCAGGGTGTACGTATCATATAACTCCTACAGCACGTGGCTAAGAGCTAGTCTGGTTCAGTCAGATAGATTAATCACACTAGGTTAGCAGAGAGTCGAACCCACAGAGGATTGAGCTAACTGTGTGACAGGTTCAATAAATCACATTGAACTAACTTCAAGGTGTGGAGTATCTCTCAGGTAAAGCTGCATCCAGTTGCAGCCCGTGTTATCTTACTGTGCTGAACACGACAAGGACTACTTGCTGAGGGACGCACTCAAGCTCGGGGCAGCTGCTGCCAAGACGCAATGGTCAGTGGCCACTGTGTAAGGCCTTACAACCAATGTACACCAGGAAGGGGGGGGGGTGGGCTTGTACCCACGTGTAAAACCCCTCGGATTGTGTGCTCAACCCTAACCGTATATAGTTAATGTCGAAGCACCTCAGACCGTGACATGACCTATGTATATTAATTAGAGCAGCATTGTACTCTCTCTGATGAAAATATTGAAATGCTGGCAATGTTCTCATTACTGAACTGAAGCCCCTCTGGAGGAAATGTGAATATAGAATCATAGAATCCCAACAGTGCAGAAGGAGGCCATTCGGCCCATCAGCGTCTGCACTGACACTCTGAAAGAGCACTCCACCTTGGCCCACTGCCCATCCCTATCCCTGCAGCACCACAAACCCACCTACTCTCTGCATCCCTGGACACTATGGGCAATTTATCATGGCCAATCCCCCTAACCTGCACACCTTTGACTGTGGGAGTAAACCGGAGCACCCGGAGGAAACCCACGCAGACACGGGGAGAACGT
The DNA here is from genome assembly GCF_047496885.1 of Scyliorhinus torazame. Lineage (NCBI taxonomy): Eukaryota > Metazoa > Chordata > Chondrichthyes > Carcharhiniformes > Scyliorhinidae > Scyliorhinus > Scyliorhinus torazame. Next base: position 204,746,553 of record NC_092720.1, read on the forward strand.
GCAGACTCCGCACAGACAGTAACCCGAGACCGGAATTGAACAGGGTCCCTGCCGCCGTGAGGTAGCAGTGCTAACCACTGTGACACCAATGTTATTGCACTTTCCATTTGTCAGATTTTACGATATTATTAAATATACTTTTAAGGTAAAAAAAATCATTGCACTTTCCTGTTATGACAATTTGAAATTGTTTGCCATGATTCTTTCAGATATTTTCTGACTAAAGTATATTTTTGCAAATAAATAAAAATTATGTGCTTTAACCAATGGATTGTAGACTCCCCTCCCCCCGATTGCACCAGTGTTCCTATTGAATTTTGGCAATTCATTTATTTTCCCCTGTTGGTGTAGTACTTTCCATCCGCCAGCAGAGGACGATGTTGCATCATTTTAATCACAAGATCACTCACTATGCTGGAAATGTACCATTCGACCGCTTTTAAATCATTTCTTCAGACCAGAGAGCATAGAATCTCTCGCTGTAATAACCCATTGCTTCTTAAATGACTTTAGGGCTTCCGCTTCCTGCGCCAAATCCATTAAAGACTGTTATTTCCTGATTTCCTCTCTCTTTTCCCATCGTTCTTCAACGTTTTTACAAATTCATTCAAGTCATTGCCCATCCCCAGTTGGCCTGGGGAGGTGGTGGTGACCCGTCTGCTCGAACTGCGCAGCCCTGTGTGATGTAGGTACGCCCACGTTGCTGTTAGAGACGGAATTCCAGGATGTGAAGGAACGGCCGATGTATTTCCCAGTCAGGGTGGCGAGCGACTTGGAGGGGACCCTCCAGGGGGTGGGGTTCCCAGGTATCTGCTGCCCTTGTCCATCTAGATGGTGGTGGTTGGGGTCTTGGAAGATGCTGCCTAAGGAGTGACTGCAGTGCAGCTGGTTGAAGGTACACACGGCTGCTACTGTGCGTCAGTGGTGGAGGGAGTGATTATTTGTGCCAATCAAGCGGGTTGCTTCGTCCTGGATGGTGTTTTTTAATGGGTGTGGGTGTCCCTAGTTACTGTTGAGGCAGCATTTAAAAGTCAATCACATATCTGTGGATCTGGAGTCACTTGTAGACCAGGTAAGGATTTCCTCCTCTAAAAGACATCAGTGAACCATATGGGCCTTTATGACAACCGTTTTATGGTCATGATTAGACTTTTAATTCCAGATTTGTATTGAAACCAAGATATGTGCTGTAAGCTGTAAGCTCTGTCCTACTAGGAGGCTGCACCTCGAATGAGCGGGAACTCTGATGCCCCCTGTCTTTATAGTGCGTGTGCTCTAACTGGTGATTGGCTGCGGTGTTATGTGTGTTGATTGGTCCCGCTGTGTGTCCATCAGTGTGTGTGTATCTGCACCATGATATCCTGGTGTATATTAGTACATCCCCCCTTTTATAAAAGAATGTATATGTGTGGCAATAAATAATGTATGGTGAGAATGTTCCTAACTATGTGTGGGGTGCGAAGTCATATTTACAGGTCTACGTACATGAGAACTAAGCTATTTACATGGGAAGGTGCCTGGTGCAGAGAAGCAGTATGCAACAAGAATAACGAGATGAACACTACATACAAACCAGGGAAACGATCAAACAAAGCAACGAAACAATTCAGAAAGTCTATAAGTCCGCAAAGTTCATAAATTAAGTCTCTGAGGTGGGCGACAAATTCTGGTTGACCGTCAGGGTGGCACACCACTCATCGTCTGGATCGCTGCTGTATACCGATAGAGGCTGGATTCTTTGCTTCGGGGGCACCCTGTTTTTTGTAACGATGTTGTAGTCAATATTTTCCTGCTTCTGTAGTAGAAAGATTCAACAAAGCTCGTTGAGACAAAATAACAAGGCTTTATTTACGAAGAGACTGCATGCAGTAATGGCTGAAACTTGAGGTCAGAGAGCAGTTAGTGAAACTTGCTGATTCCTTCTCAAGTCCGCGCTTTTACAGAAAATCAGTTCAGTATTTATACATTATCATTATCAAGATTGCATGACTACAGCTAAGTCAGGACTTCGATCGGAAGTAGAAACGGAAGCAATGCCTGCCGACCTTATTGGGCTCTTTGTCGCATCACTCATACCATTATCTTGTCCTTGAAGGGAACATTGAGAGGTCGGAGGAGACTTATTTCTTCCTGACCTTATCTTGTCTTATTCCTACGGCCCTGGGTTATGACGAGTTCGTCTTATCAGGAGTTGCCGAGGTCCGGTATTTTGGAATGGCTTGACCTTCTCTGATCTTATTCATACTTCAAGTTATGCAGAGTCGGTCTTATCAGTCTTACAGGGGTCTGAAATGGTTAGGGCAGCATTTCTTACATTATATCAAATATTTTGACCAGTCTTCCCATTGACCAGTTTTCCCATCATGCCATTACTTTATTCGTACCATATCACAACGATACCGACTCGAAAAGGCGCCTTCGGGTCCTTGGTGTCAATGTTGGGTAGCAGGTCCGCATCGGACTCGGTGAACGTGGGTTGAATGGCCCGGACATTCCTGCGAGGCTGGCCAGAGCGATACGAGTTGGCAGGCTGAGCTGATCTGCATAAAGCAGCATAGTGGCCAAGTTTGCCACATCTCAGGCATCGTCGGGATTTGGCAGGGCATTGCTGCTTTAAGTGGGCGGAGCCATAGTTGCCGCACGTTGTAGCGTCAGTACGTTCGCTGCGCCACCGCGCTTGCGAGGTGTGGTCGTACGTGGTGCGCGCCTGCGCATTTCGTTCGTCGACGTCGCCGTCCCCTCGTTCGGTGCGCACAAGCGCGGGAGTCCGCGAAAAGCATGTGAAATGGCCGCCCTCGAAATGGCTAAGGCTCTGGAGTTGCTCGATTGCTTGGACCCGTTCTGCCTCGTGGGGACCTTGCCGCGCCGTTTCAGCCGCTTGGATGTGGGAATACCGACTAGTGGCGTTTCCGTGTAGCTCGCAGGTCTCGATGGCGGTCGCTAGGGTGAGCTGCTTTACCTTGAGGAGCTGCTGGCGTAGGGGATCCGACTGAACACCGAAAACGATCTGGTCGCGTATCATGGAGTCGGAGGTGGGCCCGTCGCTACAGGACTGCGCAAGGATGCGGAGGTGGGTGAGAAAGGACTGGAAAGGTTCATCCTTACCCTACAAATGCTGTTGGAACACGTAGCGCTCGAAACTTTCATTCACCTCTATGCTGCAGCGAGTGTCAAACTTGAGGAGGACCGCCTTGAACTTTGTTTTATCTTCATCATCCGCAAAGGTGAGAGAATTGAAAATGTGGATGGCATGGTCCCCGGCCGTGGATAGGAAGAGAGCGATCTTCCTGACGTCTGAGGCAGCTTTCCAGTCTGTGGCTTCAAGGCAGAGCTGGAAGCGTTGTTTGAATATCTTCCAGTTGGCCCCTAGGTTACCGGTGATGCGGAGCGGCGGCGGCGGGCGGACGCTGTCCATTTTGCAGGATGACTGTATGCTGGTGGAAGGCAGATCACTTGCAGGTAGGTCTAAGAAGTTCTAATATCCCTCAACTCCTGGTATCATGGTGTGTTGGGTGCTCTGGATCCGTGGAACACATACAGGCCACCAACACTTAAAATAGTACAACACTATTGTATTAAGTTAGAAACTGTTGAACATACTTTCACTGTGGGTTAACATGATATTAGATTGAACTAAAGACCTATGCCTTGTCCTAACCAGTCGATGCACTCAGCACATGGTGAATGTCTGTGTTGCAGGCTGTAAGCTCTGTCCTACTAGGAGGCTGCAGCTCGAATGAGCGGGAACCCTGATGCCCCCTGTCTTTATAGTGCGTGTGCTCTCACTGGTGATTGGCTGCGGTGTTGTGTGTGTTTATTGGTCCCACTGTGTGTCCATCAGTGTGTGTCTGCACCATGATATACTGGTGTATATTATGATAAACTGAAAAAGTTCTATGCCCGCTTTGAACTGTCAGCCAATACATCAGTGCCACCCGCCCAAACAGCCCTGGACACACCCCTACCCACTATTACAGCCTGGGAGGTAAGAGTTGCCTTCTTGAAAGTGAATCCGTGGAAAGTGACGAGCCTGACGGAGTCCCTGGGCGGGCACTCAGAGCCTGCGCAGACCAGCTGGCGAGTGCATTCGCAGATATCTTCAACACCTCACTTCTCCGCTCTGGGGTCCCCAACTCTTTCAAGAAGACCACCATAATACCAGTACCAAAGAAGAACAAGGTAGCCTGCCTCAACGACTACCGACCGGTGGCCCCGAAGTCTGTTATCATGAAGGCTAGTCATGAGACGGATCAACGCCAGCCTCCCAGATGGTCTCGATCCATTGCAGTTCACCTACCTCGGCAAGCGAGCCACAGCAGATGCTATCTCTCTGGCCCGACAATCAACACTCGAACATCTCGAAACAAGGACACCTACGTCAGACTGCTGTTCATGGACTACTGCTCCGCCTTCAACACCATTATCCTGACAAGACTAATAACCAAACTCTGCAACCTTGGACTTGACCCCTCCCTGTGCAGCTGGATCCTTGACTTCCTCACCAACTGACCGCAATATGTCAGGATAGGTAACAGCACCTCCTCCACAATAGTCCTCAACACCGGGGCCCCGCAAGGATGTGTGCTCAGTCCTCTACTGTACTCATCGACATGGATACCACCATTACACATGAGAACACCACCCACCAGGTACGCGGTACATACTTGTGCGACTCGGCCAACGTTGTCGACCTCATACGCTGCAGGAAAGGATGTCCCGAAGCGTGGTACATTGGCGAGACCATGCAGGTGCTGCGAGAACGAATGAACGGACATCGCGCGACAATCACCAGGCAGGAATGTTCCCTTCCAGTCGGGGAACACTTCAGCATTCAAGGGCATTCAGCCTCTGATCTCCGGGTAAGCGTTCTCCAAGGCGGCCTTCAGGACCCGCGACAACGCAGAATCGCCGAGCAGAAACTTATAGCCAAGTTCCGCACACATGAGTGCGGCCTCAACCGGGACCTGGGATTCATGTCGCATTACATTTATCCCCCACCATCTGGCCTGCGAAATCCTACCAACTGTCCTGGCTTGACACAATTCACACCTCTTTAACCTGGGGTTACCCCATTTCTGGATCTGTAAAGATTTAATCACCTGCTAGTGCTCACATTCCAAGCATTGTCTGGCATCTTTGAATCTGTCTATGTTTCTGGAACATAACTCTTCATTCACCTGAGGAAGGAGCAGCGCTCCGAAAGCTAGTGACATCGAAACAAACCTGTTGGACTATAACCTGGTGTTGTAAGACTTCTTACGTACTCCCTATACACACACGACTGTGTGGCAACAATTTATAAGTTTGTGGATGATACGACTGTGGTGGGTCGTATCTCAAACAACGACGAATCAGACTTCAGGAAGTGTAGTACGACACACTCCCATCTGCATCAATGGCTCCGAAGTGGAGGTGGTCGATAGCTTCAAGCTCCTGGGGGCCCCAACAGTCTGTCCTGGTCCACTCACGTTGATGCAACAGTCAAGAAAGCCCAACAACGTCTCTACTTCCTACGGAAGCTAAAGAAATTCGGCATGTCTGCATCGACTCTCTCAAACTTCTACAGATGTGCGATAGAGAGCATCCTATCCCGCTGCATCGCAACCTGGTATGGCAACTGCGCGGTCCAAGATCGCAAGAAACTGCAGACTGGTGAACTCAGGCCAATGCATCACACAAGCTTGCAATCCCCACATTGATTCTGTCTACACCTCCCGCTGCCTCCGGAAGGCAGACAGCATTCCCAGAGACCCCTCCCACCCAGGCATTGTCTCTTCCAGACCCTTCCATCAGGCAGAAGGTACAGAAGTCTGAAGACCTGTACATTCAGGCAGAGAACAGAATCTTCCCCACAGCTACTAGACTCCTCAACGACTCCCCCTCGGACTGATTTGTTCCCTATAAGACACTATTCACAATGCCCTATGCTGATGTCGTATTTGCTTTGTTATTTTGCCCTTGTTCCATACGGTAACTAAATACTTATTTGTTGATGTACTGTATACTTTTTTGCTTTCACTGTCACCATCTACTTTTTTTTTGTCTACTGTGTACGTTTCCTTGGCCACAGAAAAATACTTTTCATGGTACTTCGGTACATGTGACAATAAATAAATCAATCAATTCAACACCACTGCCTCCCCAGTGGAGTTTCTTGAATGTTGCTGGAGCTACACTCACTCCAGGCAAGTGGAATGCATTCCATTACACTCCTGACTTGTGCCTTGTAGATGGTGGATAGGCTTTGGGGAGTCAGGAAGTGAGTTAATCACTGCAGGATTCCTGCCCACTGACCTGCCCTTTTGGTATTCATGACCAAGTGTTAAATTTTGTTTGATAACACCACTGTGGAGTACCTTGGGACCTTACCCACGTTCAACATGCCCGATAAATACACGTTCTTGGTTATGGTGGACAGTGGTTAGCACAGCTGCCTCACAGCACCGGGGACCTGGGTTCGATTTGTCCTCGGGTGACTGCCTCTGTGGAGTCTGCACGTTCTCCCCGTGTCTGCGTGGATTCCTCCGGGTGCTCCGGTTTCCACCCACAGTCCAAAGATGTGCAGGTTAGGTGGATTGGCCATGCTAAATTGCACCTTAGTTGTGTTATGTACTCTGGGATAACACAGGCTGCAACCCGATGCAGCTTTGACCAAAAGATACTCCAGACTTTGAAGTAAGTTCAATGCGATTTATTGAACTATTAACACAGTTCTCTATGAGTTCGACTCTCCTGCTAATCTTTCTATAGTAACTCAGTCTAACTAACCAGCCTGCTCTACACCACGTGGTGGGTGTGATGCTTCTGATCTACCCCTGTCCTACTCTCTAAGTGTCGCCTGTGGAAAGAGACAGAGCATGTGTGCCCTGTCCTTATATATGGATTGTGTAATGCCCCCTTGTGGTATTGTCACCTCTGGGTGTCTTGACTGCCCATTGGTCGTGTCCTATTCTATGTGTTCATTAGCTGTATGTCTACATGTCATGATGTCTCTGGTGCTCCCTCTAGTGTTTACTTAGTTGTAGTGTATTTACATTAACCCCTTGTGTATTTACAGTGATGCATATCACCACATCAGTGTCCAAAAGGTTAGTTAGGGTTACGGGAATAAGGCGGTGGGAGTCTGGGTAGGGCGCTCTTTCAGAGGGTCGGTGCAGACTCGATGGGCCGAATGGTTTCCTTCTGTGCTGTATGGATTCTATGAGACAGTGTGTGTCCAATAATCGGAGCTTCGTATAAATACCAGAAAAACTACCCGCACACGATGAGCACTGACACCCCCGTCCTCGATCCGTACGGACAAATGGCCGGGTTCATTGAACACACGAGAAAACGGTTCACATGAGATTGACTTTTATTCAAAATTAGTTCAACCCGGACGAAGGTTTATAATGCAACACACACACGGAAAAAAAATAATAATCTGTCCATAAATTATAGTCACAACAATAAATTAAATAAATAGAATTATATTTCCTTATTATTAAAGTGCAGTGAATGAGGTTGTGGGGGGGCTCGGAGTGCTGCGCCAAGTGCACACTGCCTCCCCCGGACAAAGTGAAGCAGAATTCAGCCAGCTGCGTTAAAACGTCTCCTCCTCCCACCCTGCAGTCTCCCCCTGCCCTCCCAGGGTTGAGAAATAGGATGTCAAGTTGCAATGCTGCTGTGGTGAACATCACTAGTGGTATATTATACGTATTACGGCACTGCCCGTATATTAGAGGTACGATGGTAAATCCCTGCCTGCTGGCTCCGCCCAGCAGGCGGCGTACAAGAGTGTGTGCTCTCCTGAGCTGCAGCCACTCTGGTTCCAGCTACAGGAGGCACAACATCTTGTTCAATAAAGCCTCGATTGTTCCACCATTCCCGTCTTTTGGTAAGTGACGGTACATCAGCTGCATTTGTGGGTGGGTGTTCGGGGGGCGGGGGGGGGCGGAGTGGAGAACAGCCTTTCCTTGCCTGTCAAACCCCCATGTCCTCTGGGCAGCCTCAGGATATTAATAACAAAACCAGCCCTCAAGGGGGGGGGGGGAGAAAGAGGAATCTTCGGTGAATTGGACATTCTGAATTCTCCCTCGGTGTACCCGAACAGGCGCCGGAGTGTTGCGCTACTCGGGGATTTTCACAGTAACTTCATTGCAGTGTTAATGTAAGCCTACATGTGACAATAAAAAAGATAACATTATTATTACTCCTTCGCAAGGCCCGTTGTAACAATTGGGGAGGAAACATGTTAGTGGTAATGTCCCTGGACTCGAATCCAGAGGCCCAAACTAACAGGAGGGGCAGAGACAGGGATTCAAATTCCCACCGTGACACAGTTGGGGTAGACTTCATTTTGACCATTAAAGAAATGTGGAACGAAAGCCACTCTCACCACTTAGCATGAAAATCCCCTCCGGGCTCGTTTTACAGGTCACCCGGGAGGGGGCAGAAGCGGGCAAAGGGAAGGTATTTCAGCCCATCAAGCCTTGCTCCGCTGATTGCGGTTCAAAGTTCACCTTCCCGTGTGCTCCGCAAGTGCCCCCTCGGCACCTCGGAGTCGAGTGCCCTTTCTGCTTCAGGCAGCCCTGCCGCCTCACAGCGCCCTCAAGTTTCTCATGGGCAATCGGAGACGGGCAATAAGCGCTGACGCCCACATCCCGAGGAAGGGGAGGTGGGGCGCCGGGAGCGGCATTCCCGCTTTCTCAATTGGGATGAGCTAGGCAGCGGTGGAGGATGAAATCTCGCACGGCGGAGGCTGCGCTGTGTTCTTGCCCATCCGGTCATCGAAGGGGCGGGAGGAGGAGGGGGCGGGGGCGGGGGGAGGGGCTCCATTAACTCCCAACTGTTCCAGACAGTCAGCGAGCGGACGGGGGCTCCGTAACTCCCCAACCATTCCGGACAATAAACAGTAAATAAAACAAAGAAACCCGGAAGTGTTCACAATGGAATGCCGGTGGTGTCGATGATGACCTTGATGTACACAGTGTCGTTCTTCAGGTAGTGGCTCTGGGGCTTCAGCAGGAGGTCGTGGCGGGCAAACATGGGGCAGCCGCTGGCAATGTTCATGTGGCTCCTGGGCTTCTGGAAGGAGCCGCTCAGCAGGTCGGGCGAGAAGGATTCCTTGACGTGCTTCTGGTGCACTTGGTCCATCAGCATGAAGATGACCTTCTGCCGGAAGGGCCAGGGCAGCACCTCGTCGTACTCGCCCTTGATGATGGCGAGGAAGAGGGAGATGTGGCTGCCCTTCCCATTGCCGTCGCCGTCGGGGTAGATCCGGCAGCAGAGCTGGTAGCCAAATGGGTGGCTGGCGAAGACGGGCGAGTAGAAGGAAGGTCTTTGCTCCGACCTGGCCGCCATCAGGCAGGAGGAGAACTCTTTGATCTTCCACACCAGCACCCCATTGGTGCTGACGGGCGAGGAGGGCCCAGCCAGGCCACCGGTGACCTCCTGGTTCCGTGTCTTCCGTTGCAAAGAGAGGATGACCTGCTCATAGTGGAGGCACTTCTGCTGCAGCACCTCGATCACCTGGGCGTACTTGTCCAGGTCCTTGTTGAGGCCGCAGACGGACCTCTCCAGACCCTCCGTCTTCTTCGCCAGGGCCAGCACCCCCGGATCCGCCCCCCTCGCCATCTCCGATGTGCCCCGTTCTCCCAGCACCCAGCTGCTGTCCGCCTCCTCCTTAGAGGGCTCGCTTGCCAGCCCGGTCCGGGTGCCCCCCTTCTCGGTCAGGTGCTGCTGGAAGCTCTCGGCCCCCTCGCCCTCAGACACTTTGCGGGAACGCAGGCTGGTGGTCAGGGTCAGCATCTGCAGGAGGTGGGTCTGCTGGGAAGCTCGCAGGTGCTCGTCCAAATCCCGCCTTCGAGGCTGTTGGATGGAGAATGAGAGGAGACATTAAAGAGGTTGCACCCACTCGATGCCCTCCTGCTGGTACCCGGTGGATCAGCGCCGAGGGCACCAGGGGTCCCTCAGCAGGTCAGGGCTTCAGGTTCTATGACAGAGATTTGAGCACATAATCGAAGTTCACACCCCCAGTGAAATACTGAGGGTGCAAACCCTGTCAGAGGGTCAGTACTGAGGGAGTGCTGCACTGTCAGAGGGTCAGTACTGAGGGAGTGTTGCACTGTCAGAGGGTCAGTAATGAGGGAGTGCTGCACTGTCAGAGGGTCAGTACTGAGGGAGTGCTGCACTGTCAGAGGGTCAGTACTGAGGGAGTGTTGCACTGTCAGAGGGTCAGTAATGAGGGAGTGCTGCACTGTCAGAGGGTCAGTACTGAGGGAGAGCTGCACTGTCAGAGGGTCAGTACTGAGGGAGTGCTGCACTGTCAGAGGGTCAGTACTGAGGGAGTGCTGCACTGTCAGAGGGTCAGTACAGAGGGAGTGCTGCACTGTCAGAGGGTCAGTACTGAGGGAGTGCTGCACTGTCAGAGGGTCAGTACTGAGGGAGTGCTGCACTGTCAGAGGGTCAGTACTGAGGGAGTGCTGCACTGTCAGAGGGTCAGTACTGAGGGAGTGCTGCACTGTCAGAGGGTCAGTACTGAGGGAGTGCTGCATTGTCAGAGGGTCAGTACTGAGGGAGTGCTGCACTGTCAGAGGGTCAGTACTGAGAGAGTGCCGCACTGTCAGAGGCTCAGTACTGAGGGAGCGCTGCACTGTCAGAGGGTCAGTGCTGAGGCAGTGCTGCACTGTCAGAGGGTCAGTACTGAGAGAGTGAGGGTCAGTACTGAGGGAGTGTTGCACTGTCAGAGGGTCAGTACTGAGGGAGTGCTGCACTGTCAGAGGGTCAGTACTGAGGGAGTGCTGCACTGTCAGAGGGTCAGTACTGAGAGTGTGAGGGTCAGTACTGAGGGAGTGTTGCACTGTCAGAGGGTCAGTACTGAGGGAGCGCTGCACTGTCAGAGGGTCAGTGCTGAGGGAGCGCTGCACTGTCAGAGGGTCAGTACTGAGGGAGAGCTGCACTGTCAGAGGGTCAGTACTGAGGGAGTGCTGCACTGTCAGAGGGTCAGTACTGAGAGAGTGAGGGTCAGTACTGAGGGAGTGTTGCACTGTCAGAGGGTCAGTACTGAGGGAGTGCTGCACTGTCAGAGGGTCAGTACTGAGGGAGTGTTGCACTGTCAGAGGGTCAGTACTGAGGGAGTGCTGCACTGTCAGAGGGTCAGTACTGAGGGAGTGCTGCACTGTCAGAGGGTCAGTACTGAGGGAGTGCTGCACTGTCAGAGGGTCAGTACTGAGGGAACGCTGCACTGTCAGAGGGTCAGTGCTGAGGGAGCGCTGCACTGTCAGAGTTCAGTACTGAGGGAGTGCTGCACTATCAGAGGGTCAGTTCTGAGGGAGCGCTGCACTGTCAGAGGGTCAGTACTGAGGGAACGCTGCACTGTCAGAGGGTCAGTACTGAGGGAGCGCTGCACTGTCAGAGGGTCAGTACTGAGGGAGGATTGTACAGTCAGAGGGTCAGTACTGAGGGAGCGCTGCACTGTCAAGAGAGTCAGTACTGAGGGAGGACTGCACTGTCAGAGGGTCAGTACTGAGGGAGTGCTGCACTGTCAGAGGGTCAGTACTGAGGGAGTGCCGCACTGTCAGAGGGTCAGTACTGAGGGAGAGCTGCACTGTCAGAGGGTCAGTACTGAGGGAGTGCTGCACTGTCAGAGGGTCAGTACTGAGGGAGTGCCGCACTGTCAGAGGGTCAGTACTGAGGGAGTGCCGCACTGTTAGAGGGTCAGTACTGAGGGAGTGCAGCACTGTCAGAGGGTCAGTACTGAGGAAGTGCCGCACTGTCAGAGGGTCAGGACTGAGGGAGTGCTGCACTGTCAGAGGGTCAGTACTGAGGGAGTGCTGCACTGTCAGAGGGACAGTACTGAGGGAGTGCCGCACTGTTTGTGGGTCAGTACTGAGGGAGTGCAGCACTGTCGGAGGGTCAGTACTGAGGGAGTGCTGCACTGTTTGTGGGTCAGTACTGAGGGAGAACTGCACTGTCAGAGGGTCAGCACTGAGGGAGTGCTGCACTGTCAGAGGGTCAGTGCTGAGGGAGTGCTGCACTGTCAGAGGGTCAGTACTGAGGGAGTGCTGCACTGTCAGAGGGTCAGTACTGAGGGAGTGCTGCACTGTCAGAGGGTCAGTACTGAGGGTGCATTACCCTGTCAGAGGGTCAGTACTGAGGGAGTGCTGCACTGTCAGAGGGTCAGTACTGAGGGAGTGTTGCACTGTCAGAGAGTCAGTACTGAGGGAGAGCTGCACAGTCAGAGGGTCAGTACTGAGGGAGTGCTGCACAGTCAGAGGGTCAGTACTGAGGGAGAGCTGCACTGTGGGAGGGTCATTACTGAGGGAGTGCCGCATTGTCAGAGGGTCATTACTGAGGGAGAGATGCACTGTCAGAGGGTCAGTAATGAGGTAGTTCTGCACTGTTAAATGGTCAGCAATGAGGGAGTTCTGCACTTTCAGAGGGTCAGTACTGAGGGAGTGCTGCACTGACAGAGAGTCAGTACACAGGGAATGCTGCACTTTCAGAAGGTCAGTACTGAGGGAGTGCTGCACTGTCAGAGGATCAGTACTGAGGGAGTGCTGCACTGTCAGAGGGTCAGTACTGAGAGTGTGAGGGTCAGTACTGAGGGAGTGTTGCACTGTCAGAGGGTCAGTACTGAGGGAGTGCTGCACTGTCAGAGGGTCAGTACTGAGAGAGTGCCGCACTGTCAGAGGGTCAGTACTGAGGGAGCGCTGCACTGTCAGAGGGTCAGTGCTGAGGGAGCGCTGCACTGTCAGAGGGTCAGTACTGAGGGAGAGCTGCACTGTCAGAGGGTCAGTACTGAGGGAGTGCTGCACTGTCAGAGGGTCAGTACTGAGAGAGTGAGGGTCAGTACTGAGGGAGTGTTGCACTGTCAGAGGGTCAGTACTGAGGGAGTGCTGCACTGTCAGAGGGTCAGTACTGAGGGAGTGCTGCACTGTCAGATGGTCAGTACTGAGGGAACGCTGCACTGTCAGAGGGTCAGTGCTGAGGGAGCGCTGCACTGTCAGAGGGTCAGTACTGAGGGAGTGTTGCACTGTCAGAGGGTCAGTACTGAGGGAGTGCTGCACTGTCAGAGGGTCAGTACTGAGGGAGTGCTGCACTGTCAGATGGTCAGTACTGAGGGAACGCTGCACTGTCAGAGGGTCAGTGCTGAGGGAGCGCTGCACAGTCAGAGGGTCAGTACTGAGGGAGTGCTGCACTGTCAGAGGGTCAGTACTGAGGGAGTGCTGCACTGTCAGAGGGTCAGTACTGAGGGAGTGTTGCACTGTCAGAGGGTCAGTACTGAGGGAGTGTTGCACTGTCAGAGGGTCAGTACTGAGGGATTGCTGCACTGTCAGAGGGTCAGTACTGAGGGAGTGTTGCACTGTCAGAGGGTCAGTACTGAGGGATTGCTGCACTGTCAGAGGGTCAGTACTGAGGGAGTGTTGCACTGTCAGAGGGTCAGTACTGAGGGATTGCTGCACTGTCAGAGGGTCAGTACCGAGGGAGTGCTGCACTGTCCGAGGGTCAGTGCTGAGGGAGTACTGCACTGTCAGAGGGTCAGTACTGAGGGAGAGCTGCACTGTCAGAGGGTCAGTACTGAGGGAGAGCTGCACTGTCAGAGGGTCAGTACTGAGGGAGTGCTGCACAGTCAGAGGGTCAGTACTGAGGGAGTGCTGCACTGTCAGAGGGTCAGTACTGAGGGAGAGCTGCACTGTCAGAGGGTCAGTACTGAGGGAGTGCTGCACAGTCAGAGGGTCAGTACTGAGGGAGAGCTGCACTGTGGGAGGGTCAGTACTGAGGGAACGCTGCACTGTCAGAGGGTCAGTACTGAGGGAGCGCTGCACTGTCAGAGGGTCAGTACTGAGGGAGTGCTGCACTGTCAGAGGGTCAGTACTGAGGGAGCGCTGCACTGTCAGAGGGTCAGTAGTGAGGGAACGCTGCATTGTCAGAGGGTCAGTACTGAGGGAGTGCAGCACTGTCAGAGGGTCAGTACTGAGGGAGTGCTGCACTGTCAGAGGTCAGTACTGAGGGAGTGCCGCACTGTCAGAGGGACAGTACTGAGGGAGTGCCGCATTGTCAGAGGGTCAGTACTGAGGGAGAGCTGCACTGTCAGAGGGTCAGTACTGAGGGAGTGCTGCACTGTCAGAGGGTCAGTACTGAGGGAGTGCCGCACTGTCAGAGGGTCAGTACTGAGGGAGTGCCGCACTGTTAGAGGGTCAGGACTGAGGGAGTGCTGCACTGTCAGAGGGTCAGTACTGAGGGAGTGCTGCACTGTCAGAGGGACAGTACTGAGGGAGTGCCGCACTCTTTGTGGGTCAGTACTGAGGGAGTGCTGCACTGTCGGAGGGTCAGTACTGAGGGAGTGCCGCACTGTCAGAGGGTCAGTACTGAGGGAGAGCTGCACTGTCAGAGGATCAGTACTGAGGGTGCATTACCCTGTCAGAGGGTCAGTACTGAGGGAGTGCTGCACTGTCAGAGGGTCAGTACTGAGGGAGTGTTGCACTGTCAGAGGGTCAGTACTGAGGGAGAGCTGCACTGTCAGAGGGTCAGGACTGAGGGAGTGCTGCACTGTCAGAGGGTCAGTACTGAGGGAGTGCTGCACAGTCAGAGGGTCAGTACTGAGGGATTGCTGCACAGTCAGAGGGTCAGTACTGAGGGAGTGCTGCACAGTCAGAGGGTCAGTACTGAGGGATTGCTGCACTGTCAGAGGGTCAGTGCTGAGGGAGTGCTGCACTGTCAGAGTGTCAATACTGAAGAAGTGCCGCACTGTCAGAGGGTCAGGACTGAGGGAGTGCTGCACTGTCAGAGGGTCAGTACTGAGGGAGTGCTGCACTGTCAGAGGGACAGTACTGAGGGAGTGCCGCACTGTTTGTGGGTCAGTACTGAGGGAGTGCTGCACTGTCGGAGGGTCAGTACTGAGGGAGTGCCGCACTGTTTGTGGGTCAGTACTGAGGGAGTGCTGCACTGTCAGAGGGTTAGTACTGAGGGAGTGCTGCACTGTCAGAGCGTCAGTACTGAGGGAGTGCTGCACTGTCAGAGGGTCAGTACTGAGGGAGAGCTGCACTGTCAGAGGGTCAGTACTGAGGGAATACTGCACTGTCAGAGGGTCAGTACTGAGGGAATACTGCACTGTCAGAGGGTCAGTACTGAGGGAGAGCTGCACTGTCAGAGGGTCAGTACTGAGGGAATACTGCACTGTCAGAGGGTCAGTACTGAGGAGTGCTGCACTGTCAGAAGGTCAGGAGTGAGGGAGAGCTGCACTGTCAGAGGGTCAGTACTCAGGGAGTGCTGCACTGTCAGAGGGTCAGTACTGAGGGAGAGCTGCACTGTCAGAGGATCAGTACTCAGGGTGCATTACCCTGTCAGAGGGTCAGTACTGAGGGAGTGCTGCACTGTCAGAGGGTCAGTACTGAGGGAGAGCTGCACAGTCAGAGGGTCAGTACTGAGGGAGTGCTGCACTGTCAGAGGGTCAGTACTGAGGGAGAGCTGCACTGTGGGAGGGTCATTACTGAGGGAGTGCCGCACTGTCAGAGGGTCATTACTGAGGGAGAGATGCACTGTCAGAGGGTCAGTAATGAGGGAGTTCTGCACTGTTAAATGGTCAGCAATGAGGGAGTTCTGCACTTTCAGAGGGTCAGTACTGAGGGAGTGCTGCACTGTCAGAGAGTCAGTACACAGGGAATGCTGCACTTTCAGAAGGTCAGTACTGAGGGAGTGCTGCACTGTCAGAGGATCAGTACTGAGGGAGTGCTGCACTGTCAGAGGGACAGTACTGAGGGAGTGCCGCACTGTTTATGGGTCAGTACTGAGGGAGTGCTGCACTGTCGGAGGGTCAGTACTGAGGGAGTGCCGCACTGTTTGTGGGTCAGTACTGAGGGAGAACTGCACTGTCAGAGGGTCAGCACTGAGGGAGTGCTGCACTGTCAGAGGGTCAGTACTGAGGGAGTGCTGCACTGTCAGAGGGTCAGTACTGAGGGAGAGCTGCACTGTCAGAGGGTCAGTACTGAGGGAGTGCTGCACTGTCAGAGGGTCAGTGCTGAGGGAGTGCTGCACTGTCAGAGGGTCAGTGCTGAGGGAGTGCTGCACTGTCAGAGGGTCAGTACTGAGGGAGTGCTGCACTGTCAGAGGGTCAGTACTGAGGGAATACTGCACTGTCAGAGGGTCAGTACTGAGGGAGTGCTGCACTGTCAGAGGGTCAGTACTGAGGGAGTGCTGCACTGTCAGAGGGTCAGTACTGAGGGAGTGCTGCACTGTCAGAGGGTCAGTACTGAGGGAATACTGCACTGTCAGAGGGTCAGTACTGAGGGAGTGCTGCACTGTCAGAGGGTCAGTGCTGAGGGAGTGCTGCACTGTCAGAGGGTCAGTGCTGAGGGAGTGCTGCACTGTCAGAGGGTCAGTACTGAGGGAGTGCTGCACTGTCAGAGGATCAGTACTGAGGGTGCATTACCCTGTCAGAGGGTCAGTACTGAGGGAGTGCTGCACTGTCAGAGGGTCCGTACTGAGGGAGTGCTGCACTGTCAGAGGGTCAGTACTTAGGGAGTGCTGCACTGTCCGAGGGTCAGTACTGAGGGAGTGCTGCACTGTCAGAGGGTCAGTACTGAGGGAGAGCTGCACTGTCAGAGGGTCAGTACTGAGGGAGTGCTGCACTGTCAGAGGGTCAGTACTGAGGGAGCGCTGCACTGTCAGAGGGTCAGTACTGAGGGAGTGCTGCACTGTCAGAGGGTCAGTACTGAGGGAGCGCTGCACTGTCAGAGGGTCAGTACTGAGGGAGCGCTGCACTGTCAGAGGGTCAGTACTGAGGGAGGATTGCACAGTCAGAGGGTCAGTGCTGAGGGAGTGCTGCACTGTCAGAGGGTCAGTACTGAGGGAACGCTGCACAGTCAGAGGGTCAGGACTGAGGGAGTGCTGCACTGTCAGAGGGTCAGTACTGAGGGAGTGCTGCACTGTCAGAGGGTCAGTACTGAGGGTGCATTACCCTGTCAGAGGGTCAGTACAGAGGGTGCATTACCCTGTCAGAGGGTCAGTACTGAGGGAGTGCTGCACTGTCAGAGGGTCAGTACTGAGGGAGTGCTTCACTGTCAGAGGGTCAGTACTGAGGGAGTGCTGCACTGTCAGAGGGTCCGTACTGAGGGAGTGCTGCACTGTCAGAGGGTCAGTACTTAGGGAGTGCTGCACTGTCCGAGGGTCAGTACTGAGGGAGGGCTGCACTGTCAGAGGGTCAGTACTGAGTGAGAGCTGCACTGTCAGAGGGTCAGTACTGAGGGAGTGCTGCACTGTCAGAGGGTCAGTACTGAGGGAGCGCTGCACTGTCAGAGGGTCAGTACTGAGGGAGTGCTGCACTGTCAGAGGGTCAGTACTGAGGGAGCGCTGCACTGTCAGAGGGTCAGTACTGAGGGAGCGCTGCACTGTCAGAGGGTCAGTACTGAGGGAGGATTGCACAGTCAGAGGGTCAGTGCTGAGGGAGAGCTGCACTGTCAGAGGGTCAGTACTGAGGGAGTGCTGCACTGTCAGAGGGTCAGTACTGAGGGAACGCTGCACTGTCAGAGGGTCAGTACTGAGGGAGCGCTGCACTGTCAGAGGGTCAGTACTGAGGGAGTGCTGCACTGTCAGAGGGACAGTACTGAGGGAGTGCTGCACTGTCAGAGGGTCAGTACTGAGGGAGAGCTGCACAGTCAGAGGGTCAGGACTGAGGGAGTGCTGCACTGTCAGAGGGTCAGTACTGAGGGTGCATTACCCTGTCAGAGGGTCAGTACAGAGGGTGCATTACCCTGTCAGAGGGTCAGTACTGAGGGAGTGCAGCACTGTCAGAGGGTCAGTACTGAGGGAGTGCTGCACTGTCAGAGGGTCAGTACTGAGGGAGTGCTGCACTGTCAGAGGGTCAGTACTGAGGGAGTGCTGCACTGTCAGAGGGTCAGTGCTGAGGGAGTGCTGCACTGTCAGAGGGTCAGTACTGAGGGAGTGCTGCACTGTCAGAGGGTCAGTGCTGAGGGAGTGCTGCACTGTCAGACGGTCAGTACTGAGGGAACGCTGCACTGTCAGACGGTCAGTACTGAGGGAGTGCTGCACTGTCAGAGGGTCAGTGCTGAGGGAGTGCTGCACTGTCAGACGGTCAGTACTGAGGGAACGCTGCACTGTCAGAGGGTCAGTACTGAGGGAGTGCTGCACAGTCAGAGGGTCAGTATTGAGGGAGTGCTGCACTATCAGCGGGTCAGTACTGAGGGAGTGCTGCACTGTCAGTACTGAGGGAGTGTTGCACTGTCAGAGGGTCAGTGCTGAGGGAGTGCTGCACTGTCAGAGGGTCAGTACTGAGGGAGTGTTGCACCCTTCCCCTGCAGCCCCTCTCTCTATTTGCTGAAATTGGCGGTCTGGGCAGAGCACAGGCATTCAAAATGGAACTTTTCCTGGGATGTTTGGCATTCGAAGAGACTGGAGAAGGTTAAGGTTAAGGGGAGATGTCTGAGCGAGTCAACGGGACAGGGACCAATTGCACTGGCAGATAGGAGAGGGACCAGGGGACTGGGATTGAAAATTACGGGCAAAAGAACCTCGGAGGGAGGTGAAGAGTGTTTGCTTTAAACACAGAGTGTTAGTGTGATCTGGACCACGCTGCCATCCGGCGGTGCGAGCAGATTCACTTGGAGCTTTCAAAACGGGACTGGGTAAATTCTTGAAAAGGATAAATGTGCATGACTGCAGGGGACAGAGCAGAGTCGAGTGCAATAGAGCTTCCTCAACTGGCTCGCACAGATAGGGCGGGCCGAACGGCTGCCTCCTGCATTGAGAGTCTCAGTACTACCAGGAACCGCTGCGGGTGGGAGGGGTTGGGGAAGGTGGTGCGAATAACAGATAGGTAACTGGCCAGTAGATTGACGCTTTGAACGAACCTTCTCCAGACAGCCGACATCTTTAAAGGGACAGGACACCTGGATGTTGGGGCAGGTGCCATGCTGAGGGTCACAGTGTTTCTCAAACTGTTGAGGAAAGAGCACAAATCAAAAAATCAACAGGTTAATTGTAACAGGGGAATGAGTCACAAAGGAATAGAGAGAGAGAAAGAGAGATGGGGGGGGGGGAGGAGAGAGAGGGAGAGAAAGAGAGAGAGAGAGAGAGGGGGAGAGAGAGAGAGAGAGAGAGGGGGGGAAGAGAGAGAGAGAGAGGGGGGAAGAGAGAGAGAGAGGGGGTGGGGAGGGGGAGGGGGGTGAGGGGGAGGGTAAGGGGAAGAGGGGGGGGTAAGGGGAAGAGGGGGAGGGTAAGGGGAAGAGGGGGAGAGGGGGAGGGGGGAGGGGGGGGAGGGGGGGAGGGGGGGAGGGGGGGGAGAGGGAGAGGGAGAGGGAGG
Source organism: Scyliorhinus torazame (assembly GCF_047496885.1). Lineage (NCBI taxonomy): Eukaryota > Metazoa > Chordata > Chondrichthyes > Carcharhiniformes > Scyliorhinidae > Scyliorhinus > Scyliorhinus torazame. Next base: position 204,765,853 of record NC_092720.1, read on the forward strand.
GGGGAGGGGGGAAGAGAGGGAGGGGGAGGGGGGGGAGAGGGAGGGGAGAGGAGAGGGAGGGAGAGGGAGGGAGAGGGAGGGAGGGAGGGAGGGAGGAGGGGGTAGGGGGTAGGGGGGAGGGAGGGGGAAGAGAGGGAGGGGGAAGAGAGGGAGGGAGGGAGGAGAGAGGGAGGGAAGGGGAGAGAGGGAGGGAGGGGGAGAGAGGGAGGGAGGGGGAGAGAGGGAGGGAGGGGGAGAGAGGGAGGGAGGGGGAGAGAGGGAGGGAGGGGGAGAGGAGAGATGGAAAAACAGAGAGAGAGGGGGGGAGAGGAAGGGAGAGAGATAGAGAGGGGGTGAGAGGGACAGAAAAAGAGTGAAAGAGAGAGAAAGAGAGAGAAAGAGAGAGAAAGAGAGAGAAAGAGAGAGAAAGAGAGAGAAAGAGAGAGAAAGAGAGAGAAAGAGAGAGAAAGAGAGAGAAAGAGAGAGAATGAGAGAGACAGACACAGAAAGACAGACAGACAGACAAAGCGAGAGGAAGAGTGAGAAAGACAGACAGAGAGCGAGGAGGAAGACAAAGCCAGAGCATTTTGTAGATAAACAGGCTAAATGAGTGCTGGGAATATTGTTGCATTGCGAGAAATTGAGAATGACGGATCATAATAATAATCTTTATTATTGTCACAAGTAGGCTTACATTAACACTGCAATGAAGTTACTGTGAAAAGCCCCGAGTCGCCACATTCCAGCGTCTGTTCGGGTACACTGAGGGAGAATTCAGAATGTCCAATTCACCTAACAGCACGTCTTTCAGGACTTGTGGGAGGAAACCGGAGCACCCGGAGAAAACCCACGCAGACACGGGGAGAACGTGCAGACTCCGCACAGACAGCGACCCAAGCCGGGAATCGAACCTGGGACCCTGGCGCTGTGAAGCCACAGTGCTAACCACTGTGCCACCCAATTTTAAACAACAACCTCATCAAAAGGTGGAGCCAATTCTGTAATCTGCCTAACGAGTGGAAAAGAGTGAGGAAATTGCGGCCTGAACTCACGCCAAATTTGCTCAATCTTTTAAACCCGGATTCCACACCTCCAGTGCAATAATAATCATAGCCCTCTCCGGAATGGAACCAAACTGGCGCCCGATTCCCACTGGATTTGAGATTTCAAATAACGAAGAAAGCCAGCTTACATCCGCCTTGGTTAGGTCAGCTCGGCCACAGACCGGGCAATCCTCTTTGCGTTTGGCGCAGATCGCGATGTGATCCTAAGGGAAACAAATGATCAAATTCAACATCAGGAACACAATGCCCAACATCGGGGATCACGAGGAGAGGCCGCCCGTCCTCGTCCCCTGCCAGACAACGAGGGGGCGTCACAGAGGTAATTGAATCGGAGGCTGTTACGAGCTTGGCTGGAAACGGTGGGACTATCTTCGCACAATCGGGGTCAGGATGTGAACACGGTTCAGGAAGAGGTTTGGAGCCCTTGCGTACGGAATGCAGTAGATTCCGGCTCCGTTGATGACTGGTCAGTAAGATGGACACGCGGGTATTGAGGCAATATGGAGTTAACATAGGTGGCTGGGCGGAGTTCAAAGGTAGGCCGGTAGGCCGGGTTTCCTCCGGGCATTCCAGCTTCCTCCCACAAGTCCCAAAAGACGTGCTGTTCGGTGAATTGGACATTCTGAATTCTCCCTCAGTGTACCCGAACAGGCTGGCGACTAGGGGCTTTTCACAGTAACTTGCAGTGTTAATGTAAGCCAACTTGTGACAAGAAAGATTATTGTCATTACAAGCGCCATTGCCTGTGCTCCCCGACCTACACTGCTTCTGATTCTGCAGTGGCTCCATTTTAAAATTCTTGCCTTGCTTTCAAATCCCTCCAGGCCCTTGCAATTTTCTCCCCTAACCTCCTGCCGGCCCACCGCCCTCTGGAGACACCTGAACCTAACTAAGCCCACCCCGTGGAGCAGCTCCAATATTCATCGCTCCATCTCTGGTCGCTGTGCCTTCCGTGACTGGGCCTCAAGCCCTGGGATTCTCTCCCTAAACCTCTCCACTTCCCTCTCCTCCTACAAGGCACACGCCACCACCCCCCCCTCCTTTCGTTCAAGGTTTTGGGTCGCATTATGTGGCTCAGAATCAGGTGCTGTTTGATCACACTCCTGTTTCACCCTGTTCAAGGCGCTACATGAATGTACGCGGCCGCAGTTCTGACGGTGAGAGCTTGACCCGGGGCTCCACCTGGCCAGCTCACCTCCAGCAGCTTTTGAACGCAGAAGGTCTCGCACTGGGGGCACAGCGCCATCCGCCACTCGCACTCCTCGGTCTCGTGCGCCATCATCTTCTTCCTGGCGCCGATCGCCTCGCAGCCGAATGCAACGTTGGAACATGGGACCACGTGGAAATCACACTGGGCCCTGTGTGTGCACTGTTCAGGGGAGAGCGGGGATGGTGGTTCGAGAGAGAGAGAGAGAGACAGTCACACTACAGTCCAAGGATGATGAATCTGCTCAAGAGAAGTGTTCCATTTCAGAACGAGCACACCCAGGAAATTCAGCTTCTATCTGGGGGGCGGGGTTACCCTCGAGACCAGGAAAGAGGCCGTGATGAAAATGCTTCACCTTCTACTGCCTCTTTAGGTGACATTCCAATTCCCTTCCCGCACCTCGCGGTGCACTAAGGCAGATTTTCATCTGCTCTCATAGTGAGGATTTTCCTGGAACAGCTCGCTGGTCTGTCACCAGGGGGTTATAGCTTGAGGGGGGCACCACATCAAGCGTCACTGACCAGGAGTCTCCCCCACTCTTACCATCAGACATTGTCGTGCTGGAAGGATTTGGATGGTTCATACTCAACCTGTTTGGCCGCGTTATGAACACACCTTCCTTGACCATCAAGTCCTGGGGTGGATCTCGAACCCGGAGCTTCTGGATCAGAGGCAAGGACGCTGGCCCCTGCGCCACAACACCTTTGTGACCTCAAGCAGACCCAAACCTGTTGTACAGTACCGTCGCTGCTGCAATTCAGCAGATGATCTGCACACAGGAAGATCCCACACAGACAGACATAAAGGCCATGACCAGATAATCTGCCCCCTTTTAGCGATGTTGGTCGCCACTGGCTAGGTATTGGCCGGGACACCGGTGGCAGTGGTGGTGTTGAGGGGGGGGGGGGGTGACCGACTCTGCCCTTCTCCGAGCCTGCAAGGCCCCCTTGCAAATTTCACAGTCGGCGATGGCCATTCACAATTACAAGACGGCTTGAGCCAATCAGCTGCGCCACCCCCACCCGAACCCGGCCTCAGGTTTTTCCTTGGGTCACCTCCGAATTCAGGACGTTCTTTTGGTTGACTGCGATCACCCCCTCATCCCTCCTCCTCCCCGCCCAACGCTAACCTGCCCCTTACCAGGTAGTTCCGCAGAGTCCCCGTCCAATCACAACCCTCTCGGTAAGCCGTGCACTGAATCTTTGTGGCATAAGCGTCATTTTCAGCAGCTCTGTCATGGTAGACCTGTGAAGGTGGAAAGAAAGGAGGGGGGGGGGGGGGTCAGACTAAAAGACTCAAGGTGGGTGGGGGGGGGGCTTGCATTTGTTTAGCACCTGTCACAACCTCAACACCTCCACATCACAGCCAATGAAGTAGTCTGGAAGCTCAGTCACGCAACGCAGCAGCCCCTTGGCTACAGAGAATGACTGTCTGCTGTCTAAGGGAATTGGTCAGGACACCGAGGAGAAGTCCCCTGTTCCTCCTCGAAATAGTGCCCACAGGCTCACTTATTACCACCCAGGACGGAAGGAGGGGTCCCAAGTTTAACATCCCACCTGGAAGGTTGCATCTCTGTTAGTGCGGCGTCCTCTTGGTCAGGCACAGGGGAGTGCCAGTCTGATTTGCAGGCTCCATGGTGGGATACAGGGGGAAGAACAATTAAGCCCCGGCTCGGGGTGAGGTCAGCCAGTCTCTGGATCACTAGTCCGGTGACTTAACCACCACGTTACCAGAAGCAAGGAGCATATGTGGTCCAGGCAGCAGAAGCAGAACAGTGCTCAGTCACGGCATCTCAGTTTTACTTCCTCCTTGTAATTCACCCACTTTGTTTATGAAAAATTTCTTGGCATTGGGAATGGAAATTCCAAACAATCATGTGCAGGGTACTTCCAAACCAGTGACATGGGACTGCTAACAACCGAGGCCACGATGGCAGCCAACAATCCCTGAACACTTAAAACCCAATCTGTAACTCACTCCCAGGTATCCCTTACTCTATGTATAAATATAGGCGCCGGAGTGTGGCGACGAGGGGAATTTCACAGTAGCTTCATTGCAGTGTTAATGTAAGCTTACTTGTGACAATAATAAAGATTATTATTCTATATATAAACCATCTGAACTCCTCGATTAGATTCCAGTCTGTAACTCACTCCCAGGTATCCATTATTCTATATATAAACCATCTGAACCCCTCGACTAGATTCCAGTCTGTAACTCACTCCCAGGTATCCATTATTCTATATATAAACCATCTGAACCCCTTGACTATATTCCAGTCTGTAACTCACTACTCACTCCCAGGTATCCATTATTCTATATATAAACTATCTGAAACCCCTCGACTAGATTCCAGTCTGTAACTCACTCCCAGATATCCATTATTCTATATATAAACCATCTGAACCCCTCGATTAGAATCCAGTCTGTAACTCACTCCCGGGTATCCGTTATTCTATATATAAATCATCTGAACCCCTCGATTAGAATCCAGTCTGTAACTCACTCCCGGGTATCCATTATTCTATATGTAAACCATCTGAACCCCTCGATTAGATTCCAGTCTGTAACTCACTCCCAGGTATCCATTATTCTATATATAAACCATCTGAACCCCTCGACTAGATTCCAGTCTGTAACTCACTATGTTACTTGCTAAGTGTCTCTCCAGGTTATACATTGCTGACATGCACAATACATTCAGTCTGTTCAATATTTTCACTGCTGTCTGGCTCCCCTGAAAATACCCGACCCCCCCCCCCCCCCCCTTCAAGTAACGCCATCAATGAAAGAGCATGTTTGCAATGAATTAAATGCCCTACCTTGGAACGAAGGACCTTCTTTTGACAAACATTGCAGTCTGTCTCATTATCTGTTCTGAGAAGAAGAGACAAAATGAGTATGTAAATATACATACAGAGTTAGGTTGCACATCGACCATAATCTCACTGAGCGATGGAGCACGCTGGAGGGGCTGATTGGCCGCCTCCTGTTCCTGTAACTAATTCACATTCCCGAATTCTGAGTCAGTGCTGCCAATATCCCCTGCTTTTCCATTGTTTAAAACTCATCCATTGCTCGGGCTAGAATCATCGAATGGTAACAGCACAGAAGGAGGCCGTTTGCCCATTGTGCTCACCTCAGCTATTCCGCTCTGAGGGCACCACAGGCAAGTCCTGTGTACACACACACAATGGCAGGATCATTGCCTGGGCAGAATCATTTACGTAAGATAGGTTCTTGATTAATAAGGGGATCAGGGGTTATTGGGAATGAGAAAAATATCAGCCACGATTGAATGGCGGAGCAGACTCGATGGGCCGAGTGGCCTAATTCTGCTCCTATGCCTGATGGTCTTATGGACATCAGAATCAAACATCAATTAAGAGAAGGTTCACCTGGTCGCTTCCATTCCTTATGACCCCAGGGCAAGCCCCTTACCCTCCCACAAAAATGTCCTTGTGTTTACTAAGTGTCAGAAGCGGTATTCCAGCCATTGACTCATATCCCAGAGACCCGCATTTCAAGCTGACTTAAACTCCTCTGCTTCCTCGTGCGGACGTGCTCAAAACTTTGATTTCTGGGCCGATCTGCACTCTAGGGGGGTTAAAAACTATCTCCGGTCCAACTCACTTGAACAGGTTCTCCAGGCAGGCGGTGCAGTACCGGTGTCCGCACTCGGTCTGTTTTGGTTTAATGAGTAGAAAGCGGCAGGCGGAGCACAGGAGGCAAGAGCTGCCGGTCGGATTGACCGGGGTGATGCCAGAGACCAGAGCGACCATCCTATTTCCGGGTGAGAGCGGAGTGACTGCCAGCAGCACCCTGTGGCCTCTTGTGTTGCAATATTTCCGGGGACTGATGTAGCCAATGTGCTGGCGGCAGACTTTAAAAGGCAGCGGGGATTCCCACCCGTCACTCCCCTTTGTGACGTTGCATTCCGGGCCAGTTTCAGAACGTTGAGAAGGGAATCCCGAGCAGCCTCTCCCTCCCCCCCCTACGCCCTCCTTGTTCCCAGCCAGACAGGAATAGCTTCTCCCTAACTACCCCTCCGATTCCCCTTGGATAGCCTGAAAACTTTGATCAAATTACCCCCTCTTTATTTGGCCTTCCAAGATTCCAGGGAAGACCACCACCCTTTGTGTGATGGCTTCTCATCATCTTAATCCACCTGGTAATTCTACCCGGTAATTCTCTCTCTCTCCCTCCCCCCCCCCCCCCCCCCCAGGCCAATACATCCTCCCTACGGTCTGCCCCAGGGTACTGCAGGCGGTGACCAGGTGCGGCCAGGACTTTTCCTATCTGGGGGACAAGACAGCCCTTGCAAAGGTCGGACTTGCTACTTTAAAATAAGGCAGAGTGCTTTCCATAGATTGCCATTTCTGTCTGTAAACCATCTCTCAGTACATCCAGACTAGCTGACATTTATTCCACCAGCCTCTCTCTAATTCTCAAATGAGGAACTTTAGTTAAACGCTTGGTTCAAAAATTCAAGTAAACCACCTTGATTGGTTTCCCCTCATTTAATTGTCCAGGAACTTCTTCAAAGATTTCCAGTTGGTCTGCCAGGCAGAACCCCCAGTGACTCAGGCCCGGATCCAATGCTTAAAAATAAATCTGTATTAAATCATTCACCGCCCTTCACTGTAACTTGCTTTTTTCTAAAACAAAAAGTATCTGTTGTTCTGCTTTCTGCCTACTCAACATGGCGGGCAAATCGCCACCATTGAGCCGACCAGTATTCCATGCTTGAGTCTTCATGATGGCTAATCCGAGAGGTTCCGCATCCCCACCTCCCAACCCCATGATGAACTATCCGTTGATAGTATAGGCTTACACTGAACATAAGAACGGGAGTTGACCATTTGGCCCATCGAGTCTGGTCTGTCATTCAATACGTTCATGGCTGATCTGTGCAGGTGAGGTGGATTGGCCATGATAAATGACCCCTTAGTGTCCAAGGATGCACAGGTTAGGTGGAGTTACGAGGTTACAGGGCTAGGGCAGGGGAATGGGCCTAGGTAGCGTGCTCTTACAGAGGGTCGGTTCAGTCCCGATGGGACGAATGGCCTCCTTTAGCACGTACGGATCCTAAGTCACTTTAGAATCTTCTATTTGAGATCGCCTCTCGTTCTTCTAAACTCCAGAGAATAGAGGCCCAATTTACTCAGTTTCTCATCACAGAAGCTCGTCCTGGGGACCAATGTGATGAACCTTTGCTGCCCTGTCTTCAATGCCAGTCCATCCTTCCTTAAATATGGAGGCCAAAACTGATCACTGTAATCTGGGTGTGGTCTCACCATAGCCCCATGCCACTTGTAGCAGGCTTCTTTATTCTGGTATCCAATCCCGCTGCAATAAAGGCCAATGTGCCATTTGTCTCCCTAGTTGCTGGGCACTGCATTTACCCACAGGCTGGCATAACCCCTCCATCCCCAGGGAATGAAAGAGGAATTCTCCCAAATGCTGCCCTAGTGCAGCGGGCAAGGGAATCATTCCGGGGGCAGTAAAATCATGGTTATGTTTTTTTTCCTTCGGACAGTTTTGGAGATTTGATTAAACAAATAAAACCCCCTTTGTCCAAAATCCCCATTCTGTGGCTGAATGTCAAATTTGCCTTGATAATTTGCAGTGAAGAAGTTTGTGGTCTGGTTGTTGATGGAAAGATATGGGAGGAAAGAATGAACATAAGAACATGAGAACTAGGAGCAGGAGTAGGCCATCTGGCCCCTCGAGCCTGCTCCGCCATTCAATGAGATCATGGCTGATCTTTGTGGACTCAGCTCCACTCTCCGGCCCGTAATGAGGACAGTTTGACTGGGTAGAGGGCAGGGGGGAGGGAGCAGGGGGCGGCAGGGACTGGATTGAGACGGGAGATGAAGTGCTGAAACGGAAATTCAATGGTGCAACAGGGGAAGCACTGAGATTGCAAAGAGGCAGTACAGTACAGAGCAAGATTAAGATTTGTGTATGTGCCCTGTTGCCATGGTGGTAGCCAGCAAGCACCTGTGTACATTTGCAGAGAGCGAGAGAGGCAGAGGCCCATGAGGCAGCAGATCTTGTTCTGGGCAGGTAACCTCCAGATTTCACTCCTTCCCAATGATTTGCTAGGTTGCACTCTGTTCCTGCTTGCAAATCATTTGTGTAAATTGTGAACCGTTAAGGTCCGAGGACTGGCCCCTGTGGCACCCCGCTGGTTACAGTTCGCCAGCCAGAGGACACATTTGTCCTGACCCCCTGCTTTCTGTCAGTCAGCCAATCCTCAATCTAACCTAGTACTCTACCGCCAATCCCCCTGCCATCTCACCTTTTACTTCCAGATTTTTAATTCCAGATTTTTTTATTGAATTCAAATTTCACCGTCTGTCATGGTGGGATTCGAACACGGGACCCCAGAATGTTACCCTGAGTCTCTGAATTACTAGTCCAGCGACAGTACCATTATCCCACTGCCGCCCCCAAATGCTGGGCCTGGGCAACGACACCCACATACGGTGAAAGAATAACAACTAACCCACGGCCGCACAGTGGTTAGCACTGTTGCTTCACAGCTCCAGGGTCCCAGGTTCGATTCCCTGCTTGGGTCACTGTCTGCGCGGATTCTGCACGTTCTCCCCGTGTGTGCGTGGGTTTCCTCCGGGTGCTCGGGTTTCCACCCACTAGTCCCGAAAGACGTGCTTGTTAGGTAATTTGGACATTCTGAATTCTCGCTCTGTGTACCTGAACAGGCGCCGGAGTGTGGCGACTAGGGGCTTTTCACAGTAACTTCATTGCAGTGTTAATGTAAGCCTGCTTTGACACTAATAAAGATTATTATTATAATTGGTTGCTAACATGAAAATCACACTCTGGGTCCTGCCAACCCCATCTCCCACCCGCCACTGGTATCAGGGCCCGAGGTGTGGAGTGTCAGTGAGGTGGGGAGGGCAAGAGGGAAACAGATGGGAAGGAGGTAAAAGTTTCATTAGTCGGGTCGTCACCTGCAGTTAGCAACATGAGAGCACACGTCCTCATGATTCAATTGCCGTGATCAAGTCCCGAGGGAGCACTGAGCCCTCGTGATGTCCTCCCCTTGCCCGATGGGTGAATAGTTCCCTCCGTGAGTCAGTCAGTTGTTCGCTTGCTTGGGTGGGCAGTGTGACATCTCTTGAGTGAGTGAGTCAGTTCGGGCTTCCCCTGCGTGGAATGTTGGTTTGACGAGGGAAGGTTCCCAGTGAGGTATGAGGCCCTGCCCTGGATTCTTGCTGCTGAAGCCACTGGGAGGGGCGAGGAGTCAGAGGCAGGTGGGTCTGGATCACAGGGAAGAAGTGAAATCTGGAGGTTTACTGCCCAGACAGGATCTGCGGCTTCATGAACTTCTCTCTCTCTCTCTTTCAGTGCAAATACACACTGGTGCTTGCTGGCTGTCACCATGGCAACAGGGCGCACACACACCAAACCTAATCTTGCTCTGTACTGCCTCTTTGCAATCCCTGTTGCACCACTGAATTTGCGATCCATCCCGTCATCTCCTGTCTTGATCCACGTCCAGCCACCTCCTCTTCCCTCCACTCCCCTCCCTTCCCCCTCCCTCCTCACCCTCTCTTCCCTCCTCTCCCACCCCCACTCCCTCCTCCCTCTCCCCTCACCCTCCTCCCACCGCCCTCCTTTGAGATGATAGCGGTCGTGAGTTTGGAAGGTGCTGTCATGATATTCAGGTAAACATCATGGTGCAAACATACATACATACTGATGGACAGATCAATGGACCAATCAACACACACACAACACCACAGCCAATCACAGGCAAGAGCATACACACTACAAAACAGGGAACACAACACTTCCCGGGGATTCCAGCAGGAGACAGCTCAGGGCACAGAGCTCACAGCAAGCCACTCAGACATCCACCATGTGCTGAGTGCCACTACAAGATAGTATTAGGAATAGGTCCACAGATTCAAGGGTTATGATCGAACCTCAGTAACCAGTTTACCACCGTAAATATACGTTAGTAATAAAACTAAATTGTACCATTCGCAACCGTGTTGGTTCGTCTGTGTAGCAGAGCACCCAACACATCAGGTGCTACCTAAGGAACCTTGGTGAGTCCCTGCAGTGTATCTTGTGGATGGTACACACGGCTGCTACTGTGCGTCGGTGGTAGAGGGTTTGAATGTTTGTGGAAGGGGGAGCAATCAAGCGACTGTTTTGTCCTGGATGGTGTCGAGCCTCTTGAGTGTTGTTGGAGCTGCACTCATCCAGGCAAGAGGGGAGTGTTCCATCACACTCCTGACTTGCCCCTTGTAGGTGGTGGACAGGCTTTGGGGGGTCAGGAGGTGAGTTACTCGCCGTAGGATTCCTGGCCTCTGAACTGCTCTGGTAGCCACAGTATTAATATGGCTAGTCCAGTTCAGGTTCTGATCAATGGTAACCCCCCCCCATAAAATGTTTCTTTGCACCGTGTCCCACTGTAAGTCCAATACCTCCTCCAACACAGTGGCGGCCGTGCTCTGTCTCTGCTGAGGCTATGCTTTGCTGATCAGTGGAGCCAGTTAATTGTCTGTTTCCTCATGTCAGAGCTGACGTGAGCTGGTGATGTGCGACAGACATGCACTGGGGGACTGTGCTTGGTATCACTTCCTCACAATTTCTACCAAGGCAACAAGCCAACAGGAAGCCCAACCTGAGGAGCTGTTTCAAGCTATGTGCAGAATCCTCTTGGTTGCAAGTTGGTTGCAGACCTCTTGCGATACCTGCCCTATGCAGGCTCAGACCACCACAATCCGGGTGCAGTCACTGGCATTACCAGCTGGCTGCAGGCTCCTGTACGTCAAGCTGGATTTGTCTCTATCTTACAAGCTGGATGCCTCACCTGTGCGACAAGCTGGGGAAATCTCCATGTTGCGAGCTGGTTCAATCCTGTGTACTATTAACGGGAACAGTCTGCATTACAGTCTGGGGGCAATCTCTCTATGATTATCTGAGTGCGTCCTCTGTGTTCCAAGCTAAGTGCAGTCTCTGAATTTCAAGCTGGAAGCAATCTAAGACGTTACGACTTAGTTGCAGTGTCGGTATTGCGATTTGGGTGCACTCTCTGTGTTAAAATCTGGATGCAGTCTCTGTGTCATAGGCTGAGTTCAGTCTCTCTTATGATTGGTGTGCTGTCTCTGTAGCCACATGGAAATATGATGTTGCAATAATGGAAATCTGTCTCAAAAAAGCACAGGACCGGACTGTAAATGTCGCTGGATACCGGATATTCAGGAAAGACAGGGAAGAGAGGAGAGGGGCAGGACTAACAATATTGGGCGTAATTCAGTGGTTCCATCCGACTTGATGTCGGGACGAGACTGTTGAATCGTCCAGGCCACTGGAGACCCCCGGGTGGTTGAGGACAGGGCAGGGTGACACCCTGGTGCTTCCTCGGCACCCGGGCACCTTAGCACTGCTGGATAGGGTGCCAGGGCACAGCCAGGGTGACAGTTTGGCACTGCCAGGACCTGGGTCTAAGCGGGCCTTGCAAAGGGGTTGCAGGAACTGTAAACCGTTGGTGCCTCCGTTCTGTTTTCCCTAACTCCTACGAGCGTAAAAATACAAACCTGTTCTCATCTAATCAGTATTTTCCCCGTTGACCTAAACTCGATGGTTCGTACTGTAGCCTTTGACCCTTCATCTCAGTCTCACCCTAAGTAGCCCCTGTCAATGTACAGTGCCAGTGTGTATGATTCAGAATAATACCAACAGAGCTGGATTCGGGTAGTCGTGGGGCTGGATTCTCTGTCGGCGGGATTTACCGTTTCGCCGGCAACGCACTGAAACCCATGGATTTCCCGAGAGCATGGGGGTGCCCACAATGGGAAACCCCATTGGCCGGCTGGCAGGACGAAGGATCCCGCTGCCGGCGGGGGGGTGGGGGTGGGGGGGGCGTGCCACACCAGAACATTGGTGCGGCTGGATGGAGGATCCCACCCATGGAGTTTGCCTCCTCAGCCCTGCCCCTGGTAAAACCACAGCATACCCGCTGGTTCGGCGACCCCTAAGGATGCTCCCCGGACAGAAGAGGAAGTCCGGGTCTCAGTCGGAACAGAACAAAAAACGCGTCAGCAGAAAATTTCGAAAAGAGGATGCTGACATCCTCGTCCTCCTCGGCAGGAGGGCTCAGCATGGTCACGAAACGAGTCCTGCGTGTCTGAACTTCCTTCCCCCGCTCCAACATCAGACCCTCTGTTCCTCTGCTGACCATTCTGCCCCCCCCCCAGGGGTGGTGTCTAAAATCCATTTTCCCGCCTCAGGTCCCTACTTCCCCAAACAGAATTCACCGTCACCTCGACAGACTCAGAAGAGACGTACATAGAATCATCGTAGAATTTACAGTGCAGAAGGAGGCCATTCAGCCCTTCGAGTCTGCACCGACCCTTGGAAAGAGCACCCTACCCAATCCCACGCCTCCACCCTATCCCCGTAACCCAGTAACCCCCACCTAACCTTTTGGACACTAAGGGGCAATTTAGCATGGCCAATCCACCTAACCTGCACATCTTTGGACTGTGGGAGGAAACCGGAGCACCCGGAGGAAACCCACGCACACACGGGGAGGATGTGCAGACTCCGCACAGACAGTGACCCAAGCCGGAATCGAACCTGGGACGCTGGAGCTGTGAAGCACCGTGCCACCCTACAAGGTGGGATGGGTCACAGGAGTGGGCGCAAAAGCCACTCGTTGGGTGAGGGGAGGCTGGCGACTGTGCCTCTCGTTCGGTAGTTGGCATTCCGAGTGGCGAGGAGGAACAGTAAAGGGTTTCGATCCATATGGCCGACAATCAGATTGTGAGACGCAGAGCTCATTGGAAAGAGTGGGTGGCGTGTGGGGGTGCGGTGGGGGGGGGGGGGGGGGTGGAATCCAATGGATTGATCTATCAATACCAATACAGACGTGATCCTGACCTGTTCAGCACCTGCACTCAAAGTGCCGAGATCCGTTACGATCAACAACACGACGGCAGATATTCTACCTCGTGCCTTGCACAGCTTCAGGACTTTCTCAAGGGGCTTGAGAGCCAATGAGGTACTTTCTTCAGGGTAGTCACTGACGTACCTTGGGAAATGCTTTGGTTAACTGCGCACAGCACGATTCCACAAACATCCCAAAGAGACAGGTGGCCAGATAATATGCCCCAGCTTGAAGATATCATGGTCGAGGGATAAATATTTCCCAGAACACTGGGGAGGACATACCCATGGTCCTCTTGGGTAAGAAATCTTTTACAGTCATTTGGGCCCCACTGAAACGGCCGATTCTGGTCATCATCACATTGCTGTTGGTGGGAGCTTGCTGTGCGCCAATCGGCTTCCGGGCTCCCTCCACCACATCAGCGACTAAAAACTTCCAAAAAGTGCTCCATTGGCTGCCGAGCATCTTGGCGTCTGTGAAAGGGACCTTCTGAGTACAAAAAAATGTCTTTCCCCTTTTTGTTTTGCATGAAGCTGAGTCATTGCAGAAATCACCAGCAGAAAGACAGGTCAGGCACAGATTTACTGGAATCCGTCCTCTCCATTTCCTCCTGAGCTGCGAAAGGGCTTTTTCTTCCTGTTCCTTAAACTTCCCTAAAAGCAGATCATCAGTTTCTCGAGCTCCCCAGTTTGCTTGTGTGGCAGCCCTCCAACTCGCCCCCCCCCCCCCCCCCCCCCCCCACTCCTCGCGCCAGAGCCTGCCCTGGGGTCTTCCACCCGGCCTCCTTGACGTGAGGCTGCCGATGTGGACTAACTGCCTCATTACCGTCAAATGACAACCGGCAGTGGCTGCAAACGGATGGCCAAGATCCCCACTTTTACACCCTGGATGAGCAAACACAAGAAACAGAGGCAGGTGGAGGCCATTCGGCCCATCGAGCCTGCTCTGCCGTTCAGGGCTTCAACTCCATTTTCCCGCCTGCTCCCTGGATCCCTGAGTTCCCAGTGAGATCAAACATCTGTCCATCCCAGCCTTAAATGTATTGAATGACGGAGCACCCACGACTCTCTGGAGTAGGGAATTCCAAAGATTTGAATAAATAAATTTCTCTTCTTCTCAATCCTAAATGATCGGCCCCTCATGCTGAGACTGTGCCCCCCCCCCCCCCACCGTGATATACAGGGGGAACAATCTCTGAATCTTCATCCGTTGAAAGATTTAACCCAGCATCGCACCGTGTGATGATGATTGTTGAACTAATAGAAACGGCCAACTCACTGCTTGATGTCCACACACTCACACAGATGCTCACACAGACACACGCACACAGACACGCACATGCACCACAGACTTTCATACACATGTATGCAGACATACACGCAGACAGGCAAACGCACAGACACACATAAAGAGATACATGGAGACACACAAAAAACCCATTCACAGAGAGACACACACGTGGACACACACACACAAACACACTCACAATTTAAAAAAAAATGTTTTATTAAAGTTTTCAAACACAATTTTTCCCCCTTACAAATCAACAAAAACGGTAACACAATAACTAATAGATAACATTGTTTAAATAGTGAACTAACAAAGTAACAAGAAATGGTGCTCCCCCCCTCCACCCCAAATAGAACAAAAACAAGTCCACCCCCCCAGCCCCCCCTCCCCCCTCTTTCTGGGCTGCTGCTGCTGGCTATTTTCCCCTAACGTTCCGCTTGATCGTCAAGGAACGGTTGCCACCGCCTGGTGAACCCTTGAGCCGATCCACTCAGCGCAAACTTCATCCGTTCCAGTTTTATGAGCCCTGCCATATCGTTTATCCAGGCCTCCACGCTGGGGGGTTTCGCTTCCTTTCACATGAGTAAAATCCTACGCCGGGCTACCAGGGACGCAAAGGCCACAATATCGGCCTCTTTCGCCTCCTGCACTCCCGGCTCATCCGCTACCCCAAATATAGCTAACCCCCAGCCTGGCTTGACCCGGACCTTCACCACCTTCGAGATCACTCTTGCCACTCCCCTCCAATACTCCTCCAGTGCTGGACACGACCAAAACATATGTGTGTGGTTCGCCGGGCTTCCCCCACAGCTCCCGCACCTGTCCTCCACTCCGAAGAACCTGCTCAACCTCGCTCCCGTTATGTGTGCTCTATGTAGCACCTTAAATTGGATCAGGCTAAGCCTGGCACATGAGGAAGAGGAATTTACCCTACTTAGGGCATCAGCCCACAAGCCCTCCTCAATCTCCTCCCCGAGCTCTTCTTCCCATTTTCCTTTCAGCTCTTCTACCAGCTCCTCCCCCTCTTCTCTAAACACACTCACAATGAGACACACACACACATACAGACATGCACACACACACACATGCAAAAGGCACATTCACAGACACAAACTCATGCATACAGACATCGCACATTCACAGACACGCGCACACACGCACACACACACACACACACACACACAAGTAATCTTTCATGTCTATCGGACCCCTTTCTGATGTGGAGGGACTGAGCTCACTTGTCACACCTCCTCTTGGCTAACCCGGATAGGTCAGTTTTGTAGGCCACAAATGAGTCCGAACTGAGTTAGTAAGAAGGAAACTTAGTTATTGCAAAGCAATTATATTTACAATCTACATCAGATCCCAGCCAGGTCGGGTCTTTCTGTTCCATATTTGGTAGACTTTATATATGAATAATCTAGGGCGTGTTTGGCGAGACTCACGGGGAGACTGATTGCTCCAACCCCGTACGTCTCGTGTGGGTTATAACATCCCTCCCTCCCCTAAAGTCCGAAGACTGTTGAGGAGGAGGGTGCTGGACTCTCTTCGCCCGTGGCTGTGCTTCCTGTATTCGCAGTGCTGGGTCTGGAGGCGCATATCTGGACGGTGAATGCTCCTTCCGGAACGTCATGGTGGACGCACTGTCTGAGGCTGCTGCACTGATTGCTCCCTGGAGGAGACTTCCGACGCCTGGGTTTCCTTGTGAGAATCCATATCCATGACCTCTCTCATTTCAGCACCCTGACCCCCTTGGGGTAATGCGCTAGCCTCTTTGGACATTGGATTTGGTTTGACTGTCAATTTCCTCTCCCGAGTAACCTCGCATAGAACCCGTTGTCCGGACCAGTGTTTTCTGGGGACCCATTTTTACCAACCGGCCAACCTTCGGGACCCAACCCGGCCGACCTTCGCGACCCACGGCCGACCTTCGCGACCCACGGCCGACCTTCGCGACCCACGCCGGCCGACCTTCGGGACCCACGGCCGACCTTCGCGACCCACGCCGGCCGACCTTCGCGACCCAACCCGGCCGACCTTCGCGACCCAACCCGGCCGACCTTCGCGACCCACGCCGGCCGACCTTCGCGACCCACGCCGGCCGACCTTCGCGACCCAACCCGGCCGACCTTCGTGACCCACGCCGGCCGACCTTCGCGACCCACGCCGGCCGACCTTCGCGACCCACGCCGGCCGACCTTTGCGACCCACGCCGGCCGACCTTCGCGACCCAACCCGGCCGACCTTCGCGACCCACGCCGGCCGACCTTCGCGACCCACGCCGGCCGACCTGAGCGACCCACGCCGGCCGACCTTCGCGACCCACGCCGGCCGACCTGAGCGACCCACGCCGGCCGACCTTCGCGGCCCAACCCGGCCGACCTTCGGGACCCAACCCGGCCGACCTGAGCGACCCACGGCGGCCGACCTTCGCGACCCACGCCGGCCGACCTTCGCAACCCACGCCGGCCGACCTGAGCGACCCACGCCGGCCGACCTTCGCGGCCCAACCCGGCCGACCTTTGGGACCCACGCCGGCCGACCTTCGCGACCCACGCCGACCGACCTTCGCGACCCACGCCGGCCGACCTTCGCGACCCACGGCCGACCTGAGTGACCCACGCCGGCCGACCTTCGCAACCCACGCCGGCCGACCTGAGCGACCCACGCTGGCCGACCTGAGCGACCCACGCCGGCCGACCTTCGCGACCCACGCCGGCCGACCTGAGCGACCCACGCCGGCCGACCTTCGCGACCCACGCCGGCCGACCTTCGCGACCCACGCCGGCCGACCTGAGCGACCCAACCCGGCCGACCTTCGGGACCCAACCCGGCCGACCTTCGCGACCCACGCCGGCCGACCTTCGCGACCCACGCCGGCCGACCTGAGCGACCCAACCCGGCCGCACTGCGCATACGTGCCCGCAGTCTTTGCGCATGCGCACCAATGAGCGGACACCCATGCGCAGTGTGGCCACATTTTTTTATATGGTCGTGCCCATTTTGAAGGCCGCTCGCAGCTGGCATTAACAGCCGGCTGCAGCTGCTGTTGCCCGCGAATTTGCGCAATCGGATAGCTCCACCACCCTCCCGACACCCGCCGGCGGCCCACTCGCGGGTCACCACCCCGACTTTGAAAATGCCTGGTCTGGACCGTAAGCGATCGAGGTGCTTTCTCATGATGCAAACTTGTGAACTTGATAGGAAACCCCGCCTGTCTTGATGACGATTGTCCAGAGAATCCACTGGGCACCGTCTGCAAAGTTGCAAACATAGACTGCACAACCTGGTACAAATAATCTGGGTGTTTTTTGCCGAACAGGACAACACCCTTGCAGCTCCTAGTTGTGGCTTACTTTCCCACCTATATCAGGGAAGACCATCCTAAGACGAGTTCCAAGCCTCGGGCCCATTAGCAAATCTGCCGGTGCTACCCTGGAGTGGTGGCATGTGGATGGTCCTATAGCAGAACAAGAACCTGGTCATTCTCGTGTCCATCGACCCCGAGGTCTGTTTTTTCAGTCCATTTTTGAACGGTTGGACCCCTCTCTCCGCCAGCCCGTTTGAAGCAGGGTGATATGGGACCATACGGATGTGCTGCTCCCTGTTAGATTTCAGGAATCCCATAAACTCTTCACTTGTGAAAGATGTTCAATTGTCAGTCACCAACACCTCTGGGATACTATATGTACTAAAGCACAAATGCAATTTTTCAATGGTCGCTCTGGAGGTGGTTGCCAACATCCTATGGACTTCCAACTACAAGAGTGGGCATCTATCAGGGGTAAGAATATCAAGTCTTGAAACAGGCTGGCAAAGTAGGGATGTAACTGCACCCACGGTCGCCCCGGCCATTCCCATGACTGGCGGAAGCGCCTGGTGCTCCTGACATACACCACATTGCTGAGCTGCTCTCTCTATCTCAGCTTCCAGGACCGGCCAGCAAATATAGCTACAGATTCGTTTTTGACACTCCTGGGTGCCTATTGTGCAGATCCTTCAGGCTGAGGTCCTGGCCCTTGCCTGGAACAACGAGGAGGGCACCCCACTCCAGGATGCCACGTCCCACGCTAAACCTGGACAGCTTTGTCGAGAATGCCCGCAACCCACCTGGTAACCGCCTACGCTGAACCAATATAGGACTATGTGTCGAACGTTCAAATGGACTGGGTCGGTGTGTCCACTCTCGGATCAGGGATGCTGTAACAGGCAACAAATCCATAAAGTTGAGCATGGCCACTACCTCATCCGTGCCGGGAGGAGAAGGAAGGTGTGTCGGCAAAGGCAAATGCATCCATATTTGCGATCTGGGTGCCGGGACGATGCTCAAACGAGTAGGGGCTGGTTTAGCACAGTGGGCTAAACAGCTGGCTTGTAATGCAGAACGATGCCAGCAGCGCGGGTTCAATTCCCGTAACGGCCTCCCCGAACAGGCGCCGGAATGTGGTGACGAAGGGCGTCTCACAGTCACTTCATTGAAGCCTACTTGTGACAATAAGCGATTATTATTATTATTACTATTGATCCACTGCCAGCAGGAGGTCCCAACGCTGGATCCTGGCGGGGTGATGAGCGGATTTGCCGTGTCCTCTTGTGAAAGTCAATATTTTCGCTTCTGTGAGAGAAAAATTCAACACACTCGTTAAGACAGAATAACAAGCTTTATTTTCGAAAACAACTGCTTGCAGTAATGGCTGAAACTTGAAGTCAGAGAGAAGTCAACAAAACTGCCCAGTCTGTCACAAGTTCCGCGCTTTGCGGAGAATTAAGTTAATATTTATACATTAACTTTATCAAGATTATGTGACAACAGTCAGCAGTTTGATCGGAAATACAAACGGAACCAAAGACCAGACCATGTTTGGTCATATCACTCATACCATTATTTAGTCCGCGGAGGGAACATTGAAAGGTCAGAATAGACTTGTTTCTTCCTGAACTTATCTTTGTTTTAAATTCCTACGGCCCTGGGTTATGACGAGTGTAGCGCACAAAGACTCCATGAGACGAATATAGTGAAGTCGATGAGGCTTTATTAAGCGTGTCTGTTCCCCAGCAGCTCGATAGTAAACTGGCCTGCGGGGGAAGACACCGGCTTCTTATACTTCGCCTTCAGGGCGGAGCTTGAGGTCAACGGCCAACCAGGACCCGGGATCTGTCAGCCAATGACATTAGGGCTTCCAGTCCCACATGACCCCCAATACATACTACCACATTCACCCCTTGTCAAAAATGAACCCGGCAGGGTGATGCTTCGTATGGTGGTAAGGGTTTACAGGGCTGGTCCTGGGAGGATAGAACATTCACATGGTAGTACAGTATTGGACAGTTTCGTCCTGTTGCAACTATTTACAGAGGGTATAGGAAAAAAAACAAATGTTCTTTGAACAGTCCATCTTTGTTTTACATCGACGCCACGAGTCGGTCGGGCGGTCTGGTCGTCCGTGTCGATCGCCTCGGCCCCGGCGGTGGTGGTGGTGCTTGTACCAGTGTTGTCGCCTCCAGGAGCCGTACGGTTTCAGCTGTCGGTGCAAAGGGGAGGGGGACTGATCCTCCTGGGAAGGGGGCGGTCGCGGGGTGCGGCGGTGGCAGGAAGGGGGGCGGTTGGGTTGATGGTGTCGGGGGGGTGTGCGTGGTGCCGGCGGGCGCCAGATCCCGCAGGGAGACCGTGTCCTGTTGGCCATCGGGGTACTCCACGTAGGCGTACTGGGGGTTTGCGTGGAGGAGGTGAACCCTTTCGACCAACGGGTCCGCCTTATGTGCCCGCACATGCTTTCGGAGCAGGATGGGTCCTGGGGCCGCCAGCCAGGTCGGCAGCGACGTTCCAGAGGAGGACCTCCTAGGGAAGACAAGTAGACGCTCGTGGGGCGTTTGATTAGTGCTTGTACATAATAACGACCGGATGGAATGGAGAGCGTCCGGGAGGACCTCCTGCCACCGTGACACTGGGAGATCCCTGGACCGTAGGGCCAGTAGGACGGCCTTCCAGACCGTGCCGTTTTCCCTTTCCACTTGCCCGTTCCCCCGGGGATTGTAGCTGGTCGTCCTGCTTGAGGCTATGCCCTTGCTGAGCAGGAACTGGCGCAGCTCGTCACTCATGAAAGAGGACCCCCTGTCGCTGTGGACGTATGCGGGGTAACCGAACAGTGTGAAGATGCTGTTCAGGGCTTTAATGACTGTGGCCGCAGTCATGTCGGAGCAGGGAATGGCAAAAGGGAAGCGGGAGTATTCGTCCACTACATTAAGAAAATATGCGTTGCGGTCGGTGGAGGGGAGGGGCCCTTTGAAATCGAGACTGAGGCGTTCAAAGGGGCGGGAAGCCTTAATCAGGTGCGCTCCATCTGGCCTGAAAAAATGCGGCTTGCATTCCGCGCAGATGTGGCAGTCCCTTGTGACTGTACGGACCTCTTCTAAAGAGTATGGGAGATTGCGGGACTTGATGAAGTGGTAAAACCGAGTGACCCCCGGGTGGCAGAGGTCCTCGTGGAGGGTTTGGAGGCAGTCAATTTGTGCGTTGGCACATGTGCCGCGGGATAGGGCATCGGACGGCTCGTTCAGCTTTCCAGGCCGGTACAAGATCTCATAGTTGAAGGTGGAGAGCTCGATCCTCCACCTTAAGATCTTGTCATTTTTAATTTTGCCCCGCTGTGCATCATTGAACATGAAAGCTACCGACCCTTGGTCAGTGAGGAGAGTGAATCTCCTGCCGGCCAGGTAATGCCTCCAATGTCGCACAGCTTCCACTATGACTTGGGCTTCCTTTTCCACTGAGGAGTGGCGGATTTCTGAGGCGTGGAGGGTTCGGGAGAAAAAGGCCACGGGTCTGCCCGCTTGGTTAAGGGTGGCCGCTAGAGCTACGTCGGAGGCGTCGCTCTCGACCTGGAAGGGGAGGGACTCGTCGATGGCACGCATCGTGGCCTTTGCGATGTCCGCTTTGATGCGGCTGAAGGCCTGGCAAGCCTCTGTCGACAGAGGGAAGGTCGTGGTCTGTATTAGGGGGCGGGCCTTGTCTGCGTACTGGGGGACCCACTGGGCGTAGTACGAAAAGAACCCCAGGCAGCGTTTCAGGGCTTTTGGGCAGTGCGGGAGGGGAAATTCCATGAGTGCGCGCATACGTTCGGGGTCGGGGCCTAATATCCCATTGCGTACTATGTAGCCCAGAATGGCTAGCCGGTCGGTGCTAAAAACGCACTTGTCCTCGTTGTACGTGAGGTTCAAGGCTTTGGCGGTCTGGAGGAATTTTTGGAGGTTGGCGTCGTGGTCCTGCTGATCGTGGCCGCAGATGGTTACATTGTCGAGATACGGGAACGTGGCCCGTAACCCATGTTGATCAACCATCCGGTCCATCTCCCGTTGGAAGACCGAGACCCCGTTTGTGACGCCAAAAGGGACCCGTAGGAAATGGTATAATCGCCCGTCTGCCTCGAAGGCTGTGTACTTGCGGTCACTTGGGCGGATGGGGAGCTGATGGTAGGCGGACTTGAGGTCCACGGTGGAGAAGACTTTATACTGGGCAATCCGATTGACCATGTCGGATATGCGGGGGAGAGGGTACGCGTCTAGTTGTGTGTACCTGTTGATGGTCTGGCTATAGTCAATGACCATCCTTTGTTTCTCCCCTGTCTTCACTACTACCACCTGCGCTCTCCAGGGACTATTGCTGGCCTGGATTATGCCCTCCTTTAGTAGCCGCTGGACTTCGGACCGAATGAAGGTCCGGTCCTGGGCGCTGTACCATCTGCTCCTAGTGGCGACGGGTTTGCAATCCGGGGTGAGGTTCGCAAACAAGGACGGGGGTTGCACCTTGAGGGTAGCGAGGCCGCAGATAGTGAGTGGGGGTATGGGGCCGCCGAATTTAAACGTAAGGCTCTGTAGATTACATTGGAAATCTAATCCCAGCAAGGTGGGGGCACAGAGTTGGGGAAGGACGTTAAGTTTGTAGTTTTTGAACTCCCTCCCCTGCACCGTTAGGGTAACTATGCAGAATCCCTGGATCTGTACGGAGTGGGATCCTGCAGCTAGGCAAATCTTTTGTGCGCTGGGATAGGTGGTCAAGGAATAGCGTCTTACCGTGTCGGGGTGTATAAAGCTTTCCGTGCTCCCGGAGTCGACTAGGCATGGCGTCTCGTGGCCGTTAATTAGGACCGTTGTCGTCGTCGTCTGGAGTGTCCGGGGCCGAGCCTGATCGAGCGTAACCGAAGCGAGCCGTGGTTGTAGTAGTGGGGTGGGGTCCGTTGTTGCCGTCCAAGATGGCGTCGGGGATGGACAAAATGGCCGCCCCCATACATCGCACGTGGCTGGGGGGTCACAAGATGGCGGCGG
Source organism: Scyliorhinus torazame (assembly GCF_047496885.1). NCBI lineage: Eukaryota > Metazoa > Chordata > Chondrichthyes > Carcharhiniformes > Scyliorhinidae > Scyliorhinus > Scyliorhinus torazame. The sequence goes on from NC_092720.1 coordinate 204,788,645, forward strand.
GGGTGGACAAAATGGCCCTTTTTCCCGCAGCTTTTGCAGATGGCTGCGCGGGCCGGACAGCGCTGTCGGGGGTGTTTCGCCTGGCCGCAGAAATAACAGCGGGCGCCCCCGGTGCGACTCGGCGTTTGGACTGCGCAAGCCTGTGGTGTGTCCGGGGGGGGGGGGGGTAGGGGGTTTGCCGCGACGGGTACGTACGGGGCCCAATGGCCTGCCGCGCGGTCGGGGCCGTAGGCACGGGTATTACGCGCGGCCACGTCTAGGGAGGCTGCTAGGGCCCGTGCCTCTGAGAGTCCTAGCGACTCTTTTTCTAGAAGTCTTTGGCGGATTTGGGAGGATTGCATACCTGCCACAAAAGCGTCGCGCATTAACATGTCCGTGTGTTTGTTTGCATTCACCGACGGGCAGCTGCAGGCTCGTCCCAAAATCAGCAGCGCGGCGTAGAACTCGTCCATCGATTCTCCGGGAGCTTGCCGTCTTGTCGCGAGCTGGTAGCGAGCGTAGATTTGGTTAACTGGGCAAACGTAGAGACTTCTCAGTGCTGTGAACGCCGTCTGGAAATCGTCGGTGTCTTCAATGAGGGTGAAAATCTCCGTGCTCACCCTCGAGTGCAGGACCTGCAGTTTTTGTTCGTCTGAGACTCGGCCGGTGGTCGTCCTGATGTAGGCCTTGAAGCAAGTCTGTCAGTGTTTGAAGGCTGCTGCCGCATTCACTGCGTGGGGGCTGATCCTCAGGCATTCTGGAATGATCCTGAGCTCCATAGTCCTTTTTAGGCACGCTTAATAAATTGTAGCGCACAAAGACTCCATGAGACGAATATAGTGAAGTCGATGAGGCTTTATTAAGCGTGTCTGTTCCCCAGCAGCCCGATAGTAAACTGGCCTGCGGGGGAAGGCACCGGCTTCTTATACTTCGTCTTCAGGGCTAAGCTTGAGGTCAACGGCCAACCAGGACCCGGGATCTGTCAGCCAATGACATTAGGGCTTCCAGTCCCACATGACCCCCAATACATACTACCACAACGAGTTAGTTTTATCAGGAGTTGCCGAGGTCCGGTGTTTTGGAATGGCTCGACCTTCGCTGATCTTTTCAGACTTCAAGTTATGCAGAGTTGGCCTACGGCCATACTAGTCTGAAAATGGTTAGGGCAGCATTCTTTACCTGGGCCTGGGAGCTGGAATGAATAGTTTCAGTCTATCTGGTATTGTCTCAAACCTTTTGACCAGTCTTCCCATTGACCAGTTTTCCCATCATGCCCTTACTTAATTCGTACCATATCACATTCTTTCAAAAGACCCAGGAGCGACTTGTGGCCATGATAATTGTGAAATGTCGACTGTACACATATATATGGAATTTCTTCACAGCGAAGACAACTGCCAAAGCTTCTTTCCCGATTTGTGCATCATTGTGCTCGGCCACGGGCATGGCCAGCGGCCGGGAGGTGAAAGCATTTGGCCTCTCTCTCTATAGACTCCGGGTAGATGGCCCGTTGGGATGCCTCGGTCTTTGACCAACGGAACTGGCCCCTATGGTACTCAGTCCAGGGCGAGGTACTGGTCCTGGGGTGGGGGATGCTCTTCAGGAGGGACCACGTCCAAGGGTGTTTACCTACAACTTTTGGATCACTCCTCTCTCAGCACTTTCATGGGAAAGCAAAATTTATATGGCCTGCTGAAGGTTTAGGAACGGTTCAGCTCGCAACTTCCTTTGAGTGGCCATGTTAATTATGCCGCAGACCAAAAGGTCGCACAGCATTTTGGAAAGGGCAGTTCCTTACTCACAATATTCCTCACATGGGCAGCACGGTAGCATAGTGGTTAGCACAATTGCTTCACAGCTCCAGGGTCCCAGGTTCGATTCTGGCTTGGGTCATTGTCTGTGCGGAGTCTGCACGTCCTCCCCGTGTGTGCGTGGGTTTCCTCCGGGTGCTCCGGTTTCCTCCCACAGTCCAAAGATGTGCAGGTTAGGTGGATTGGCCATGATAAATTGCCCTTAGTGTCCAAAATTGCCCTTAGTGTTGGGTGGGGTTACTGGGTTATGGGGTTAGGGTGGAGGTGTTGGCCGTGGGTAGGGTGCTCTTTCCAAGAGCCGGTGCAGACTTGATGGGCCGAATGGCCTCCTTCTGCACTGTAAATTCTATGATAATATTTGGCTAGTTTTCAAAAACTTGGCTATAGACTCTCCAGGAGTCCTCTCTGCCATATTAAAACAGTATCTCTGCACTATAATGGATGGTTTAGATTTGAAGCGTTGCACTACTAGCATTACCAATTGTTCAAAAGTCTTAGGGCGCAATCTACTGGCCACAGTGTGCTCCAATGGCTGCGCGATTGTAGCTGTGGGAATCCTGGCAGGGAGGATTTGTAAGGTGGTGCGGTGGGTCCGGAAAAGGAGGGGCCCTCAGGTACACCATAGCAGAGTGCCCTCACTTGCGGGTGTGTGGCTAGCGCTGACAGTAATCCAGCTTTATCCTCATCGCCAGTTTTGTCGGCCAAAATGAGTCCGAACCGAGTTAGTAAGAAGGAAACTTTTCAGATGCCAGCTGGGTCTGCAGTGTCGGCTCCATACCTGGCCGACTTCATACAGAACTTAACCGTGAACAATCTATGGCTCCCGCCTCCTTAACAAGGGAGTTTGGATTCGGCAAGCCTCACGGGGAGACCGATTGCTCCAACCCCGTAGGTCCCGTGTGGGTTGTAACAGTCAGCTACCTCCACGCCGAATACAATTCAGTAGGGTGCCCATTGGTCAGTATGCCTCTGTTGTGAAGTGTGGCATAGCGATTAACCGAACGAGCCATTGCGCAGGGCCCAATATTTGATGAGGGGTCTTCCCAGTTAAGGCCACCAGCTTAAAATGACATCATGGATTCCCCAACCTCAACAGAACAGATAACCGCTGGTGGTAAAAGATTTGCATTTCTGTTACACCTCCCACGGGCACGGGACATCCCCAAGCGTTTCCAGCCAGTGAAGTATTTTGTTAACAAAGCCTTTGTTGTAACATAGAGAATGCAATGGCTGATCAATGCACAGCAAGATCCCAGAAAAATAACTGTGATAATGACCCGATAATCTGTTTTTTTTTGTGGTTTGTTTAGTGATGTTAGTTGAGGGTCTGGTATGGGGCAGGGTCCTCGGGAGAACTACCCTGCACAAAAGAAGCAGGGTAGTTTTTTTTTCTCTGGTCTATGCGGCCTGAGGGAGTGATGGAGGCGGGTTCAATCGCCACACTGGAAAGAAGGAATTGGATAATCGACTGAAGAGAAAGATATTGAAGGGTCACAGGGAAAGGACAAGGGAAGTGGGGCAAACCGGGTTCCTCTTACAGAGGGCCACCGCAGACAGGGTGGCTCCGAGCCTTTGCTTTAACCATTTCATGATACTACCATCTTGCAAAGCAATGGCCACGGGATCAGTCCCTCCCAGCCCCTGTTCAGCAGAGGTAGGGCCTCGGTTTAATCCCACAACCAAAAGGGATGGGGTGCAACCTCAGCAACGCAGCACTGCCTCAGTACTGCACCGGGGAGTGTCAGAGTTGACTGCGTACTGAGGTTTCTGAAGCAGGGCCTGAACCCATAGCTCCTCCTGCTTAGAGGCGTGTGTGCTAACTATTAAGCCACGGGCTGACAGTAAGGGAAAGTCAGGCGGGAGGTGGGGGAAGGAGTAATGAGTCAGTCAGCTTCCCGGTCTAGTCGGGGCAGTCTCTCGATCCCAGTGGTATGTTTTTCCTTTTACTGACAATACAAACATCTTGAACGACACAAAATTCTCAGAAAATGTAAAAAGAAAATTCCCAGAACGGGAGAATTTTTCTGATCTAATTTTGCTGGGTGATTTTTTAAAAAGAAGCCTAATTTCTGTTCCGTCATGCATCCGCAAACAAACTCACCCCCCCCCCCCACTCCCACATATAACTTGACCTCTAAACCTCATAACAGCAACAGAAATTCACCTGTAGAATTTCCTAAATTCCTCTGAGATCCACATGAAAAGACCTTCTCAACAGCCCTTTCTTCCTTTGTGCAGCAACCCAGGAGACGTGACAATAAAGGTTTAACCAAATTTATTTTAACCATAGTAAAGCCTCACTCGCGGCCTAAAACGCCAGTGTTCCAGCCCGGGATTAATGGGAACTCTACGTCCGGGTCAGGCTCCATAAGGAGTCCCAACTGGACGGGCCTCGTCCCATCACCATGGGAACCCATACTCCACGGGTCGCATGGGGAGATCAGGCGGCATAGTAGCACGGTAGTTAGCACTGTTGCTTCACAGCGCCAGGGTCCCAGGTTCGATTCACGGCTTGAGTCACTGTCTGTGCGGAGTTTGCACGTTCTCCCCGTGTCTGCGTGGGTTTCCTCCGGGTGCTCCGGTTTCCTCCCACAAGTCCCGAAAGACGTGCTGTTAGGTGAATTGGACATTCTGAATTCTCCCTCTGTGTACCTGAACAGGCGCCGGTGTGTGGCGACGAGGGGCTTTTCACAGTAACTTCATTGCAGTGTTAATGTAAGTGTTAATGTAAGCCATCACCCCCTTCTCCCCATTCCCCCTCTCCGTCCCCTCCGCCCCCACCCACCACTCGATGTCTGGACCCAAGATTTATTTGTCAACTGACATCACCGGGAGAAAGAACCTGCCTGCTCATGATCCCCTCGCTGTTTGTGGGACCTTGCTGTGCACACATTGGTTGCTGTTTTTTTGTGCAGTAATGCCAGCGGTTGAAAGATGGCTGTAATTGTTTTGATGTTCGCTTAGCTAGGCTGTCTGGTTTCTACGCTCCATACACTCAAGCTCATCCAAGCCTCTGCTACTCGTGTCCTAACTTGAGCAAATCTTTCTCCACTAAAACCGTTCCGCTCCCCCCAAACCCCAACACTCCACCATGCCGACCACACCGTACCCCTACCCCAAACCCACCTCACTCCTCCCCAACCATCCTCGATGAGCTACGCCGGTTCGCAGCCCGGCAAAATCTCCATTTAAAAAGTCTCATCCTGATTTTTAAATTGCTCCACGGTGTGGCCCTTTCTCCTTCCCTGTCACCTCCTCCAAGATCTCTGTGCTCCTCCCATTCTGGCCTCTTGCCTATCCACAATTTCCATCGCTCCACCCTTGGCAGCCGTGCCTTCAGCTGCCTGCGCCCCCCACAAGCTCTGAAATTTCCTCCCTACACCTCTCTGCTGCTCTGCCGCTCGACCTCATTCCCTCTTGCTCAGGAGTTCGCACGGGATAGAAATGGATATATTACAGGCCCAATCAACTAATTAGAATTGAAACTAATTAAGGCATAAATTGAAGGGGGCCGCTTCTACAAAGAACAAATGGAGCACAGCACAAGAAGAACAAAAAGGAATGGAAACTTAAAAAACATGAAACCAAAATGTGAACTGCGGTTGATAAAGCAGTCCAACTCCGGAGAGTTAGGTATGGAGCTTGCAGAATAACAGCTTCCCAAGAAGGGGAGCGGGGACCCTTCCCACAGTTCATGTACCTTAGTATTAATAGAGTCGGCTGATGTGTTAGGCAGGTAAGTTCGGTGTGGGCTGCACTTGATGCAGCGATGCGAGAAACAGACCTCTAACACTGTACAAGATCCAACACTATTTTATTGAACGATAGAACTAACATATATATTTAACTGTGGGTCGACACTATACCGAACTGACTGGAGACCTTGTACTAGCCTGACCAGACTTAGTAGCTACCGCATGGTGTTTGCACTGTGCTAGCTCGTGGACTCTGACTGTCTCAGTGGCTGGGTCCCGAGAGAGCGGGAAACCTAGTGCCCTCTGGCTTTATAGTGGTCGTGTCCTGTCTGGTGATTGGCTGCACTGTGCTGTGTGCTTACTGGTTATCCTGTGTGTCAATCACTGCCTGTCTGCACTTCATTACATACATGCGTGGATATTATGACATCGGCCAGTCAGGCACCGATTAGATGAGACCCAGTAGGGAACTACTGGTGCTGTACATAATGGGTGACATGTTCAAAAAAATAAGTTTTGTTCATCTCTACAACTCGGTGTGAACTCCTTTTGTTGCCCCTTACAAAAGTTCCACAAAACCCTCCCTGTTTGTCCAACCTTTTGGTAACCACTTCTCATGCCACCTAACAGGGTGTCAAATATTTTTGATAATATGGAATTGCCCTGGGCGGTTTTACGACATTAAAGTTGCTATATAAATGCAGGATGTTGTTGAGCATGTTTAAAGTTGAGATAGACAAATCTTTGATGCTTCGTGGAATTAGTAACAGGGGGAGGGTGGGTGGGGAAGTGGGTCAGCCATTAATATATTGAATGATAGAACAGACTAGAGGGGCTGAACGGTAGCACAATGGTTAGCACCGTTACTTCACAGCTCCAGGGTCCCAGGTTCGATTCCCGCTTATCTGTGCGGAGTCTGCACATTCTCCCCGTGTCGGCGTGGGTTTCTTCCGGGTGCTCCGGTTTCCTCCCACAGTCCAAAGATGTGCAGGTTTGATGGATTGGCCATTCTAAATTGCCCTCAGTGTCCAAAAAGGTTAGGTGGGGTTACTGGGTTACGGGGATGGGGTGGGGTGTGGGCTTGCGTAGGGTGCTCTTTCCAAGGGCCGGTGCAGACTCGATGGGCCGAATGGACTCCTTCTGCACTGTAAATTCTATGATTGTATGAACAGTCTGCTTGCGCTCCTCCTGCTCATGTTTAAACATATTCTGAGGCTGTGAGAGGCACTATACAAATGCAACTTTGTGTATCCCTATGCAGCAGTCCAGCCTGTGGAGACTTGCACCATCAGGAAAGGGCAGTCAGAAATGAAGTTGGCCTGGCTGGGTCAGTGAAGGTTTAACATTTTTTTTTGACCACTGCATTCAAACCACGCCCGCTGCTGAGGTACACCGTTCACAGATGGACAAGGTGGCCCTTTCCAGGCAGGCACCATGTGGGCATCGTGCCAGGCAGGCACCGTGTGGGCATCGCGGTGCAATCCGAGGCTACCTGCTCACCATTTCCACGTGGGCACGTTTTCCAGTGAGGAGAGTTAGCACGTACATTTCACAGTGATGTTGTCCCATTGCACTCGACCTCTCAGTCTGGTACTTTGAGGAGGTGAACCTCCTGCAGGAATTACACCTGGTAGTTAGGGGGCTGGAGGGTGTGTACGGAATGGGGTTGAAGCCACAAGCCAGGGAACTGTGCAGAGCAAACGGTTTGATTCTGTGGCTGGCATATGCTAATTCACCACATTCAGTTCTGATTCTGGTACTTAACAATCTTGGTCCCATGGCCCATGGTGCGAGAAGGCAGGCAGGCAGGGTTGGGGGAGTGGGGTGGGTGTAATTAACTAACATTCTTCCTCCTGATTGAAATCAAGCCCTTGCCACACCCTGCTAGTAACTGTCTGTGTATGAGAGTGTCTATTGTGTGTATTTGTGCATTTATGTATATGTCTGCATTTGCATGTGCGTGTATGTATGTATAGATGAATATGATTGGTGCGTGTATTTGATCGTGTATGTACTGTCTGTATATGTGTGTGTGTATGTATGTGTATATCTGTTGTATGTATTTGTGTGTGTATTGATGTGTGTGTTTATGAGTGTGATCTGGAGACTAAGTACCGCTGCTGATGGAGAAGCCATTGAGCACAGTGTTAATGGGCCAGCAGGCAGCCCACGAATAGTCCGCCCGATTCCCAGCTCCGCTGGCATCCCATTTGCCAGGATTACCACTCGGATCCCGACAGGCTGATGACTGCACGAAGACCTGTGCCGAGGTTCCTCGATGCTGAGGTGGAAAGACTCCTGGACTCAGTAAATGACAGGAGGGATACCCTCTTCCCCAGGGTGGGCCGAAGACTCAAGCCCGCCACCTGACTGGGGCATGGGATGAAGTGGCAGAGGCGGTCAATGCTGCCAGCCTCGCCAGGAGGACCGGCACTCAATGCCGTGAGAAGATGAACGGCCTCCTCCGATCAGCTCGGGTGAGTAACCAACTCTTTTAACCCTGGCATCGCTCCCAGCCCTCACAGCTGCCCCCAATACCCCTAGAGACCCATCACACCCAACCTCGCTGCTCTCCCTTATAACCCTCCCTCTGCGAACCCCCAACTCAGGTATTACCCTCTTTGTCCAAGAACCTTACCCACGCATACCACCACCTAGTAAGCCCCACCCCCACCCCTGTACAACCGGTGTGCTGGCTTCCCACCATGTACTTTTTCTGCCCTCAAGGATAACGCCATAATAGGAGGGAGCACCTAAAGATGAGAAGAGGCAGCCCAGGCCTTTGGGTCCACAGCCCTCAGAGGAAAGGGCCCTGCAACACGCAGGCCAAAGAGAGGGCAGTCATGGTAATGTTAGTGATCAGGCTCCTTGGTCACTCTCTGGACATTGCTGAGTTTCTCAAGATCTTGGCCCTTTCACAAGGGATCGTGGCTGAGTGCATTGGCTGGATTCTGGCGGACCGCTGAGTGCACCGGGACCATGGTTCAGACAAAGGCAGGCATTCAGGACTGGGAGCAGCAGGTGATGGTGGGGCATCTGGAGCTCACTCCGGCCTCCCATCCAACCCATGGAGTAGCCCAGGGCCCAGCGGACAACCCGAGAGAGGAGGGAGTGATTGGGCCCAACATGGCACCTCCCACAGGGGGGGGGTTGCTGAACACCTCAGCCCTTCTGAATTCACCCCCCCCCCCCGCCCCCCCCAAAGCCCCATCCTGCCACTGGTGTATCTGCTGGGCAGCAGAAAGGACAGCCTGACACGCCATCACCTGTGGTACGTGAAAGTCGGCCAGGCCCATCAAATTCCAGACCCTCAAGAGGACGCGTGTCAAAGGCATCAAAGGGCAGAGGGCGAGACAAGCAGCGGACCACCTCCACTTCTGATGTGCTTGGGAAGCACCTAGAAGGAGTGAGAGGGCATGCACACTAAGGAAGATTCAGGACACTTAAGTTGGCAAGGATGCAGTATAGTAGGTGATTAAGGAGGACACGCTCGTTGTTAAACAGCACCATTAAAACTGTTTGCACCTCCAGTCTGTTCTGTCTCTACCCTCAGTTGCACAGGTGTGAAGGATGGGCTGGGGCTGGGTATTGAGCGCTGGCTGTGTGGGAGTGTATTTGGAAGGGAGCAGACGTTGTGTTAGTCGGAGAGAGCACCCATGACACATGGACGTTCCACATCGTTACACCCTCGCTCAAATGTTTCAGAGCATGGGGACAGTAGCGTGAGCCTGCCTGGTATGGCAGCACCCCAGTGAGTGGGCATTCACTATCTTCGCACCTCATGCCCCTTAAATATTTTAGAACCCGTGAGAACATGCAAGCATCACCCAGGAGGACAGTGGCTTGTCATTTCAGAGACTGGAGACAGGGGCATTATACATGAGAGTTCCAATAAAATACAATAACCCTCATTTAACAAATAAACACGCCAGTAAGGAAAAACGCCCCACTCTAACCTAAACAAAACAGAAAAACCAAACGCCACCCCCATCCCTCCCCCCCTGGGCTGCTGCTGTTGACCTCCACCTAACGTTCCGCGAAAAAGTCTAGGAACGGTTGCCACCGCCTGGAGAACCCCTGCACAGACCCTCACAAGGCAAACTTTATCCTCTCCAGCTTGATGAACCCTGCCATGTCGTTAATCCAAGCTTCCACGCTTGGGGGCTTCGCATCCCTCCACAATAGCAGGATCCTTCTCTGGGCTACCAGGGACGCAAAGGCCAGAAGACCGGCCTCTTTCGGCTCCTGCACTCCCGGCTCCTCCAATACCCCAAATAATGCTATCCCCCCAGCTCGGCTTGACCCGGGTGTTCACCACTTTGGACATAGTCCTCGCAAAGCCCCTCCAGAACCCCTCCAGCGCCGGGCATGCCCAGAACATGTGGGCGTGATTTACTGGGCTCCCCGAGCACCTCACACGCCCGACCTCCACCCCAAAAAACCTACTCATCCTCGCCCCTGTCATATGCGCCCTATGGACAACTTTGAACTGTATTAGGCTGAGCCTGGCGCAGGAGGAAGAAGAATTAACCCTACTCGGGCATCAGCCCACAGATCATCATCCAGCTCCTCCCCCAGCTCCTCCTCCCACTTAACCTTCAACTCCTCCACCGAGGCCTCCTCCACCTCCTGCAGCTCCTGATAGATCGCCGAGACCTTGTCTTCTCCAACCCATACACCCGAAATCACCCTGTCCTGAAACCATTTGTGCTGGGAGCAGCGAAAATTCCCTCACATGCCGTCTCACAAACGTCCTTACTTGCATGTACCTAAAAGCATTCCCGGGAGGAAACCCAAATTTCTCCTCTGGCGCCCCTAGGCTCGCAAAAGTCCCATCGATGAATAGGTCCCCCATTCTTTTAATCCCAGCCCGATGCCAGCTCAGAAACACCCCATCCATCCTACCCGGATCAAACCTGTGGTTCTCTCGTATCAGGGACCAGACCGAGGCCCCCACCTCGCCCCTATGTCGCCTCCACTGCCCCCAGATCTTCAGAGTCGCCGCCACCACCGGACTCGTGGTGTACCTTGTCGGAGGAAGCGGCAACAGTGCCGTCACCAGCGCCCCCAGACTCGTACCCACACAAGACGCCACCTCTAGCCTCTTCCACGCTGCCCCCTCTCCCTCCATTACCCACTTACGGTTCATCACCACATTAGCTGCCCAATAATAGCCACATAGACTCGGCAGCACCAGCCCCACCCTATCCCTGCTACGCTCCAAAAACACCCTCTTCACCCTCGGGGTCTTATTCGCCCATACGAAGCCCATAATACTCCTGCTTACCCGTTTAAAAAAAGCCTTGGGGATTAGTATGGGCAGGCACTGGAACACAAACAGTAACCTCAGGAGGACCGTCATCTTGACCAACTGCACCCAACCCGCCAGGGAGAGTGGCAGCATATCCCATCTCTTGAAGTCCTCATCCATCTGCTCCACCAACCGTGTCAAATTGAGCTTGTGCAGGGCCTCCCAGCTCCTAGCTACCTGGATCCCCAGGTATCGGAAGCTCCTCTCCGCCCTCTTCAGCGGTAGCTCGTCTATCCCCCTTCCCTGGTCCCCCGCGTACACAACAAAGAGCTCACTCTTCCCCACGTTGAGCTTATAGCCCGAGAAGTCCCCAAACTCCCTGAGGATCCGCATAACCTCCGCCATCCCCTCCACTGGGTCTGCAACAGAAAACAACCTCTTCCCAACCAGAAACCAGAAGAACCCCCCCAAAATACAGGAAAGCCTTTTTTCAGAGGCTAGATTCACAGTATAAAAGTGATCCCCTACAGTGCAGACTTTGTTTGCACTGAGTGCTGAATTTGGTGCATTTGAGTGCTATAGTGAGAGTTTGGTGACTGAGGGAGTGCTGAGTTTGGTGCATTTGAGTGCGATAGTGAGAGTTTGGTGACCGAGGGAGTTAGGTGAGGAGGGAGTAAGGTTCTCCTTTCATTTTGTTTCTGACATTTCCGCAAAGTGTGAGAAGAGAGCCAGGAGTTTACAGAGAGTGCAGCTGACTGGGAGCAGAGTCGGAGGGCGGAGATCTAGTTAGTCCACACGGCAGCTATATTCTGTAAGGTAAGAGGGGATGGAGGCTAGGCCAGTTACATGCTCCTCCTGTAGGATGTGGGTGGTGAGGGATACCACCGGTGTCCCCGCTGACTATACCTGCGGGAAGTGCACCCAACTTCAGCTCCTCAAAGACCGTATTAGGGAACTGGAGCTGAAGCTGGATGAACTTCGGATCATCCGGGAGGCAGAGGGGGTGATTGAGAAGAGTTACAAGGAGGTAACCACACCCAAGGCACAGGACAAGAATAGCTGGGTGACAGTCAGGGGGAAAAAAACAAACAGGCAGAAAGTGCAGGGATCCCTCGTGGCCGTTCCCCTTCAAAACAAGTATACCGTTTTGGATGCTGTTGGGGGGGGATGACCTACCGGGGGAAGGCCCTAGCGGCCAGGTCTCTGGCACTGAGTCTGGCTCTGGGGCTCAGAAGGGAAGGGGTGAGAATAGAAAAGCAATAGTTGTAGGAGATTCAATGGTTAGGGGAATAGATAGGAGATTCTGTGGTCGCGAGCGAGACTCCCGGAAGGTATGTTGCCTCCCGGGTGCCAGGGCCAGGGATGTCTCGGATCGTGTCTTCAGGATCCTTAAGGGGGAGGGTGAGCAGCCAGAAGTCGTGGTGCACATTGGTACCAGCGACATAGGTAGGAAAAGGGGTGTGGAGGTAATAAACAAGTTTAGGGAGTTAGGCTGGAAGTTAAAAGCCAGGACAGACAGAGTTGTCATCTCTGGTTTGTTGCCAGTGCCACGTGATAGCGAGGCTAGGAATAGGGAGAGTGCAGCTGAACACGTGGCTGCAGGAATGGTGTAGGAGGGAGGGCTTCAGGTATTTGGATAATTAGAGCGCATTCTGGGGAAGGTGGGACCTGTACAAGCAGGACGGGTTGCATCTGAACCAGAGGGGCACCAATATCCTGGGAGGGAGGTTTTCTAGTACTCTTCGGGAGGGTTTAAACTAATTTGACAGGGGAATGGGAACCGGATTTGTAGTCCAGCAACTAAGGTAGCCGATATTCAGGACGCCAAAGCGTGTAATGAGGCAGTGGGGAAGGGAACACTGACAAAGGAGAGTACTTGCAGGCATGGAAATGGGTTGAAGTGTGTATACTTCAACGCAAGAAGCATCAGGAATGAGGTGGGTGAACTTAAGGCATGGATCGGTACTTGGGACTACGATGTGGTGGCCATCACGGAAACTTGGATCGAAGAGTGGCAGAAATGGTTGTTGGAGGTCCCTGGTTATAGATGTTTCAATAAGATTAGGGAGGGTGGTAAAAGAGGTGGGGGGGTGGCATTATTAATTAGAGATAGTATAACAGCTGCAGAAAGGCAGTTCGAGGAGTATCACCCTATTGAGGCAGTATGGGTTGAAGTCAGAAATAGGAAAGGAGCAGTCACCTTGTTAGGAGTTTTCTACAGGCCCCCCAATAGTAGCAGAGATGTGGAGGAACAGATTGGGAAACAGATTTTGGAAAGGTGCAGAAGTCATAGGGTAGGAGTCATGGGCGACTTTAACTTCCCAAATATTGAGTGGAAACTCTTTAGATCAAATAGTTTGGATGGGGTGGTGTTTGTGCAGTGTGTCCAGGAAGCTTTTCTAACGCAGTATGTAGATTGTCCGACCAGAGGAGGGGCAATATTGGATTTAGTACTGGGTAATGAGCCAGGGCAAGTGATAGATTTGTTAGTGGGGGAGCATTTTGGAGATAGTGACCACAATTCTGTGACTTTCACTTTAGTAATGGAGAGGGATAGGGACGTGCAACAGGGCAAGGTTTACAATTGGGGGAAGGGTAAATACGATGTTGTCAGACAAGAATTGAAGTGCATAAGTTGGGAACATAGGCTGGCAGGGAAGGACACAAGTGAAATGTGGAACTTGTTCAAGGAACAGGTGCTACGTGTCCTTGATATGTATGTCCCTGTCAGACAGGGAAGAGATGGTCGAGTGAGGGAACCATGGTTGACAAGAGAGGTTGAATGTCTTGTTCAGAGGAAAAAGGTGACTTATGTAAGGCTAAGGAAACAAGGTTCAGACAGGGCATTGGAGGGATACAAGATAGCCAGGAGGGAACTGAAGAAAGGGATTAGGAGAGCTAAGAGAGGGCATGAACAATCTTTGGCGGGTAGGATCAAGGAAAACCCCAAGGCCTTTTACACATATGTGAGAAATATGAGAATGACTAGAGCGAGGGTAGGTCCGATTAAGGACAGTAGCGGGAGATTGTGTATTGAGTCTGAAGAGATCGGAGAGGTCTTGAACGAGTACTTTTCTTCTGTATTTACAAATGAGAGGGGCGATATTGTTGGAGAGGACAGTGTGAAACAGATTGGTAAGCTCGAGGAAATACTTGTTAGGAAGGAAGATGTGTTGGGCATTTTGAAAAACTTGAGGATAGACAAGTCCCCCGGGCCTGACGGGATATATCCAAGGATTCTATGGGAAGCAAGAGATGAAATTGCAGAGCCGTTGGCAATGATCTTTTTGTCCTCACTGTCAACAGGGGTGGTACCAGGGGATTGGAGAGTGGCGAATGTTGTGCCCCTGTTCAAAAAAGGAACTAGGGATAACCCTGGGAATTACAGGCCAGTTAGTCTTACTTCGGTGGTAGGCAATGTAATGGAAAGGGTACTGAAGGATCTGGAAAGCATCTGGAAAGACACTGCTTGATTAGGGATAGTCAGCACGGATTTGTGAGGGGTAGGTCTTGCCTTACAAGTCTTATTGAATTCTTTGAGGAGGTGACCAAGCATGTGGATGAAGGTAAAGCAGTGGAAGTAGTGTACATGGATTTTAGTAAGGCATTTGATAAAGTTCCCCATGGTAGGCTTATGCAGAAAGTAAGGAGGCATGGGATAGTGGGAAATTTGGCCAGTTGGATAACGAACTGGCTAACCGATAGAAGTCAAAGAGTGGTGGTGGATGGCAAATATTCAGCCTGGATCCCAGTTACCAGTGGCGTACCGCAGGGATCAGTTCTGGGTCCTCTGCTGTTTGTGATTTTCATTAATGACTTGGATGAGGGAGTTGAAGGGTGGGTCAGTAAATTTGCAGACGATACGAAGGTTGGTGGAGTTGTGGATAGTAAGGAGGGCTGTTGTCGGCTGCAAAGAGACATAGATAGTATGCAGAGCTGGGCTGAGAAGTGGCAGATGGAGTTTAACCCAGAAAAGTGTGAGGTTGTCCATTTTGGAAGGACAAATATGAATGCGGAATACAGGGTTAACGGTAGAGTTCTTGGCAATGTGGAGGAGCAGAGAGATCTTGGGGTCTATGTTCATACATCTTTGAAAGTTGCCACTCAAGTGGATAGAGTTGTGAAGAAGGCCTATGGTGTGCTCGCGTTCATTAACAGAGGGATTGAATTTAAGAGCCGTGAGGTGATGATGCAGCTGTACAAAACTTTGGTAAGGCCACATTTGGAGTACTGTTCTGGTCGCCTCATTTTAGGAAGGATGTGGAAGCTTTGGAAAAGGTGCAAAGAAGATTTACCAGGATGTTGCCTGGAATGGAGAGTAGGTCTTACGAGGAAAGGTTGAGGGTGCTAGGCCTTTTCTCATTAAAACGGAGAAGGATGAGGGGTGACTTGATAGAGGTTTATAAGATGATCAGGGGAATAGATAGAGTAGACAGTCAGAGACTTTTTCACCGGGTGGAACAAACCATTACAAGGGGACATAAATTTAAGGTGAAAGGTGGAAGATATAGGAGGGATATCAGAGGTAGGTTCTTTACCCAGAGAGTAGTGGGGGCATGGAATGCACTGCCTGTGGAAGTAGTTGAGTCGGAAACATTAGGGACCTTCAAGCAGCTATTGGATAGGTACATGGATTACGGTAAAATGATATAGTGTAGATTTATTTGTTCTTAAGGGCAGCACAGTAGCATTGTGGCTAGCACAATTGCTTCACAGCTCCAGGGTCCCAGGTTCGATTCGGGCTTGGGTCACTGTCTGTGCGGAGTCTGCACGTCCTCCCTGATTCTGCGTGGGTTTCCTTCGGGTGCTCCGGTTTCCTCCCACAGTCCAAAGATGTGCGGGTTAGGTGAATTGACCAATGATAAATTGCCCTTAATGTCCAAATTGCCCTTGGTGTTGGGTGGAGGTGTTGAGTTTGGGTAGGGTGCTCTTTCCAAGAGCTGGTGCAGACTCAAAGGGCCGAATGGCCTCCTTCTGCACTGTAAATTCAATGATAATCTATGATTAATCTAGGACAAAGGTTCGGCACAACATCGTGGGCCGAAGGGCCTGTTCTGTGCTGTATTTTCTATGTTCTATGTTCTATGTTAAACACCCCCCCCACAACAAAGTCCAGCTTTTCAGTCTGAATAAAGGTCCACGCCTCATCTGGCGTCTCAAAATAGCGGTGACGGTCCTGAAACGTGACCCACAATCGCGCTGGCTGCAGCATTCCAAACTTCACCCCCTTCCGATGGAGAACCGCATTAGCCCGATTAAAACCAGCCCTCTTCTTGGCCACCTCTGCACTCCAGTCCTGGTAGACACAGATCTCCGTATTCTCTCACCTGCTGCTCCGTTCTTTCTTCGTCCATCTCAGGATGTACTCTCTGTCCATAAAGCGGTGGAACCTCACCACTACAGCCCTTGGCGGCTCGTTGGCTTTCGGCCTCCTTGCCAGGGCTCGATGAACCCCATCCAGCTCCAGGGGCCTCGGGAAAGCTCCCGCTCCCATCAGCGTGTTGAACATTGTATCTACAAATGCCCCAGCGACGGACCCCTCCACTCCTTCAGGGAGACGCAGAATCCTAAGATTCTTCCTCCTCGATCTGTTCTCCAGGTCCTCAAATTTCTCCTGCCACTTCTTGTGTCGCGCCTCGTGGGACTCCACTTTCACCGCCAGGCCCAAAATCTCGTTCTTGTTCTCTGAGGCCTTCTGCCGCACCTCTCGAATCGCCGCCCCTTGGGCCTTCTGGGCCTCCACCAGCCTTTCAATCGACGCCTTCATTGGCGCCAGCATTTTTTAAGGAACTCTTGCTGCTCCCGGGACCACTGCGCCCACGCTGCTTGATCTCTGCCCGCCGTCATCTTGCTTTTCCTCCCCCGCTCTCTTTGCTGCTCCAAAACCACTTTTCTGTTCGCTCCACTCCTGGTCCACTCCATACAGTGCTGGGGGAACCTTACTATCACCTTCCCACACTGGGAACCGTCGTACAAGTGCCACTGGGGCTCCTCAAAAGGGCCCAAAAGTCCGTTCTTGGCAGGAGCTGCCGAACGTGACCTACCTAGGCTTGGCCGCAACCGGAAGTCCCGAGTGGTCTAATTCTGTTCATATGTCTTATGGACAGTGTATTGGTGTCAGAATTGAACCCGGGTCCTTGACGCCATGAGGCAGTAGTTCTACCCATTGTGCCACCGTGCCACCCTATCACCCCCTTTTTATTAGTAAGTTCTACCCATATAGCTCCATTTGAGGAACCTACTAAGATATCATCCCTGAGTATTGCTGTGATGTTCTCCCTAATCAATAATGGAATCCTTCCTTCTCTATTACCTTCCCTTCTATCACGCCTGAAACTTCTGTGCCCTGGGATGTTCAGCTGCCAGTCCTGCTCTTCTTTCAACTAAGTTTCTGTGATTGTAATAACATCATAATCCCATGTGCTGACCAACACCCTGTGCACGATTCAACTAAAAGGGAACAAAGTTCCACAGGGCCCGCGTGGAGCTGCATGTTTTCAGCATTCACAGTGCTGAGAAACACATGGCCATAAAACAGCACGAGCGTAAGATACGAGGCCTCCGCTCACCGGAACTCAGTGCAGCGAGAGATCGGGACGGCATGTTGAATGGCATCCCGATCCCCAACGTGACGCCCAATTCCCCCAAATTCGCCAGTGCACATAAAATGCTCGCTTGGCACATTCACAGATCCAACCTGAGCATGTTGGCAGTGCCACCTGATCAGGGCCAATCTTGTACCCAGGTGGCACTGCCAGGGTTCCAGAAATGCTAGGATACAACCTCATCCCACATTGTGGCGACCAGTGCTGAAGTTGCTGGCCCGAGGTCTCCGAGGTGAGAGAGATTGATCGCACGCATTGGGTACCTCAGAAATCTACACAGTGAAGTGAGACGAGTTGTCTCGCTTTAAAAAGCAGATTTGCTAAAAAGTGATCCCGCCCACAATGGGCGGAATTTACATTGCAACATTTTGCGAGATTGCGTTAGATTGCATGAAGCATTGTGAGCCATGTACATACAGATCCCGGGAGTGGGGTCTCCAGTCTTCACTCGGCCAGTCTGCTTTTTGGGTACAGTGTGGACTTTGGATTGCGCCGCCCTCAGAGTTCATCAGTCTTACCCATCAGACTCCTTGGGCGAAATTCTCCGGAAACGGCGCGATGTCCGCCGACTGGCGCCCAAAACGGCGCAAATCAGATGGCATTGCGCCGCCCCAAAGGTGCGGAATGCTCCGCATCTTTGGGGGCCGAGCCCCAACATTGAGGGGCTAGGTCGGCGGCGGAGGAATTTCCGCCCCGCCAGCTGGCGGAAAAGGCCTTTGTTGCCCCACCAGCTGGCGCGGAAATGACATCTCCGGGCGGCGCATGCGCGGGAGCGTTAGCGGCCGCTCACGGCATCCCCGCGCATGCGCAGTGGAGGGAGTCTCTTCCGTCTCCGCCATGGTGGAGACCGTGGCGGAGGTGGAAGGGAGAGTGCCCCCACGGCACAGGCCCGCCCGCGGATCGGTGGGCCCCGATCGCGGGCCGGGCCACCATGGGGGCTCCCCCCGGGGCCAGATCGCCCCGCGCCCCCCCCCAGGACCCCGGAGCCCGCCCGCGCCGCCTTGTCCCGCCGGTAAGGTAGGTGGTTCAATTTACGCCGGCGGGACAGGCAATTTATCGGCGGGACGTCGGCCCATCTGGGCCGGAGAATCGAGCGGGGGGGCCGCCAACCGGCGCGGCGCGATTCCCGCCCCCGCCGAATCTCCGGTGCCGGAGACTTCGGCAACCGGCGGGGGCGGGATTCAGGCCAGCCCCAGGCAATTCTCCGACCCGGTGGGGGGTCGGAGAATTTCGCCCCTTGTATTGAAATAAATGCAGTTTAGCTGACCAATGCTCCTACAGGTACTAACTTTTGCTGTGTGATTTTCGTGAACAAGGGCAGCCCTCTGGCACATGATCTACTCTTACCTTTGCCCGGATAGTTCATCACTGGCGAATGTCACAATCACACCTGCCTGTACCTGCCTTCCTGTGATGCCCGTGCAGTGGATTTGATGCAGGCATCCCTTACGACTGGATAACACAGCAGGTACTGCCTGCACTCCCCTGTAGTCAGAAGGTTGTGGGTTCAAGCCCCGCTCCCGAGCCTTGAGCATAAAACCTGGGCTGCAGCTCCGATTGAGTGAATAGTGAACTGTCCGAGGCACTGAAATGTTAAACTGAAGCCCCAGAATGTCCTCTCGAGTGTGTGTAAAAAGTCCCAGAGCATCATTTGGAGAACAGATGGGGCAGTTCTCCTCTGTGTGGATTTATTTATTTCCCTCAGACAATATTGCGAGAGCAGACCATCTTGGTCAATAACTCAATATTGATTGTGGGATCATGGTCGGTGTAATTTGGCTGCCACATGACCTATATTGTAACAGTGACTGCACCTAAAAGCATTTTACGACCAATGAAGTAGCTAAGAACATAAGAAATAGAAGCTGGTGTAGCCCACTTGGCCCCTTGAGCCTGCGCCGCCATTCATTAAGATCATGGCTGATTTGATTGCGGCTGTCACTTCACTTTCCTGCCTGTATCCCATAAATCCCAGCCCCCTTGTAGGTGAACAATCTGTCTAACTCAGCCTTGAATGTATTCAATGCCCGAGTCTCCACTGCGCCCTGCGGAAGAGAATTCCAAATATTAACGAAACTCTGAGAAACAAAATTTATCCTCAGCCTGGTCTCAAGGTGACACCCCTTATTTGAAATTGTGCCCCCAAAGTTTGCGATTCCCACAATGAGTTAAACATTTTCTCAGCATCTACCCTGTCAAGTGTCTTATAAGATTCAATAAGATCACCTCCCATTCTTCTAAACTCCAATGAGCGTGGACCAAACTTACTCCACCTTTCCTCAGAAGGCAACCTCTTCATCCCAGGACTCAGCGTAGTGAACCTTCTGTCAACTACCGAAGCATATTCCTTTGTGAGTAAGGAGACCAAACCAGTCCTCTCGGTGTGGTCTCACTAACTCCCTGTGTGCTTGTAGCAAGACTTCCCACTTTTATCCTCCATCCACCTTGTGACAAAGGCCAATATCCCATTTGCCTTCCAATTGCTTGCTGTACCTGCAGGCTAACCTTTCATGTCCGAGGACATCTGCATTGCAGCATGCTGCAGTCTCTCTCCATTTAAATAATATTCTACTTTGTGATTCTTCTACCAAAGTGGACAATCTTACATTTTCCCTCAATGTTGTCCATCTGCCAATTCTTTGCTCACTCACTGAATGTATCTATATCACTTTGCAGATTCTTTGTGTCCTCACAGTTTGCTTTCCTGCAGATCTTCGCATTGTCAACAAATTTGGCTGCAACATACTTGGTCTATTCACCCAAATTGTGAATATATTAAACAGTTGATGCCCCAGCACTGATCCCTGTGTCACACTAGATATGGTTCGCCAATGTGAAAATGACTCACTTATCCAGACTCTTTGTTCCCTATTAGTTGGCCGAATCTCGAACCATCCTAACACATTACCATGAGCACGTCTCATGTGTGGTAAACTTTTCTGTGAACTTCATCAAATATCTTATCAAAATCCAGATATATTAGATTTACCGGTTCTCCCTTATTCATCCTGGTTGTTCCATCCTCAAAGAACTCTTAGGTTGTAAAACATCCTAGTCCTTTTTCCATCTATTCTAAATCATATTACACAATAAATTTATTGAATAATTAATTTAAAATCTGTTCTTACAAACCTTAGCATCCTCAGCAGAGAGAGAGGGTGAGGGTGGTCTTGAAGAAGGGAAATTGCCACTTATTACTCACCTTGTCTCAATTTCACAATCAAAGCATTGCCCAGGTTATAGTCCCTCCTTTTGCTGGCAAACATCATGCGACCCAAATGAGACATTGTAGGAGCTCTGCCTGCATTAGGAGAGGTGAAAAGAACAAAGATGAGAAAGAGACACACACAAACATTTTAATATCACGGTCAGTAGAGTCCGAGGAGTTTTACAACATGGAAAAAGGTCCTTCAGCTCACCATATCCAGGTGGCCATCAAGCACCTATCTACTCTAATCCAATTTTCCCGACATTAGCCCAGAGCCTCATAGGCTATGCCAGTTCAAGTACTCATCTAAATAATTCTTAAATGTTGTGAAGCTTCCCGCATCTACCACCTTTTTCAGGCAGTGAGTTCCAGATTCCGACCACCCTCTCGGTGAAAAAGCTGTTCCTGAAATCCTCTCTAAACATACTGCCCCTTACCTTAAATCTATTCTCCCTGGTTACCGACCCCTCCACAAAGGGGAAAAGTTTCCTCCTATCGACCCTATCTGTGTCCATCAGAATTTGATGCACCTTAATCAGGTCCTCCTCAGCATCTCTGCTTATCCGTCTCTCATGATAGCTGCAACGTTCCAGTCCAGACTCCATCCTGGTACACCTCCTCTGCACTCTACCAAGAGCAATCACATCCTTCCTATAATGTGGCAACCAGAACTGCACAGTAAGGTAAAGGTAAAGTCGCCACAGTCCCCATTGAGGGGGAAGAGTTAACCTGAGGATCAGGCAAGGGGCAAGGTTGAGAAGAGGGCCCTTTATGAATAGCCTCATGCACATCGTACTCCAGTTGTTGCCTAACCAGCGCTTTTTACAGCTCCATCATAACCTCCCTGCTCTTATATTCTGTGCCTCACCTAATAAAGGCAAGTTTCCCAAATACCTGCTTAACCACCTTATCCACTTGTCCTGCTGTCCTCAGCGATTTATAGACATGCACACCAACGTCTTTCTGGTCCTCTGTACCTCCTTGGGTCCTACCATTTATTGCATATTCCCTTGCATTGTTAGTTTTCCCAAAATGCATTACATTTTTTCAAGTGATTTTCTACCATTTGCCCATCTAACCAGTGTCATGATATACATCAGCATATCATGGTGCAATCACACACACACATTGATGGACATGCAGTAGGACCAACCAGCATACACAACACCGCAGCCAATCACCAGTGAGAGCACACGCACTATAAAGACAGGACACAGGAGAGTACCCGCTCATTCTAGCAGCAGCCAGCTCCGAGCACAGAGCTCACAGCCTGCATCATAGACATTCACCATGTGCTGAGTGCCTCACCATAGCTAGTGATAGGACAGGGTCCACAGATACGCTGGTATTGCCTATACCCACGTTTACAGTATTATTATTATAGTTGAGTAGTTAATAAAATAGCGTTGCACCACTTCCAGCATTGTTGGCCTGTTTGTAAACCAGAACACCCAACACAACAACCAGCCTGTCTATTTCATCCTGTAATCTAAGGCTCACCTCCTGCTGGTTCCACCTGGGCACCTTGGCAACGTCAGCCTGACACCCTCACCTTGCCACCTGGGCACATTGGCATAATAGAAATTATGGGCAGAGTTATCCTTTTGAAAGACTATGGGCGCGATTCACCAAATGGGATCAAAGTCCCATAGCGAGTGCGCTCAGCGGCACCTGCAGTGCTGAGAATCACATGGCTATTCAACGCGACGCATGTTGTATAAGGGGCCTGAACCCACGGCCGAGGCCACACATAGCCTGTTTTGTAAAGTGGGGAGCTCTGCTCACCAGAACTCCACAGTGTAGCGAGAGATCGGGGCGGCATTTACAAATGGCGTCCCGATCTCCAAGGCCCCTGAAGCAATCCCCGACCTCCCCCGCACAACCTGAACACGCTATGGGAGGGCCCCTCAGCCCCTCCCGTGACCCCCCAACACCCACACAGGGCACCCCCAGACAGCTGCCATTTTTGACCTTGCGCGATCTGGCTGGGGGTGCCCTGTGTGGGTGTTGGGGGGTCACGGGAGGGGCTGAGGGGCCCTCCCATAGCGTGTTCAGGTTGTGCGGGGGAGGTCGGGGATTGCTTCAGGGGCCTTGGAGATCGGGACGGCATTTCCAAATGCCGTCCCGATCTCTCGCTACACTGTGGAGTTCTGGTGAGCAGAGCTCCCCACTTTACAAAACCGGCTATGTGTGGCCTCGGCCGTGGGTTCCGGCCCCTTATACAACATGCGTCGCGTTGAATAGCCATGTGATTCTCAGCACTGCAGGTGCCGCTGAGCGCACTCGCTATGGGACTTTGATCCCATTTGGTGAATCGCGCCCATAGTCTTTCAAAAGGATTACTCTGCCCATAATTTCTATTATCTATTAAAGTAAAACTGGTGCATTGAGGCCACATCGTATGAATGACGTACGTATGGTGCACCTCGAGGTTAGGCAGAGATTAGTTTCATTAAAGTTTGACAGACTTCATTTGTAAAAGCTCCTTCTGCCAAACAATGTATTCTAAAATGCAGCACGGAGGCAGAGAATTCAAAAAGGGCCACTAAAAGCTGGGTTTGGAAGGGGGTATTTAAAGTGGGGAGAGAGGCTGTGATATACCAACTGCTGAGTGAAGTGGGAGGGAGATAGGCAGTGGACATGCCCATTGGAATCAATACCCTTAATTTGAAAGTGGAGCAATGGGAAGAAGGCAAACTAAACCAGTCCTTTTACTTTCCCAACATATAGTGTTGGATTCTTCTGCCGGAAGATCGCCACGAGCGGTATGCGGACCATGTAAAGGTCCATTGACCGCGGACGGGAATTTCCGGTCGCCTTGCGGGTGCAGCTGGAGAATCCCGCCCACAGGAACAGGAAGATGTCATCAGTCCCTTGAGATATTCAATTAGGGCCCAGCACCGTGACGGGTTTTCCGGCGTCCAAGGTGGCTACCGGAGAACCCACCTTGGGGGGTGCACCTTCAGTGGGACCTGGTGGCGCGAAGGGCCAGAGAATCCCGCCCGACACTATATGGATTAGGAGCAGCAGGAGGCCACCCTGGTCCCTGGAGCCTGCTCAGCCACTCAATAAGATCCTGGCCAGTCAGATTGTAACCTGTCCTGCCTACACTCTACCTTTCACCCCATTGTTTATCAAGAATCTATCCACCTCTCCCTTAAAAATACTCCCAGACTCTGCTTCCACTGCCTTTTGAGGAAGTGAGTTCCAGAAATGCACAACCCTCTGAGAGAAAGAGATTCTCATCATCTCTGTCTTAAACGGTCAGCTCGTATTTTTAAAAAGTGAACTCCTAGTTCTAGGTCTTCCTACAAGGATACACCCTTCCACATCCATAAGACCATAAGACACAGGAACAGAATTAGGCCATTTGACCCATCGAGACTGCTCCGCCATTCAATTATGGCTGATATGTTTCACATCCCCATTCTCCTGCCTTCTCCCCATAACTCCTGACTCCTTATTAACGAAGAACCTATCTATCTTTGTCTTAAGGACACTCAGTGATTTGGCCTCCACAGCCTTCTGCGGCAAAGAGTTCCACACATTCACCAGCCTCTGGCTGAAGAAATTCCTCCTCATCTCCGTTTTAAAGGATCGTCCCTTCAGTCTGAGGCTGTGTCTTCTGGTTCTAGTTTTTCCTACAAGTGGAAACATCCTCTCCATATTCACTCTATCCAGGCCTCGCAGTATCCTGCAAGTTTCAATAAGATCCCCCCTTCATCCATCTAAACTCCAAGCACAGACTCAGAGTCCTCAACTGCTCCTCATATGACAAGCTCTTCATTCCAGTGATCATTCTTGTGAACCTCCTCTGGACCTTTTCCAAGGCCAGCACATCCTTCCTTAGATGGGGCCCAAAGCTGCTCACAATACTCCAAATAGGGTCTGACCAGAGCATTGTACAGCCTCAGAAGTACATCCCAGGTCTTGTATTCTAGCCCTCTCGACATGAATGCTAACATTGCATTTGCCTTCCTCACTGCCGATTGAACCGGAAAGTTAACCTGAAGAGAATCTGGGACTTCCGGTTGCGGCTATGTGGAGCTAAGCCGCACAATTCGGCAGCTCCCGCTATCACGGACGTTCGGGCTCTTTAGAGGAGCCCCAACGGGAATCTTTTTGAAGACGACCCGTGGGGAAGGGAAGAGCGAGGTCCCCCTTCAACTTTTATGGACTGGACCAGAAGTGAAACGGCCAAAAAAGCGGCATTGGAGCAGCGGGAGAAGCGAGGGAAGAAAATCAAAATGGCGGCGGCCGGGGACAAAGCGGAGTGCGGGCCGGAGCTGCAGGAGTTCATCAAGCGCTGCTTCGAGGAGCTGCGCAAGGAGATGCTGGCGCCTATGTTGTCGCCGATTGAAGGACTAGGGATGACCCAGAAGGCCCACGAGGTAAAGATCCAGGAGGTGCAGAAAAGAGTCAGTGAGAATGAGGACGAGATCTTGGGCCTGGCGGTGAGAGTGGAGCGGCACGAGGCACTGCACAAGAGGTGGGCGGGAAGACTCGAAGACCTGGAGAACAGGTCGAGGAGAAAGAATCTGCGGATCCTGGGTCTCCCAGAAGGAGTGGAGGGGGCCGATGCCGGGGCATATGCGAGCACGATGCTCGAGGCAATGATGGGCGCGGAGGCCCCTTCGAGGCCGCTGGAGCTGAATGGGGCACACCGGGTGCTGGCGAGGAGGCCCAAGGCAAACGAGCCGCCAAGGGCGATGGTGGTGAGGTTTCACCGTTTCACGGACAGAGAGAGGGTCTTGAAATGGGCCAAGAAGGAGCGGAGCAGCAGGTGGGAAAATGAGGAGATCCGAATATACCTGGACTGGGGCACGGAGGTTGCAAAGAGGAGAGCGGGTTTCAACCGGGCCAAGGCGGTGCTGCACCGGAAAGGAGTGAGATTCGGAATGCTGCAGCCAGCGCGACTGTGGGTCACATACAAGGATCAGCACCATTATTTCGAAACGCCTGAAGAGGCGTGGACCGTCATTAAAGTTGGACTCAAACTGAGGGTTTGTGAGGGTGGGGGGGTTGTTTGATGTTTGTTGTATATAGGGGGTCAATCACGCGCAGGAAATGTTACATGGGCTGGGGGAGAGAGACAAGGCCGGGACAGGAGCTGCGCCAGAGGGGGCGGAGCAGGCTTAGGAAAGCGCGGGTTTTTTCCCGCGCTAGGGAAGAAAGGCGGGAAGGGGAATGGAAGAACGCACACTGATTGGGACACTTCCACACGAGGAGGTCAATGGGACGGCGGGGGAAGTCGGGGTCAGCAGGTGTCAGCTGACTTACGGGAGTGATTATGGGGGAGCAAAAAAGCTAGACATGGGTCTAGCGGGGGTGAAGGGGAGGGGGGGAAAAAGGGTTGCTGCTGCACTGGCCGAAGGGGAATGGGACACAGAAGAGGTGGTCGGGGCGGGGGTTTCCCGGCTGGGGGACTGGAGGGTGAGGGCGGCGCAGACACGGGACTGGCCTAGAAAAGGAGATGGCTAGTCGGCGGCGGGGGTTGGGGGGGGGGGGGGGGGGAGGCGGGGGGGGAGGAGGTGTGGGCTGGTGAAGAGGGCCCGAGTGTTCACGCACTTAAAGGGACTGAAGGCAGACGTGGTCATGCTCCAAGAGACACATTTGAAGGTGGCGGACCAGGTCAGGTTAAGAAAGGAATGGGTAGGACAGGTATTCCATTTGGGGCTGGACGTGAAGAATAGAGGGGTGGCAATATTGGTGGGGAAGCGGGTGTCGTTTGAGGCCAAGAATATCGTAGTGGACAACGGAGGACGATATGTGATGGTGAGCGGTAAGTTGCAGGGGACGTGGGTGGTATTGGTAAATGTATACGCCCCGAACTGGGATGATGCCGGATTCATGAAGCGCATGTTGGGGCGCATTCCGGACCTGGAGGTAGGAGGCCCGATAATGGGTGGGGATTTCAATACGGTGTTGGACCCAGCACTGGACCGCTCCAGATCGAGGACTGGAAAGAGGCCGGCGGCGGCCAAGATGCTTAGGGGGTTTATGGATCAGATGGGGGGAGTGGACCCGTGGAGGTTTGCCAGGCCGCAGGCCAGGGAATTTTCTTTTTTCTCCCACGTGCACAAAGCCTACTCCCGGATAGATTTTTTTGTTCTGGGCAGGGCGCTGATCCCGAAAGTGGAGGGAACGGAGTATTCGGACATAGCCATTTCGGATCACGCCCCGCACTGGGTGGAACTGGAGTTGGGAGAGGAGAGGGACCAACGTCCGCTGTGGCGGCTGGATGTGGGACTGCTGGCAGATGAGGTGGTGTGTGGGAAGGTGAGGGGGTGCATCGGAAGGTACTTGGAGGCCAACGACAATGGGGAGGTGCGGGTGGGGGTGCTGAAGGCGGTGATCAGGGGAGAGCTAATCTCCATCAGGGCTCATAGGGAGAAGATAGAGGGCAAGGAAAGGGAGAGGTTAGTGGGGGAGATTTTAAGAGTGGACAGGAGATACGCAGAGGCCCCTGAGGAGGGATTACTTGGGGAAAGACGACGTCTACAGACGGAGTTTGATCTGTTGACCACAGGGAAGGCAGAGGCACAGTGGAGGAAGGCGCAGGGGGTGACCTACGAGTATGGGGGGAAGGCGAGTCGGATGCTGGCACACCAGCTCTGTAAGAGGATGGTAGCGAGGGAAATAGGGGGAGTCAAGGATGGAAGGGGGGCCACGGTGCGGAGCGCGACGAAAATAAATGAGGCATTCAAGGCCTTCTATGAGGAGCTGTCCATATCCCAGCCCCCAGCGGGGGAAGAGGGGCTGAGACGATTCCTAGACCAACTGAGATTCCCGAGGGTGGAGGAGCAAGAGGTGGCTGGTTTGGGGGCACCAATTGGGTTGGAGGAGCTGAGCAAGGGTTTGGGGGGTATGCAGGCAGGGAAGGCCCCGGGACCGGACGGGTTCCCGGTGGAGTTCTACAGGAAGTATGTAGACCTGTTGGTCCCGATACTAGTGAGGACCTTTAATGAGGCAAGGGAGGAAGGGACCCTGCCCCCGACAATGTCGGAGGCGACGATTTCTTTGATCCTAAAGCGGGACAAGGACCCAATGCAATGTGGATCGTACAGGCCGATCTCGCTCCTCAACGTGGATGCTAAGTTGCTGGCAAAAGTGCTGGCTACGAGGATCGAGGACTGTGTCCCGGGGGTGATCCACGAGGACCAGACGGGATTTGTAAAGGGCAGGCAACTAAACACCAATGTGCGGCGGCTCTTAAACGTGATAATGATGCCATCGGTGGAGGGAGAGGCGGAGATAGTGGCAGCTATGGACGCGGAGGAGGCTTTTGACCGAGTAGAGTCGGAGTACCTCTGGGAAGTGCTGCATAGGTTTGGGTTCGGGGGAGGGTTTATTAGTTGGGTTAAGCTCCTTTACAGAGCCCCGGTGGCGAGTGTGGTGACGAATCGGCGGAGGTCGGAGTACTTTCAGCTGTACGGTGGGACGAGGCAGGGGTGCCCCCTGTCCCCCTTGTTGTTTGCATTGGCGATCGAACCCTTGGCTATGTCATTGAGGGAGTCTAAGAAATGGAGGGGGGTGGTCCGAGGGGGAGAAGAGCATCGGGTGTCGCTTTATGCGGATGACCTGTTGCTATATGTGGCGGATCCAGTGGAGGGGATGGTGGAGGTCATGCAGACTTGAAGGGAGTTTGGGGATTTTTCGGGCTATAAGCTCAATGTAGGGAAGAGTGAGCTTTTTGTAGTACAGTCAGGGGACCAAGAAAGGGGGATAGGCGATCTACCGCTGAGGAGGGCGGAGGGGAGCTTTCGGTACCTGGGGATCCAGATAGCCAGGAGTTGGGGGGCCCTACATAAACTGAATCTGACGAGGTTGGTGGAGCAGATGGAGGAGGACTTCAAAAGATGGTACATGTTACCGCTCTCGCTAGCGGGTAGAGTGCAGTCGGTCAAAATGGTGGTCCTTCCGAGGTTTCTTTTTGTGTTTCAGTGCCTTCCCATCGTGATCACCAAGGCCTTTTTTAAGCGAGTAGGCAGGAGTATTATGGGGTTTGTGTGGGCAAATAGGACCCCGAGGGTAAGGAGAGGGTTTCTGGAAAGCAGTAGGGACCGAGGAGAGTTTGTGCTGCCGAACCTAGGGAGCTACTACTGGGCAGCAAATGTGGTGATGATTCGCAAGTGGGTGATGGAGGGAGAGGAGGCGGCATGGAAGAGGGTGGAGATGGCGTCCTGTAAAGGAACGAGCCTGGGGGCGCTGGTGACGGCACCGTTGCCGCTCTCGCCGTCAAAGTATACCACGAGTCCAGTGGTGGCGGCAACGCTAAGGATCTGGGGCCAGTGGAGACGGCACAGGGATGCAATGGGAGCCTCGGTGTGGTCCCCGATCAGGGGTAACCACCGGTTTGTCCCGGGGAGGATGGGATTAGAAGAATGGGGGACCTGTTCATTGATGGGACGTTTGCGAGCCTAGGGGCACTAGAGGAGAAGTTTGAGATACCCCTGGGAAATGCTTTTAGATACATGCAGGTGAGGGTGTTTGTCAGGCGGCAGGTGAGGGAATTCCCACTGCTCCCGGCACAGGGGATTCAAGACAGGGTGATCTCGGGTGTATGGGTCGGGGAGGGCAAGGTGTCGGCAATATACCAGGAGATGAAAGAAGAGGGGGAAGCATTGGTAGAGGAGCTGAAGGGTAAATCGGAGGAGGAGCTGGGGGAGGAGATTGAGGAGGGGTTATGGGCTGATGCCCTAGGTAGGGTTAATTCCTCCTCCTCGTGTGCCAGGCTCAGCCTGATATAATTTAAGGTGGTTCACAGAGCGCACTTGACGGGGGCGAGGTTGAGCAGGTTCTTTGGGGTAGAGGACAGATATGGAAAGTACTCAGGGAGTCCAGCGAACCATGTCCATATGTTTTGATCATGCCCGGCACTGGAGGGGTTCTGGAGAGGAGTGGCGGGAGCAATATCCCAGGTGGTGAAAGTCTGGGTCAAGCCAGGCTGGGGGCTAGCAATATTTGGAGTAGTGGACAAGCCGGGAGTGCAGGAGGCGAAAGAGGCCGGCATTCTGGCCTTTGCGTCCCTAGTAGCCCGGCGAAGGATCTTGCTAATGTGGAAGGAGGCGAAGCCCCCCAGCTTGGAGGCCTGGATAAACGATATGGCTGGGTTCATAAAGCTGGAGAGGATTAAGTTTGCCTTGAGAGGGTCTGCGCAGGGGTTCTACAGGTGGTGGCAACCGTTCCTAGACTATCTCGCGGAGCGTTAGGGGAAGGTCGGTCAGCAGCAGCAGAACCTGGGGGGGGGGGGGGGAATGATGTCTTGTGAAGGGGGGGGAGGGAAGGAGGAGGGGAAGGGGGTTTGCCTCGGGGGTGTTTGAGCAAGAGAACACATAAAAGATTTGGGAAACTGGCACGTACGGGAGAGAGCCAGCGTACAAAGCTATGTAACATATCGTTTTACCATGTATATATCTTGCTATGTGCGATTTCTTTCTATTTTGTTACGAGGGGGGGGGGGCTATTGTTTGTAAGGGTGAAAAATTGTGTTAAAAAACTTTAATAAATATATATTTTTTAAAAACACCGTAAGAGAATCTTGAATTAGGACTTCTAAGTCCCTTTGTGCTTCTGATTTCCTCAGCCTTTTCCCTATAAGAAAATAGTCTATGCCTCCGTTGCATAGCCTCACACTTTTCCACACTGTATTTGATCTGCCACTTCTTTGCCCGCTCACCTGCCTGTCCGATTCTTCGGCAGCCCCCCTGCTTTCTCAATACTACCTGTCCCTCTGCATATATATGTATCATCTGCAAACTTAGCTAAAGTGCCCTCAGTTCCTTCTTCCAGGTCGTTGTGACTAGTGGTTGTGACTAGTGGTGTTCCACAGTGATCTGTGCTGGGGTCTCTGTTGTTTGTAGTATACATAAACGGTTTGGAGGAAAATGTAGCTGGTCTGATAAGTAAGTTTGCGGATGACACCAAGGTTGGAGGAGTGGCAGATAGTGTTGAGGATTGTCAGAGGATACAGCAGGACATGGATAGGTTGGAAATTTTGGGCAGAGAAATGGCAAATGGGGTTTAATCCGGACAAATCTGAGGTAATGCATTTTGTTAGGTCCAACATAGAGGGGAAATATATCATAAATGGCAAACCTCTTAGGAATATAGAAAGTCAGAGAGATCTGGGTGTGCCGGACCACAGATCTTTGAAGGTGGCAAGGTAGTCAAGAAAGCATATGGAATGCTTGCATTCATTGGACGGGGCATCGAGTATTAAAACTGGAAAGTCATGCTACAGTTGCATAGATCCTTGGTAAGGTCGCACTTGAAATATTGCACGCAATTCTGGTCGCCACACTACCAGCAGGATGTGAGGGCTTTGGAGAGGATGCAGAGGTGGTTTACCAGGATGTTGCCTGGCCTGTTATGTGGAGAGGCTGAATAGACTCAGGCTGTTTTCATTAGAAAGACGGAGGTTGAGGGGTGACCTGATAGAGGTCCACAAGATTATGAGGGGCATGGATAGAGTGGATGGGCAGGCACTCTTTCTCAGGGTGGAGGGGTCAGTCACCAGGGGGCATAGGTTTAAGGCCCATGGGGCAAAATTTAGAGGAGATGTGCGAGGCAGGATTTTTAAGCAGAAGGTGGTGAGTGTCTGCAATGCGTTGCCAGGGGAGGTTGTGGGAGCAGATACATTAACGGCGTTCAAAAGGCATCTTGACAAACACATGGATAGGATGGGTAAAGAGGGATAGAGCACAAGGAAGTGCTGGGGGTTTTGGCAAAGGTTGATATCATGACCGGTACAGGCTTGGAGGGCTGAAGGGCCTGTTCCTGTGCTGTATTGTTCTTTGTTTATGTACAATTGTGAAAAACTGTCCCAACACCGTTCCCTGAGGCACACCACTGGTCACCGGCTGCCATTGTGAAAACGACCCCTTTGCCCCCACTCTCTGCCAGTCGGCCAATCCTCTATCCATGCCAGTATCTTACCCTTCACACCGTGGGCTCTTACTTATTTAACAGCCTCCGATACGGCACTTTGTCAAAGGCCTTCTGGAAAGCTAAATAGATCATGTCCACTGATTATCCTTTGTCTGACTTCTGAACAGATTTGTCAGACATGACCTTCCCTTGACAAAGCTATGCCGACTCAGTCCTATTTTATCATGCATTCCAAATAGTCCGCGATCTCATCTTTAACAATGGACGGTAAAATCTTACCAATGACCAAAGTCGGGCCAACTCGCCCGACTTTCCTGTCTTCTGCTTCCCTCCCTTCTTAAACAGGGGTGTTACGTTAGCCATTTTCCAGTCCCCTGGGGCTCTCCCTGCCTCCAGTGATTCCTGAAAGATCACCACCAATGCCTCCACAATCTCCTCAGCTATCTCTTTTCGATCCCTGGGGTGTAGTCCATCTGGTCCAGGTGATTTATCCATCTTCAGACCTTTCAGTTTCCCCAGAATCTTCTTCTTAGTGATGGCCACTACACTCACTTCTATGCCCTGATTCTCCTGAATTTCTGGTATCCTAGTGGTGTCTTCGACCTTGAGACTGATGTAAAGTAACTAGTCAGTTCCTCTGCCATTTCTTTGTTTCCTATTCCCACTTCTCCAGCCTCATTTTCCAGTGGTTCAATGTCGATTCTTGCCTTTAATATATGGAATAAAAACGCGTGCTATCTTCTGCTATATTACCAGCTACCTTACACTCATATTTCATCCTCTCCCCCCAATTGATTTTTTAGTTGTCCTATGCCCGCTTTTAAAGGCTTCCCAATCCTCTGTCTTCCACTCTGTCAAGACCCCTCAGGATCTTGTTTCAATCAAGTCACCTCTTCCTCTTCTGAACCCCAGCAGATACGGGCTTTGCTCTTCATAAGACAACCTGCCCATTCCAGGTATGCAAGGTTGGTCGGCAGCTTAACCCCATTTACTGGCCTTGGGTAGAATGATAGAATCTTTCAGCACTGGAAGCCATTCAGCCCATCATTCCTGTGCTCGCTGTTTGAAACAACAGTCCCATTTCATCGTACTTCCCAGAATTTATCCCGTAACCCTGCAAATCAGGCCACTCTTTCAGGTGATCCATACCAGATCTGAACAAACCAGAGCATAAAAATAACCTCATTTCCTCTCCAGTTCCTTTGCTGATTATTTTAAATCTGTGACTTTCCTTGGCCGACCCGCTGTAATCGGACAACGGAGGTAGAAGTCCCTTCACCAGAATCCCTTTTATTAACAAAAACAACAGCAGTACGACCATGTGCATTCAACTTGCTGTCTACACAGGCAGTGCAGAGGATTTGACACTCCCTGTTATATACAAAGAGGTATCCTGATTGGCCCGCTAATCAGGGAACTCGCATTCCAATTGGCCAATCTCAAAGACCTGAGACGGAATTCTCTGGAATTGGCGCAATGGCCCGACGCCGGCGTTAAAAACGGCGGGAACTACTCCGGCGTCAGGCCAACCGGAAGTAGCGGAATTCTCCGCACTTCCGGGGCTAGGTGGACGGCGGAGGGGTTGGTGCTGCGCAGCCGGCGCCGAAGGTACTGCGTGAGTCCCAGCATGCGCCAAAGGGCCGACGTGATCCCGCGTCTGCCGCATGTGCAGGGGGGTGTCTTCTCCGTCATGGCAGAGCCCTACAGGGGCCAGCGCGGAAGGAAGCGCCCCCACTGTTTTGATATGCTCTTGACGTTGCATAAGCTGCTTCCTTGATGTACACTCTGACAAAGGAAGGTTCAGACTTAACCCATTTATTAAACTATTAACAATTCTCCTACTTGGATTCGACTCTCCTGCTAATCCTGCTATAGCTACTCAGACTGACGAACCAGTCTGCTACAGTCCACGCGATGGGTGTGATGTGTTCCAATCAACCCTGTCTGTACTCACTAAGTGTCTCCACTGGAAAGAGAAAGATCATGTGTGCTGTGTTCTTATATATGGGTGTGTGTAATGCCCCCCTGTGGCAGTGTCACATCTGGGTGTCTTGGCTAGCCATTGGTTCTGTCCTAATCTGCTGTCCCATTGGCTGTATGCCTGCATGTCATGCTGTCTCTGATGCTCCCTCTAGTGTCTAGCTAGGTGTAGTGTATGTACATTTACCCCTTGTGTATCACCACCCCCAAGTCACAGGCCTGCCCGGAGCTCGGTGGGCCACGATCGCGGGCCAGGCCACCGCGTGGCCACCCCCCCCCCCGGGTCGTATCCCCCCACGACCGGCCCAGCCGACCTTCCTGCCTGTTCCCGCCATGTGGGACCATGTCAAATCCACGCCGGCGGGACTGGCCAAAAACCGACGGCTGCTCGGCGCATTGGGGCCCGGAGAATGGCCGGTGGGAGGGGGCGCTGACCGGCGTGGCGTGAACCCCGCCCCGCCCCAAAACCGGCGCGGAGAATCTGGCAGCCGGCGTCAGGGCGGGACTTGCGCCACCCCCCGGGTGTTCTCCGACCCGACGGGGGGGGGTCGGAGAATTCCGCCCCAGGCCTCAGTCATTACACCCGCTTTCCAGAGAAACAGTTTGTTCCTATTTGCCCATATCGAAACCCCACATAATTTTGAATACATCCAGCACGGGAGGGCAGTGGTTAGCACTGGCTTGGTCACTGGCTGTGCGGAGTCTGCACGTTCTCCCCGTGTCTGTGTGGGTTTCTTCCGGGTGCTGTGCTCCGATTTCCTCCCACAGTCCAAACACGTGCTTGTTAGGTGGATTGGCTATGCTAAATTGCCCTTAGTGTCCAAAAAGGTTGGCGAGTTTACGGGGATAGGGTGGAGGTGTGGGCTTGGGTAGGGTGCTCTTTCCAAGGGCCGGTGCAGACTATATGGGTCGAATGGCCTCCTTCTTCACTGTAACTTCTATGATTCTATGATTCCATTGGGTCTGTCCTTACTCTCCTCTGCTGTGAGGGGGACAAGCTCAGATTGTCTAAGCTTTCCAAGTGAAGTTCCTCATCCTCCTGTAGACCCCGCCTGTACCCTCGACAAGGTCTTGCCATCCTTCTTGAGGTGTGGTGCCCAGAATTAGGCAGAATCCTCCAGCTGAGACCCAAGCAGTGATTTCTTTAGCCCTAGTCCAATGTCAATTTCAGTTCTGAAATGTTCAATTAAACCCCAGCCTCAACATAGAGCGAGAGAGACAGAGTCAGAGAGAGAGAGACAGAGGGAGAGAGAGACCTACAGATGAAGAAGTGCTTGGAGATATAAGCCTGAACAACCTTGCTCTAATTTTAAGGTAAAACCCAAGTTTTTTCTAAAACTCTCCCCCAAAAAGGAAACAGTCTCCCTTTACCAACCCTGTCAACCATCTGAATTAGCTCATTTCTTAATCTCTGATAGCCAAGGTCATGGCAGTCTAGTGATTGAAGCCCGTCCTCATTATTTAGATTTAGGACCTTTGGCCCTCCAAGCATACACCGACCATGCTGCCAGTCTAAAGTAAAATCTTCTACACTTCCGGAGTCCGTATCCCTATATTTCCATCCTATTCATGTATTTGTCAAGATGCCCCACCCAGTCCCAGTGGAGGAAAGGACAGTGGGTACCCAGACCCAAAGGGGGAAAGGACAATGTCTGACCCACTGTCTCACCCAGTCCCAGAGGGGGAAAGGACAGTGTCTGACCCACTGTCTCACCCAGTCCCAGAGGGGGAAAGGACAGTGTCTGACCCACTGTCTCACCCAGTCCCAGAGGGGGAAAGGACAGTGTCTGACCCACTGTCCCACCCAGTCCCAGTGGAGGAAAAGACAGTGTCTGACCCACTGTCTCACCCAGTCCCAGAGGGAGAAAGGACAGTGTTTGACCCAGTGTCCCACCCAGTCCCAGAGGGAGAAAGGACAGTGTCTGACCCACTGTCTCACCCAGTCCCAGAGGGGGAAAGGACAGTGTCTGACCCACTGTCCCACCCAGTCCCAGTGGAGGAAAAGACAGTGTCTGACCCACTGTCTCACCCAGTCCCAGAGGGAGAAAGGACAGTGTTTGACCCAGTGTCCCACCCAGTCCCAGAGGGAGAAAGGACAGTGTCTGACCCATTGTCTCACCCAGTCCCAGAGGGGTAAAGGACAGTGTCTGACCCATTGTCCCACCCAGTCCCAGAGGGGGAAAGGAGAGTGTCCGACCCATTGTCCCACCCAGTCCCAGAGGGGGAAAGGACAGTGTCTGACTCACTGTCTCACCCAGTCCCAGAGGGGGAAAGGACAGTGTCTGACCCATTGTCCCACCCAGTCCCAGAGGGAGAAAGGACAGTGTCTGACCCATTGTCCCACCCAGTCCCAGAGGGGTAAAGGACAGTGTCTGACCCATTGTCCCACCCAGTCCCAGAGGGAGAAAGGACAGTGTCCGACCCACTGTCCCACCCAGTCCCAGAGGGAGAAAGGACAGTGTCCGACCCACTGTCCCACCCAGTCCCAGAGGGGGAAAGGACAGTGTCCGACCCATTGTCCCAACCAGTCCCAGAGGGGGAAAGGACAGTGTCTGATCCATTGTCCCACCCAGTCCCAGAGGGGGAATGGACAGTGTCTGATCCATTGTCCCACCCAGTCCCAGAGGGGGAAAGGACAGTGTCTGAACTATTGTCCCAAAGAACAAAGAAAAGTACACCACAGGAACTGGACCTTTGGCCCTGCAAGCCTACACCGACCATGCTGCCAGTCTAAATTAAAATCTTCTACACTTCCGGGGTCCGTATCCCTATATTTCCATTCTATTCATGTATTTGTCAAGATGCCCCACCCAGTCCAGAGGGGGAAAGGACAGTGTCTGACCCACTGTCCCACCCAGTCCCAGAGGGGGAAAGGACAATGTCTGACCCACTGTCCACACCCAGTCCCAGAGGGGGAAAGGACAGTGTCTGACCCACTGTCTCACCCAGTCCCAGAGGGGGAAAGGACAGTGTTTGACCCAGTGTCCCACCCAGTCCCAGAGGGAGAAAGGACAATGTTTGACCCATTGTCCCACCCAGTCCCAGAGGGGGAAAGGACAATGTCTGACCCACTGTCCCACCCAGTCCCAGAGGGGGAAAAGGACAGTGTCTGACCCATTGGCCCACCCAGTCCCAGAGGGGGAAAAGGACAGGGTCTGACTCACTGTCTCACCCAGTCCTAGAGGGGGAAAGGACAATGTCTGACCCACTGTCCCACCCAGTCCCAGAGCGGAAAAAGGACAGTGTCTGACCCACAGTCCCGCCCATTCCCAGAGGGGGAAATGACAGTGGCTGTCCCACTGTCCTATCCAGTCCCAGAGGGGGAAAGGTCAATACCTGGCCCACTGTCACACCCAGTCTCAGAGGGGGAAAGGACAATGTCTGACCCACGGTCCCACCCAGTCCCAGAGGGGGAAAGGACAGTGTCTGACCCATTGTCCTATCCAGTCCCAGAGGGGGAAAGTACAGCGTCTGACCCACTGTCCCATCCAGTCCCAGAGGAGGAAAGAACAATATCTGACCCACTGTCCCACCCAGTTCCAAAGGGGGAAAGGACAGTGTCTGACCCATTGTCCCACCCAGTCCAAGAGGGGGAAAGGACAGTGTCTGACCCAGTGTCCCACCCAGTCCCAGAGGGGGAAAAGGACAGTGTCTGACCCACTGTCCCGCCCATTCCCAGAGGGGGAAATGACAGTGCCTGTCCCACTGTCCTATCCAGTCCCAGAGGGGGAAAGGTCAATACCTGGCCCATTGTCACACCCAGTCCCAGAGGGGGAAAGGACAATGTCTGACCCACGGTCCCACCCAGTCCCAGAGGGGGAAAGTACAGCGTCTGACCCACTGTCCCATCCAGTCCCAGAGGAGGAAAGAACAATATCTGACCCACTGTCACACCCAGTTCCAGAGGGGGAAAGGACAGTGTCTGACCCATTGTCCCACCCAGTCCAAGAGGGGGAAAGGACAGTGTCTGACCCACTGTCCCACCCAGTCCCAGAGGGGGAAAGGACAGTGTCTGACCCATTGTCCTATCCAGTCCCAGAGGGGGAAAGGACAGTGTCTGACCCACTGTCCCACCCAGTACCAGAGGGGGAAAGGACAGTGTCTGACCCATTGTCCTATCCAGTCCCAGAGGGGCAAAGGACAGTGTCTGACCCACTGTCCCACCCAGTTCCAGAGGGGGACAGGACAGTGTCTGACCCACTGTCCTATCCAGTCCCAGAGGAGGAAAGGACAGAGTCTGACCCACTGTCCCACCCAGTCCCAGAGGGGGAAAGGACAGTGTCTGACCCACTGCCCTACCCAGTCTCAGAGGGGGAAAGGACAATGTCTGACCCACGGTCCCACCCAGTCCCAGAGGGGGAAAGGACAGTGTCTGACCCATTGTCCTATCCAGTCGCAGAGGGGGAAAGTACAGCGTCTGACCCACTGTCCCATCCAGTCCCAGAGGAGGAAAGAACAATATCTGACCCACTGTCCCACCCAGTTCCAGAGGGGGAAAGGACAGTGTCTGACCCATTGTCCCACCCAGTCCAAGAGGGGGAAAGGACAGTGTCTGACCCACTGTCCCACCCAGTCCCAGAGGGGGAAAGGACAGTGTCTGACCCATTGTCCTATCCAGTCCCAGAGGGGGAAAGGACAGTGTCTGACCCACTGTCCCACCCAGTTCCAGAGGGGGAAAGGACAGTGTTTGACCCATTGTCCTATCCAGTCCCAGAGGGGCAAAGGACAGTGTCTGACCCACTGTCCCACCCAGTTCCAGAGGGGGACAGGACAGTGTCTGACCCACTGTCCTATCCAGTCCCAGAGGAGGAAAGGACAGAGTCTGACCCACTGTCCCACCCAGTCCCAGAGGGGGAAAGGACAGTGTCTGACCTACTGTCCTATCCAGTCCCAGAGGGGGAAAGGACAGTGTCTGACCCACTGCCCTACCCAGTCCCCGTGGGAGAAAGGACAATGTCTGACCCATTGTCCCACCCAGTCCCAGAGGGGGAAAGGACAGTGCCTGACCCATTGTCCTCTCCAGTCCCAGAGGGGGAAAAGGACAGTGTCTGACCCACTGTCCCACCCAGTCCCAGAGGGGGAAAGGACAGTGCCTGACCCATTGTCCTACCCAGTCCCAGAGGGAGAGGGGACAGTGTCTGACCCACTGTCCCACCCAGTTCCAAAGGGGGAAAGGACAGTGTCTGACTCACTGTCTCACCCAGTCCCAGAGGGGAAAAGGACAGTGTCTGATCTATTGTCCCAAAGAACAAAGAAAAGTACACCACAGGAAGAGGACCTTTGGCCCTCCAAGCCTACACCGACCATGCTGCCAGTCTAAATTAAAATCATCTACACTTCCGGGGTCCGTATCCCTCTATTCCCATCTTATTCATGTATTTGTCAAGATGCCCCACCCAGTCCCAGTGGAGGAAAGGACAGTGTCTGACCCACTGTCCCACCCAGACCCAAAGGGGGAAAGGACAATGTCTGACCCACTGTCCCACCCAGACTCAAAGGGGAAAAGGACAATGTCTGACCCACTGTCTCACCCAGTCCCAGAGGGGGAAAGGACAGTGTCTGTCCCACTGTCCCACCCAGTTCCAGAGGGGGAAAGGACAGTGTCTGACCCAGTCCCACCCAGTTCCAGAGGGGGAAAGGACAGTGTCTGACCCACTGTCCCACCCAGTCCCAGAGGGAGAAAGGACAGTGTCTGCCCCACTGCCCTACCCAGTCCCAGAGGGAGAAAGGACAGTGTCTGACCCATTGTCCCACCCAGTCCCGGAGGCGAAAAGGACAGTGTCTGACCCACTGTCCCACCCTGTCCCAAAGGGGGAAAGGACGGTGTCTGACCCACTGTCCCACCCAGTCCCAGAGGGGGAAGGACAGTGTCAGACCCATTGTCCCACTCATTCCCAAAGGGGAAAAGGACAATGTCTGACCCACTGTCCCACCCATTCCCAGAGGGAGAAAGGGCAGTGTCTGTCCCACTGTCCCACCCATTCCCAGAGGGAGAAAGGACAGTGTCTGACCCACTGTCCCACCCAGTCCCAGAGGGAGAAAGGACAGTGTCTGACCCACTGTCCCACCCAGTCCCAGAGGGGGAAAGGTCAATATTGGCCCACTGTCCGAACCCAGTCCCAGTGTAGGAGGAAGCAGTGACAGACCCACTTTTCCACCCAACCCCAGAGGGTCTGTTAAATTGAAAACACAGATTTGTGCTCGACAGGGGCGACAAGGCGGCACAGTGGTTGGCACTGCTGCCTCATGTCGTGAGCTCACCTTCCAGTTGGTTAGTCAGCTTGTTAATGCGAAAGGTTTTCTGTATAGGTGTACATTCCATAAATCTGTGAAGCAACAACAGAAAGTCATATTCCTGTTCACTCTCCTAGCTCCTCGATTGAACTCACTGTCCACAGCCCCAATGCTTTTCCCAGCAGCTTTTCTCCAGTGATTGTGAATAGTTTAATTCCTCCCTCCTCCTGATTTTCTAATATTCTTGAGGTGTTTACCGTGAAGACAGATACGAAATGTTTGTTCAAAATCTCTGCCATTTCCTTGCTTCCCATTAATTCCCCAGTCTCATCCTCTTTTCCTTTTTATCTGCTTGTAGAAACTTTACTGTCTGATTTCATGGGGGAATTCTAACGCGCCATTGTGCCCGGCTCCTCCCGCTATTGCATGGAGAATAACAGGAGAGGCCTGAAACGTGGTTCGTGTCAGGCACCGAATGGAGCACGATGCGCCCGGCCTGTGCCAGCCGGCAGCCGGTGTGATCGGCATCACACCAACACTGGAAATGAGCCAGACTCACATGTTTAAATGAGTCTCTAAACTCATGCAAATATGTTCATACCTTTGGAGGCCAGATTCCTCGGCATCGAGGATTCACAGGCCCCACCGGCAATCCGTGAGGAGGTGAAGAAATCCATCTTCAGTGCATATGAGCTAGTGCCTGAAGCTTATAGGCAAAGGTTTAGAAATTTAAATAAAGAATTTGGTCAAACATACATGGAGTTTGAAAAGCTCAGAGTAATTTTGATAGGTGGATAAGGGCTTTGAAAATAGACCAAACGTATGAAGCTCTCAGAGAAATTATACTTTTGGAGGAGTTTAAAAATTAAATTCCTGATGTAGTGAGAACTCATGTGGAAGAACAGAGGGTTAAAACTGCGAGATTAGCAGCGGAAATGGCAGATGATTATGAATTAGTTCAGAAATCAAAGATTGGTTTCCGACATCATTTTCAGCCGGTGAGGGACAGAAACTGGTGACATGAGAAATACTCAAGTGGTAAAGGTAAAGGTGATCTGATGGGAGACAATAAAGAGAGTGTACCTCAGATTAAAAAAGAAATCCAGGAGGGTGGAAACAAAATGAAAAGTTTTAAATGTTTTCACTGTAATAAACTGGGCCATGTAAAGTCACAATGTTGGTGGTTGAAGAAAAGCACTGGAAAGGCTGATGTGGTAAAACAGGATAAGACAGTGGGTTTTGTCAGGGTGGTAAAGGAAAGCCCAAGGGAAGCAAAGGAGGTGCAAATGATTGTACAGCCTGTTCAAGAAGTAATTGTTAAGAAGTTGCCAGATGTCTTTGAAGAATTTTATTGTGTGGGTAAAGTTCACTCATGTGTATCAGGAGGAGCAGGTAAAGAAGTCACAATTTTAAGAGATACGGGGGCTAGTCGATCTTTAACGGTAAGAGATGAGGAATTATGTAGTTTGGGAAGAATGTTGCCAGAGAAGGTGGTGATATGTGGAATTCAGGGTGAGAGGAGTAGCGTTCCATTATATAAGGTAAGGTTGGAAAGTCCAGTGAAGAGTGGTGAAGTGGTAGTAGGAGTAATAGATAAACTATCTTGTCCAGGAATACAATTTATCTTGGGTAATGATATAGCTGGATCGCAGGTGGTAGTGATGCCTACTGTGGTTGATAAGCCAGTGGAAAATCAGACAACTGATGGGTTGAAGGACGAATATCCTGGGACTTTTCCGGATTATGTAGTAACAAGGTCACAAGTCACAGGTTAAGACAAGAGGAGAAATCAAAGAGTGAAGATGCAGTTGAAGTGCAATTATCAGAAACGATTTTTGATCGGGTGGTTGAAAAAGAACAGGAACAGGTGGAGGATGAGGCGGATATTTTTAGTTCAGGAAAATTTGCGGAGTTACAACAGAAAGATGTAGAAATAAAACGGATATATCAGAAAGCATATACGGAAGAGGAATCTGAGAGTATACCAGAGTGTTAATACTGTAAAAGTGATGACTTGATGAGAAAATGGAGACCTGTACATATGCAGCTGGATGGAAAGTGGGCAGAAGTTCATCAAGTAGTATTGCCGGTAGGGTATAGAAAGGAGGTGTTGTGAGTTGCACATGAGATACCAGTGGGAGGTCATTTGGGAAGAAGGAAAACTGAAGCTAAAATCCAGAAACATTTTTATTGGCCTGGACTACATAAAGATGTAGTTAAATTTTGTCAATCATGTCACACATGTCAAGTGATAGGGAAACCTCAAGCAGTGATAAAACCAGTGCCCTGAATACCCATTCCAGCATTTGAAGAACCTTTTACAAAGGTCCTCATTGATTGTGTAGGACCGCTTCCTAAAACAAAAAGCGGGAATCACTATCTTTTGACTATAATGGATGTCTCTACTAGGTTTCCAGAGGCCATTCCAGTACGTAATATTACAGCTAAAAGGATTGTGGAGGAGTTACTTAAATTCTTCACTAACTATGGACTACCCACAGAAATTCAATCGGATCAAGGATCAAATTTTACTTCAAAGTTATTCAAAGAAGTTGTGGATAGTTTAGGAATAAAACAATTTAAATCAACTGCGTACCATCCAGAATCGCAGGGAGCCTTAGAAAGGTGGCATCAGACATTAAAGACAATGTTGAGGGTGTATTGTCAAGATTATCCAGAGGATTGGGATGAAGGAATCCCATTCGTATTGTTTGCAATTAGGGATACACCTAATGAGTCTACCAAATGTAGTCCTTTCGAACTAATTTTTGGTCATGAGGTAAGAGGGCCACTTAAATTGATTAAGGAAAAATTGGTGGGTGAGAAATCGGAAATGACACTATTGGATTACGTGTCAAATTTTAGGGAATGATTAAATAGAGCAGGTGAATTGGCGAGAGTACATTTGAAAGTTGCACAAAATGTAATGAAACGGGTAGCCAACAAGAAATCCAAAGTTCGTAGTGTTGCCAGTGGGGATAAAGTTTACGTGTTGTTACCAGTGGTAGGTGAGCCTTTAAAAGCAAGGTTTTGTGGACCGTATCAGATTGAAAGGAAATTAAGTGAGTGAATTATGTGGTAAAAACACCAGATAGAAGGAAGACTTACCGAGTGTGTCATGTGAATATGTTTAAAAGGTATTTTGAAAGGGAAAGAGAGAGAAAGGAGATTGTAATGATCTAACTCAAAGTGACAAACCAAATCCAG
Organism: Scyliorhinus torazame; assembly: GCF_047496885.1. Classification (NCBI taxonomy): domain Eukaryota; kingdom Metazoa; phylum Chordata; class Chondrichthyes; order Carcharhiniformes; family Scyliorhinidae; genus Scyliorhinus; species Scyliorhinus torazame. The sequence goes on from NC_092720.1 coordinate 204,831,505, forward strand.
ATGACTGTGAATTTGATATAACTCAAATTAAATTAGAAAATGAGGATGTTCTTAAAAATTTGGACTCTTATCCTATCCCACGTTTGGAGGATTGCATTGAGAAAGTGGGACAATCTGCTTTTATTTCCAACTTCTTGACATGGAAAGAACATTTAAAACATCATATGGAGTTCTTCGTTCGACTTCAGGAGGCGGGTTTGGTGATGAACCTAGCCGAAAGTGAATTTGGAGAAGCCCGAATCACTTTCCTTGAGGAGTTTCCGATACCCTCAAGACGAAGGGAGACAATGCAATCTCTTAACATGAATGATTTTGATCGAACCTGTATGCAAAGGTTTTGTGGAGTGATTGCTCCACTGATGGACTTGCTAAAGAAACGTCAAAAATTTCAATGGACAGCAGACTTTCAACAGGCATTTGACTGCCCGAAAGCTGTGGTAACCAATGTTCCTGTATTGGAGAATTGCAAGGGACTCTGTGGTCAGATTAAACTAAATTATCTGATTCTAAAGAGAAATGCCGAGGAGTAGAGAATTGGATGGATCGTGCAGAGACTTTGTTCAAAGAGACTGTCAATCAAGAAGTATTTCGGTTGGAGGAAGAAGAGCAAAGAAAAATGGACTATATTATTATACCTGTTTGCATGTGTTGTTTTTTTTGTGAAACAAAAAAGTATTTTTACTGTGTGCATTTCTTAGTCGATGGTGCAAAAGTGAAAAATGAAACCATCTTGAAGTTGATGGTTTTCTTTTTCTTGGGGGGAGGTGTCATTTGAGAGTACCTTTAAGAAGTGAATGTTTAAGCAATGCACCTTTAAGGAATGGAGTTGATCATATTACTGAAGTGATGTCAGAGGTTGGGGGGAGCCGAGCTCACTTCTGCTTTTGGTTTCAGTTTTGCTGAGAGCAGCTGAAAAGTGCCTGGCTGGTTTTGCTGAGAGCAGCTTAAAAGTGCCTGGCTGTTTTGCTGTGAGCTGCTTAAAAGGAGAAAGCCAGTTTGAGACAGCAGTTTGAGAAGTTGTGGTTTGCTGTGAGCTGCTTGAAGGGAGAAAGCCAGTTTGAAAAAGCAGCTTGTGTGTGACTGTGTGTTTCCAGAGAGCTGCAGGAAGAAAAGGAAGGTGCTGGAGCTGAAGTCAACCAAGCTGATATATCTCTGCCATTTAACAGAAAATATCTATATTCTGTGACCTGGTGTGTTACTGTTTTGAAGGCTTGAAGCCTTTTGAAGGAACATTTTGAGGGATTATTTAGTGTTGTATTATTTTCGGGGTTATCTTTGAAGTAAGTGGGGTTAAGGGATCCAATGTTTATTGAACAGGTTAAGCTGATTTCGTGGAATAAACATTGTTTTGTGTTAAAATCCACATGTCCATAATTGTAATATCACACCTGGGGAACAAGCCGTGTGCTTCAAAAGCAACAATCCATTACAGGGAGAAGTTGGTTGAACTCCATGATACGTTTTGGGGTTCTGAAAACACCTCGCCCGTAACGCAACTCAAGACTGGGCATTCATGAGGCGCTGTGGGCCATCAGCAGAAGCAAAATTGTATGCATCCATAATCTGCAACTCATGGTCCGGCATATCCCCCACTCTACCACTACCACCAAGCCAGGTCAAAGGCAGGTCAAAGGCTAGGAAGCCTACGGCGAGTAACTCACCTCCTGACCCCCAAAGCCTGTCCACGATCTACAAGGCACAAGTCAGGACTGTAATGGAATACTCTCCACTTGTCTGGATGAGTGCAGCTCCAACAACACTCAAGAAGCTCACCACCATCCAGAACAAAGCAGCCCGCTTGATTGCACAAACATTCGAACCCTCCACCACCGACAACAGTGGCAGCCATGTGTACCATCGCCACACTACCAGAAGGATGTGGAGGCTTTAGAGAGGGTGCAGAAGAGATTTACCAGAATGTTGCCTGGTATGGAGGGCATAAGCTATGAGGAGCGATTGAATAAACTCGGTTTGTTCTCACTGGAACGAAGGAGGTTGAGGGGCGACCTGATAGAGGTATACAAAATTATGAGGGGCATAGACAGAGTGGATAGTCAGAGGCTTTTCCCCAGGGTAGAGGGGTCAATTACTAGGGGGCATAGGTTTAAGGTGAGAGGGGCAAAGTTTAGAGTAGATGTACGAGGCAAGTTTTTTACGCAGAGGGTAGTGGGTGCCTGGAACTCACTACCGGAGGAGGTAGTGGAGGCAGGGACGATAGGGACATTTAAGGGGCATCTTGACAAATATATGAATAGGATGGGAATAGAAGGATACGGACCCAGGAAGTGTAGAAGATTGTAGTTTAGTCGGGCAGTATGGTCGGCACGGGCTTGGAGGGCCGAAGGGCCTGTTCCTGTGCTGTACATTTCTTTGTTCTTTGTTCTTTGTTGACAAGATGCACTGCAGTAACTCACCAAGGTTTCTTAGACAACTTCTTCCAAACCCACCACCAGTGCTATCTAGAAGGACAAGAGCAGTAGATACCTGGGAACCCCACCACCTGGAGGTTCCCCTTCAAGTCACTCAGCAACCTGGAAATATATCACCGTTCCTTCACTGTCGCTGGGGCATCTTCCTGGAACTCCCTCCCGAACAGCACAGTGGGTGTTCCTACAACTCAGAGACTGCAGCGGTTTAAGAAGGCAGCTCAGCACCACCTTGTGAAGGGCAACTAGGGATGGGCATTAAATGCTGGCCTAACCAGCGATGCCCACATCCCGTAAATGGATAAAACAAAAAATCCCAATCTTCTGGCCCACTGCTAATCGCGGCAGCATCGGGTCTTTTCCTCCGATTCAGATAAAGATCCAATAGATTACAAATAAGTCCAACGTAAAAACAGACCCTCTGAAAAAAAGTTTCTATGTGGCGTTGAATGGCTTGTGAGCAGTGCTCCCAGTGGGAATGGGAAACACTCGGGTTTTCCCGCTGGCGGGAGGACATAGACTCAAAACGGAAGAATGGTGGCCCTTGTTCATTACAAAGGAAATAGAATTTAAAATAGGGTATTGCTGCAGTTGTGTCAGACCTTGGTGAGACTCCATCTGGAGTACTGTGTACAGTTTTGTCTCCTTACTTGAGAAAGAATATAATTGCATTAGAAGCAGTTCAGAGAAGGTTCCTAGAATAAGGAAGTTATCTTATGAGGAAAGATTGGACAGATTGGACTATATCTCTTGGAGTTCAGAAAAATAAGATTTTATTGCAACACATAAGCCTGTATTTTATGTGTCTTCGCTGCTAGGTTTGTAGATGGTGGGGGGAGCGGTGGTAAGACAATGAGTATAAACTTTGGATGGACATCCTTCTGGGTTCTGTCTGACCTGACCTCTGCAATTTTATGGGGGTGTTGCAAAGTACAAACGGCCTCAATGTTTTAGGCTGGTTCAAAGTTTCCAACTATGCAGTAAGTCTTACAATAATCAGGTTCAGAACTCTGGTGGGAAGTCTGGGGGGGCTCCTCCACATTTAGCTCCCCCCCACTCCCACTCCACCAACCACCCAAATGCTACTGAAGCTCCAATAACTTCAGGCGCTTCCTCCCTCCTTTCCAAGCCACTCCCCCAAAATGCCAATTCCCCACTGTCCAATCCCCAAGCCTTTGCGACTCTTGCTGCCCTGAGACCAAACATTCTTCTTCCCGGAATCCCTGGTTTGAGGCTCCAACAACAATCCCTGGGTTGAGGCATGTAGTTCCAGTTCTGTCCACTGCATCTTCTGGCGCTGCAGAGTCTGGAGAGCCAATCAGATAGTCCAGCATCTCTCCCTCTAAGGTGGGACTTCCTCTGGAGTGAGGGGTGGAACTCCTCCCTGTGGTCAATTAATGCTCCTTGGAGCCCAAATTCTCTCTGGGACAGACATGTTGGGAAACCATACCTTCCCAAAAATCCTGGACATAAGGGCCTGAGGGGACTTGACAGGGTGGACAATGAAAGGATGTTTCCCCTGGTGGGAGAGACTAGAACCGGGAGACACAGTTTTAAAAAAGGAGGTTCACTTTGAAGAAGAGAAATCTTTTCTTCAGAGGGGCGTGAGTCTTTGGAACTCTCTTCCCCAGGAAACATTTGAAGCAGGGTTATTGAATATTTTTAAGGTTGAATTAGATAGATTGTTTATCGATAAGGGAGTCATAGGGTATAGGCGGTAGGAATGAAAGAGAAGTCGAAGCTACAATCAGCTCAGCCTTGATCCTACTGAATGGCGGAGCCGGTGTGAGGGACTGAATGGCTGACTCAATCTGCTCATTCGTATGTTTGTTTGTATGTACAGCACAAAGGGAGGAGTCCATTCGGTCCATCGTGCCTGTGCTGGCGGTTCAACCACGTTGAGAGGCACAAGTGTGGTCAACCCAAGCCCAGAGAAACAGTGAAGTACGCACGGGGTTTTCCGGACCGCTCCTTTCATTTTCAGTGTGTTGCTGTCCATGGATGTGAACACGAAGATTGCGCTGTCAATGTCACTGAAATCATTCAGAAACTCTAATGTGGTCGCAGCCGCCGCATGGTAGTACCATTGTCCCGAGTACTGCAGAAGTAAAAAGAAAAACAAACCCCATCAGGCAAACTCCATGGAGATTGCAGACAAAGTTAACCTGGCTAACAGAGGTTACAAAGTATTAGAAGGTTATTTCAGCACAGAAACAGACCAAACCAACAGATGAGGCAAAAGGCTACAAAAAGAATAAGGGAACTGTGGGTTGGCAAGTCTTTGGGTCCTGCTGGATTTCCTCCGAGGGTGTCAAGAAGTGGCTGGTGAGATAATTGATGCATTGGTTTTACTTCCACATTGAGTTCCGCTAGAATCGGAATGGGGCCAATATCCTAGCGGGGAGGTTTGTTCATGCTGTTGGGGGGCGTTTAACTAATTTGGAGGGAGATGGGTTGTCTAGTGTAGGGTAGAGTACGGAGTCATGCATGTAATGATATGTATAATCTAAGGCGATTAAAGGGTTAACAAGATGATGTTCATGTATATAATGGGCATGTTCATGGGCAGCACGGTAGCATTGTGGATAGCACAATTGCTTCACAGCGCCAGGGCCCCAGGTTCGATTCCGGTTGGGTCACTGTCTGTGCGGAGTCTGCACATCCTCCCCGTGTGTGCGTGGGTTTCCTCCGGGTGCTCCAGTTTCCTCCCACAGTCCAAAGATGTGCAGGTTAGGAGGATTGGCCATGATAAATTGCCCTTAAGTGTCCAAAATTGCCCTTAGTGTTGGGTGGGGTTACTGGTTATGGGGATAGGGTGGAGGTGTTGACCTTGGTTAGGGTGCTCTTTCCAAGAGCCGGTGCAGACTCGATGGGCCGAATGGCCTCCTTCTGCACTGTAAATTCTAAAAAAAATAAAATAACACTAGATGGCATCATTAAGTCATCTTATAAAAGGCTGCGTCTCGAAGCATTCTGGGAGAAGCTGATTGAGAAGGAGAGTGTGAGGTTGAGTTAGAGTGTTGGTTGTATTAGAGAGACATAATAGATTACTGTAACATAGATTCAATACTATTATTTTGTTAGCTATTACTCAGTAGAGTGTGCAAACCATTTCAAGTAGTGTAAAATAAACTAGCTTTGTTTTAAATACATAGCTTAATGTTCTTTGTAAGCACTTTGTAAGTACAGGCGGGATTCTCCGAAATGGAGGCAGAGTGTCCACACCGTCGCAAACGCCGTCGCGTGAACAGGCCGCTCCCACGTCGAATTCTGGCCCCTACAGGGGGCCAGCACGACATTGGAGTGGTTCCCGACACTCCAGCCGCATAACCTGGCGCGAACTGGGCGCCACGGGATCCGTGCATGCGCAGTGGCACTGGTGCCAACCGACACATGCATGGTAGCCTCGTGGAGCGCTGCGGCCCATCACCAACATGGTACCGGGGTTCTGGGGTAGGTCGTTCATGCGCGGCTGCTCGGCCCATCCTGGCCGGAGAATCGGCGGTCCAGTCGCGGATAGCGACTGGCGCAGCGCCAAACACGCCGGAGCGAACGGCGCCGATTCTCCGCAGCTCGGAGAATCGCGCACCGGTCTCGGACCGGCGTCGCGCGAACACCGATTTTCCCAGCTAGCGCGGCTTCGGAGAATCCCGCCCTACACCTTTTGCTATCTTGGAGAACAATACAAGGAACATTACAATGCACAGTTAAATATAGAAGGGAAAACTGTGTCAGTCCGGAAGGCAGAGCAACGATCGACATGTTAGGGCACAAGGGAATATGGGAGGGGAAGTTGGCTTATTGAATGTGTGCATTCTGGCATCCTGGGCAGTGCTCAAAAGAGTATTGTGCAGCCAATAACAGAGCCCAGTACTGAATTGCAGATGCGATTGGTGGGATCGTCTTTTCTTCACAGAAGAGGCCTAGCAATGGCTTATGATCGATGACACTATAATATGGCGGCCATAGATGTATTAACAAAATCTCGTTACACCGAATACAAGTGGCAGATCTTCTTTTCGATCCGGGCATGTTTTCTTTCAGCCGCAGTCAACGTCCGGGAGGCGAAAGCAATCAGATGCTCACGGCCTTCGTCCAATCGATGGGACAAAACAGCCCCAATGCCCTTACCTTCTCGGTGTCTGGGCGCAGGCCATCTTGATCCACCCGATATCCCAAATATACCACTTTCGTCACCTGAAACACGCACTTCACGCAACGCAGGTGAACCTCGTATTTGGAAAACCGCTTCAACACCACCTCGAGGTTCTGCAAATGTTCTTGTTCCATGACCCCGGTGACTAACAAGTCACCCAAGTAAACTGCAATTCGCGGTAATCCATGCAGGATGTTCTCCACAACGTGTTGGAAGAGTTTGCACACTCAATTCTGAGATTACTACCTCTGAGGTCCGACTTTTTAACTTGGCTCCTAGCTCCCTAAATTCTGCTAGTAGGACTTTGTGGGTATTAATCATGACATATTTCCGTGCCAGGGTCCCGGCTACAATTCCGACCTTTGGTGACTGTCTATGTGGGGTTTGTGCCTTCTGCCCATGTCTGCGTGGGTTTCTGTCGGGTGCTCCGGTTTCCTCCCACAGTCCAACAATGTGCAGGTTAGGTGGACTGGCCGTGCTAAATTGCCCCTAAATGTCCAGGGATGTGCAGGCTAGGTGGGTTTATGGAGATAGGGCAGGAGAGTGGGCCAAGGTAGGGTGCTCTTTCAGAGGGTCAATGCAGACTCGATGGGCCGAATGGCTCCTTCTACACTGTAAGAATTCTCTGATTCTATGTTGAATTTTGTGAATGTACAGCCAGTGGCCAATGTTGCACATAAATCCTTGATGCGAGGTAATGGTCTAGTCTTGAAGCTGTGTTCACTGTCACTGTTGCTGATGGGTATGCCTAGTCTGGCATCCACACGTAGCACAGGGGTCGGAATCGCCTTCAGCTGAGTCCAGGGGGGTCGCACACCTTGACGGCCGGATCTTTGCCGAGAAGCCAGAGGGGCAGTGGTGCTCAGTCCGGGCTGTGGCGATACCACGTGAGGGGGGACGCCTCAAAACATTCCCCTCCATCCCTTCTATCTCTTGGGAGTCATGTTCCACGCTTTATTGGGACAGGGAGATCTGCAGTGGCTGCTGAAATGGTAGGGAGACTTCACCCAAAAGCTTTGTCTGAGTTTCCATGTTATTCATACCGCAGACCAAGCGATCGCAGAGCATCTCGAACAAAACAGTTTCATACTCACAAAACTCAGCTCTCTTCTGTGCCAAAACACAAACCCGGTAACAGACTCACCGGAGGATATCTCCGCCGTATTAAACCAATATCTTTGAACGATTATCAACGGGGTTGGGTTAAAGCGTGCGCGACAAGTGTCACAAGCTGGTTAAATGTTTGTGTATCGCCGTCGCCATGAACGGAAGACCCCGTATGACCCCGAATGTATGCGGTCCACAGGCCGTAAAGAGTATGGCCGTCTGGCGCTCGTTCTCCGTGGTATGTTTGTCCAGATGTATAGGTCTGTGCCCCTGACGGAGGGGGGGATGCTTCGATTTTTGGGTCGGCTGAGGTTCCCGAGGGTGGAGGAGGAGCAGGTGGCTGGGCTTGGGGCACCGAGTAGGGCTGGAGGAGCTGACTAAGGGGCTGGGGAGTATGCAGGCGGGGAAGGCACCGGGGCCAGATGGGTTCCCGGTGGAATTTTACTGGCAGCACATGGACTTGCTGGGCCCTCTATTAGTGAGGACTTTCAATGAGGCGAGGGAGGGAGGGGCCCTACCCCCGACGATGTCCAGGGCACTGATCTCGCTGATCTTGAAGCGGGACAAGGACCCATTACAATGTGGGTTGTATAGGCCAATCTCTCAACGTGGACGTGAAGCTGTTAGCGAAGGTGTTTGCCACCAGAATTGAGAACTGTGTCCCGGGGGTGATTCACGAAGACCAGACGGGTTTTGTGAAGGGAAGGCAGCTGAATACCAATGTGCGGAGGCTCCTTAACGTAATCATGCTGCCTGCAGTGGAGGAGGAAGCGGAGATAGCGGCGGCGATGGACGCAGAGAAGGCCTTCGATAGGGTGGAGTGAGGATACCTTTGGGAAGTGTTGAGGAGGTTTGGGTTTGGGGAGGGGTTCATGAGTTGGGTTAGGCTACTTTACGAAGCCCCGTTGGCGAGTGTGGCCACAAATCGGAGGAGGTCAGAATACTTTCGGCTGTACTGTGCCCCCTATCCCCCTTGCTATTTGCATTGGCAATTGAGCCTTTGGCTATGGCTCTAAGGGAGTCCAGGAACTGGAGGGGGCTGGTCCGGGGGGAGGGGGGGAGAGGAACACCGGGTATTGTTGTATGCCGATGACCTGTTACTGTATGTGGCGGACCCAGTGGGGCGGGGGGATGCCGGAGGTGATGCGGATCCTCAGGGAGTTTGGGGACTTTTCCGGGTATAAGCTCAACATGGGGAAGAGTGAGCTCTTCGCGGTACACCCAGGGGACCAGGGAAGCGGGATATACGAGCTTCCATTTAAGAGGGCGGAAAGGAGTTTTCGGTACCTGGGGATCCAGGTGGCCAGGAGCTGGGGGGCCCTACACAAGCTCAACTTGACGCGACTGGTGGAGCAGATGGAGGAGGAGTTTAAAAGGTGGGATATGCTGCCACTCTCCCTGGCGGGTAGGGTGCAGTCGTTGAAAATGACTGTGCTCCCGAGGTTCCTTTTTATATTCCAGTACCTCCCCATCCTGATCCCGGAGGCCTTTTTTAAGCGGGTCAGCAGGAGCATCATGGGATTTGTGTGGGCGAAAAAGACCCCGAGGGTGAGAAGGGTGTTTCTGGAGCGGAGTAGGGACAGAGGAGGGTTAGCGTTACCTAATCTGTGTGGGTATTACTGGGCTGCCAATGTGGCGATGATACGCAAGTGGGTAATGGAGGGGGAGGGGGCGGCGTGGAAGAGGCTGGAGATGGCGTCCTGTGTGGGCATGTGTCTGGGAGCGCTGGTGACAGCACCGCTGCCGCCGACTAGGTACACCACGAGTTCAGTTGTGGCGGCGACTTTGAAAATTTTGGGGTCGTGGAGACGCCACAGGGGAGAGGTAGAGGCTTCGGTTTGGTCCCCGATCTTGGTTCGTCCTGGGGAGAATGGATGGAGGGTTCCTGAGCTGGCACAAAGTAGGAATTAGAAGGATGGGGGACCTGTTTTTAGATGGGACGTTTGCGAGCCTTGGGGCGCTGGAGGAAAAATTCGGGCTTCCCCCCGGAAATGCCTTCAGGTACTTTCAGGTAAGGGCGTTTGTAAGACGGCAGGTGAGGGAGTTCCCGCTGCTTCCAGCACGTAGGATCCAGGATAGGGTTCTCTCGGGGATGTGGGTTGGAGAAGGCAGGGTCTCGGCGATTTACCAGGCGATGCAGGAGGAGGAGACCTCGGTGGAGGAGCTAAAGGATCAATGGGAGGAGGAGCTTAGGGAGGAGATAGACGAGGGTGCGTGGGCGGACGCCCTGGGTAGGGTTAATTCATCCTCCTCTTGCGCCAGGCTTAGCCTGATACAATTTAAGGTTCTTCACAGAGCGCATATGACAGGGACGAGGCTGAGCAGGTTCTTTGGGGTGGAAGACATGTGTGTGAGGTGCTCGGGGAGCCCAGCAAATCACACCCACATGTTCTGGGCGTGCCCGGCGCTGGATGGGTTCTGGAGGGGCATTGCGAGGACGGTGTCTAAGGTGGTGAACACCCAGGTTAAGCCGAGCTGGGGGTTTGCACTATTTGGGGTCTCAGGCGAGCCGGGAGTGCAGGAGGCGAAAGAGGCCGGTATTCTGGCCTGTGCGTCCCTGGTAGCCCGGCGGAGGATTCTGCTACAGTGGAAAGATGCGAGGCCCACAAGCGTGGAATCCTGGATCAGCGACATGGCAGGATTCATTAAATTGGAGAGAAAAATTTGCCTTGAGAGGGTCTGTGCAAGGGTTCTTCAGGCGGTGGCAACCGTTCCTAGACTTTCTAGCGGGGCGTTAGGAGGTGGTCAGCAGCAGCAGCAACCCAGAGGGGGGGGTGTACTTTGTGTTTTCTACTGAGTTTATTATTGCTTAATGGGGGGTTTGTATATTGGGGGAATTCGTGATGTAGTTGTAAGATGTCTTTGTGAACACTTTGCCAACCACCCTGAAATAAGCAACACAAAGACAAAGAAACCACAATTATGGCGGCCATCCTGTTGCTGGGGGTATGGGGAGGACACCTGCTCCCAGTGGCCGTCAAGGTGACGGTTGCCCTGAACCTTTACGTGAGGGGGGTTCCTTCCAGACGCTGCGTGGGGACCCGTCCGGGATCTCACAGACCTGGGTGCACAGGTGCATGCACACTGTCACAGAGGGGTGATCGGCGGGATGGACGTCCCGCGACAAACACCTGAAGATGACAGGCGTATCCGGAGGCCACAGACCGAGACCTGCTACAATGGTGCTCTTACAGCGACCAGGAGCATGGTCGAGCGGTACTTCGGCCTCCTGAAGATGCGGTTCAAGTGCCTGGACCGCTCTGAAGGGGCCCTACAGTATGTTTCTGAGAGGAACGGCCACATCGTGGAGGCCTGCTGCGTCCTCCACAACATCGCGCAGCAGAGGGGTGATATGCTGGAGGAGGAACGTCAGCACTCTTCAGACGAGGAGGATGTAGGGGAGGGGGCGGATAGGCAGGACATGGCGCCCCAGCACGCAAGGGAGGCCGCACGACGTGTACGCCAGGGCCAATGTGCACGGGATTGCCTTCAGGTTCACCAATGGGGGGGGGACTGGCCAGGGTCACGGAAACGGCATCCGACCCCCACACTCTCCCGCCTGCAACCCCTCCCTGCCACACCATGGGGTGTGGGTAATAGAATTTACAGTGCTGAAGGAGGCCATTCAGCCCATCGAGTCTGCACCAGCCCTTGCAAGGGCACTCTACCCAAGCCCACACCACCACCGTATCCCCGTAACTCAGGAACCCCACTTAACTCTTTTGGACACTAAGGGCAATTTAGCATGGACAATCCGCCTAACCTGCACATCTTTGGACTGTGGGAGGAAACCGGGACACCCGGAGGAAACCCACGTACAGACGGGGAGAACGCGCAGACTCCGCACAGACAGTGACCCAAGCCGGGAATCGAACCTGGCACCGTGGAGCTGTGAAGCAACGGCGCTAACCACCATGCTACCGTGCGGCTCTGGTCCATGGGATGTAGGATGACAACCTGCTCTGCGATGAGCTCTAGTGCTCCGCATCGTTTAACAATGTCTGACTCCTGCCCACGGTAGCTCTTTCCACCATCCACCTGGGAGATCCCTGCATGCGAGCTTCCCATTCCAACACACAGTCCCATCGAATCCCTGGGGTGACGGTGGTGGGTACGGTTGGGGGAGCCCAGGCCACCCACAACGTCTGCCCATTGCCCCCCTATCCTCTGGCCAGCCCAGACCAGCCCACCCCTTACACCTATCTGACAGAGCATCGCGGCAGGTTGTAACAGTGATAACGGGTGTTTAATGTGAACATGTTTAATGTGGGTGTGCTGGTGCACGAGTCGCAAAACGTAGGTGTGCAGGTGCAACAGGTGATTAAGAAGGCTAATCGAGTTTTGTCTTTCATTGCTAGAGGGATGGAGTTCAAGACTAGTGAGGTTATGCTGCAATTGTATAAGGTGTTGGTGAGGCCACATCTGGAGTATTGTGTTCAGTTTTGGTCTCCTCACCTGAGAAAGGACATATTAGCACTGGAGGGAGTGCAGAGGAGATTCACTAGGTTGATCCCAGAGTTGAGGGGATTAGATTATGACGAGAGGTTGAGTAGACTGGGACTGTACTCATTGGAGTGTAGAAGGATGCGGGGGGATCTTATTGAGACATATAAAATTATGAAGGGAATAGATAGGATAGATGCGGGCAGGTTGTTTCCACTGGTCGGGGAAAGCAGAACTAGGGGGCATAGCCTCAAAATAAGGGGAGGTAGATTTAGGACGGAGTGTAGGAGGAACTTCTTCACCCAAAGGGTTGTGAATCTCTGGAATTCCTTGCCCAGTGAAGCAGTTGAGGCTCCTTCTTTAAACGTTTTTAAGAAAAAGATAGATGTCTTTCTAAAGAATAAAGGGATTCGGGGATATGGTGTACGGGCTGGAGAGTGGAGCTGAGTCCACAAAGATCAGCCATGATCTCATTAAATGGCGGAGCAGGCTCGAGGGGCCAGATGGCCTACTCCTGTTCCTAGTTCTTATGTAAATATACATGCCTAACTAAACTGTGCCCGACACCTGAGCCAATTTAACTGGTGTCAAACTTTCTGGCCTTACGGGTCGGAAAGCTAGTTCTAGGTGGTTCCCCAGATGGTATAGCAGGAGTGAAGGCAGCCTGCTGTGATTCGCGCCCTGCGACAACGGTCCCCGCTGGCGGGCGTCTTCTGGGTCGACCGGGCCTGGATGGGCCCGGCTGCTACTCGGGTGTCCCAGGTGACGTGGTGCCACCCTGTTACGTCCGCTGCCCACCAGATTCACCAGGGACAGGAGTCACCGGCACGGACCCCACCACCTCCTCTTCCCTCGGGGTGCCCGATGGCCCCCGGGCTACTCCATGGGACTGGGGTGCAAGCGGAGCTACCCCCTGAGGCTCCCCTGCGACCTGGCACTGCAAGTCCTGGAGGCCCGCTCTGGTCTCAACCAGAGTACCACCACCTTTTGCGTGTGTCACATCAGCCAGTGAATGCGCCATCTCCCTCTGGGACTGGGCCAGCTCCCTCTGTGTCTGTGCCATGTCAGCAATGCCACCGATATTCTCAGCCACGGTCTGCTCTGACTGGGCTATGCTCAGGAGCACCGCTGCGATGTCCAGGTGGCTCTGACACATGGCTACCTGCCTCGGCCAGCCCCCGCACAGAATGCCCCAGGCCTTGCACGTACTGATCCATAGCCAAACCGCCACCCCAATGTCTCCAACCTGGTCGCCATCCATGCAGTGTTGGCCTGGGTGGCATGCTTTGTCGGCACCACCTCCTGCTCCTGCAAGCGGTTGGACTCCTCCAACTGCATCTGCAGGTGGTGGATGCTCTCATGTCGTCTCTGGCTCTGCGACAGCAGCTCCACGATTGATGGGACTGTCAGTTCCAGAGGCCCGAAACCCGACCGGACGGCAGCTAGTCTCTGGGATCGGCTGCCTTCCGATCCGACGCACCCTTGGGTGTTCCTACCTCCACCTGCTGTACTGGAGCAGCTGTGAGTGAGCAACATAGTGTCCCAGGAGCCTCTTCACTAAAGTGCCCAACCGAGGTGAGTGTCTCTGGGATGGTGGAGGGTGTTGGAGACGCTGTGACGGAAAGTCAGTGTCATCCTCCGCCCCGAGCTCTGGGGTGTCCTGTGTCTCGGGTGGAGGGCTGGTGTCCGAGCTGCGCACATCACTGCTCGGCTCACGGGGGGAATCCGGCTGTGGCACTGGCTGGGGGCGGGGGATACCAGATGGACCCGCCCCATCACCAGCAGGTCCTGCCAGACACAAGACAAGATTCATGATTCATCCGCGGGACGGAGAGTGGTGAGTGTGTGGGTGCGGGTGGTGTGGGGTGGGTGGTGAGGGGATGGTGTGCGGGTGTTGTGAGGCTGGTGTTGGGGTGGTGGGGGTGAGGGTGGTGTTAGTGGGGGTTGACACACATGTCACGGGGAACCGCAACTAAGCGGGGTCTCACTTCCTCGCCTGCGACTGAACTCCACCTCAGCAACCTCCCTTTCCTCTGGCCTTCTGCTCAGCAACAGTGAGGGGCTGGAGGTCCTGGGGCCCCCCTCCTGTCTTCTCCCAGTCCTGGCCATTGTGCGCGGCCTTATCTTGGGCTGGGGGAGTGGAAACAGTGTTAGAGACTCCGACGCCTGCAGCCCAGGGATTAGGTCGCTCGTGGCCTCCGTGGCCAGGGCAGTTGGCCATGGTGGCCAGTATGGGTGCCCGGCATGTGGTGCAGCGTGGGGGTTTGCCCGTCCTCCTGGTAGGGGTGGGGGAGGTGTTGGGGTAAGGGTGTGTGGGACGGGGGTTTGTGCCGGGGCACAGTACTGTCTACCCATCGTGTGGGCGTCGTGCAGTTTTTGTGGCACTGCTGGCCGGTCTGGATGGCATTGCCCATGGTGCTGACTGCCTCGACCACCCAGGCACGGTGAACAGTGGCGGCTGGAATCCTCCTTCCTGGGCCGGGGTACAGGGTCATCCTCCTCTCCGCCACGGCATCCAGCCGGGTCTCGGGCTCTGCGTCCCCGAAACATGGGGCCGCGAGTCTTGCTGCCATCTTGTTGTCTGGGATGGTGTGTGTGGGGAGTGAAGTGGGTCTCTGCGGCTGCAGCTTGTCAGCCTCCTGAGTGTCAATCACGGAGCCGGCAAATCCGGCACCGTTTCCCATTGGAATCGATTGTGTTCCACGTGGCGCCAGTGCGAGCCCCTTAACAGTAGTGGAGACGGAGCAGGGGCGGCGCTAGTTTTCCTGACGTGTCCACAAATTCTGTCAAGTCTCAGAAAGGGAAAGTCCCGCCCCATGTGAGTGGAATTGGATGGATGCTCAGGCCCAATGAACCGAATGGGCTCTTTTGCATCATTCATCAATTCTCAATCTATTATTCTCAATGTAAATAAACTGAACCCCGAAATAGATTCCAGTCTGTGTCTCACTCCCAGGGATCCATTAATCCGGTGTTCTTCACACTTGGGGGCGGGACCCGGGGGGCGGGGCCCGCGGCGGGGGGCGGGGCCCGCGGGCGGGGGGCGGGGCCCGCGGGCGGGGGCGGGGCCCGCGGGCGGGGGGCGGGGCCCGCGGCGGGGAGCAGGAGGGCCGCCGAGCCGCTCCCGATCGCGCAAATCCCCGCGCGCCAGCCGCCCTTTTATAAAATGGCCGCGAGCACGTAAATCAAAATTCTGCCGCATTGCGCATGCGCGCACTACCATCGGCGCGCATGCGCATAGCCCCCCCCCCCACATGCGCAATGCGGCCGCTATTTTTTTAAACGGTCGCCGCTTTTTGTTTTGACAAGTTTGGGGTTTTTTAAATTCATTTTATTCATTTATTTTATTCATTTAATTTTTATTTTTTTCATTTACTTTATTCATTTCTTTTTCTTTAACAACTTCGGGGGTGTTTTAGTCATTTATTTTATTCATTGAAATAAATGTTTTTTTACAAGTTCGGGGGATTTTATTTAATAAAATTTTACGGAAGAAAATTCAGAACTTTGTACAGTTGGAGACTCCATACTTTCCGGCACCGGAAGGCTTCACCTTCATCCAACAGGTTCCATTGGAGGAGCGTGTACGAGGGCCAAAGGGACCCAAAACCATTTCCTCCATTTTTATCAGCAGCAAACAAGGTAAGAGAAAATGGTGGGTCGCGAAGGTCGGCCGGCGTGGGTCGTGAAAATCGGCCGGCGTGGGTCGTGAAGGTCGGCCGGCGTGGGTCGCGAAGGTCGGCCGGCGTGGGTCGAGAAGGTCGGCCGGCGTGGGTCGCTCAGGTCGGCCGGCGTGGGTCGCTCAGGTCGGCCGGCGTGGGTCGCTCAGGTTGGCCGGCGTGGGTCGCTCAGGTCGGCCGGCGTGGGTCGCTCAGGTCGGCCGGCGTGGGTCGCGAAGGTCGGCCGGCGTGGGTCGCGAAGGTCGGCCGGCGTGGGTCGCTCAGGTCGGCCGGCGTGGGTCGCGAAGGTCGGCCGGCGTGGGTCGCGAAGGTCGGCCGGCGTGGGTCGCGAAGGTCGGCCGGCGTGGGTCGCGAAGGTCGGCCGGCGTGGGTCGCGAAGGTCGGCCGGCGTGGGTCGCGAAGGTCGGCCGGCGTGAGTCGCGAAGGTCGGCCGGCGTGTGTCGCGAATGTCGGCCGGCGTGGGTCGCGAAGGTCGGCTGGCGTGGGTCTCTCAGGCTGGCCGGCGTGGTTCACGAAGGTCGGCCGGCGTGAATTGCGAAGGTCGGCTGGCGTGGGTCGCGAAGGTCGGCCGGCGTGAATCGCGAATGTCGGCCGGCGTGAATCGTGAATGTCGGCCGGCGTGAATCGCGAAGGTCGGCCGGGTTGGGTCGCGAAGGTCGGCCGGTGTGGGTCGCGAAGGTCGGCCGGCGTGGGTCGCGAAGGTCGGCCGGCGTGGGTCGCGAAGGTCGGCCGGCGTGGTTCGCGAAGGTCGGACGGGTTGGGTCGCGAAGGTCGGCCGGTGTGGGTCGCTCAGGTCGGCCGGGTTGGGTCGCGAAGGTCGGCCGGTGTGGGCCGCGAAGGTCGGCTGGCGTGGGTCGCGAAGGTCGGCCGGCGTGGGTCGCGAAGTTCGGCCGGCGTGGTTCGCGAAGGTCGGACGGGTTGGGTCCTGAAGGTTGGCCGGTTGGTAAAAATGGGTCCCCGGAAAAAAAGTTTGAAGAACACTGCATTATTCTATATATAAACCATCTGAACTCCTCGGTTAGATTCCAGTCTGTAACTCACTCCCAGGTATCCATTATTCTAGATAGAAACTATCTGAACCCCTCGATTAGATTCCAGTCTGTAACTCACTCCCGGGTATCCATTATTCTATATATAAATCATCTGAACCCCTCGATTAGAATCCAGTCTGTAACTCACTCCCGGGTATCCGTTATTCTATATATAAATCATCTGAACCCCTCGATTAGAATCCAGTCTGTAACTCACTCCCGGGTATCCATTATTCTATATAGAAACTATCTGAACCCCTCGATTAGATTACAGTCTGTAACTCACTCCCAGGTTTCCATTAGTCTATATATAAACCATCTGAACGCCTCGATTAGGTTTCAGTCTGTAACTCACTCCCAGGGATCCATTATATATACAAACTATCTGAACCCCTCGATTAGATTCCAGTCTGTAACTCACTCCCAGGTATCCATTATTCTATATATAAACCATCTGAACCCCTCGATTAGATTCCAGTCTGTAACTCACTCCCGGGTATCCATTATTCTAGATAGAAACAATCTGAACCCCTCGATTAGATTCCAGTCTATAACTCACTCCCAGTTATTCATTATATATACAAACTCTCTGAACCCCTCCAATAAATTCCAGTCTGTAACTCACTCCCATGTGTGTGTGTGGTCAATGTAGGTCATCAGCACTGACGTTAAAAGATAGCCCTGAATTTGGCTGAGTGCCCCATTCTCCGTTCTCAATGGCATTGGCGGTACGGTGGATTTGGATCAGAGGATCCCGGCCAAACCACATGAAGCCCTGACTCCCTCAGTTATCCAAAGTTACTATGACAACCCTGGTATGAGGTTATATTCAGAGGACATGTTTCAACTCTCACTGACAGCTTCCTCGTGTTTTGTTAGTAACTTATTGGATATTATTCTGAAATCTGAAAGTATGGAATTCTTAAACTCGTCTAAGAGAATTACCTCTCTCAGTCTCATAGTTAGTCTCAACTTCCAATGCTCGTACCCAGCTATTAAAATTGTTCTGCTTACCCCTTTCAAACTCTGCATAAGTCTGTCCCAGCAGACTCTTCAAATTCTGAATTTTTTGCCTATATGCTTCAGGAACCAGTTCGTATGAATCTAGAATAGCCTTTTTTACCATGGCATAATCTCTGGACCCCTGTTCTGACAAGGTAGCTAAACTTCCTGTGTTCACCCTGTCAATGTACTCAGCAGAGGTAATGTCCACGTCCCTTTTAGCCACTCCATTTGGGTTGTGATTTTCTCAAAAGCCCCAAAGAACGTTTCCACCTCTTTCTGTTTTAATTTTGGGAGAGCCTGGGTGAGATTCGCCGCCGGCGTGATTCTCCATTTTGCCGTAGCCCAGGGTTTCTCGACGGCGTGGGTCTGCCCCACAATGGGAAATCCCATTGACCGGCCGGCGTAACGGAGAATCCCGCCGGCGGGTCGGTGCAGAAATGTGGCGCGGCGGGGCGGAGAATCCAGCCCCTTGTATAAACTTAAACACATCACCACTGAGTTCCGTTCTCGGACGAGCCTCCCTTCTATGTTCTGGCAGCTCTCCACTCATTACCAGCGGCTTAAGCTGGAAGTCTTTTTCTCATTCCAGCCTCCTCATTTGCAGCTCCGTTTCTTTTCCCTTTTGCTCTCTCTCCCTTTCTCTTTATTTTCTCTCATTCTCTCTCCTCATTTCCATTTTCAAATTCTCTCTGTTTTTGTTGTATTTCCAACTCTTTCATCAGTAACTGGATTTTCGCCAATTCTAACGATTGTTGATCTGGCCTAGGCTGTGTTGCTGGTTTTTCCTTCAAATTCAAAAGTTGAGCAATCGCGTCAAGTACCTCCGCCTTATTAGCTCTAGCTGGTAGGACTAGTTTTCATTCCCTTGCCAATTCGATAAGCGGGTCTTTGCGAACCTCCTCCAAATAAACCAGGGCTACGTTTTCCACTTGGTGAAATTGCTTAGCAGCTTCCATAGCCACCCTGTTACAATATTACAAACCTGGGGCGTCATTCTCCGACGACCCGCTGGGTCGGAGAATGGCCGTAGGCTGCCGTGAATCACGCCCCCGCCCCCGCCGAAGTCTCCGGTACCGGAGATTGGGCGGGGGCGGGAATCGGGCCGCGCCGGTTGGCGGGACCCCCCGCTGGATTCTCCGGTCTGGATGGGCCGAAGTCCCGCCCAGAAATTGCCTGTCCCGCCGGCGTAAATCAAACCTGGTATTTACCGGCGGGACCAGGCGGCGTGGGCGGGCTCCGGGGTCCTGGGGGGGGGGCGCAGGGCGATCTGACCCCGGGGGGTGCCCCCACGGTGGCCTGGCCCGCGATCGGGGCCCACTGATCCGCGGGCGGGCCTGTGCCGTGGGGGCACTCTTTCCCTTCCGCCTCCGCTACGGCCTCCACCATGGCGGAGGCGGAAGTGACTCTCCCCACTGCGCATGCGCGGGAAACTGACAGCGGCCGCTGACGCTCCCGCGCATGCGCCGGGGAACTGTCAGCGGCCGCTGACGCTCCCGCGCATGCGCCGCATTTCCGCGCCAGCTGGCGGGGCAACAAACGCCATTTCCGCCAGCTGGCGGGGCGGAAGTCCCTCCGGCGTCGGCCTAGCCCCTCAATGTTGGGGCTAGGCCGCCAAAGATGCGGAGCATACCGCACCTTTGGGCCGGCGCGATGCCCGTCTGATTGGCGCCGTATTTTGCGCCAGTCGGCGGACATCGCGCCGTTGGGGGAGAATTTCGCCCCTGGTGTCTCTTTATCATTTACTCTGTACCCCAAATTTGCTTCTGTTACGACACCCTGGGTGAGTGTGCGGTCATTTCCCACCTCACAGACCCCGGAGTCCCAACATAAGTGAATTAATCAATAATTTGTGCATTTTCCAGAAATCGTTAACCCTTGATTGCTCCAGTGAGTTAGAGGCGCCAGACTAAGTAAAACATTACAAACTGTTTATTTATAACAAGAATAAAAAATGAATAAATAATGGAGTAATACTCTATCGGTCTACCTGTTCCCAAAACTCTGTCCGACCCTCCACCCAGACACTCAGAAGACAGACACATGGTAACGGGTCGGATAGGTTAATAAATAACAGGAGTTAAGAGGTATGAGAGATTTGAGAATCTTTGCTGCTGGGGTTCAGGTCTTTGTAAGCTGTGCTCCCTTCAGAATGTGAAGTGTCGTTTGGTTTGGGTCTTCATGGTGGACCACTCAGGCTGGGCTCTCAGGCTATGGAAACCCTTCTGGGCACACAATCTAACCTGTGTTGGGCTGAGCCTTACCCCCGGAAGTTGCACTTCAGGACTGCTCAGTTTCTGATTTGTGGCCGGCTTCAGCTGACGTACCAACAGCTTGTCTCAGATAAACAGAATATCAGAGCATCAATTATTGTGAGGCCTTTGAGTGGTCTGGTACCTTTAATGGGCGAGGAATCTGGAAAGTTCCCCTTCCCCTGCTCTGTCTTCAGGCCTTGAGCACTCACTTCCTGCTCTGTGTACCAGAAGGGAGTTCCATCTAAGATTTGAGAGAGAATGCCCCCTCTTCTGGGAGAGAGACTCTTAAGGATTCTGCTAAGTTCTGCAGGTTCCAAACAAAACTCTAAGCAAAAACAGAGAGACGGGGACCAGCAGGACGTTCTAGAATAATCCAGACCAATCTGCATTGAGTATCTGTTTAGCCCTGTGTTTGCAATGGAGCTAATTGTTTGCGAGCCAAGTCTGTCAAGACATATCACCACTGATATCAGCATATCCTGCAACTGCTTTTTTAAAATTAAAGCTGTAGGTTCCAGCAATGCCCCGGTGCAGGAATTATAACAGCCAAAAGAACAGGAATTAAAACGGAAACAAGACTCCAACAAGGATTCACAAGAGCGTTCCTTACAAGGGTGAGTTGTGAAAAAACCCTTTTGCAATCTCTTTTGTTTCTTCTTTTTAAAATAAATTTAGAGTACCCAATTATTTATTTCCAAATCAGGGGCAATTTAGCGTGGCCACTCCACCTAACCTGCACATCGTTGGGTTGTGGGGTGAAACCCACGCAGACATGGGGGAGAATGTGCAAACTGCATACGGACAGTGACCCAGAGCCTGGATTTGAACCCGGGTTATCAGCGCCGCAGTCCCAGTGCTAACCACTGCGCCGCATGCTGCCCTTATTAGTTAATTCACTTGTGTTAGGAATTCGGATGTGAGCCGGAATTGACCACACACTCGTTCAGGATGTCGTAACAAAGGGGTGGCGCTGCCATACTGGTATTGGCACTGGACTAGTAATTCAGACACCCAGGGTAATGACTGGGGACCCGGATTCAAATCCAGCCACTTCAGAGGGTGGAATTTGAATTCAATAAAAATCTGGAATTAAAAGTCAAATGATGACCATGAAACCATTGTTGAATGTCGTAAAAACCTATCTGGTTCACTGATGCCCTTTTGGGAAGGAAATCTGCCGTCCTTATCTGGTCCACAGCAATGTGGTTGACTCTTAGCATGCCACTATCAAGGGTAATTAATAATAATAATCTTTGTCACAAGTAGGCTTACATTAACACTGCAATGAAGTTCCCATTAAAAGTCCCAAGTCGCCACATTCCGGCGCCTGTTCCGGTACACGAAGGAAGAATTCAGAATGTCCAAATTACCTAACTGCACGTCTTTCAGGACTTGTGGGAGGCAACCGGAGCACCTGGAGGAAACCCATGCAGACACGGGAAAAATGTGCCGGCTCCACACCGACAGCGACCCAAGCCGGAATCGAACTTAGGACCCTGGCGCTGTGAAGCAACAGTGCTAATCACTGTGATACAATTAGCGACTGTGATGTCCCCATTCCATCAAAGAATTGAGAAAAGAAAACCTGGGTCATGAGCTCTGGAATTCCCTTCCTAACTCACTCACCTCCCTCTTTTAAAGATGCTCCTTAAACCTCTTTGATCCCTGACCTAATATCTCCTTGTGTGTGGCTTGGCGCCAAAGTTTGTTGCTATCTATTTCACCTCACGGCCTACGGTGACTTGCATGGCAACTGCAGAGTGCTTAATACAGGGCATCACACTCGTCTATGCTCACACACACACTCACACACATTCCTCCAGCAGGGTAGCAATCTAGCAGCTAGGACTCAAAGCTGAGTTCTCCGTCCTTTCCCCAGGCACAGAGGCTCACTTCAGATCACCCCCGGTCTGCCATCAGAAGAGGTCTGAAATTCAACCCCAATCCCTGCCTGGCTCGATTGCATGTTAACCCGTCCAGGCCGCCACCGTGTCTTTGGAGAGAAGCTGCCTTTCCATCTGGTCTTATTTGTTTCTTACTCCGTCTGTGTTGAGGATTCCAGTGGGCACAGATTCAACAAATTTACATTGTTGGAAGAGAAAGACCAGACAGAGAAATATTTCCCACAGTTGCTGGAACATGACTGTACAAAAGATAATCAGTATTTTCCAAAACAAATTGGATTGGCTGATTCTCAAATTTACAGCCTTCAGAGTGGACACCAAGTTCTGGACTCCCGAGTTCTGACTCCTTGATGTTGGGTTTTATAGACAGGAGGCCAATTATTAACCGCATTTCCCAATCAGATTGAGCCACACTGCAGAGGGGCAATCAGGAGGAAATAATGTTCCTCAGTGAGGAAGGGTCTGTGGGGCCAAACTCCCATTTCTATCCTTCACACCCAAACCGCAGGTACCAATCTTTACTGGTCGTTCTCCCGTTTTGAAAAGACAATTCGCCCGTGTCATTGGGAAAGCTACACCTGTTTGGTCATCGTTTATCGAAACCTTGTAATGTACATGTTGCAAATCCTGTCAAAAGCCGTCACTGATTGAGGCAAAATAATGGTGAAAAATGGTACAGGATTACTTTGGTTATTTTCTACAACACTCCCCCACCCCCTTCTCAAATTGTGCAACCTCCCCCGAATTCTGACTCGAGCAGATCCTCCTTTACTCCTCCACACAGCATCACACATCAATAAATCACCCACAACCTTTCCCACTTCTACTAGCAATGTAAGGGATAGGAGCAGGAGTAGACCACTCGGCCCCTTGAGGCTGCTCCGACAATCAATACGACCATGACTGATCTTCAGCCTCGACTTCACTTTCCTGCCCACTCCCTCTCTCTCCCTTTATTCCCAAGCCACCGAAAGGATGCGTTTCTCAGCCTTAAACATACTCAGCGATGGAACATCTGGAACCTTCTCCAAAGAGTCATGAAGAATTTGCACCTCGTCTCAGTCCTAAATGATCAACCCCTTATGCTGAGATTGTGCCCCTGTGATCCAGATTCCCCAGCCCAGTGAAACAACTTCTCAGTGTCCACCCTACAGGCCACTTATCAGACTCACATACGTTTCAATTCTTCCAAATTCCAGAGAATATCGGCTCAATTTACACATCCACTCATCATAGGACAACCCTCTCATCCTTGAAAACAAACTTGCAAATCTGGCCTTGCTTCCCCCGGGCATTGATTTCAGGAACAGTTGGCGGGATTCTCTGCCGGGTCGGAGAATTGCCGGGGGGGCGGCGGCGTGAATCCCGCCCCTGCCGGCTGCCCAATTCTCCGGCACCGGAGATTCGGCACGGCGGGAATCGCTTGAGGTCAAAGGATCTTTACATGGTCCCCATCCCGTTGTGGCAATCTCGCGGCTGGCACAGCCGAAAAATCCAGCTCTGAGTGTAAATGGACAGTCTGTGTGATCAGTGAATGTGAACAAAGAGGCAATGAGTGGTAACAGGGGTTGTCAACAGACTGTGTACATCTATAGTGAGTGTGACGTGATTGTGAATAGACAGGCAGTAAGCATGAACAGTGATTGAAAATGGACAGTCAGTGTGAACAGCGATTGTGAACAGAGTGAGTGTAACTGACTAATTGCAAATGGACTGTTGGTGCAGTGATTGTGAACAGACAGTGATTGTGAACAGTGTTTGTGACAGACTGAATGTAAACATAAAGTCAGCATGAACAAAGTTTGTGAACAGTCAGTGAGTATGAACAGTGAGTGTGAACATACAGGGAGTGTGAACAGCCAGTGTGTATAGTAATTGTGAACAGACAGTAAGTGTGAACATGCAGTGAGTGTTAACATGCAATGAGTATGAACAGACAGACATTAAAGTGGACAGTGAGTATGAAGAGACAATGTGTGTAAACAGTGATTATGAACAGTGACTGTAAATGGACTGTCAGTGTGAACAAAGATTATGAAGAGGCTGAGTGTAAATGGACAGTCAGTGTGAACAGTGAATGTGAAGATTGATTGTGAACAGACTGTGAGTGTGAATATGCAGTGTGTGAACAGAAAGACAATGAGTGTGCAGTGATTGTGAACAAACAGTGAGTGTGGGGTATTATTTTGGACATGAAGTGCAAACAGACTAAGTGTAAATGGATGGTCAATGTGAACAGTGATTGTGAACAGTCAGTGAGTGTGAATATGCAGATTGTGAACAGACAGTGAGTGTGTATGACAAATCAAATTTCTTTACCCGTCAGTCTGGCCTCAATAAAAGTCGATGGATTTGCAGGTACAGCATTAGTTATTTTATTTGGCTTGCAAGCCTGATTCATTTCACAGAGGCATAAGACACATCTAGTCTCCTACACCCCGGAAAGCGAAGGAACAAAGAGACAAAGGGATTTCTGCAAATAAATTCAAATGGTATCAAGTTTCACATACTCGATTCCCATAGGTCATCCTATACCCCTCCTGACCTGGTCATACATTCTGATTGGCTCACTTCTCATCCCTTCCTCTGGCCCCCTTATTACCCAGCATCCTTTTCTCCTCCTTTGGTGGACACACCTCCTCCTTGCTTTGCCATGCGGTCTGAAATCCTTTGTCTGTGAACTCACCAGAATGAGACTGGCCTATCTTTACATTACAGTAACTAATATCTCTAAAGTAACTATTTTATATCACATTCGTCATGTACACACAGTAAGCGTTAACATTTAATGAATGTGAATAGACAGACATGAATGTGAACAGACAGTGAGTATGAAAAGACAGACAATGATTGTAAACAATGATTGTGAACAGACTGACTGTAAACGGAATTGAATTCGAGATAATACGTTTTATGGAAATTGGTGACAAATTTGAATGTTTTTCAGGAGAGCTGAAAAAAGCTGAGGGTGACACGGTAGTGCAGTGGTTAGCACTGTTGCTTCACAGCTCCAGGATCCCAGGTTTGACTCCGCACTGTCTGTATGGGTTTCCTCCGGGTGCTGTGGTTTCCTCCCACAATCCAAAGATGTGCAGGTTAGGTGGATTGACCACGCTAAATTGTCCTCAGTGTCCAAAAGGTTAGGCGGGGTTACTGGGATAGGGTGGAGGTGTGCGCCTATGTAGGGTGCCCTTTCCAAGGACCGGTGCAGACTCACTGGGCCAAATGGCCTTCTTCTGCACTGTAAATTCTATGACCGGTAGAGTTCTTCAAAATTAGGCAATTATCAATTGACTCTCCTTGACAAGCGAGAGCAAAGAACAAAGAAAAGTACAGCACAGGAACAGGCCCTTCAGCCCTCCAAGCCCGTGCCGACCATGCTGCCCGTCGAAGCTAAAATCTTCTATACTTCCGGGGTCCTTATCCCTCTAGTCCCATCCTATTCATGTATTTGTCAAGGTGCCCCTTAAACATCACTATCATCCCTGTTTCCACCACCTCCTCCGGCAGCAAGTTCCAGGCACCCAATACCCTCTGTGTAAAAAACTTGCCTCGTACATCTCCTCTAAACCTTGCCCCTCGCACCTTAAACCTATGCCCCCGAGTAATTGACCCCTCTACCCTGGGAAAAAGTCTCTGACTATCCACCCTGTCTATGCCCCTCATAATTTTGTAGACCTCAACCTCCGTCATTCCAGTGAGAACAAACCGAGTTTATTCAACCTCGCCTCATAGCTAATGCCCTCCACACCAGGCAACATCCTGATGAATCTCTTTTGCCTCTCTAAAGCCTCCACATCCTGCTGGTAGTGTGGCGACCAGAATTGAACACTCTACTCCAAGTGTGGCCTAACTAAGATTGCTCTTTGGGAATAAAGGAATATTGAAGGTATCGGTAGCCACCAGGAAAGTGGGACTAGGTTAGAAGGCCTGTGTGAAGAAATAAATGAGCACAAAATCAAATGGCTGAATGGTTGGCTGTGTTTCAAAAGATTTTATAAAATGAAACTAGAAGAAATGATGCGAGCTTTACTATTTTCTCCCGACCAGGGAAACCATTCTTTCATGTTATGCAGTTCATTCCAAGGGCCAATGTCTTTACTCATGGTAGACACCCATTCAATTAGATGTCATCCACTACGTCGAAGGCTTCAGCTCTCCTTCAGCAGCCACGGCATTCCCGAAGTGCTGGTCATGGACAATGGTACCCCCTTCACCGCTGTCGAATTTGAGCATCTTATGAAGGCAAATGGGGTGCGGCACATCCTCAGAGCCCTGTACCACCTTTCCTCAAACGGGCTGGCCAAGCAAGGGCTGCAGATCTTCAAGAGATGGATGAAGAAACTGACCACAGTATCCATGGAACGCAACCAGCAAGATTTCTGTGTAGCTACCAGACCACGCTGCATGCTGCAATCGGCGTAGCATCGGCAGAACTATTGATTGGACGGAGGCTCAGGGTCCACCTCAACCTTGCATTCCCTGTTATTGGCGGGCAAGTACAACGTGGTCAGGACCTGCAGAATCGATGCCAAGGCAGGCGGTCCATGTATTTCAAATAAGGGTGTGCATTCAAAACTTGGGAAGGTGCACATTGGTTTCCAGGGACAGTGGTACAGCGGCCCAGACCGGTTTCATACCTCGTGTAGACGTGCAAACTGATGGCACGGAAGCACCTTGCCCAACTCAAGAGCAGGGAGCCAGAGTTAGGCCACACCCAACCAAAGGAGCTGTATCCAGCCGTGTCAGCGCGACACACTGGTGCCTGGGGACCAGATCAACAAGGTCAATTAACGTTCTGACTCCAGAACACTATGATCTCGGATAGCTACCTGGACGTTCCAAATGACTGCTCGTTTGTTCTTTTAAATATCTTAGTGATATGAACGCAACACCTGGGATGGTCACAGCAGAAATGCATGAGCGACAGACAGACACTTATACATAGTTTACATTAACCAGTTAAGAGCAGTACTCCACTTGGGGGTCATTCCAAAGAACAGTCCAGCAGATTGCAGAGAATGGATCAGATGGGGCTTTGTGCCCAAGAGCTCGGCATGTTAAACTCTTCATTTCAAATGTAGCCACACAGTCAACATGCAATGTCAACGACAGAGACTGTGGAAAAATAATTCCCAAATTTAAAGGACCCTTGCAGTGACTTGTGAATTCCAGGGTTCCCCGCTGTGGCCATTTTACTTCACCTCGTTGGATAGTAAGAGGAAGGTGAAACAGCACTACATCTCAGCTCTGGTGACAACACCATCGCTAGGGGAGTCATAAGTGGAGGTCCAGACATGCAGCATTTCCATCAAGGATTGTCAATAAGCTGAGTCAACATTTCAGTACAAACTAGAAATTTGTACTTTGCATGTGTTGCCTGAGCTTAATTATTTTGTATTCTATAACAATGCTATTTCTAAAGGTACTATTACCTTGTGGTGGGTCTGGACAGCTGGGTTGTGATGTAGAAAGAGGCCAAGAGTGCAGCTGTACCGGCTGAGGTCATTTAAGAAGGCCTCACCTTCTTGACCTTGGCTCTTACCTGAGGTGTGGTGATCCTCAGGTTAAATCACCACAAGTTAGTTCCCCCTGTCAAAGGGGAAAACAATCTATGGTTATTTAGAACTATGTTGAATTTATTACTCAGATTAGCACACAAGTAATTAAATTTATGTCAACCAAGTTTCTTTAGAAGGGGCAGAGAAAGAGAGGTGGTAGAATGACGGGGTCATAGTTGGCGAGAGTGTGCGTTGACAGAAATATTATCTACTTATGGAAATTGAAACCATGGGAAGATCTCAAGAGGTCCGTGGGCAGAAATTGTCAAGTCAGTGAAATAATTTTTTGGGCTTTCAATAAAGATGTCACCCTTCATCTTCAGTCAATGTTGCTGAAATATTCAGCGTGAGGTAATCAGATTGTAAAATGTACACAGTAATTTATTTTTAACTTTGTGTAAAATGTACACATGACTGTGATATTAAACTTGCTCAGAAACTGGAAGATTCTCATACGTTATTAACGTTGTGTAAAATGTACACGTGACTGATATTAAACTTGCGCAGAAACTGGGAGATTCTGATACGTTTTGCAAGTCAGGAGAGTTTGGGTGGAAAAAGATCATTTCACAACCTCACAGAAAAGGAATTGCAGTATATAAATCCACACTGGCTCGCAAACCTCTCAATCACTTCACCCACTGAATTACTTGGAAGGGTGTGAATAGTTCAGGTGGTGGATGGGGTGCTGGTCAAGTGGGCTGCTTTGTCCGAGATGCTGTTGAGCTTCTAAAAGTCTTGTTGGAGGTGTGCTCATCCAGGCAAGTGGAGAATATTCAATCACACTCGAGTCATGCCTTGTGAATGGTGGCTTTGTGGAGTTAGGAGGCGGGTTACTCAGCACAGAATAAACAGTATTTATATGGCTGGTACGACCCACGATGCGGATTTGGGATAATTCAACGATGGCAATCCTGTTTAATGTTGAGTAGTGGTTAGATTTTCTCTTGCTGGTGATGGTCATGGCTTGGTGCGTGTGTGGTACGAACTTTATTTGAATGTTTTTTAACAGAGGTGTTGAAATTGTGGAGGATTTTCATGGAGAAACAAAGGCAAACATGCTATTTCGGCAGGAGGGCGAGTTCCAGAAGACACAGATTTAAGGTAATTGGCAATCCTTTCCTTGGATTGCCACTTTGATCCCAAGAGCAATGCTGTTGGGAGTTTTAAACTCCTGCCAGGGTCATGCATGAAGGTGAGGTTGGAGGGGAGGAACCAGACAAAGCAAGCCCTCTACGGCAGATCAGGAGGGAAATACCTGTATGGTATCAACATCCGCCATCGCAGCCTAAGGCTCCAGCAGTAGGGAGATCCCAATCATCGAGGTTTCCTTGCTACTGAACTTCCGCTCTATCAAACACCGTATCTGCTGATGTGCAACAGCATTCCCACGTTATAAGATGTCCGTGAGATCTGGAATTCCCTGGTTTTGGCCCAAAACGTAGGTAGTGGAGTTTGATTCAGTCGTCTCACTCTTGGAATAGAAACAGGAGAGCATTTTGGCACCTTTCTTCATGACTAAGTAGCCCTCTTCAGGATCCACTCTGCTCATCCTGCATGGGGAAAGGGCAAGTTTCACTGCCGAGACTGATTTCCTTCAGGTCCTCCCTCTCACTAAATCCTATATTCTTGGTGCCTTATATGTGTCCTCCTTAGTGAAGACAGAACCAAAAGTATGAATTTAGTTGGTCAGCCTTTTCTTTGTTCCCCAATATAGATTTCCCTGTTTATGACTATAAAGGGACCTACATTTGTCTTCACCAATCTTTTTCTCTTCACATACCTAAAGAAACGTTTACAGTTATATTTTTAAGTTTCCCGCAAGCTTACTCTTGTACTCTATTGTCCGCTTCTTAATTAATCCCTTGGTCATCCTTTGCTGAATTATAAACTGCTACCAATCCTCAAGTCTGTTGTTTTTCTTGGCCAATTTGTATGCTTCTTCTTTGGATCTAATATTATCTCAAATTTCCCTTGTAAGCCATGATTGAACCACCTTTCCTGCTTTACTTTTGTGCGGGACAGGAATCAACAATTATTGCAGCCACCCATGCTCTCCTTGAATGTTTGTCATTAGCTATCCACTGTCATCCCTTTCAGTAATATTTCCCTATCTATCATAGCCAACTTGCGCCTCATATCATTGTAGTTTCCTTTATTAAGATTCAGGACCCTAGTCTTATCAACAATGCCACTCTCCACCTTGATGCAAAATTCTAGCATGTTATGGTCACTCTTCCCCAAATGGTCTCACACAACTGCAGTGCCAATGACTCCTTTCTCATTATACATTACCCAGTCTAGGATGGCCTGTTCTCTAGTTGGTTCCTTAACATATACTCTCCGAAAATTCATCCTCTACGACATTGTGACTAATTTAATTTACCCAAAGCAGATTAAAATTACCCGTAATTACAGATGTTCCTTTATTGTGTGTGTCTCTAATTTCCTGTTTAACGTCATTCCCAACATCACCACCGGGGTCGAGATACAACCCCAACTAATATTCTTTGCCCCCCTGGTGTTTCTCAGACCTAACAATACAGATTCCACATGGTCAGAGCTGACATCCTTCCTCACTATTGTGCTCATTTTTATCATCGCCACCATCTTCAAAACAAGAGACAAAGTTGACTTGTGGGAAATATCGAGGAATCACCCTACTCGCCATTGCTGGGAAGATCATCGCCTGAATCTTCGCTACTCACCTTCTCACGGTCTCTCAAGAAATCCTTAAAGGGAAGCCATTGTGGCTTCCAACTAAACCTCGTTACAGCAGAAATTATTTTTGCTGCCGACAGCTTCAAGGGAAATGCGAAGACAACATCAACCACTCTGCATGTCCTTCATGTATCTGACCAAGACTTTTGATCAATCGGGAAGCACTGTAAAAAACCTTGTCAAAGGCTGTCTGTCCGGAGAAATTCATTAACATCCCCCAACTCCTCCACCACAAGATGTCGGCAACAGTCCTCACCTACCAAAATAAGACTAAAGCCTTTGACGTCAAGAATGGAGCCAAGCTGGCATGTGTCATCGCCCCCATCTTTTTCTCCATCTCCTTCATCCTGCACCTTGACGAGAACAAGTTTCCCAGTGGAATGGACTTTGTTTACAGGATGGGTGGAAAACATTTCAACCTCAACCAGTTGGGATCCAAGAATAGAATGACACAGCCCATGGACCTTCAGTAGGCAGAATACAGTGTTATCTCCACTCCCTCAGAAGAGTCTCCATGCCATGATTGACACCTTCATGGAAGCACACGGAAGAATCGGTCTCAGCCTCAACCACAAGAAGAATCGTCCCAGGGCAAGATCAAGTCTCTCCCTCTATCAATATAATGGAGAAATCCTACCAAATGTGGAACATTTCCCATACCTGGGAGCTACCTCTCCTGTCAGACTGACATTGATGCGGAGATCCAACATTGTATCCATTGCTCCTCTTCCAATGCCCAAGCACGAGTCTTTGATGACCATGACACTCATGTTGACCCCAGTGCGGAAGGCAATTGTTCTTCCAACCCTTCTATATTTGGTCAGAAACCTGGATTACGTACAGACGTCACCTCAAGGCCCTGGAGAGAACATAGAAAAATACAGCACAGAACAGGCCCTTCGGCCCACAATGTTGTGCCGAACCTTTGTCCTAGATTAATCATAGATTATCATTGAATTTACAGTGCAGAAGGAGGCCATTCGGCCCACTGAATCTGCACCGGCTTTTGGAAAGAGCACCCTACCCAAAGTCAACACCTCCACCCAACACTAAGGGCAATTTTGGACACTAAGGGCAATTTATCATGGCCAATCCACCTAACCTGCACATCTTTGGATTGTGGGAGGAAACCGGAGCACCCGGAGGAAACCCATGCAGACACTGGGACACAGACAGTGACCCATGCCGGAATCGAACCTGGGATCCTGGAGCTGTGAAGCAATTGTGCTATCCACAATGCTACCGTGCTGCCCTTAAGAACAAATAAATCTACACTATATCATTTTACCGTAATCCATGTACCTATCCAATAGCTGCTTGAAGGTCCCTAATGTTTCCGACTCAACTACTTCCACAGGCAGTGCGTTCAATGCCCCCACTACTCTCTGGGTAAAGAACTTAACCTCTGACATCCCCCCTATATCTTCCACCATTCACCTTAAATTTATGTCCCCTTGTAATGGTTTGTTCCACCCGGGGAAAAAGTCTCTGACTGTCTACTGTATCTAGTCCCCTGATCATCTTATAAACCTCCATCAAGTCGCCCCTCATCCTTCTCCGTTCTAATGAGAAAAGGCCTAGCACCCTCAACCTTTCCTCGTAAGACTTACTCTCCATTCCAGGCGACATCCTGGTAAATCTCCTTTGCACCTTTTCCAAAGCTTCCACATCCTTCCTAAAATGAGGCAACCAATACTGTACACAGTACAGCTGCATCATCACCTCACGGCTCTTAAATCAATCCCTCTGTTAATGAA
Source organism: Scyliorhinus torazame (assembly GCF_047496885.1). Lineage (NCBI taxonomy): Eukaryota > Metazoa > Chordata > Chondrichthyes > Carcharhiniformes > Scyliorhinidae > Scyliorhinus > Scyliorhinus torazame. Next base: position 204,863,548 of record NC_092720.1, read on the forward strand.
CGCGAGCACACCATAGGCCTTCTTCACAGCTCTATCCACTTGAGTGGCAACTTTCAAAGATGTATGAACATAGACCCCAAGATCTCTCTGCTCCTCCACATTGCCAAGAACTCTACCGTTAACCCTGTATTCTGCATTCATATCTAGTTATCCCTAGTCCCTTTTTTTAACAGGGGCACGACATTCGCCACTCTCCAATCCCCTGGTACCATCCCTGTTGACAGTGAGGACGAAAAGATCTTTGCCAACGGCTCTGCAATTTCATCTCTTGCTTCCCATAGAATCCTTGGATATATCCCGTCAGGCCCGGGGGACCTGTCTATCCTCAGGTTTTTCAAAATGCCCAACACATCTTCCTTCCTAACAAGTATTTCCTCGAGCTTACCAGTCTGTTTCACACTGTCCTCTCCAACAATATGGCCCCTCTCATTTGTAAATACAGAAGAAAAGTACTCGTTCAAGACCTCTCCTATCTCTTCAGACTCAACACACAATCTCCCGCTACTGTCTTTGATCGGACCTACCCTCGCTCTAGTCATTCTCATATTTCCCACATATGTGTAAAAGGCCTTGGGGTTTTCCTTGATCCTACCCGCCAAAGTTTGTTCATGCCCTCTCTTAGCTCTCCTGACCCCTTTCTTCAGTTCCCTCCTGGCTATCTTGTATCCCTCCAACACCTTGTCTGAACCTTGTTTCCTCAGCCTTGCACAAGTCTCCTTCTTCCTCTTAACAAGACATTCAACCTCTCTTGTCAACCATGGTTCCCTCACTCGACCATCTCTTCCCTGCCTGACAGGGACATACATATCAAGGACACAGAGTAACTGTTCCTTGAACAAGTTCCACATTTCACTTGTGTCCTTCCCTGACAGCCTATGTTCCCAACTTATGCACTTCAATTCTTGTCTGACAACATCGTATTTACCCTTCCCCCAATTGTAAACCTTGCCCTGTTGCATGCACCTATCCCTCGCCATTACTAAAGTGAAAGTCACAGAATTGTGGTCACTCTCCAAAATGCTCCCCCACTAACAAATCTATCACTTGCCCTGGTTCATTACCAAGTACTAAATCCAATATTGCCCCTCCTCTGGTCGGACAATCTACATACTGTGTTAGAAAAGCTTCCTGGACACACTGCACAAACACCACCCCATCCAAACTATTTGATCTAAAGAGTTTCCACTCAATGTTTGGGAAGTTAAAATCACCCATGACTACTACCCTGTGACTTCTGCACCTTTCCAAAATCTGTTTCCCAATCTGTTCCTCCACATCTCTGCTACTATTGGGGGCCCTATAGAAAACTCCTCACAAGGTGACTGTTCCTTTCCTATTTCTGACTTCAACCCATACTGCCTCCGTAGGCTGATACTACTCGAACTGCCTTTCTGTACCTGTTATACTATCTCTAATTAACAATGCCACCCGCCCCACCTCTTTTACCACCCTCCCTAATCTTATTGAAACATCTATAACCAGGGACCTCCAAAAACCATTTCTGCCCCTCTTCTATCCAAGTTTCCGTGATGGCCACCACATCGTAGTCCCAAGTACCGATCCATGCCTTAAGTTCACCCACCTCATTCCTGATGCTTCTTGCGTTGAAGTATACACACTTCAACCCATCTCCGTGCCTGCAAGTACTCTCCTTTGTCAGTGTTCCCTTCCCCACTGCCTAATTACACGCTTTGGCGTCCTGAATATCGGCTACCTTAGTTGCTGGACTACAAATCCGGTTCCCATTCCCCTGCCAAATTAGTTTAAACCCTCCCGAAGAGTACTAGAAAACCTCCCTCCCAGGATATTGGTGCCCCTCTGATTCAGATGCAACCCATCCTGCTTGTACAGGTCCCACCTTCCCCAGAATGCGCTCCAATTATCCATATACCTGAAGCCCTCCCTCCTACACCATTCCTGCAGCCACGTGTTCAGCTGCACTCTCTCCCTATTCCAAGCCTCGCTATCACGTGGCACCGGCAACAAACCAGAGATGACAACTCTGTCTGTCCTGGCTTTTAACTTCCAGCCTCACTCCCTAAACTTGTTTATTACCTCCACACCCCTTTTTCTACCTATGTCGTTGGTACCAATGTGCACCACGACTTCTGGCTGCTCCCCCTCCCACTTCAGGATCCTGAAGACACGATCCGAGACATCCCTGGCCCTGGCACCCGGGAGGCAACATACCTTCCGGGAGTCTCTCTCACGACCACAGAATCTCCTATCTATTCCCCTAACCATTGAATCTCCTACAACTATTGCTTTTCTATTCTCCCCCCTTCCCTTTTGAGCCCCAGAGCCAGACTCAGTGCCAGAGACCTGGCCGCTAGGGCCTTCCCCTGGTAGGTCATCCCCCCAACAGCATCTAAAACGGTATACTTGTTTTGAAGGGGAACGGCCACGAGGGATCCCTGCACTGTCTGCCTGGTTGTTTTTTTTTCCCCTGACTGTAACCCAGCTATTCTTGTCCTGTACCTTGGGTGTGGTTACCTCCCTGTAACTCTTCTCTATCACCCCCTCTGCCTCCCGGATGATCCGAAGTTCATCCAGCTTCAGCTCCAGTTCCCTAACATGGTCTTTGAGGAGCTGGAGTTGGGTGCACTTCCCGCAGGTATAGTCAGTGGGGACAGCGGTGGTATCCCTCACCACCCACATCCTACAGGAGGAGCATGCAACTGGCCTAGCCTCCATCCCCTCTTACCTTACAGAATATAGCTGCCCTGTGGACCAACTGGATCTCCGCCCTCCGACTCTGCTCCCAGTCAGCTGCACTCTCTGTAAACTCCTGGTTCTCTTCTCACTCTTTGCAGAAATGTAGGAAACAAAATTAAAGGAGCACCTTACTCCCTCCTCACCTAACTCCCTCAGTCACCAAACTCTCACTATAGCACTCAAATGCACCAAATTCAGCACTCCCTCAGTCACCAAACTCTCACTATAGCACTCCATGCACCAAATTCAGCACTCCCTCAGTCACCAAACTCTCACTATAGCACTCAAATGCACCGAATTCAGCACTCCCTCAGTCACCAAACTCTCACTATAGCACTCCATGCACCAAATTCAACACTCCCTCAGTCACCAAACTCTCACGATAGCACTCAAATACACCAAATTCAGCACTCATTGCAAACAAAGTCTTCACTGTAGGGGATCACTTTTATACTGTGAATCTAGCCTCTGAAAACTGGCCTAATCCAATTAACTAATTAACAAGCTCCAGCTGCAAGTGCCTACAAGTAGAAGCTTTGTTTACAGCTGATTGAAAATTCACCTTCTTCTAAACCAAACAGCAACTTTTAAATTAATTAACTAAATAAAAGAAAGACTAGACTTTAGATAAAGATGAAGCCTTATACTCCCTCAGTCACCAAACTCTCACTATAGCACTCAAATGCACCAAATTCAGCACTCAGTACAAACCTTAAGTTCACCCACTGGGTACTTTGAGGTACCATCAATGCTGCCTGAGACGGATTCTCCATATCAGTTGGGAGTACAGGCGTACTAACATCAGCGTACTTGAAGGAGCTGCTGGCACAAGCATCGAGGCGATGATCATCCAAAAACCCAATTCCTCTGAACCACCCACATTCTTAAGATGTCAGAGCCCCGACTGCCAAAGTAAATCTTCTTTGTCCAGCTCAAAGAAGACTCCAGAACAAGAGGACAAAGGATTACCGCAAGAAATGTGTTATGGGGTGAGGCCGTTTCAGAACCCCAAAATGTATCATGGAGTTCAACCAACCTCTCTCCATTTAATGGATTTGTTGCTTTTCCTAGGACACGGCTTTTTCCCCTAGGTGTGGGATTACAATTATGGACACGTGGGTTTTTAAACACAAAACACTGTTTATTCCATGAACTCAACTTAACATCTTAAATAAACATCTCTTAACACCCCTTACTTCAAAGATAACTCAGAAAATATTGCAACAGTAAATAATTCCTTAAAATGTTCCTTCAAACTTCCAAGAGACTTAACACCTTTAAACAGTATCACATTAGGTTAAAGGATATATATTTTTTCTGTAGAATTGCAGAGATATATTAGCTTGGTTGACTTCAGCTCCAGCACCTTGCTTTCTTCCTGCAGCTCTCTGGCCACACACAGACACACACAACCTGCTTTTTTCCAACTGGCATTCTCCCTTCAAGCAACTCACAGCAAACCAGAACTTCTCAAGCTGCTGTCTCAAACTGGCTTTCTCCTTTTAATCAGCTCACAGCAAAACTGCCAGGCACTTTGAAGCTGCTCTCAGCAAAACCAGCCAGGCACTTTTAAAAACTGAAACTAAAAACTAAACTGCAAAATGGCTGACCTGACCTCAGCTCCATCCACTCTCTGACATCACTGTTTTCTTAAAGGTACATTGCTTAAACAACCATGTCACATGACAAATGCAACACAGACACCAATGCCTGAGAGACCGTTGCTCAGAAGAGACCTACTTGGAGGAACCTCCTGATTGAAGGGACACAATTCTTCGAGAACACCCAACGGCAAGTTGATGTCTGGAAAAGGAGCCCAAGAAAGGAATGCCAGCGATCTAGGGTCCAAGGACCAATCCCAACACCTGGAAACACCTGCCAAGTGTGTGGTTGAAGATGCTGCCCTAGGATCGGGCTCATCATCCATTCAAGGAACCACAGAACCCATGCCCAGTAACACGGAGTTTCGTAGGTGGACAGTCATACTCGTTAGCGAGTGATGGCCAAGGAAGAAGAATTGGCAAGGGGACAGGTGAGAGAGAAGATGAAGATTTTGTTTTCAAAGGGAGTCAGGATATACTTGAAAAGACAAACTTTGCAGGACTCTAGGGACAGAGCAGGCGAGAGAGCGAGTATGGGACTAACTGGACAGATCTTTCAAAGGACCAGCAGAGGCACAATGGGGCAAGTTCCCTCTGCTATGTTGGAAGTTCCAATATTTGCAATTGGTCATGGAAGGCTTTGTACATTATAGATCATCTGCTCGAAACGTTAACCTGGTGTCTTTCCCAGATAGATGATGCCTGACCGGCTGAGCACTTCATGTCTTTATTGCAGCTTTCCAGCATCTGCAGTACTTTATTGTGGCATGAGCACATCAGGAGTGGCTCCAACACAAAGGAACTCGATGTACCAGGTTACACCCCATGGAGTAGAAAAGAAAATGGATCCAGAGATTCTGGTGAACAAATTATTGAAAACAGCATCGTCGGCCGAGGTGACTGTAAAATCTGCTGCCAAGGAAGTGGATGAAATGAATTGTTCAGATGCTTCTAGAAATAAACTGGAAAGCAGATGGAATGGGAGGAGACACTTCGATTGTAAACACCAGCAGAGAATATTTGGGTTAAACAGCCTGTTTCTGTGCTGTATATTCTCTGTCATATGCCTATGATGTGAATTAAATTACATTCTTTCTCCATTGTTACATCGGGTGTTTCCTTCTGCAATTATTAGGGACAAGTCCTGTCGCTCAGGGCGTGCAGAACATCACAAAGATCAGTTAGATTTTAATCATTTCCACAGATTGAGAACCAGGTTTCTTCAGCATCCATTTGCACAAGACACCACCACGGGTTAGTTGCTAAACAGTCATCGCAACGCGACTCACATCGTCAAAGGTCCCAACAACTTTAAAAGGGCAACACACACGAGTTCACTGAGCAAGAACATGTTTAAAGTTTACCTGATGTTGAGATTAGTTAAATTTTGTTGCTTCATCCAACAGGGTTAGATCTAACCTGCAATTCAGCAGCTAATCTGAAACTTTGTCCCAGTTATTATCTCCCAATGAGGCACAGAACCCACCGACTCTCCCCTCGAGACACCGAACCCACTGACTCTCCCCTCGAGACACCGAACCCACCGATTCCCCCCTCGAGACACCGAACCCACCGACTCCACCCTCGAGACACCGACTCTCCCCGGGACACCGAACCCACCGACTCTCCCCTCGAGACACCGAACCCACCTACTCTCCCCGAGACACCAAACCCACCGACTCCCCCCTCGAGACACCGAACCCACCGACTCCCCCCTTGAGACACCGACTCTCCCCGGGACACCGGACCCACCGACTTTCCCCGGGACACCGAACCAACCGAAACTCCCCGGGACATTGAACCCACTGACTCTCCCCGAGACACCGAACCCACCGACTCTCCCCGAGACACCGAACCCACCGACTCTCCCCGAGACACCGAACCAACCGACTCCCCTCGAGACACCGACTCTGCCCTCGAGACACCGAACCCACCGACTCTCCCCTCGAGGCACCGACTCTCCCGTCGAGACACCGAACCCACCGACTCTCCTCGAGACACCGTACCCACCGACTCTCCCCTCGAGACACCGAACCCACTGACTCTCCCCTCGAGACACCGAACCCACCGACTCTCCCCTCGAGACACCGAACCCACCGACTCCCCCTTGAGACACCGACTCTCCCCGGGACACCGAACCCACCGATTCTCCCCTCGAGACACCGAACCCACCGACTCTCCCCGAGACACCGAAGCCACCGACTTTCCCCTTGACACCGAACCAACCGAAACTCCCCGGGACATTGAACCCACTGACTCTCCCCGAGACACCGAACCCACCGACTCTCCCCGAGACACCGAACCCACCGACTCTCCCCGAGACACCGAACCAACCGACTCCCCTCGAGACACTGAACCCACCGACTCTCCCCGAGACACCGAACCCACCGACTCTGCCGTCGAGACACCGAACCCACCGACTCTCCTCGAGACACCGAACGCACCGACTCTCCCCTCGAGACACCGAACCCACTGACTCTCCCCTCGAGACACCGAACCCACCGACTCTCCCCTCGAGACACCGAACCCACCGACTCCCCCTTGAGACACCGAACCCACCGACTCTCCCCTCGAGACACCAAACCCACCGACTTCCCCCTTGAGACACCGAACCCACCGACTCTCCCCGAGACACCGAACCCACCGACTTTCCCCTTGACACCGAACCAACCGAAACTCCCCGGGACATTGAACCCACTGACTCTCCCCGAGACACCGAACCCACCGACTCTCCCCGAGACACCGAACCCACCGACTGTCCCCGGGACACCGAACCCACCGACTCTCCCCGAGACACCGAACCCACCGACTTTCCCCTTGACACCGAACCAACCGAAACTCCCCGGGACATTGAACCCACTGACTCTCCCCGAGACACCGAACCCACCGACTCTCCCCGAGACACCGAACCCACCGACTCTCCCCGAGACACCGGAGCAACCGACTCCCCTCGAGACACCGACTCTGCCCTCGAGACACCGAACCCACCGACTCCCCCCTCGAGACACCAAACTCACCGACTCCCCTTGAGACACCAAACCCACCGACTCCCCTCGAGGCACCGACTCTGCCCTCGAGACACCAAACCCACCGACTCTCCCCTCGAGACACTGACTCTCCCCTCGAGACACCGAACCCACCGACTCTCCTCGAGACACCGAACCAACCGACTCTCCCCGAGACACCGAACCCACCGACTCCCCTCGAGACACCGAACCCACCGACTCCCCTCGAGACACCGAACCCACCAACTCTCCCCTCGAGACACCAAACCCACCGACTCTCGCCGAGACACCGAACCCACCGACTCGCCCCTCGAGACACCGAACCCACCGACTCCCCTCGAGACACCAAACCCACCGACTCCCCTCGAGACACCGGACTCACCGACTCTCCCCGAGACACCGAACCCACCGACTCCCCCTGAGACACCGACTCTCCCCTCGAGACACCGACTCTCCCCTCGAGACACCGAACCCACCGACTCTCCTCGAGACACCGAACCCACCGACTCTCCCCTCGAGACACCGAACCCACTGACTCTCCCCTTGAGACACCGAACCCACCGACTCTCCCCTCGAGACACCGAACCCACCGACTCCCCCCTCGAGACACCGACTCTCCCCGGGACACCGAACCCACCGACTCTCCCCTCGAGACACCGAACCCACCGACTCTCCTCGAGACACCGAACAAACCGAAACTCCCCGGGACACTGAACCCACTGACTCTCCCCGAGTCACCGAACCCACCGACTCTCCCCGAGACACCGAACCCACCGACTCTCCCCGAGACACCGAACCAACCGACTCTCCTCGAGACACCGACTCTGCCCTCGAGACACCGAACCCACCGACTCCCCCCGAGACACCGAACCCACCGACTCCCCCCGAGACACCGAACCCACTGACTCTCCCCGAGACACCGAACCCACCGACTCCCCTCGAGACACCAAACTCACCGACTCCCCTCGAGACACCAAACCCACCGACTCTCCCCTCGAGACACTGACTCTCCCCTCGAGACACCGAACCCACCGACTCTCCTCGAGACACCGAACCAACCGACTCTCCCCGAGACACCGAACCCACCGACTCCCCCCGAGACACCGAACCCACCGACTCTCCTCGAGACACCAAACCCACCGACTCCCCTCGAGACACCAAACTCACCGACTCCCCTTGAGACACCAAACCCACCGACTCCCCTCGAGGCACCGAACCAACCGACTCCCCTCGAGACACCGACTCTGCCCTCGAGACACCAAACCCACCGACTCTCCCCTCGAGACACTGACTCTCCCCTCGAGACACCGAACCCACCGACTCTCCTCGAGACACCGAACCAACCGACTCTCCCCGAGACACCGAACCCACCGACTCTCCTCGAGACACCGAACCAACCGACTCTCCCCGAGACACCGAACCCACCGACTCTCCTCGAGATACCGAACCCACCGACTCTCCCCTCGAGACACCGAACCCACCGACTCCCCTCGAGACACCGAACCCACCGACTCTCCCCGAGACACCGAACCCACCGACTCTCCCCTCGAGACACCGAACCCACCGACTCCCCTCGAGACACCGAACCCATCGACTCCCCTCGAGGCACCGAACCAACCGACTCCCCTCGAGGCACCAAACCCACCGACTCTCCCCGAGACACCGAACCCACCGACTCTCCCCGAGACACCGAACCCACCGACACTCCCCGAGACACCGAACCCACCGGCTCGCCCCGAGACACCAAACCCACCGACTCTCCCCGGGACACCGAACCCACCGACTGTCCCCGAGACACCGAACCCACTGACTCGCCCCGAGACACCGAACCCACCGACTCTCCCCGAGACACCGAACCCACCGACTCTCCCCGAGACACCGAACCCACCGACTCTCCCCGGGACACCGAACCCACCGACTCTCCCCGGGACACCGAACCCGCCGACTCTCCCCGAGACACCAAACCCACCGACTCTCCCCGGGACACCGACTCTTCCCTCGAGACACCCAACCCACCGACTCTCCTCGGGACACCGAACCGGCCATCTCTCCCCGAGACACCAAACCCACCGACTCTCCCCTCGAAACACCAAAACCACGGCCTCTCCCCTCGAGACACCGAACCCACCGACTCTCCCCGGGACACCGAACCCACCGACTCTCCCCTCGAGACACCAAACCCACCGACTGCCCTTGAGACACCGAACCCACCGACTCTCCCCTCAAGACACCGAACCCACCGACTCTCCCCGAGACACCGAACCCACCGACTCTCCCCGAGATACCGAACCCACCGACTCTCCATGGGACACCGAACCCCCCGACTCTCCCCGAGACAACCCACTGGCTCTCCCCGAGACACCGAACCCACCGACTCTCCCCGAGGCACCGAACCCACCGACTCTCCCCGAGGCACCGAACCCACCGGCTCTCCCCGAGGCACCGAACCCAGTGACTCTCCCCGAGACACCGAACCCACCGACTCTCCCCGAGACACCGAACCAACCGACTCCCCTCGAGACACCGACTCTGCCCTCGAGACACCGAACCCACCGACTCCCCCCTCGAGACACCAAACTCACCGACTCCCCTTGAGACACCAAACCCACCGACTCCCCTCGAGGCACCGACTCTGCCCTCGAGACACCAAACCCACCGACTCTCCCCTCGAGACACTGACTCTCCCCTCGAGACACCGAACCCACCGACTCTCCTCGAGACACCGAACCAACCGACTCTCCCCGAGACACCGAACCCACCGACTCCCCTCGAGACACCAAACCCACCGACTCCCCTCGAGACACCAAACCCACCAACTCTCCCCTCGAGACACCGAACCCACCGACTCGCCCCTCGAGACACCGAACCCACCGACTCCCCTCGAGACACCAAACCCACCGACTCCCCTCGAGACACCGGACTCACCGACTCTCCCCGAGACACCGAACCCACCGACTCTCCTCGAGACACCGAACCCACCGACTCTCCTCGAGACACCGAACACACCGACTCTCCCCTCGAGACACCGAACCCACTGACTCTCCCCTCGAGACACCGACTCTCCCCTCGAGACACCGAACCCACCGACTCTCCTCGAGACACCGAACCCACCGACTCTCCCCTCGAGACACCGAACCCACTGACTCTCCCCTCGAGACACCGAACCCACCGACTCTCCTCGAGACACCGAACCAACCGACTCTCCCCGAGACACCGAACCCACCGACTCCCCTCGAGACACCGAACCCACCGACTCCCCTCGAGACACCGAACCCACCAACTCTCCCCTCGAGACACCAAACCCACCGACTCTCGCCGAGACACCGAACCCACCGACTCGCCCCTCGAGACACCGAACCCACCGACTCCCCTCGAGACACCAAACCCACCGACTCCCCTCGAGACACCGGACTCACCGACTCTCCCCGAGACACCGAACCCACCGACTCCCCCTGAGACACCGACTCTCCCCTCGAGACACCGACTCTCCCCTCGAGACACCGAACCCACCGACTCTCCTCGAGACACCGAACCCACCGACTCTCCCCTCGAGACACCGAACCCACTGACTCTCCCCTTGAGACACAGAACCCACCGACTCTCCCCTCGAGACACCGAACCCACCGACTCCCCCCTCGAGACACCGACTCTCCCCGGGACACCGAACCCACCGACTCTCCCCTCGAGACACCGAACCCACCGACTCTCCTCGAGACACCGAACAAACCGAAACTCCCCGGGACACTGAACCCACTGACTCTCCCCGAGACACCGAACCCACCGACTCTCCCCGAGACACCGAACCCACCGACTCTCCCCGAGACACCGAACCAACCGACTCTCCTCGAGACACCGACTCTGCCCTCGAGACACCGAACCCACCGACTCCCCCCGAGACACCGAACCCACCGACTCCCCCCGAGACACCGAACCCACTGACTCTCCCCGAGACACCGAACCCACCGACTCTCCCCGAGACACCGAACCCACCGACTCCCCTCGAGACACCAAACTCACCGACTCCCCTCGAGACACCAAACCCACCGACTCTCCCCTCGAGACACTGACTCTCCCCTCGAGACACCGAACCCACCGACTCTCCTCGAGACACCGAACCAACCGACTCTCCCCGAGACACCGAACCCACCGACTCCCCCCGAGACACCGAACCCACCGACTCTCCTCGAGACACCAAACCCACCGACTCCCCTCGAGACACCAAACTCACCGACTCCCCTTGAGACACCAAACCCACCGACTCCCCTCGAGGCACCGAACCAACCGACTCCCCTCGAGACACCGACTCTGCCCTCGAGACACCAAACCCACCGACTCTCCCCTCGAGACACTGACTCTCCCCTCGAGACACCGAACCCACCGACTCTCCTCGAGACACCGAACCAACCGACTCTCCCCGAGACACCGAACCCACCGACTCTCCTCGAGATACCGAACCCACCGACTCTCCCCTCGAGACACCGAACCCACCGACTCCCCTCGAGACACCGAACCCACCGACTCTCCCCGTGACACCGAACCCACCGACTCTCCCCTCGAGACACCGAACCCACCGACTCCCCTCGAGACACCGAACCCATCGACTCCCCTCGAGGCACCGAACCAACCGACTCCCCTCGAGGCACCAAACCCACCGACTCTCCCCGAGACACCGAACCCACCGACTCTCCCCGAGACACCGAACCCACCGACTCTCCCCGAGACACCGAACCCACCGGCTCGCCCCGAGACACCAAACCCACCGACTCTCCTCGAGACACCGAACCCACCGACTCTCCTCGAGACACCGAACCCACCGACTCTCCCCTCGAGACACCGAACCCACTGACTCTCCCCTCGAGACACCGACTCTCCCCTCGAGACACCGAACCCACCGACTCTCCTCGAGACACCGAACCCACCGACTCTCCCCTCGAGACACCGAACCCACTGACTCTCCCCTCGAGACACCGAACCCACCGACTCTCCTCGAGACACCGAACCAACCGACTCTCCCCGAGACACCGAACCCACCGACTCCCCTCGAGACACCGAACCCACCGACTCCCCTCGAGACACCGAACCCACCAACTCTCCCCTCGAGACACCAAACCCACCGACTCTCCCCTCGAGACACTGACTCTCCCCTCGAGACACCGAACCCACCGACTCTCCTCGAGACACCGAACCAACCGACTCTCCCCGAGACACCGAACCCACCGACTCCCCCCGAGACACCGAACCCACCGACTCTCCTCGAGACACCAAACCCACCGACTCCCCTCGAGACACCAAACTCACCGACTCCCCTTGAGACACCAAACCCACCGACTCCCCTCGAGGCACCGAACCAACCGACTCCCCTCGAGACACCGACTCTGCCCTCGAGACACCAAACCCACCGACTCTCCCCTCGAGACACTGACTCTCCCCTCGAGACACCGAACCCACCGACTCTCCTCGAGACACCGAACCAACCGACTCTCCCCGAGACACCGAACCCACCGACTCTCCTCGAGATACCGACCCCACCGACTCTCCCCTCGAGACACCGAACCCACCGACTCCCCTCGAGACACCGAACCCACCGACTCTCCCCGTGACACCGAACCCACCGACTCTCCCCTCGAGACACCGAACCCACCGACTCCCCTCGAGACACCGAACCCATCGACTCCCCTCGAGGCACCGAACCAACCGACTCCCCTCGAGGCACCAAACCCACCGACTCTCCCCGAGACACCGAACCCACCGACTCTCCCCGAGACACCGAACCCACCGACTCTCCCCGAGACACCGAACCCACCGGCTCGCCCCGAGACACCAAACCCACCGACTCTCCTCGAGACACCGAACCCACCGACTCTCCTCGAGACACCGAACCCACCGACTCTCCCCTCGAGACACCGAACCCACTGACTCTCCCCTCGAGACACCGACTCTCCCCTCGAGACACCGAACCCACCGACTCTCCTCGAGACACCGAACCCACCGACTCTCCCCTCGAGACACCGAACCCACTGACTCTCCCCTCGAGACACCGAACCCACCGACTCTCCTCGAGACACCGAACCAACCGACTCTCCCCGAGACACCGAACCCACCGACTCCCCTCGAGACACCGAACCCACCGACTCCCCTCGAGACACCGAACCCACCAACTCTCCCCTCGAGGCACCAAACCCACCGACTCTCCCCGAGACACCGAACCCACCGACTCTCCCCGAGACACCGAACCCACCGACTCTCCCCGAGACACCGAACCCACCGGCTCGCCCCGAGACACCAAACCCACCGACTCTCCCCGGGACACCGAACCCACCGACTGTCCCCGAGACACCGAACCCACTGACTCGCCCCGAGACACCGAACCCACCGACTCTCCCCGAGACACCGAACCCACCGACTCTCCCCGAGACACCGAACCCACCGACTCTCCCCGGGACACCGAACCCACCGACTCTCCCCGGGACACCGAACCCGCCGACTCTCCCCGAGACACCAAACCCACCGACTCTCCCCGGGACACCGACTCTTCCCTCGAGACACCCAACCCACCGACTCTCCTCGGGACACCGAACCGGCCATCTCTCCCCGAGACACCAAACCCACCGACTCTCCCCTCGAAACACCAAAACCACGGCCTCTCCCCTCGAGACACCGAACCCACCGACTCTCCCCGGGACACCGAACCCACCGACTCTCCCCTCGAGACACCAAACCCACCGACTGCCCTTGAGACACCGAACCCACCGACTCTCCCCTCAAGACACCGAACCCACCGACTCTCCCCGAGACACCGAACCCACCGACTCTCCCCGAGATACCGAACCCACCGACTCTCCATGGGACACCGAACCCCCCGACTCTCCCCGAGACAACCCACTGGCTCTCCCCGAGACACCGAACCCACCGACTCTCCCCGAGGCACCGAACCCACCGACTCTCCCCGAGGCACCGAACCCACCGGCTCTCCCCGAGGCACCGAACCCAGTGACTCTCCCCGAGACACCGAACCCACCGACTCTCCCCGAGACACCGAACCAACCGACTCCCCTCGAGACACCGACTCTGCCCTCGAGACACCGAACCCACCGACTCCCCCCTCGAGACACCAAACTCACCGACTCCCCTTGAGACACCAAACCCACCGACTCCCCTCGAGGCACCGACTCTGCCCTCGAGACACCAAACCCACCGACTCTCCCCTCGAGACACTGACTCTCCCCTCGAGACACCGAACCCACCGACTCTCCTCGAGACACCGAACCAACCGACTCTCCCCGAGACACCGAACCCACCGACTCCCCTCGAGACACCAAACCCACCGACTCCCCTCGAGACACCAAACCCACCAACTCTCCCCTCGAGACACCGAACCCACCGACTCGCCCCTCGAGACACCGAACCCACCGACTCCCCTCGAGACACCAAACCCACCGACTCCCCTCGAGACACCGGACTCACCGACTCTCCCCGAGACACCGAACCCACCGACTCTCCTCGAGACACCGAACCCACCGACTCTCCTCGAGACACCGAACCCACCGACTCTCCCCTCGAGACACCGAACCCACTGACTCTCCCCTCGAGACACCGACTCTCCCCTCGAGACACCGAACCCACCGACTCTCCTCGAGACACCGAACCCACCGACTCTCCCCTCGAGACACCGAACCCACTGACTCTCCCCTCGAGACACCGAACCCACCGACTCTCCTCGAGACACCGAACCAACCGACTCTCCCCGAGACACCGAACCCACCGACTCCCCTCGAGACACCGAACCCACCGACTCCCCTCGAGACACCGAACCCACCAACTCTCCCCTCGAGACACCAAACCCACCGACTCTCGCCGAGACACCGAACCCACCGACTCGCCCCTCGAGACACCGAACCCACCGACTCCCCTCGAGACACCAAACCCACCGACTCCCCTCGAGACACCGGACTCACCGACTCTCCCCGAGACACCGAACCCACCGACTCCCCCTGAGACACCGACTCTCCCCTCGAGACACCGACTCTCCCCTCGAGACACCGAACCCACCGACTCTCCTCGAGACACCGAACCCACCGACTCTCCCCTCGAGACACCGAACCCACTGACTCTCCCCTTGAGACACAGAACCCACCGACTCTCCCCTCGAGACACCGAACCCACCGACTCCCCCCTCGAGACACCGACTCTCCCCGGGACACCGAACCCACCGACTCTCCCCTCGAGACACCGAACCCACCGACTCTCCTCGAGACACCGAACAAACCGAAACTCCCCGGGACACTGAACCCACTGACTCTCCCCGAGACACCGAACCCACCGACTCTCCCCGAGACACCGAACCCACCGACTCTCCCCGAGACACCGAACCAACCGACTCTCCTCGAGACACCGACTCTGCCCTCGAGACACCGAACCCACCGACTCCCCCCGAGACACCGAACCCACCGACTCCCCCCGAGACACCGAACCCACTGACTCTCCCCGAGACACCGAACCCACCGACTCCCCTCGAGACACCAAACTCACCGACTCCCCTCGAGACACCAAACCCACCGACTCTCCCCTCGAGACACTGACTCTCCCCTCGAGACACCGAACCCACCGACTCTCCTCGAGACACCGAACCAACCGACTCTCCCCGAGACACCGAACCCACCGACTCCCCCCGAGACACCGAACCCACCGACTCTCCTCGAGACACCAAACCCACCGACTCCCCTCGAGACACCAAACTCACCGACTCCCCTTGAGACACCAAACCCACCGACTCCCCTCGAGGCACCGAACCAACCGACTCCCCTCGAGACACCGACTCTGCCCTCGAGACACCAAACCCACCGACTCTCCCCTCGAGACACTGACTCTCCCCTCGAGACACCGAACCCACCGACTCTCCTCGAGACACCGAACCAACCGACTCTCCCCGAGACACCGAACCCACCGACTCTCCTCGAGATACCGAACCCACCGACTCTCCCCTCGAGACACCGAACCCACCGACTCCCCTCGAGACACCGAACCCACCGACTCTCCCCGTGACACCGAACCCACCGACTCTCCCCTCGAGACACCGAACCCACCGACTCCCCTCGAGACACCGAACCCATCGACTCCCCTCGAGGCACCGAACCAACCGACTCCCCTCGAGGCACCAAACCCACCGACTCTCCCCGAGACACCGAACCCACCGACTCTCCCCGAGACACCGAACCCACCGACTCTCCCCGAGACACCGAACCCACCGGCTCGCCCCGAGACACCAAACCCACCGACTCTCCTCGAGACACCGAACCCACCGACTCTCCTCGAGACACCGAACCCACCGACTCTCCCCTCGAGACACCGAACCCACTGACTCTCCCCTCGAGACACCGACTCTCCCCTCGAGACACCGAACCCACCGACTCTCCTCGAGACACCGAACCCACCGACTCTCCCCTCGAGACACCGAACCCACTGACTCTCCCCTCGAGACACCGAACCCACCGACTCTCCTCGAGACACCGAACCAACCGACTCTCCCCGAGACACCGAACCCACCGACTCCCCTCGAGACACCGAACCCACCGACTCCCCTCGAGACACCGAACCCACCAACTCTCCCCTCGAGACACCAAACCCACCGACTCTCGCCGAGACACCGAACCCACCGACTCTCCCCTCGAGACACCGAACCCACCGACTCCCCTCGAGACACCAAACCCACCGACTCCCCTCGAGACACCGGACTCACCGACTCTCCCCGAGACACCGAACCCACCGACTCCCCTTGAGACACCGACTCTCCCCTCGAGACACCGACTCTCCCCTCGAGACACCGAACCCACCGACTCTCCTCGAGACACCGAACCCACCGACTCTCCCCTCGAGACACCGAACCCACTGACTCTCCCCTTGAGACACAGAACCCACCGACTCTCCCCTCGAGACACCGAACCCACCGACTCCCCCCTCGAGACACCGACTCTCCCCGGGACACCGAACCCACCGACTCTCCCCTCGAGACACCGAACCCACCGACTCTCCTCGAGACACCGAACAAACCGAAACTCCCCGGGACACTGAACCCACTGACTCTCCCCGAGACACCGAACCCACCGACTCTCCCCGAGACACCGAACCCACCGACTCTCCCCGAGACACCGAACCAACCGACTCTCCTCGAGACACCGACTCTGCCCTCGAGACACCGAACCCACCGACTCCCCCCGAGACACCGAACCCACCGACTCCCCCCGAGACACCGAACCCACTGACTCTCCCCGAGACACCGAACCCACCGACTCCCCTCGAGACACCAAACTCACCGACTCCCCTCGAGACACCAAACCCACCGACTCTCCCCTCGAGACACTGACTCTCCCCTCGAGACACCGAACCCACCGACTCTCCTCGAGACACCGAACCAACCGACTCTCCCCGAGACACCGAACCCACCGACTCCCCCCGAGACACCGAACCCACCGACTCTCCTCGAGACACCAAACCCACCGACTCCCCTCGAGACACCAAACTCACCGACTCCCCTTGAGACACCAAACCCACCGACTCCCCTCGAGGCACCGAACCAACCGACTCCCCTCGAGACACCGACTCTGCCCTCGAGACACCAAACCCACCGACTCTCCCCTCGAGACACTGACTCTCCCCTCGAGACACCGAACCCACCGACTCTCCTCGAGACACCGAACCAACCGACTCTCCCCGAGACACCGAACCCACCGACTCTCCTCGAGATACCGAACCCACCGACTCTCCCCTCGAGACACCGAACCCACCGACTCCCCTCGAGACACCGAACCCACCGACTCTCCCCGTGACACCGAACCCACCGACTCTCCCCTCGAGACACCGAACCCACCGACTCCCCTCGAGACACCGAACCCATCGACTCCCCTCGAGGCACCGAACCAACCGACTCCCCTCGAGGCACCAAACCCACCGACTCTCCCCGAGACACCGAACCCACCGACTCTCCCCGAGACACCGAACCCACCGACTCTCCCCGAGACACCGAACCCACCGGCTCGCCCCGAGACACCAAACCCACCGACTCTCCCCGGGACACCGAACCCACCGACTGTCCCCGAGACACCGAACCCACCGACTCGCCCCGAGACACCGAACCCACCGACTCTCCCCGAGACACCGAACCCACCGACTCTCCCCGAGACACCGAACCCACCGACTCTCCCCGGGACACCGAACCCACCGACTCTCCCCGGGACACCGAACCCGCCGACTCTCCCCGAGACACCAAACCCACCGACTCTCCCCGGGACACCGACTCTTCCCTCGAGACACCCAACCCACCGACTCTCCTCGGGACACCGAACCGGCAATCTCTCCCCGAGACACCAAACCCACCGACTCTCCCCTCGAAACACCAAAACCACGGCCTCTCCCCTCGAGACACCGAACCCACCGACTCTCCCGGGGACACCGAACCCACCGACTCTCCCCTCGAGACACCAAACCCACCGACTGCCCTTGAGACACCGAACCCACCGACTCTCCCCTCAAGACACCGAACCCACCGACTCTCCCCGAGACACCGAACCCACCGACTCTCCCCGAGATACCGAACCCACCGACTCTCCATGGGACACCGAACCCCCCGACTCTCCCCGAGGCAACCCACTGGCTCTCCCCGAGACACCGAACCCACCGACTCTCCCCGAGGCACCGAACCCACCGACTCTCCCCGAGGCACCGAACCCACCGGCTCTCCCCGAGACACCGAACCCAGTGACTCTCCCCGAGACACCGAACCCACCGACTCTCCCCGAGACACCGAACCAACCGACTCCCCTCGAGACACCGACTCTGCCCTCGAGACACCGAACCCACCGACTCCCCCCTCGAGACACCAAACTCACCGACTCCCCTTGAGACACCAAACCCACCGACTCCCCTCGAGGCACCGACTCTGCCCTCGAGACACCAAACCCACCGACTCTCCCCTCGAGACACTGACTCTCCCCTCGAGACACCGAACCCACCGACTCTCCTCGAGACACCGAACCAACCGACTCTCCCCGAGACACCGAACCCACCGACTCCCCTCGAGACACCAAACCCACCGACTCCCCTCGAGACACCAAACCCACCAACTCTCCCCTCGAGACACCGAACCCACCGACTCGCCCCTCGAGACACCGAACCCACCGACTCCCCTCGAGACACCAAACCCACCGACTCCCCTCGAGACACCGGACTCACCGACTCTCCCCGAGACACCGAGCCCACCGACTCCCCCTGAGACACCGACTCTCCCCTCGAGACACCGACTCTCCCCTCGAGACACCGAACCCACCGACTCTCCTCGAGACACCGAACCCACCGACTCTCCCCTCGAGACACCGAACCCACTGACTCTCCCCTTGAGACACCGAACCCACCGACTCTCCCCTCGAGACACCGAACCCACCGACTCCCCCCTCGAGACACCGACTCTCCCCGGGACACCGAACCCACCGACTCTCCCCTCGAGACACCGAACCCACCGACTCTCCCCGAGACACCGAACCCACCGACTTTCCCCTTGACACCGAACAAACCGAAACTCCCCGGGACACTGAACCCACTGACTCTCCCCGAGACACCGAACCCACCGACTCTCCCCGAGACACCGAACCCACCGACTCTCCCCGAGACACCGAACCCACCGACTCCCCTCGAGGCACCAAACTCACCGACTCCCCTTGAGACACCAAACCCACCGACTCCCCTCGAGGCACCGAACCAACCGACTCCCCTCGAGACACCGACTCTGCCCTCGAGACACCGAACCCACCGACTCGCCCCTCGAGACACCGAACCCACCGACTCCCCTCGAGACACCAAACCCACCGACTCCCCTCGAGACACCGGACTCACCGACTCTCCCCGAGACACCGAACCCACCGACTCCCCCTGAGACACCGACTCTCCCCTCGAGACACCGACTCTCCCCTCGAGACACCGAACCCACCGACTCTCCTCGAGACACCGAACCCACCGACTCTCCCCTCGAGACACCGAACCCACTGACTCTCCCCTTGAGACACAGAACCCACCGACTCTCCCCTCGAGACACCGAACCCACCGACTCCCCCCTCGAGACACCGACTCTCCCCGGGACACCGAACCCACCGACTCTCCCCTCGAGACACCGAACCCACCGACTCTCCTCGAGACACCGAACAAACCGAAACTCCCCGGGACACTGAACCCACTGACTCTCCCCGAGACACCGAACCCACCGACTCTCCCCGAGACACCGAACCCACCGACTCTCCCCGAGACACCGAACCAACCGACTCTCCTCGAGACACCGACTCTGCCCTCGAGACACCGAACCCACCGACTCCCCCCGAGACACCGAACCCACCGACTCCCCCCGAGACACCGAACCCACTGACTCTCCCCGAGACACCGAACCCACCGACTCCCCTCGAGACACCAAACTCACCGACTCCCCTCGAGACACCAAACCCACCGACTCTCCCCTCGAGACACTGACTCTCCCCTCGAGACACCGAACCCACCGACTCTCCTCGAGACACCGAACCAACCGACTCTCCCCGAGACACCGAACCCACCGACTCCCCCCGAGACACCGAACCCACCGACTCTCCTCGAGACACCAAACCCACCGACTCCCCTCGAGACACCAAACTCACCGACTCCCCTTGAGACACCAAACCCACCGACTCCCCTCGAGGCACCGAACCAACCGACTCCCCTCGAGACACCGACTCTGCCCTCGAGACACCAAACCCACCGACTCTCCCCTCGAGACACTGACTCTCCCCTCGAGACACCGAACCCACCGACTCTCCTCGAGACACCGAACCAACCGACTCTCCCCGAGACACCGAACCCACCGACTCTCCTCGAGATACCGAACCCACCGACTCTCCCCTCGAGACACCGAACCCACCGACTCCCCTCGAGACACCGAACCCACCGACTCTCCCCGTGACACCGAACCCACCGACTCTCCCCTCGAGACACCGAACCCACCGACTCCCCTCGAGACACCGAACCCATCGACTCCCCTCGAGGCACCGAACCAACCGACTCCCCTCGAGGCACCAAACCCACCGACTCTCCCCGAGACACCGAACCCACCGACTCTCCCCGAGACACCGAACCCACCGACTCTCCCCGAGACACCGAACCCACCGGCTCGCCCCGAGACACCAAACCCACCGACTCTCCCCGGGACACCGAACCCACCGACTGTCCCCGAGACACCGAACCCACCGACTCGCCCCGAGACACCGAACCCACCGACTCTCCCCGAGACACCGAACCCACCGACTCTCCCCGAGACACCGAACCCACCGACTCTCCCCGGGACACCGAACCCACCGACTCTCCCCGGGACACCGAACCCGCCGACTCTCCCCGAGACACCAAACCCACCGACTCTCCCCGGGACACCGACTCTTCCCTCGAGACACCCAACCCACCGACTCTCCTCGGGACACCGAACCGGCAATCTCTCCCCGAGACACCAAACCCACCGACTCTCCCCTCGAAACACCAAAACCACGGCCTCTCCCCTCGAGACACCGAACCCACCGACTCTCCCGGGGACACCGAACCCACCGACTCTCCCCTCGAGACACCAAACCCACCGACTGCCCTTGAGACACCGAACCCACCGACTCTCCCCTCAAGACACCGAACCCACCGACTCTCCCCGAGACACCGAACCCACCGACTCTCCCCGAGATACCGAACCCACCGACTCTCCATGGGACACCGAACCCCCCGACTCTCCCCGAGACAACCCACTGGCTCTCCCCGAGACACCGAACCCACCGACTCTCCCCGAGGCACCGAACCCACCGACTCTCCCCGAGGCACCGAACCCACCGACTCTCCCCGAGGCACCGAACCCACCGGCTCTCCCCGAGACACCGAACCCAGTGACTCTCCCCGAGACACCGAACCCACCGACTCTCCCCGAGACACCGAACCAACCGACTCCCCTCGAGACACCGACTCTGCCCTCGAGACACCGAACCCACCGACTCCCCCCTCGAGACACCAAACTCACCGACTCCCCTTGAGACACCAAACCCACCGACTCCCCTCGAGGCACCGACTCTGCCCTCGAGACACCAAACCCACCGACTCTCCCCTCGAGACACTGACTCTCCCCTCGAGACACCGAACCCACCGACTCTCCTCGAGACACCGAACCAACCGACTCTCCCCGAGACACCGAACCCACCGACTCCCCTCGAGACACCAAACCCACCGACTCCCCTCGAGACACCAAACCCACCAACTCTCCCCTCGAGACACCGAACCCACCGACTCGCCCCTCGAGACACCGAACCCACCGACTCCCCTCGAGACACCAAACCCACCGACTCCCCTCGAGACACCGGACTCACCGACTCTCCCCGAGACACCGAGCCCACCGACTCCCCCTGAGACACCGACTCTCCCCTCGAGACACCGACTCTCCCCTCGAGACACCGAACCCACCGACTCTCCTCGAGACACCGAACCCACCGACTCTCCCCTCGAGACACCGAACCCACTGACTCTCCCCTTGAGACACCGAACCCACCGACTCTCCCCTCGAGACACCGAACCCACCGACTCCCCCCTCGAGACACCGACTCTCCCCGGGACACCGAACCCACCGACTCTCCCCTCGAGACACCGAACCCACCGACTCTCCCCGAGACACCGAACCCACCGACTTTCCCCTTGACACCGAACAAACCGAAACTCCCCGGGACACTGAACCCACTGACTCTCCCCGAGACACCGAACCCACCGACTCTCCCCGAGACACCGAACCCACCGACTCTCCCCGAGACACCGAACTCACCGACTCCCCTCGAGGCACCAAACTCACCGACTCCCCTTGAGACACCAAACCCACCGACTCCCCTCGAGGCACCGAACCAACCGACTCCCCTCGAGACACCGACTCTGCCCTCGAGACACCAAACCCACCGACTCTCCCCTCGAGACACTGACTCTCCCCTCGAGACACCGAACCCACCGACTCTCCTCGAGACACCGAACCAACCGACTCTCCCCGAGACACCGAACCCACCGACTCTCCCCGAGACACCGAACCCACCGACTCTCCCCGAGACACCGAACCCACCGACTCCCCCCGAGACACCGAACCCACCGACTCTCCTCGAGACACCAAACCCACCGACTCTCCTCGAGACACCAAACCCACCGACTCCCCTCGAGACACCAAACTCACCGACTCCCCTTGAGACACCAAACCCACCGACTCCCCTCGAGGCACCGAACCAACCGACTCCCCTCGAGACACCGACTCTGCCCTCGAGACACCAAACCCACCGACTCTCCCCTCGAGACACTGACTCTCCCCTCGAGACACCGAACCCACCGACTCTCCTCGAGACACCGAACCAACCGACTCTCCCCGAGACACCGAACCCACCGACTCCCCCCGAGACACCGAACCCACCGACTCTCCTCGAGACACCAAACCCACCGACTCCCCTCGAGACACCGAACCCACCGACTCTCCTCGAGATACCGAACCCACCGACTCTCCCCTCGAGACACCGAACCCACCGACTCCCCTCGAGACACCGAACCCACCGACTCTCCCCGAGACACCGAACCCACCGACTCTCCCCTCGAGACACCGAACCCACCGACTCCCCTCGAGACACCGAACCCATCGACTCCCCTCGAGGCACCGAACCAACCGACTCCCCTCGAGGCACCAAACCCACCGACTCTCCCCGAGACACCGAACCCACCGACTCTCCCCGAGACACCGAACCCACCGACTCTCCCCGAGACACCGACCCCACCGGCTCGCCCCGAGACACCAAACCCACCGACTTTCCCCGGGACACCGAACCCACCGACTGTCCCCGAGACACCGAACCCACCGACTCGCCCCGAGACACCGAACCCACCGACTCTCCCCGAGACACCGAACCCACCGACTCTCCCCGAGACACCGAACCCACCGACTCTCCCCGGGACACCGAACCCACCGACTCTCCCCGGGACACCGAACCCGCCGACTCTCCCCGAGACACCAAACCCACCGACTCTCCCCGGGACACCGACTCTTCCCTCGAGACACCCAACCCACCGACTCTCCTCGGGACACCGAACCGGCCATCTCTCCCCGAGACACCAAACCCACCGACTCTCCCCTCGAAACACCAAAACCACGGCCTCTCCCCTCGAGACACCGAACCCACCGACTCTCCCCGGGACACCGAACCCACCGACTCTCCCCTCGAGACACCAAACCCACCGACTGCCCTTGAGACACCGAACCCACCGACTCTCCCCTCAAGACACCGAACCCACCGACTGTCCCCGAGACACCGAACCCACCGACTCTCCCCGAGATACCGAACCCACCGACTCTCCATGGGACACCGAACCCCCCGACTCTCCCCGAGACAACCCACTGGCTCTCCCCGAGACACCGAACCCACCGACTCTCCCCGAGGCACCGAACCCACCGACTCTCCCCGAGGCACCGAACCCACCGGCTCTCCCCGAGACACCGAACCCAGTGACTCTCCCCGAGACACCGAACCCACCGACTCTCCCCGAGACACCGAACCAACCGACTCCCCTCGAGACACCGACTCTGCCCTCGAGACACCGAACCCACCGACTCCCCCCTCGAGACACCAAACTCACCGACTCCCCTTGAGACACCAAACCCACCGACTCCCCTCGAGGCACCGACTCTGCCCTCGAGACACCAAACCCACCGACTCTCCCCTCGAGACACTGACTCTCCCCTCGAGACACCGAACCCACCGACTCTCCTCGAGACACCGAACCAACCGACTCTCCCCGAGACACCGAACCCACCGACTCCCCTCGAGACACCAAACCCACCGACTCCCCTCGTGACACCAAACCCACCAACTCTCCCCTCGAGACACCGAACCCACCGACTCGCCCCTCGAGACACCGAACCCACCGACTCCCCTCGAGACACCAAACCCACCGACTCCCCTCGAGACACCGGACTCACCGACTCTCCCCGAGACACCGAGCCCACCGACTCCCCCTGAGACACCGACTCTCCCCTCGAGACACCGACTCTCCCCTCGAGACACCGAACCCACCGACTCTCCTCGAGACACCGAACCCACCGACTCTCCCCTCGAGACACCGAACCCACTGACTCTCCCCTTGAGACACCGAACCCACCGACTCTCCCCTCGAGACACCGAACCCACCGACTCCCCCCTCGAGACACCGACTCTCCCCGGGACACCGAACCCACCGACTCTCCCCTCGAGACACCGAACCCACCGACTCTCCCCGAGACACCGAACCCACCGACTTTCCCCTTGACACCGAACAAACCGAAACTCCCCGGGACACTGAACCCACTGACTCTCCCCGAGACACCGAACCCACCGACTCTCCCCGAGACACCGAACCCACCGACTCTCCCCGAGACACCGAACCCACCGACTCCCCTCGAGGCACCAAACTCACCGACTCCCCTTGAGACACCAAACCCACCGACTCCCCTCGAGGCACCGAACCAACCGACTCCCCTCGAGACACCGACTCTGCCCTCGAGACACCAAACCCACCGACTCTCCCCTCGAGACACTGACTCTCCCCTCGAGACACCGAACCCACCGACTCTCCTCGAGACACCGAACCAACCGACTCTCCCCGAGACACCGAACCCACCGACTCTCCCCGAGACACCGAACCCACCGACTCTCCCCGAGACACCGAACCCACCGACTCCCCCCGAGACACCGAACCCACCGACTCTCCTCGAGACACCAAACCCACCGACTCTCCTCGAGACACCAAACCCACCGACTCCCCTCGAGACACCAAACTCACCGACTCCCCTTGAGACACCAAACCCACCGACTCCCCTCGAGGCACCGAACCAACCGACTCCCCTCGAGACACCGACTCTGCCCTCGAGACACCAAACCCACCGACTCTCCCCTCGAGACACTGACTCTCCCCTCGAGACACCGAACCCACCGACTCTCCTCGAGACACCGAACCAACCGACTCTCCCCGAGACACCGAACCCACCGACTCCCCCCGAGACACCGAACCCACCGACTCTCCTTGAGACACCAAACCCACCGACTCCCCTCGAGACACCGAACCCACCGACTCTCCTCGAGATACCGAACCCACCGACTCTCCCCTCGAGACACCGAACCCACCGACTCCCCTCGAGACACCGAACCCACCGACTCTCCCCGAGACACCGAACCCACCGACTCTCCCCTCGAGACACCGAACCCACCGACTCCCCTCGAGACACCGAACCCATCGACTCCCCTCGAGGCACCGAACCAACCGACTCCCCTCGAGGCACCAAACCCACCGACTCTCCCCGAGACACCGAACCCACCGACTCTCCCCGAGACACCGAACCCACCGACTCTCCCCGAGACACCGAACCCACCGGCTCGCCCCGAGACACCAAACCCACCGACTCTCCCCGGGACACCGAACCCACCGACTGTCCCCGAGACACCGAACCCACCGACTCGCCCCGAGACACCGAACCCACCGACTCTCCCCGAGACACCGAACCCACCGACTCTCCCCGAGACACCGAACCCACCGACTCTCCCCGGGACACCGAACCCACCGACTCTCCCCGGGACACCGAACCCGCCGACTCTCCCCGAGACACCAAACCCACCGACTCTCCCCGGGACACCGACTCTTCCCTCGAGACACCCAACCCACCGACTCTCCTCGGGACACCGAACCGGCCATCTCTCCCCGAGACACCAAACCCACCGACTCT
The DNA here is from genome assembly GCF_047496885.1 of Scyliorhinus torazame. Taxonomy (NCBI): domain Eukaryota; kingdom Metazoa; phylum Chordata; class Chondrichthyes; order Carcharhiniformes; family Scyliorhinidae; genus Scyliorhinus; species Scyliorhinus torazame. Next base: position 204,890,667 of record NC_092720.1, read on the forward strand.
CCCCTCGAAACACCAAAACCACGGCCTCTCCCCTCGAGACACCGAACCCACCGACTCTCCCCGGGACACCGAACCCACCGACTCTCCCCTCGAGACACCAAACCCACCGACTGCCCTTGAGACACCGAACCCACCGACTCTCCCCTCAAGACACCGAACCCACCGACTGTCCCCGAGACACCGAACCCACCGACTCTCCCCGAGATACCGAACCCACCGACTCTCCATGGGACACCGAACCCCCCGACTCTCCCCGAGACAACCCACTGGCTCTCCCCGAGACACCGAACCCACCGACTCTCCCCGAGGCACCGAACCCACCGACTCTCCCCGAGGCACCGAACCTACCGGCTCTCCCCGAGACACCGAACCCAGTGACTCTCCCCGAGACACCGAACCCACCGACTCTCCCCGAGACACCGAACCAACCGACTCCCCTCGAGACACCGACTCTGCCCTCGAGACACCGAACCCACCGACTCCCCCCTCGAGACACCAAACTCACCGACTCCCCTTGAGACACCAAACCCACCGACTCCCCTCGAGGCACCGACTCTGCCCTCGAGACACCAAACCCACCGACTCTCCCCTCGAGACACTGACTCTCCCCTCGAGACACCGAACCCACCGACTCTCCTCGAGACACCGAACCAACCGACTCTCCCCGAGACACCGAACCCACCGACTCCCCTCGAGACACCAAACCCACCGACTCCCCTCGAGACACCGAACCCACCAACTCTCCCCTCGAGACACCAAACCCACCGACTCTCGCCGAGACACCGAACCCACCGACTCGCCCCTCGAGACACCGAACCCACCGACTCCCCTCGAGACACCAAACCCACCGACTCCCCTCGAGACACCGAACTCACCGACTCTCCCCGAGACACCGAACCCACCGACTCCCCCTGAGACACCGACTCTCCCCTCGAGACACCGACTCTCCCCTCGAGACACCGAACCCACCGACTCTCCTCGAGACACCGAACCCACCGACTCTCCCCTCGAGACACCGAACCCACTGACTCTCCCCTTGAGACACCGAACCCACCGACTCTCCCCGAGACACCGAACCCACCGACTCTCCCCTCGAGACACCGAACCCACCGACTCCCCCCTCGAGACACCGACTCTCCCCGGGACACCGAACCCACCGACTCTCCCCTCGAGACACCGAACCCACCGACTCTCCCCGAGACACCGAACCCACCGACTTTCCCCTTGACACCGAACAAACCGAAACTCCCCGGGACACTGAACCCACTGACTCTCCCCGAGACACCGAACCCACCGACTCTCCCCGAGACACCGAACCCACCGACTCTCCCCGAGACACCGAACCCACCGACTCCCCTCGAGACACCAAACTCACCGACTCCCCTTGAGACACCAAACCCACCGACTCCCCTCGAGGCACCGAACCAACCGACTCCCCTCGAGACACCGACTCTGCCCTCGAGACACCAAACCCACCGACTCTCCCCTCGAGACACTGACTCTCCCCTCGAGACACCGAACCCACCGACTCTCCTCGAGACACCGAACCAACCGACTCTCCCCGAGACACCGAACCCACCGACTCTCCTCGAGACACCAAACCCACCGACTCCCCTCGAGACACCAAACTCACCGACTCCCCTTGAGACACCAAACCCACCGACTCCCCTCGAGGCACCGAACCAACCGACTTTCCTCGAGACACCGACTCTGCCCTCGAGACACCAAACCCACCGACTCTCCCCTCGAGACACTGACTCTCCCCTCGAGACACCGAACCCACCGACTCTCCTCGAGACACCGAACCAACCGACTCTCCCCGAGACACCGAACCCACCGACTCCCCTCGAGACACCAAACCCACCGACTCCCCTCGAGACACCGAACCCACCGACTCTCCTCGAGATACCGAACCCACCGACTCTCCCCTCGAGACACCGAACCCACCGACTCCCCTCGAGACACCGAACCCACCGACTCTCCCCGAGACACCGAACCCACCGACTCTCCCCTCGAGACACCGAACCCACCGACTCCCCTCGAGACACCGAACCCATCGACTCCCCTCGAGGCACCGAACCAACCGACTCCCCTCGAGGCACCAAACCCACCGACTCTCCCCGAGACACCGAACCCACCGACTCTCCCCGAGACACCGAACCCACCGACTCTCCCCGAGACACCGAACCCACCGGCTCGCCCCGAGACACCAAACCCACCGACTCTCCCCGGGACACCGAACCCACCGACTGTCCCCGAGACACCGAACCCACCGACTCGCCCCGAGACACCGAACCCACCGACTCTCCCCGAGACACCGAACCCACCGACTCTCCCCGAGACACCGAACCCACCGACTCTCCCCGGGACACCGAACCCACCGACTCTCCCCGGGACACCGAACCCGCCGACTCTCCCCGAGACACCAAACCCACCGACTCTCCCCGGGACACCGACTCTTCCCTCGAGACACCCAACCCACCGACTCTCCTCGGGACACCGAACCGGCCATCTCTCCCCGAGACACCAAACCCACCGACTCTCCCCTCGAAACACCAAAACCACGGCCTCTCCCCTCGAGACACCGAACCCACCGACTCTCCCCGGGACACCGAACCCACCGACTCTCCCCTCGAGACACCAAACCCACCGACTGCCCTTGAGACACCGAACCCACCGACTCTCCCCTCAAGACACCGAACCCACCGACTCTCCCCGAGACACCGAACCCACCGACTCTCCCCGAGATACCGAACCCACCGACTCTCCATGGGACACCGAACCCCCCGACTCTCCCCGAGACAACCCACTGGCTCTCCCCGAGACACCGAAACCACCGACTCTCCCCGAGGCACCGAACCCACCGACTCTCCCCGAGGCACCGAACCCACCGGCTCTCCCCGAGACACCGAACCCAGTGACTCTCCCCGAGACACCGAACCCACCGACTCTCCCCGAGATACCGAACCCACCGACTCTCCCCGAGGCACCAAACCCACCGGCTCGCCCCGAGACACCGAACCCACCGCTCGCCCCGAGACACCGAACCCACCGACTCCCCTTGAGACACCGAACCCACCGACTCTCCCCGAGGCACCGAACCCACCGGCTCTCCCCGAGACACCGATCCCAGCAACTCTCGCCGAGACACCGAACCAACCGACTCTCCCCGAGATACCGAACCCACCGGCTCTCCTCGAGACACCGAACCCACCGACTCTCCCCGAGACACCGAACCCACCGACTCTCCCCGAGACACCGAACCCACCGACTCTCCTCGAGACACCGAACCCACCGGCTCTCCCCGAGACACCGAACCCACCGACTCTCCCCGAGGCACCGAACCCACCGGCTCTCCCCGAGACACCGAACCCACCGACTCTCCCCGAGACACCGAACCCACCGGCTCTCCCCGAGACACCGAACCCACCGGCTCTCCTCGAGATACCGAACCCACCGACTCTCCCCGAGACACCGAACTCACCGACTCTCCTCGAGACACCGAATCCACTGACTCCCCCGCCCCCCCCGAGACACCAAACTCACCGACTCTCCCCGAGACACCGATCCCACCGACTCCCCCCCCTGCCCCCAAGACACCGAACCCACTGACTCTCCTTGAGACACCGAACCCACCGACTCCCCTAGAGACACCGGATCAACCGACTCTCCGGGAAACCGAACCCACCGACTCTCCCCGAGACACCAAACGCACCGACTCCCCTCGAGACACCGAACCCACCGACTCTCCCCGAGACACCGAACCCACCGACTCTCCCCGAGGCACCGAACCCACCGACTCTCCCCGAGACACCGAACCCACCGACTCTCCTCGAGGCACCGAACCCACCGACTCTCCCCGAGACACCAAACGCACCGACTCCCCTCGAGATACCGAACCCACCGACTCTCCCCGAGACACCGAACCCACCGACTCTCCCCGAGGCACCGAACCCACCGACTCTCCCCGAGACACCGAACCCACTGACTCTCCCCGAGACACCGAACCCACCGGCTCTCCCCGAGGCACTGAACCCACCGGCTCTCCCCGAGACACCGAACCCACCAGCTCTCCCCGAGACACCGATCCCAGCGACTCTCCCCGAGTCACCGAACCCACCGTCTCTCCCCGAGATACCGAACCCACCGACTTTCCCCGAGGCACCGAACCCACCCGCTCTCCCCGAGACACCGAACCCAGCGACTCTCCCCAAGACACCGAACCCACCGACTCTCCCCGAGACACCGAACCCACCGACTCTCCCCGAGACAGGCTCTCCCCGAGACACCGAACCCAGCGACTCTCCCCGAGACACCGAACCCACCGACTCTCCCCGAGACACCGAACCCACCGACTCTCCCCGAGACACCGAACCCACCGACTCTCCCCGAGACACCGAACCCACCGACTCTCCCCGAGACACCGAACCCACCGACTCTCCCCGAGACACCAAACACACCGACTCTCCTCGAGACACCGAATCCACCGACTCCCCCCCGAGACACCAAACTCACCGACTCTCCTCGAGACACCGAACCCACCGAATCCCCGAGAGACACCGAACCCACCGACTCTCCTCGAGGCACCAAACCCACCGAATCCCGTCGAGACACCGAACCCACCAATTCTGCCCTAGACACCAAACCCACTGACTCTCCCTTAGACACCAAACCCACCGACTCCCCTCGAGACACCGAACCCACCAATTCTGCCCGAGACACCAAACCCACTGACTCTCCCCGAGACACCGAACCCACCGACTCTCCCCGAGACACCTAACCCACCGACTCGCCCCGAGATACCGAACCCAACGACTCTCCCCGAGGCACAGAATCCAACGGCTCTCCCGAGACACCGAACCCACCGACTCTCCCCGAGACACCGAACCCACCGACTCTCCCCGAGACACCGAACCCACCGGCTCTCCCCGAGACACCGATCCCAGCGACTCTCCCCGTGACACCGAACCCACCGACTCTCCCCGAGACACCGAACCCACCGACTTCCCTCGAGACCCCGAACCCACCGACTCTCCCCGAGACACCGAACCCACCGACATCCCTCGAGACACCGAACCCACCTAGTCTCCCCGAGACACCGATCCCAGCGACTCTCCCCATGACACCGAACCCACCGACTCTCCCCGTGACACCGAACCCACCGACTCTCCCCGAGATACCGGACCCACCGACTTTCCCCTAGGCACCGAACCCACCGACTCGCACCGAGACACCAAACTCACCGACTCTCCTCGAGGCACCGAATCCACCGACCCCCCCCCCCCCCCCGAGACACCGAACTCACCGACTCTCCTCGAGACACCGAACCCACCGACTCCCCTAGAGACACCGAACCAACCGACTCTCCGAGACACCGAACCCACCGACTCCCCTCGAGACACCGAACCCACCGACTCCCCTCGAGACACCGAACCCACCGACTCCCCTCGAGACACCGAACCCACCGACTCCCCTCGAGACACCGAACCCACCGACTCCCCTCGAGACACTGAACCCACCAACTCTGCTCGACTCACCGAACCCACCGACTCTCCCCGAGACACCGAACCCACCGACTCTCCCCGAGACACCGAACCCACCGACTCTCCCCGGGACACCGAACCCACCGACTCTCCCCTCGAGACACCGAACCCACCGACTCTCCCCGATACACCGAACCCACCGACTTTCCCCTTGACACCGAACAAACCGAAACTCCCCGGGACACTGAACCCACTGACTCTCCCCGAGACACCGAACCCACCGACTCTCCCCGAGACACCGAACCCACCGACTCTCCCCGAGACACCGAACCAACCGACTCTCCTCGAGACACCGACTCTGCCCTCGAGACACCGAACCCACCGACTCCCCCCGAGACACCAAACCCACCGACTCCCCCCGAGACACCGAACCCACCGACTCCCCTCGAGACACCAAACTCACCGACTCCCCTTGAGACACCAAACCCACCGACTCCCCTCGAGGCACCGAACCAACCGACTCCCCTCGAGACACCGACTCTGCCCTCGAGACACCAAACCCACCGACTCTCCCCTCGAGACACTGACTCTCCCCTCGAGACACCGAACCCACCGACTCTCCTCGAGACACCGAACCAACCGACTCTCCCCGAGACACCGAACCCACCGACTCTCCTCGAGACACCAAACCCACCGACTCCCCTCGAGACACCAAACTCACCGACTCCCCTTGAGACACCAAACCCACCGACTCCCCTCGAGGCACCGAACCAACCGACTCCCCTCGAGACACCGACTCTGCCCTCGAGACACCAAATCCACCGACTCTCCCCTCGAGACACTGACTCTCCCCTCGAGACACCGAACCCACCGACTCTCCTCGAGACACCGAACCAACCGACTCTCCCCGAGACACCGAACCCACCGACTCCCCTCGAGACACCAAACCCACCGACTCCCCTCGAGACACCGAACCCACCGACTCTCCTCGAGATACCGAACCCACCGACTCTCCCCTCGAGACACCGAACCCACCGACTCCCCTCGAGACACCGAACCCACCGACTCTCCCCGAGACACCGAACCCACCGACTCTCCCCTCGAGACACCGAACCCACCGACTCCCCTCGAGACACCGAACCCATCGACTCCCCTCGAGGCACCGAACCAACCGACTCCCCTCGAGGCACCAAACCCACCGACTCTCCCCGAGACACCGAACCCACCGACTCTCCCCGAGACACCGAACCCACCGACTCTCCCCGAGACACCGAACCCACCGGCTCGCCCCGAGACACCAAACCCACCGACTCTCCCCGGGACACCGAACCCACCGACTGTCCCCGAGACACCGAACCCACCGACTCGCCCCGAGACACCGAACCCACCGACTCTCCCCGAGACACCAAACCCACCGACTCTCCCCGAGACACCGAACCCACCGACTCTCCCCGGGACACCGAACCCACCGACTCTCCCCGGGACACCGAACCCGCCGACTCTCCCCGAGACACCAAACCCACCGACTCTCCCCGGGACACCGACTCTTCCCTCGAGACACCCAACCCACCGACTCTCCTCGGGACACCGAACCGGCCATCTCTCCCCGAGACACCAAACCCACCGACTCTCCCCTCGAAACACCAAAACCACGGCCTCTCCCCTCGAGACACCGAACCCACCGACTCTCCCCGGGACACCGAACCCACCGACTCTCCCCTCGAGACACCAAACCCACCGACTGCCCTTGAGACACCGAACCCACCGACTCTCCCCTCAAGACACCGAACCCACCGACTCTCCCCGAGACACCGAACCCACCGACTCTCCCCGAGATACCGAACCCACCGACTCTCCATGGGACACCGAACCCCCCGACTCTCCCCGAGACAACCCACTGGCTCTCCCCGAGACACCGAACCCACCGACTCTCCCCGAGGCACCGAACCCACCGACTCTCCCCGAGGCACCGAACCCACCGGCTCTCCCCGAGACACCGAACCCAGTGACTCTCCCCGAGACACCGAACCCACCGACTCTCCCCGAGATACCGAACCCACCGACTCTCCCCGAGGCACCAAACCCACCGGCTCGCCCCGAGACACCGAACCCACCGCTCGCCCCGAGACACCGAACCCACCGACTCCCCTTGAGACACCGAACCCACCGACTCTCCCCGAGGCACCGAACCCACCGGCTCTCCCCGAGACACCGATCCCAGCAACTCTCGCCGAGACACCGAACCAACCGACTCTCCCCGAGATACCGAACCCACCGGCTCTCCTCGAGACACCGAACCCACCGACTCTCCCCGAGACACCGAACCCACCGACTCTCCCCGAGACACCGAACCCACCGACTCTCCTCGAGACACCGAACCCACCGGCTCTCCCCGAGACACCGAACCCACCGACTCTCCCCGAGGCACCGAACCCACCGGCTCTCCCCGAGACACCGAACCCACCGACTCTCCCCGAGACACCGAACCCACCGGCTCTCCCCGAGACACCGAACCCACCGGCTCTCCTCGAGATACCGAACCCACCGACTCTCCCCGAGACACCAAACTCACCGACTGTCCTCGAGACACCGAATCCACTGACTCCCCCGCCCCCCCCGAGACACCAAACTCACCGACTCTCCCCGAGACACCGAACCCACCGACTCCCCCCCCTGCCCCCAAGACACCGAACCCACTGACTCTCCTTGAGACACCGAACCCACCGACTCCCCTAGAGACACCGGATCAACCGACTCTCCGGGAAACCGAACCCACCGACTCTCCCCGAGACACCAAACGCACCGACTCCCCTCGAGACACCGAACCCACCGACTCTCCCCGAGACACCGAACCCACCGACTCTCCCCGAGGCACCGAACCCACCGACTCTCCCCGAGACACCGAACCCACCGACTCTCCTCGAGGCACCGAACCCACCGACTCTCCCCGAGACACCAAACGCACCGACTCCCCTCGAGATACCGAACCCACCGACTCTCCCCGAGACACCGAACCCACCGACTCTCCCCGAGGCACCGAACCCACCGACTCTCCCCGAGACACCGAACCCACTGACTCTCCCCGAGACACCGAACCCACCGGCTCTCCCCGAGGCACTGAACCCACCGGCTCTCCCCGAGACACCGAACCCACCAGCTCTCCCCGAGACACCGATCCCAGCGACTCTCCCCGAGTCACCGAACCCACCGTCTCTCCCCGAGATACCGAACCCACCGACTTTCCCCGAGGCACCGAACCCACCCGCTCTCCCCGAGACACCGAACCCAGCGACTCTCCCCAAGACACCGAACCCACCGACTCTCCCCGAGACACCGAACCCACCGACTCTCCCCGAGACACCAAACCCACCGGCTCTCCCCGAGACACCGAACCCAGCGACTCTCCCCGAGACACCGAACCCACCGACTCTCCCCGAGACACCGAACCCACCGACTCTCCCCGAGACACCGAACCCACCGACTCTCCCCGAGACACCGAACCCACCGACTCTCCCCGAGACACCGAACCCACCGACTCTCCCCGAGACACCGAACCCACCGACTCTCCCCGAGACACCGAACCCACCGACTCTCCCCGAGACACCAAACACACCGACTCTCCTCGAGACACCGAATCCACCGACTCCCCCCCGAGACACCAAACTCACCGACTCTCCTCGAGACACCGAACCCACCGACTCTCCTCGAGACACCAAACCCACCGACTCCCGTCGAGACACCGAACCCACCAATTCTGCCCGAGACACCAAACCCACTGACTCTCCCTGAGACACCAAACCCACCGACTCCCCTCGAGACACCGAACCCACCAATTCTGCCCGAGACACCAAACCCACTGACTCTCCCCGAGACACCGAACCCACCGACTCTCCCCGAGACACCTAACCCACCGACTCGCCCCGAGATACCGAACCCAACGACTCTCCCCGAGGCACAGAATCCAACGGCTCTCCCGAGACACCGAACCCACCGACTCTCCCCGAGACACCGAACCCACCGACTCTCCCCGAGACACCGAACCCACCGGCTCTCCCCGAGACACCGATCCCAGCGACTCTCCCCGTGACACCGAACCCACCGACTCTCCCCGAGACACCGAACCCACCGACTTCCCTCGAGACCCCGAACCCACCGACTCTCCCCGAGACACCGAACCCACCGACATCCCTCGAGACACCGAACCCACCTAGTCTCCCCGAGACACCGATCCCAGCGACTCTCCCCATGACACCGAACCCACCGACTCTCCCCGTGACACCGAACCCACCGACTCTCCCCGAGATACCGGACCCACCGACTTTCCCCTAGGCACCGAACCCACCGACTCGCACCGAGACACCAAACTCACCGACTCTCCTCGAGGCACCGAATCCACCGACCCCCCCCCCCCCCCGAGACACCGAACTCACCGACTCTCCTCGAGACACCGAACCCACCGACTCCCCTAGAGACACCGAACCAACCGACTCTCCGAGACACCGAACCCACCGACTCCCCTCGAGACACCGAACCCACCGACTCCCCTCGAGACACCGAACCCACCGACTCCCCTCGAGACACCGAACCCACCGACTCCCCTCGAGACACCGAACCCACCGACTCCCCTCGAGACACTGAACCCACCAACTCTGCTCGACTCACCGAACCCACCGACTCTCCCCGAGACACCGAACCCACCGACTTTCCCCGAGACACCGAACCCACCGACTTTCCCCGAGACACCGAACCCACCGACTCCCCTCGAGACACCGAACCCACCGACTCTCCCCTCGAGATACCGAACCCACCGACTTTCCCCGAGACACCGAACCCACCGCCTCTCCCCGAGACACCGAACCCACCGACTCCCCTCGAGACACCAAACCCACCGACTCTCCCCTCGAGACACCGAACCCACCGGCTCTCCCCGAGACACCGAACCCACCGACTCTACCAGGCACCGAACCCACCGGCTCTCCCCGAGACACCGATCCCAGCGACTCTCCCCGAGACACCGAACCCACCGACTTTCCCCTAGGCACCGAACCCACCGGCTCTCCCCGAGACACCGATCCCAGCGACTCTCCCCGAGACACCGAACCCACCGACTCTCCCCGAGACACCGAACCCACCGACTCTCACCTCGAGACACCGAACCCACCGACTCGCGCCGAGACACCAAACTCACCGACTCCCCTCGAGACACCGAACCCACCGACTCCCCTCGAGACACCGAACCCACCGACTCTCCCCTCGAGACACCGAACCCACCGACTCGCGCCGAGACACCAAACTCACCGACTCTCCTCGAGACACCGAATCCACCGACTTCCCCCCCCCGAGACACCGAACTCACCGACTCTCCTCGATACACCGAACCCACCGACTCCCCTAGAGACACCGAACCAACCGGCTCTCCGAGACACCGAACCCACCGACTCCCCTCGAGACACCGAACCCACCGACTACCCTCGAGAAACTGAACCCACCTACTCTGCCCGAGACACCGAACCCACCGACTCTCCCTGATATACCGAACCAACCGACTCTCCCCGAGACACCGAACCCACCGACTTTCCCCGAGACATCGAACCCACCGACTCTCCCCAAGACACCGAACTCACCGCCTCCCCTCGAGACACCGAACCAATTGACTCTCCCCTCGAGACACCGAACCCACAGACTCCCCTTGAGACACCGAACCCACCGACTCCCCTCGAGACACCGAACCCACCGACTCCTCTCAAGGCACCGAACCCACTGACTCTCCCCGAGACACCGAACCTACCGACTCCACTCGAGACACCAAACTCACCGACTCTCGTCGAGACACCGAATCCACCGACTCTCCCCCCCCCCCCGAGACACCGAACTCACCGAACCTCCTCGAGACACCGAACCCACCGACTCACCCCGAGACACCGAACCCACCGACTCTCCCCGAGACACCGAACCCACCGACTCTCCCCGAGACACCGAACCCACCGACTCCCCCTGAGACACCGAACCAACTGACTCTCCCCGAGACACCGAACCCACCGACTTTCCCCGAGACACCGAACCCACCGACTCTCCCCGAGACACCGAACCCACCGACTTCCCCCGAGACCCCGACCCAACCGACTCTTCCCTCGAGACACCGGACTCACCGACTCCCCTCGAGACACCATATCCACCGACTCCCCTCGAGGCACCGAACCCACCGACTGTCCCCGAGACACCGCACCCACCGACTGTCCCCGAGACCCCGAACCCACCGACTCTCCCCGGGACACCGAACCCACCGACTCTCCCCGAGACACCGAACCCACCGACTCTCCCCGAGACACCGAACCCACCGACTCTCCCCGAGACACCGAACCCACCGACTCCCCCTGAGACACCGAACCAACTGACTCTCCCCGAGACTCCGAACCCACCGACTTTCCCCGAGACACCGAACCCACCGACTCTCCCCGAGACACCGAACCCACCGACTTCCCCCGAGACCCCGACCCAACCGACTCTTCCCTCGAGACACCGAACTCACCGACTCCCCTCGAGACACCATAGCCACCGACTCCCCTCGAGGCACCGAACCCACCGACTGTCCCCGAGACACCGCACCCACCGACTGTCCCCGAGACCCCGAACCCACCGACTCTCCCCGGGACACCGAACCCACCGACTCTCCCCGAGACACCGAACCCACCGACTCTCCCCGGGACACCGAACCCACCGACTCGCCCCTCGAGACACCCAGCCCGACTCTCCCCGGGACACCGAACCCACCGACTCGCCCCTCGAGACACCGAACCCACTGACTCTCCCCAAGGCACCGAACCCACCGACTCTCCCCTCGAGACACCGAACCCGACTCTCCCCGGTACACCGAACCCACCGAATCGCCCCTCGAGACACCGAACCCACTGACTCTCGCCAAGGCACCGAACCCACCGACTCTCCCCTCGAGATACCGAACCCGCCGACTCTCCCCTCGAGATACCGAACCCACCGACTCTTCCCCCGAGACACCGAACCCACCGACTCTCCCCGGGACACCGAACCCACCGACTCTCCCGTGACACTAAACCCACCGACTCCACTCGAGACACCCAACCCACCGACTCTCCCCTCGAGACACCGAACCCACCGACTCTCCCCGAGACACCGAACCCACCGACTCTCCCCGAGACACCGAACCCACCGACTCTCCCCGAGACACCGAACCCACCGACTCTCCCCGAGACACCAAACTCACCGACTCTCCTCGAGACACCGAACCCACCGAATCCCCGAGAGACACCGAACCCACCGACTCTCCTCGAGACACCAAACCCACCGACTCCCGTCGAGACACCGAACCCACCAATTCTGCCCGAGACACCAAACCCACTGACTCTCCCTGAGACACCAAACCCACCGACTCCCCTCGAGACACCGAACCCACCAATTCTGCCCGAGACACCAAACCCACTGACTCTCCCCGAGACACCGAACCCACCGACTCTCCCCGAGACACCTAACCCACCGACTCGCCCCGAGATACCGAACCCAACGACTCTCCCCGAGGCACAGAATCCAACGGCTCTCCCGAGACACCGAACCCACCGACTCTCCCCGAGACACCGAACCCACCGACTCTCCCCGAGACACCGAACCCACCGGCTCTCCCCGAGACACCGATCCCAGCGACTCTCCCCGTGACACCGAACCCACCGACTCTCCCCGAGACACCGAACCCACCGACTTCCCTCGAGACCCCGAACCCACCGACTCTCCCCGAGACACCGAACCCACCGACATCCCTCGAGACACCGAACCCACCTAGTCTCCCCGAGACACCGATCCCAGCGACTCTCCCCATGACACCGAACCCACCGACTCTCCCCGTGACACCGAACCCACCGACTCTCCCCGAGATACCGGACCCACCGACTTTCCCCTAGGCACCGAACCCACCGACTCGCACCGAGACACCGAACTCACCGACTCTCCTCGAGGCACCGAATCCACCGACCCCCCCCCCCCCGAGACACCGAACTCACCGACTCTCCTCGAGACACCGAACCCACCGACTCCCCTAGAGACACCGAACCAACCGACTCTCCGAGACACCGAACCCACCGACTCCCCTCGAGACACCGAACCCACCGACTCCCCTCGAGACACCGAACCCACCGACTCCCCTCGAGACACCGAACCCACCGACTCCCCTCGAGACACCGAACCCACCGACTCCCCTCGAGACACTGAACCCACCAACTCTGCTCGACTCACCGAACCCACCGACTCTCCCCGAGACACCGAACCCACCGACTTTCCCCGAGACACCGAACCCACCGACTTTCCCCGAGACACCGAACCCACCGACTCCCCTCGAGACACCGAACCCACCGACTCTCCCCTCGAGATACCGAACCCACCGACTTTCCCCGAGACACCGAACCCACCGCCTCTCCCCGAGACACCGAACCCACCGACTCCCCTCGAGACACCGAACCCACCGACTCTCCCCTCGAGACACCGAACCCACCGGCTCTCCCCGAGACACCGAACGCACCGACTCTACCAGGCACCGAACCCACCGGCTCTCCCCGAGACACCGATCCCAGCGACTCTCCCCGAGACACCGAACCCACCGACTTTCCCCTAGGCACCGAACCCACCGGCTCTCCCCGAGACACCGATCCCAGCGACTCTCCCCGAGACACCGAACCCACCGACTCTCCCCGAGACACCGAACCCACCGACTCTCACCTCGAGACACCGAACCCACCGACTCGCGCCGAGACACCAAACTCACCGACTCCCCTCGAGACACCGAACCCACCGACTCCCCTCGAGACACCGAACCCACCGACTCTCCCCTCGAGACACCGAACCCACCGACTCGCGCCGAGACACCAAACTCACCGACTCTCCTCGAGACACCGAATCCACCGACTTCCCCCCCCCCGAGACACCGAACTCACCGACTCTCCTCGATACACCGAACCCACCGACTCCCCTAGAGACACCGAACCAACCGGCTCTCCGAGACACCGAACCCACCGACTCCCCTCGAGACACCGAACCCACCGACTACCCTCGAGAAACTGAACCCACCTACTCTGCCCGAGACACCGAACCCACCGACTCTCCCTGATATACCGAACCAACCGACTCTCCCCGAGACACCGAACCCACCGACTTTCCCCGAGACATCGAACCCACCGACTCTCCCCAAGACACCGAACTCACCGCCTCCCCTCGAGACACCGAACCAATTGACTCTCCCCTCGAGACACCGAACCCACAGACTCCCCTTGAGACACCGAACCCACCGACTCCCCTCGAGACACCGAACCCACCGACTCCTCTCAAGGCACCGAACCCACTGACTCTCCCCGAGACACCGAACCTACCGACTCCACTCGAGACACCAAACTCACCGACTCTCGTCGAGACACCGAATCCACCGACTCTCCCCCCCCCCCCCGAGACACCGAACTCACCGAACCTCCTCGAGACACCGAACCCACCGACTCTCCCCGAGACACCGAACCCACCGACTCTCCCCGAGACACCGAACCCACCGACTCTCCCCGAGACACCGAACCCACCGACTCCCCCTGAGACACCGAACCAACTGACTCTCCCCGAGACACCGAACCCACCGACTTTCCCCGAGACACCGAACCCACCGACTCTCCCCGAGACACCGAACCCACCGACTTCCCCCGAGACCCCGACCCAACCGACTCTTCCCTCGAGACACCGGACTCACCGACTCCCCTCGAGACACCATATCCACCGACTCCCCTCGAGGCACCGAACCCACCGACTGTCCCCGAGACACCGCACCCACCGACTGTCCCCGAGACCCCGAACCCACCGACTCTCCCCGGGACACCGAACCCACCGACTCTCCCCGAGACACCGAACCCACCGACTCTCCCCGAGACACCGAACCCACCGACTCTCCCCGAGACACCGAACCCACCGACTCCCCCTGAGACACCGAACCAACTGACTCTCCCCGAGACACCGAACCCACCGACTTTCCCCGAGACACCGAACCCACCGACTCTCCCCGAGACACCGAACCCACCGACTTCCCCCGAGACCCCGACCCAACCGACTCTTCCCTCGAGACACCGAACTCACCGACTCCCCTCGAGACACCATATCCACCGACTCCCCTCGAGGCACCGAACCCACCGACTGTCCCCGAGACACCGCACCCACCGACTGTCCCCGAGACCCCGAACCCACCGACTCTCCCCGGGACACCGAACCCACCGACTCTCCCCGAGACACCGAACCCACCGACTCTCCCCGGGACACCGAACCCACCGACTCGCCCCTCGAGACACCCAGCCCGACTCTCCCCGGGACACCGAACCCACCGACTCGCCCCTCGAGACACCGAACCCACTGACTCTCCCCAAGGCACCGAACCCACCGACTCTCCCCTCGAGACACCGAACCCGACTCTCCCCGGTACACCGAACCCACCGAATCGCCCCTCGAGACACCGAACCCACTGACTCTCGCCAAGGCACCGAACCCACCGACTCTCCCCTCGAGATACCGAACCCGCCGACTCTCCCCTCGAGATACCGAACCCACCGACTCTTCCCCCGAGACACCGAACCCACCGACTCTCCCCGGGACACCGAACCCACCGACTCTCCCGTGACACTAAACCCACCGACTCCACTCGAGACACCCAACCCACCGACTCTCCCCTCGAGACACCGAACCCACCGACTTTCCCCGAGACACCAAACCCACCGACTCTCCCCCGAGACACCAAACCCACCGACTCTCCCCGAGACACCGAACCAACCGACTCTCCCCGAGACACAGAACCCACCGACTCTCCCCGAGATACCGAACCCACCGACTCCCCTCGAGACACCGAACCAACCGACTCTCCCCGAGACACCGAACCCACCGACTCTCCCCGAGATACCGAACCCACCGACTCTCCCTGAGGCACCGAACCCACCGACCCTCGACGAGACACCGAACCCACCGACTCCCCTCGAGACACCGAACCCACCGGCTTTCCCCGAGACACTGAACGCGCTGACTCTCCCTGAGGCACCGAACCCACCGACTCTCCCCGAGATACCGAACCCACCGACTCTCCCTGAGGCACCGAACCCACCGACCCTCCCCGAGACACCGAACCCACCGACTCTCCTCGAGACACCAAACCCACCGACTCCCGTTGAGGTGCCACTTTCCTGGTGACTACTGATACCTTCAATATTCGTTTATTCCCAAAGAGCAAGCTAGTTGCCTTTTAAAGATTTTAAGTGATGGTTTGTCGCAAAAGCTTCCAGGTTTTAACAACTGTGCGGTTGAAGGAATTTGAATAATTTTCCCAAATCTCTTGAGCTCATCTGATTCGCACCCTCTTGTTTCTCGCTGGTCAAGGAGCAAGAGCCAATTGATAATTGCCGAATTTTGAAGAAGGGCTGTTCCAGGCATTAACGCCTTAGCTTTTCTTAGTTCTCCTGAAAAACATCCCAATTTGCCACCAATTTCCGGTGGATTTCTCCGTTCCCGAGGCTAGTATTGATGCTGGGGCAGGATCCGTGGGCTTCCATGACAGCAAAACTGGCACAGCACCTGGTGATTCAGCGACAGGGGAGGGGCTAGCATCGGCGCCACGTGGAACACAACCGATTCGAATGGAAAATGGTGCGGGGTTCGCCTGGTCCGTGATTGACACCCGGGAGGCCGACAAGTTGAAGCCACATATACATCACTCTCCACGTACACCATCACAGCCAACAAAATGGCACTTGGCTGCGCTGGAGTGTGCCCATCCTGCTGATGGGTCGGCTTGGGCCAGAGGGCACCTAGGGGGTGACCTGCGGGGGGGGGGACGTGGGGGGGACGCCTATTCCCCAAGTTGACAGTGGGCAGTCAGCAGTGTGCGCAGATGCATGGCCGCCTTGCAGGACACGGCAATGGAGCTCCGTGCCCGTCCACCCTTACCCAACAGCCCACCTCCTGGCCAGCCTCCGCTACTCACCCCGGCCCTGGCAAAAATCCCCACTGCCAGCGACACGACTGTCAGCAAACTATGGCGATGTTGGACACTTTCCGTACCCCCCTCTTTCTCCCACAGCAGCCATGGCGCCAGTTTGACGACTTTTAAAAGCACAAGTGAACCTCGCCGTGGGGAATTTGCCCCGGTATTTTATTGACTCTGAGTTGATGGAAATTGTAATACGTTGTGAGGAAGATTGTGAAAGACTGCAGGCTAGTAGGGTTGACAGAGTGGGATTAACATAAATGTAATACCTTTGGCACGTAATTTATTTTAACAGGAGCAGATGGATTCTCAGATATAGAGGTCATGAAAAGGGCGGTCCAAGTAGGGATGGTTCTACAAGAATAAAATAGAAAACTAAGTTGGGGGGGTGTGGTGGTGGGGGGGGGGGGGGGCGGTGGATCAAACCTGATTGTGTGCAAGACTGTAGATCAGACCAGGGTAAGGTTGCTGATATCCTTCCCGAAAGGGCGTTCGTGAAGTTTTATGATGGTCGATAATAGTTGTCACGGTCACCATTACTGAGGCCAGATTTCAATTGCACATTTCATTCAATGAATTCAAATTCAGCGGCTGTGCTTGGATTTGTATCCGTGTCCCCGGAGAACAAGCCTGGGCCTCTGGATCTCTATTGCAGTGACATTCCCACTTCGCCTCCATCTCCCCATCTCACTCCATGTTGGATTATTTCCTACAGTTTTGTGGAACGTGTTAGAGAAGCAATGGATGAGGTGCGGAGTAGATTAACTGGGATGTGAAAAGAGATGAGGGGGCAGGATTCTCAGTCGGCTGACGCCAGAATTGGGAAATGCGATTGGGTGGAGAACCGGTTTTGATGCCAAAATCATGGTGGGCACCGGTTTCACGCCAAATCGTAATTCTCCGGTGCCTCGACAGCGGCATCAATGCGTTCCACTCCAAACGTACAGTAAACACCCGTGGCATATCATTAATCATAATCTTTATTGTCACAAGTAGACTTATATTAACACTGCAATGAAGTTACTGTGACAAACCCCCAGTCACCACACTCCGGCGCCTGTTCGGGTAGACAGAAGGAGAATTCAGAATGTCTAAATTACCTAACAGCATGTCTTTCAGGACTTGTGGGAGGAAACAAGAGCACCCGGAGAAAACACACGCAGACACGGGGAGAAGGTGCAGACACCGCACAGACTGTGATCCAAGCCAGGAATCGAACCAGCGACCCTGGAGCTGTGAAGCAGCAGTGCTACCCACTGTGCTACCGGGAACTGAATGCAATATCTCCAGATTTACAGATGACACAAAGCTGGGTGTGAGAATGAGCTGTGAGGAGGATGCAGAGATTCTTCAGTGTGATTTGGACAAGCTGAGTGAGTGGGCAAATGAATGGCAGATGCTGTATAATTTGGATAAATGAGAGGTTATCCACTTGTTTAGCAAAAATGGAAAGGCAGATTATCATCTGAATGGCCATACATTAGGAGTGGAGAATGTGCAACGAAGCCTGGGTGTCCTCTTACACCAGTCGCTGAAGGTAAGCATGCAGGTGTAACAAGCAGTAAAGAAGTGCAGGGGGGGCTGGTTTAGCTCAGTGGGCTAGACGGCTGGTTTTTGATGCTGAACAAGGCCAGCAGCACTGGTTCAATTCCCTTACCAGCTGAGAATTCTGGATTCTCCCTCTGTGTATCCGAACAGGTGCTGGAATGTGGCGCGGCGACTAAGGGCTTTTCACACATTGCAGATTTAATGTAATAATAATAATCGTGTACTGTCACAAGTAGGCTTCAATGAAGTTGCTATGAAAAGCCGCTAGTCGCCACATTCCGGCACCTGTTCGGGGAGGCCGGTACGGGAATTGAACCGTGCTGATTGCCTTGTTCTGTCTTGCAAGCCAGCTGTTTAGCCCACTGTGCTAAACCAGCCCCTAATGTAAGCCTACTTTAAAGATTATTTATTTGTTTATTTATTTAGAAAGCAAGTGGCATTTTGGCCTCCACAGCGAGAGGATTCGAGTGCAGTTGCAGGTGTCTTTCTTCAATCAAACAAGGCTTTAATGAGGCCACACAAGGAATATTGTGTGCAGTTTTGGTTTCTTTACCTGAGGAAGAATGTCCTTGCTCTGTTATTAATGTCTTCCATCATGAAGACTGACACAAAATATTTGTTTAAACCCCTGCTATGTCCTGTTTCCCATTATCATTCTCTCAGGGGCTTACATTCACTTTGGTTTCTCTCTTCATTTTGTAAACATAAAGAAGCTCTTGCTGTCCGTTTTATATTACTGCTAGTTTACCCTCATAGTTTACCTTCTCCCTCTTTATTTATTTTTGGTCATTTCTGTCAGTTTTTAAATCTTTCCCAATCCTCTGGCTAACCACTAATCTTTGCCACATTATATGTTTTTTTTCCAGTTTGATCGTATCCTTGATTTCATTGACAATTTCTACCCTTACTTATTCATTATACTTAAATGCATTACGGCCCCCCTGGTGACGAGGGTGGGATGTGAAGCTGCCGCAGCCATCGTGCATTTTACCGCCAGCCCACTTCATACCGGATGGACAGGCACAACCTGCACCCAGTGGAAGGCAGAGATAGGCTCCCATCCCTCAAGGTCGGACTGAGCTCCGCTCTTTCTGAGGGCTCATAATTTACATTGGATAATTCATCCCTAACTTGCCCACTCTGCTTAGCCCACTCCATCATTTATTGAAAGGGCAGCAGAAGGTTTTCCGTGAGGTCAAGCAGCGCTGTCATCCAAAAAGGTGCTGAAGCTCTTCGACCCAGAAAAATACACTTTTCCTCATGTGTGATGCTTCCCCTTACGGCGTCGAGGCCGCTCTCGCACACCGGATGGCCGATGAATCGGAGCGGCCGATAGGTTTTGTGTGTTGCACACTATGCCCAGATCGAAAAGGAGGGCCTGGCTGTCGTATTTGGCATGCAGAAGTTCAACCAATAGGTCTACGGCCACGCATTTACAGTCTGTACGGAGTAGTGGGTGATTCCCCCGATCGCACTGCCAGGATCCAGTGGCGGGTATTACTCCCAGTGGCGTACGAGTATACACTGGATCAACGCTCGGGCACACGGATCCCGCATGCCGAATCATTAAGCTGCATGCCCCTCTCCATGAGGCCACCGGCACCCGCCCTGGCCACAGAAGCAATAGCGGCCCTCCACTTCATGGACTCTTTGCCCATCACGGCGGCTCGCATTAAATAGATACCCCCGATCGCACTGCCAGGATCCAGTGGCGGGCATTACTCCTAGTGGCGTACGTGTATACACTGGAACAACGCTCTAAACGCTGGCTTTGAAAGGAGACCAAGCCAGGCCAGCAGCATGGTTCAATTACCGTACCAGCCTACCTGAACAGGTTCCGGAATGTGGCGACTAGGGGCTTTTCACAGTAACTTCATTTGAAGCCTACTTGTGACAATCAGCGATTTTCATTTCATTTTTCTTTTTCATTTTTTCCCGCATGCCGAATCATTAAGCTGCATGCCCCTCTCCATGAGGCCACCGGCACCCGCTCTGGCCACAGAAGCGTTAGCGGCCCTCCACTTCATGGACTCTTTGCCGATCACGCCGGCTCGCATCAAGGAGTGGAGCCAGACGGACCTGCAGTTATCCCGGGTCAAGCCCATGATCCAGTACGGGGCCCAACAGAGTCCAGCCGAACGATCTCTGGGCCTATACCATGAAGCTCCTGGAGCTGAGTGCAGAGGACAGCGTTTTTTTTGTGGGGGCAAGTGTGGTCATCCCGGAACACGGTTGTGCGCCTTTGCTATAGCACCTCCATGATCGACACCCGAGGGCATCCAAGGTGAAGCGACTTGCCTGCAGCTACGTTTGCCTGCAGCAAGAGAGCGAGGCAGGTAGTGCAGGAATCTCCTGTGGCCATTCCCCTGCAGAACAGATTATACCGCTTTGGATACTGCTGAGGGGAATGGCCTCTCAGGGGAAAGCAGCAACAGCCAAACTCGTGGCACCACGGTTGGTTCTGCTGCAGAGGGGAGGGGTGATAAGTGTGACAGTGCAATAGTTCTAGGGGAAAAGACAGGTGTTTCTGTGGCCGCAAACGAGACTCCAGGATGTGTCATGTGAAAGTACCTTTAAGACATAGATGATTAAGCAATGTACCTTTAAGAAAACAGTGATGTCAGAGAGTGGGTGGAGCTGGGCTTTAGATCAGCCATTATGAAGTTTGAGTTTGAAAAAGCAGCTTGTGTGTGTTTCCAGAGAGCTGCAGTTTGGAGGAAAAGAGCTTGGGGAGTGTCTGTGTTTTGCAGCGAGCTGGATGTGCTGTGATGTCTGCCATGAAAGACTATCTCTGGATCATTTGGGTGATTTAAACTCATAATAGTAAAGCCTTTAACCTGATGTGATTCTGTTTAAAGGTGTTAAGTCTCTTGGAAGTTTGAAGGAACATTTTAAGGAATTATTTATTGTTGCAATGTTTTCTGAGTTATCTTTGAAGTAAGGGATGTTAAAAGATCCAATGTTTATTTAAGATATTAAGTTGAGTTCATGGAATAAACATTGTTTTGTGTTTAAAAACCCACGTGTCCATAATTGTAATCCCACCCCTAGGGAACAAGCCGTGTGCTAGGAAAAGCAACAAATACATTAAAGGGGGAGGTTGGTTGAACTCCATGATACATTTTGGGTGTTCTGAAAACGCCTCGCCCATAACAATTGGGGGCTCGAGGGGGATAAAAGTCTATCTTATGGATTTGCTTTTGTGAATTTAATGACAGTGAAGGATTGTTGCTTTTCCGGTGTGGTATTTTAGTTTAAATGGTGAATGTGTTGTGGACAATGGCTCTTTCAGAGGCTCAGAAGTTTTTGGGGGTGGAGACTGTCACACGCAGTACTCTACGGACAGAGACGAAAAGCAGACTGTTGGGTCTGGCAAAGACATTGCAGTTAACATTACCTGACAAAATGCGAAAAGATGAGGTAATTATGGCGGTGGTTAAGCATTTAAGGTTGCCTGAGATAGAGTTTGGCTCATGGGAAATGTCAAAAAATTCAGTTACAAATGAAACAAATGGAACATGAGAAAGATTTAAAGCGGTTTGACTACGAAAGAGATTGAGAGGAAAAAGAGAAAGAGAGAGAAGAAAGAAACAAAGAAAGAGATAGAGAGGAAAGGGAAAAAGAGAGAGAGTTTGAACTTCGGAAAATGGCTCTGGAACATGAAAATCAGTTAAAATTGGCAGACGCAAAGGGACACATACAGTTGGAGGAGATGGATGAGGATAATGAGACAGAGCGTCATAGTCGAGGACGTGGTGGGGATCTATTTAAATATGTCCAAGCATTGCCAAGGTTTGACGAAAAGGAGGTAGAAGCTGTTTTCATTTCATTTGAGAAGGTAGCTAAACAAATGCAATGGCCACAGGACATGTGGGTATTACTGATTCAAACAAAGCTGGTAGGTAGAGCTAGTGAAGTGTTTGCATCACTACCGGAGGAGGTATCTGGAACGTATGAGGAGGTGAAGAAATCCATCTAAAGTGCATATGAGCTAGTGCCTGAAGCTTACAGACAAAGGTTTAGAAATTTAAGGAAAGAATTTGGTCAAACGTACATGGAGTTTGAAAGGCTCAAATAGAGTAATTTTGATAGGTGGATAAGGGCTTTGAAAATAGACCAAACGTATGAAGCTCTCAGAGAAATTATACTTTTGGAGGAGTTTAAAAATTGAATTCCTGATGTAGTGAGAACTCATGTGGAAGAACAGAGGGTTAAAACTGCGAGATTAGCAGCGGAAATGGCAGATGATTATGAATTAGTTCATAAATCAAAGATTGGTGTCCGACATCAGTTTCAGCCGGTGAGGGATAGAAACTGGGGACATGAAAAATACTCAAGTGGTAAAAGTAAAAGTCACCTGATGAGAGACAATAAAGAGAGTGTACCTCAGATTAAAAAAGAAATCCAGGAGGGTGGAAAAGAAATGAAAAGTTTCAGATGTTTTCACTGTGATAAATGAGGCCATGTAAAGTCAGTGTAGGTGGTTGAAGAAAAGCACTGGGAAGGCTTGATGTGGTAGAACAGGATAAGACAGTGGGG
Organism: Scyliorhinus torazame; assembly: GCF_047496885.1. Taxonomy (NCBI): domain Eukaryota; kingdom Metazoa; phylum Chordata; class Chondrichthyes; order Carcharhiniformes; family Scyliorhinidae; genus Scyliorhinus; species Scyliorhinus torazame. The sequence goes on from NC_092720.1 coordinate 204,914,253, forward strand.
TTTGTTACAGTGGTAAAGGAAGGCCCAAGGAAAGTGAAGGAGGTGCAAACGATTGTACAGCCTGTTCAAGAAGTAATTGTTAAGAAGGTCCCAGATGTATTTAAAGAATTTATTTGTGTGGGTAAAGTTCACTCATGTGTATCAGGAGGAGCAGGTAAAGAAGTCACAATTTTAAGAGATACAGGGGCTAGTTGATCTTTAATGGTAAGAGATGAGGAATTATGTAGCTTGGGAAGAATTTTGCCAGAAAAGGTGGTGATAAGTGGAATTCAGGATGAGAGGAGTAGCGTTCCATTATATAAGGTAAGGTTGGAAAGTCCAGTGAAGAGTGGTGAAGTGGTCGTAGGAGTAATAGATAAACTATCTTGTCCAGGATTAGAGTTCATCTTGGGTAATGATGTAGCTGGATCGCAGATGGAAGTGATGCCTACTGTGGTTGATAAGCCAGTGGAAAATCAGACAACTGAAGGGTTGAAGGACGAATATCCTGAGATTTTTCCAGGTTGTGTAGTAACAAGGTTGCAAAGTCACAGCTTAAGACAAGAGGAGAAATCAAAGAGTGATGATGAAGTTGAAGTGCAATTATCAGAAACAATTTTTAATCAGATGGTTGAAAAAGAGCAAGACCAGGTGGAGGATGAGTCGGATAATTTTAGTTCAGGAAAATTGGCAGAGTTACAACAGAAAGATGTAGAAATAAAACGGATATATCAGAAAGCATATACGGAAGAGGAATCTGAGCGTGTACCAGAGTGATACTACCGTAATAATGATGTCTTGATGAGAAAATGGAGACCTGTACATCTGCAGGCGGATGAAAACTGGGCAGAAGTTCATCAAGTAGTATTGCCGGTAGGGTATAGAAAGGAGGTGTTGCGAGTTACACATGAGGTACCAATGGGAGGTCATTTGGGAATAAGGGAAACTCAAGCTAAAATACAAAAACATTTTTATTGGCCTGGACTACATAAAGATGTAATTAAATTTTGTTAATCATGTCTCACATGTCAAGTGATAGGGAAACCTCAAGCAGTGATAAAACCAGCGCCCTTAATACCCATTCCAGCATTTGAGGAACCTTTTACGAGGGTCATAATTGATTGTGTAGGACCGCTACTAAAACAAAAAGTGGGAATCAATATCTTTTGACTGTAATGGATGTGTCTACTAGGTTTCCAGCGGCCATTCCAGTACGTAATATTACAGCTAAAAGGATTGTGGAGGAGTTACTTAAATTCTTTACTAGATATGGACTACCCACAGAAATTCAATCGGATCAAGGATCAAATTTTACATCAAAGTTATTCAAAGAAGTTATGGATAGCTTAGGAATAAAACAATTTAAATCAACTGCGTGCCACCCAGAATCGCAGGGAGCGTTAGAAAGGTGGCATCAGACATTAAAGACAATGTTGAGGGCGTATTGTCAAGATTATCGAGAGGATTGGGATAAAGGAATTCCATTTGTATTGTTTGCAATTAGGGTGCACCTAATGAGTCTACCAAATTTAGTCCTTTTGAACTAATTTTTGGTCATGAGGTAAGAGGACCACTTAAATTGATGAAGGAAATTTTGTGAGTGAGAATTCGGAAATTACACTATTGGATTACATGTCAAATTTTAGGAAATGATTAAATAGAGCTGGTGAATTGGCTAGACAACATTTGAAAGTTGCACAAAATCAGACTTTCGGTTGCGGCTATGCGGAGCTAAGCCGCACGTTCGGCAGCTCCCGCTTGGGACGGACTTTTGGGCTATTTTCAGGGCCCCCAATGGCATTTTTTCGACATTTCCCGGTGTGGGAAGAAGACTGCAACATTCCCCAACAGTGTATGGCTTGGACCAGGAGCGGGGCGACTAAAAAAGCCGTGGTGAAGCCAAAGATAGTGTGTGGGAAGAAGAGTAAGATGGCGGGGGGCGGGAACCAGGCAGTGTGGATGCAGTGGGCGCAGGAGCAGCAGGAGGTTATCCAGCGCTGCTTCAGGGAGCTCATAGCGGACCTGCTGGAGCCGATGAAGGCATCTATTGATAAGCTGCTGGAGACCCAGACGGCCCAGGGCGTGGCGATCCGCGAGGTGCGACAAAAGATCTCAGATAGCGAGGACGAGATCTTGGGCCTAGCGGTAAAGGTGGAGGCGCACGAGGTGCTCCACAAGAAATGGCAGGAACGGTTCGAGGAGATGGAGAATCGGTCGAGGCGAAAGAATCTGCAAATCCTGGGCCTCCCGGAGGGTTGGAGGGGTCGGACGTGGGGGCCTATGTGGTCACCATGTTAAACTTGCTGATGGGAGTGGGGTCCTTTCCAGGGGCCGCTGGAGCTGGAAGGGGCCCATAGAGTGCTGGCGAGGAGGCCCAAGGCTAACGGGCCGCTATGGGCGGTGTTGGTGCGGTTTCATCAGTTCGCTGATCGTGGGTGCGTACTCAGGTGGGCCTAAAAAGAGAGGAGCAGCAGGTGGGAGAATGCGGAGGTTCGAGTATATCAGGACTGGAGCGCGGAGGTGGCGAAGAAGAGGGCCGGGTACACCCGGGCAAAGGCGGTGCTGCACAGGAAGGCGGTGAAGTTTGGCATGCTGCAGCCGGTGGGTCTGTGGGTCACCTACAAGGATCGGCACCATTATTCTGAGTCCCCGGTGGAGGCGTGGGCCTTAGTTCAGGCCGAGAAGCTGGACACAAACTGAGGGTCGGGATGGGGGGTTGGGCGTGGGGATGGTCAGGGATTGCTGTTGTTGTGTTACATTTTGAGTGGGTGGTTCTTTGTTCTTGTTCAGTTTTGGTTCGGTTTGGGTGGTTTGGGCACTGTTTTGGTTGGGTCTGTTGGGTGGGCTCTTGGAGGGGGGGCAAGTAAACGGAGTAGGAGGTTGATGGCCGGTAGGGGGGATGGGGCCCCGCAGGGGAGGGTGAGGCCCGAGTCGGGGGTGAGGGGACTGGGCCTGTAAAAGGAGCTGCGACAGAGGAGACGGGGTCAGGCAGGTGGAAAGCGCGGGCTTTTTCCCGCGCTGAATGCTGGAGGGGGCGGGGCCGGGGTGGGGAAGTGCGGGTTTTTCCCCGCGCTTGGGATGGAAGGGGGAGGCGGAGAGCCTGCTGGTGGGTAATGGAGGGGGAGGGGAGGGGAAGTCCCACAATGGGAGGAGTCGAAGGAGAGGCATGAGCGGCCGGGGTCAGCAGGAGCCAGCTGATTGCGGGTGTGCAATGGGGGGAGCAATGCAGCTAGGAGGGGTCCTAGCTGGGGGTGAGGGGGGTGGGGGGGGGAACCGGGTTTCTGCTGGTATGGTCAAGGGGGAGCTGGAGCGAGTAGAGGGTGCTGGGACGGGGGTCTGCCGCTGTGGGGAACGGGCCAGGCGTGGGGCACGGGCGCGTGGCTGGCCGAGGAGGGGTTATGGCTAGTCGGCGGGGGAGGGGGACGGGTAGCCCCCTGATCCGGCTGATAACCTGGAATGTAAGGGGGCTGAACGGGCCGGTTAAGCGGGCCCGGGTGTTCGCACACCTGAAGGGGCTGAAGGCGGATGTGGTCATACTCCAGGAGACACACCTGAAGGTGGCAGACCAGGTAAGATTGAGGAAGAGGTGGGTAGGCCAGGTGTTTCATTCGGGGCTGGATGCCAAAAATCAGGGGGTGGCGATCTTGGTGGGAAAGAGGGTGTCGTTCGAAGCGTCGAGCATTGTGACAGACAATGGCGGCAGGTACGTAATGGTAAGTGGTAAGCTGCAAGGGGAAAGGGTGGTGCTGGTCAACGCCCCGAACTGGGACGATGCGGGTTTTATGCGGCGCATGTTGGGTCGGATCCCGGACTTGGAAGTGGGGAGCCTGATAATGCGGGGGGGGACTGTAACACGGTGTTGGATCCGGCACTGGATTGCTCCAGGTCTAGGATGGGTAGGAGGCCGGCGGCGGCTAAAGTGCTGAGGGGGTTTATGGACCAGATGGGAAGGGAGATTTGCAAGGCCGGAGGCTCGGGAATTTTCATTCTTCTCGCACGTTCATAAGGCCTATTCCCGGATCGACTTTTTTGTTATGAGCAGGGCGTTGATTGCGAAAGTTGAAGACACCGAGTACTCGGCGATAGCCATTTTGGATCATGTCCCTAATTGGGTAGTCTTAGAGCTGGGGGAGGAGAGGGACCAGCGGCAGTTGTGGCGCTTGGAGGTGGGGCTGTTGCCGGACGAGGAGGTGAGCGAGCGGGTCCGAAGAAGCATAGAGAGATACCTGGAGGCTAACGATAACGGGGAGGTCCGAGTGGGGATGGTCTGGGAGGTGCTGAAGGCGGTGGTTAGGGGAGAGCTGATCTCCATTAGGGCCCACAAGGAGAGGAGAGAGCAGAGGGAGAGACTGGTGGGGGAGATGGTGAGGGTAGACAGGAGGTATGCGGAGGTGCCGGAGGAGGGCCTGTTGAGGGAGAGGCGTAGCCTCCAGGTCAAATTCTACCTGTTGACCACCAGGAAGGCAGAGGCGCACTGGAGAAAGGCCCGGGGGCGATTTATGAATTTGGGAAAAGGCAAGTCGGATGCTGGTGCATCAGCTTCGGAAGCGGGATGCAGCTAGGGAGATTGGGGGAATTAAGGCACCGGGGCCGGACGGTTTCCCGGTCGAATTTTACAAAAGATATGTGGACTGTTGGGCCCGTTGCTGGTTAGGACCTTCAATGAGGCAAGGGAGATGGGGTTGTTTTCCCCGATGATGTCCCGGGCACTGATCTCCTTGATCCTGAAGCGGGACAAGGATCCCCTGCAGTGTGGGTCTTCCAGGCCGATTTCATTGTTAAATGTAGATGCCAAGGTGCTGGTGAAGGTCTTAGCCACGAGAATTGAGGATTGTGTGCCGCAGGTCATCCACGAAGACCAGACGGGGTTCGTGAAGGGGAGGCAGTTGAATGCGAATGTGCGGAGGCTCCTGAACGTTTTTATGATGCCGGCGAGGGAGGTGGAGATAGTGGCGGCGATGGACACTGAGGAGGCCTTCGATAGGGTAGAGTGGGGGTACTTGTGGGAGGTGCTGAAGAGGTTTGCGTTTGGGGAGGGGTTCGTCCGGTGGGTTAGGCTGTTCTATGAGGTCCCGATGGCGAGTGTGGCCACGAACAAGAGGAGGTCTGAGTACTTTTGGTTGCATCGAGGGATGATGCAGGGGTGTCCCCTGTCCCCCCTGCTCTTAGCGCTGGCGATTGAACCCCTGGCTATGGCACTGAGGGAGTCGAGGAACTGGAGGGGGTTGGTGCGGGGTGGGGAGGAGCATAGGGTGTCGCTCTATGCGGGCGACTTGCTGCCAAATGTGGCGGACCCGGTGGGGGAGAATGCCGGAGGTAATGCGGATCCTCAGGAAGTTTGGGGATCTCTCAGGGCACCAGCTCAACATGGGGAAGAGTGAGTTGTTTGTGGTTCACCCAGGGGACCAGGAGAGGGGGATTGGCGAGCTCCCACTAAAATGTGCGGAGAGGAGCTTCAGGTTTGGGGGTCCAGGTGGCCAAGAGCTGGGGGGCCCTGCATAGACTTAATTTCACAAGGTTGTTGGAGCAAATGGAGGAGGAGTTTAAGATGTGGTACCCGTTGTCGCTGTCCCTGGCGGGTAGGGTGCAGTCAGTCACGATGACGGTGTTCCCAAGGTTTTGTTCCTGTTCCAGTGCCTCCCCATTCTTATCCCGAAGGCCTTCTTTAGGCGGGTCAACAGGAGTATCATGGGGTTTGTGTGGGCGCGAGGGACTCCGAGGGTGAGAAGGGTGTTCCTGGAGCCGAGTAGGGATGGGGGGGGTTGGCGCTGCCCAATCTCTGTGGTTACTACTGGGCCGCCAATGCGGCGATGGTGTGCAAGTGGGTAATGGAGGGGGAGGGGGCGGCATGTGTGGGTACGAGTCTGAGGCGCTGGCAACGGCGCCGCTGCCGCTCTCGCCAGTGAGGTATACCGTGAGCCCGGTGGTGGCGGCTGCCCTCAAAATTTGGGGGCAATGGAGGTGGCACAGGGGGGAAGTGGGGGCCTCGGTGTGGACCCCGATACGGGGGAACCACCGGTTGGTCCCAGGGAGAATAGATGGACGGTTTTCGGGGTGGCACAGGGCAGGGATAAGAAGGTTGGGGGACCTGTTTGTGGATGGGAAGTTCGCGAGCCTGGGTGAGCTGGAGGAGAAGTACGGGCTCCCCCTGGGAAACGCCTTTAGGTATCTCCAGGTAAGGGCGTTTGCCAGGCGGCAAGTGGTGGAATTCCCGCTGCTGCCGCCACGCACGGTACAGGACATGGTGCTCTCGGGGGCGTGGGTTGGAAAGGGGAAGATCTCGGCAACATACCAGGTGATGCAGGAGGAGGAGGCCTCGATGGAGGTGCTGAAAGGAGGAGGAGTTGGGGGAGGAGATTGAGGAGGGGACGTGGGCGGATGCCCTAGGGAGGGTGAACTCTTCTTGTTCGTGCGCGAGGCTCAGCCTCATACAGTTTAAGGTGCTGCACAGGGCACACATGACCGGGACAAGGATGAGCCGGTTTTTTGGGGGTGAGGAGAGGTGTCTTAGATGCTCAGGGAGCCCAGCAAACCACACCCATATGTTCTGGGCATGCCCAACGCTGGAGGAATTTTGGAAGGGCGTAGCGAGGGTGGTGTCGAGGATGGTAGGATCCAGGGTCAAACCGGGCTGGGCGCTCTCAATATTTGGGGTTGCAGAGGAGCCGGGAGTGCAGGAGGCGAAAGAGGTCGGTATTCTGGCCTTTGCGTCCCTGGTAGCCCGGCGAAGGATTCTTCTTCAGTGGAAGGATGCGAGGCCCCCAAGCGTGGAATCCTGGGTCAACGATATGGCGGGGTTTATTAAATTGGAGAGGGTGAAATTTGCCTTAAGGGGATCGGTGCAAGGGTTCTTCAGGTGGTGGCAACCGTTCTTGGACTTCCTGGCGAAACGGTAGAGAATGGTCAGCAGCAGCAGCAACCCTGGGGGTAGGGGGGGGAGCTATTTTATTTTTGTTTGTCTATATTGGGGGATCTGAGGGGGTGTATATGTTTGCTATGTGTTTCGGCGGGTGTTAATATTTATGTGTAAGGGGGAGGGGCAATGGGTTGTTTTGTTCTGTTTGTATTTAATTCTATTGGGTTCCTTTTACATTTTGTTGTTATTTTGTGAAAACTTCAATAAAAATTATTTAAAAAAAAAAGAAAGTTGCACAAAATGTGATGAAACGGGTAGCGGACAAGAAATCCAAAGTTTGTAGTTTTGCCAGTGGGGATAAAGTTTGAGTGTTGTTACCAGTGGTAGGGGAGCCTTTAAAAGCTAGGTTTTGTGGACTGTATCAGATTAAAAGGAAATTAAGTGAGGTGAATTATGTGGTAAAAACACTAGACAGAAGGAAGACTCACCGAGTGTGTCATGTGAGAATGCTTAAAAGGTACTTTGAAAGGGAAGGAGAGAAAAAGGAGGTTTTAATGATTCTAACTGAAGTGACGATCCAAAACCAGATGACTGTGAATTTGGCATACCTCAAATTAAATTGGAAAATGAGGATGTTCTTAAAAATTGGGATGAATTGTTAAGTTACCTTCCAGAGGAAAAACAAACTGACCTGAAAGAGTTATTGGTATCACATGGGCAAGTTTGTAGAGATAAATTGGGAAGTTCTAAAATGGCTATACATGATGTAGATGTGGGAAATGCTGTTCCTATCAAACAACATCCATATAGACTTAATCCTTTAAAATTGGCACAGGTTAACAAAGAGATTGAGAGTATGCTTAAAAATGGCATAATTGAAGTGGGTTGCAGTAAATGGAGCTCACCCATAGTGATGGTACCTAAACCAGATGGTACCCAACGGTTATGTGTGGACTATAGAAAGGTGAATGCAGTTACAAGAGTGGACTCTTATCCTGTCCCACCATTAAAGTGGGACAATCTGCTTTTATTTCCAACTTCCAGACATGGAAAGAACATTTAAAACATCGTATGGAGTTCTTCGATCGACTTCAGGTGGCTAGTTTGGTGATGAACCTAGCCGAAAGTGAATTTGGAGAAGCCCGAATCACTTTCCTTGAGGAGTTTCCGATACCCTCAAGACGAAGGGAGGCAATGCGGTGAATATGAATGAATTTGATCGAAACTTTGTGCAAAAGCTTTGTGGCGTGATTATTCCACTGAAGGACTTGCTAAAGAAACCTAAAAAATTTCAATGGACAGCGGACTTTCAACAGGCATTTGACTGCCTGAAAGCTGTGATCACCAATGCTCCTGTATTGGAGAATTGCAAGGGACTCTGTGGTCAGGTTGAACTAAAGTATCTGATTCTAAAGAGAAATGCCGAGGAGTAGAGGAATGGATGGCTCGTGCAGAGACTTTGTTCAAAGAGACTGTCAATCAAGAAGTATTTCGGTTGGAGGAAGAAGAACAAAGAAAAATGGACTATGTTATTATACCTGTTTGCATGTGTTTTTTTTTTTTAAAAACGAAAAGGTATATTTACTGTGTACATTTCTTAGTGGATGGTGCAAAAGTGAAAAATGAAACCATCTTGAAGTTGATGGTTGATTTTTTTTTTCTTGGGGGAGGTGTCATGTGAGAATACCTTTAAGACATGGATGTTTAAGCAATGTACCTTTAAGAAAACAGTGATGTCAGAGAGTGGGTAGAGCTGGGCTTTAGATCAGCCATTTTGAAGTTTGCATTTGAAAAAGCAGCTAGTGTGTGTCTGTGTGTTTCCAGAGAGCTGCAGTTTGGAGGAAAAGAGCTTGGGGAGTGTCTGAGTTTTGCAGTGAGCTGGATGTGCTGTGATGTCTGCCATGAAAGACTATCTCTGGATCATTTGGGTGATTTAAACTCATAATAGTAAAGCCTTTAACCTGATGTGATTCTTTTTCAAGGTGTTAAGTCTCGTGGAAGTTTGAAGGAACATTTTAGGGAATTATTTACTGTTGCAATATTTTCAGAGTTATCTTTGAAGTAAGGGGTGTTAAGAGATCCAATGTTTATTTAAGATGTTAAGTTGAGTTCATGGAATAAACATTGTTTTGTGTTTAAAAACCCACGTGTCCATAATTGTAATCCCACTCCTAGGGAACAAGCCGTGTGCTAGGAAAAGCAACAAATACATTAAAGGGGGAGGTTGGTTGAACTCCATGATACATTTTTGGGGGTTCTGAAAAGGCCTTGCCCATAACAGATGGTATGTTTCCTCCCAGGTTCTAGTGTCAAGGATGTTTCAGAGCGGGTACAGGACATTCTTGAAGGGGAGGGTGAACAGCCAGTTGTCGTGGTACACATCGGTACAAACGACATAGGTAAAAAAAGAGATGAGGTCCTAAAAGCAGAATACAGGGAGCTAGGAAGGAAGTTAAGAAATCGGACCTCGAAGGTAGTGATCTCAGGATTACTACCGGTGCCACGTGCTGGTCAGAGTAGAAATGACAGGATATATAGGATGAATACGTGGCTGAAAGGATGGTGTCGGGGAGGGTTTCAGATTCCTGGGGCATTGGGACCGGTTCTGGGGGAGGTGGGACCTGTACAAACTGGATGGGTTACATCAGGCAGGACTGGAACTGATGTCCTAGGGGTGTTATTTGCTAGAGCGGTTGAGGAGTGTTTAAACTAATGTGGCAGGGGGTTGGTAACCGATGCAGGAAGTCAGAAGTTAGTAAAACAGGGACAGAAACAAAAGGCAGTAAGGGGGAAATGTAAGGCAGAGAAGCCACAGTCAAAAATCAAAAAGGGCGACAGTACAGGGTACAGTGACTGAGGGGAGCTCAGTGAATAGGCCCAGCAATACTAAACGGAATAGAATGGGAAGTAAAAACATAAATGGAAAGCAATGCAGCAGGTTGTTACATGAAGATATGGGTACACGGACAAGGAAAATTAGGAGAAAAGTTAAGATGAAAAATAACTACCTGGGGGAGACCGTGAGATTCAGGAATTTCTAGATGGGTTGGAGGACCCAAGGGGAGGGGGACAGGGCTACATTAGAAGGAGTTATAGTGGAGCAGGATATAACGGATGCGATTGGGAGGATACAGTCAGGGATGGTTGGCAGGGCCGGATGGGTTTCCGGTGGAATATTATAAAAAATTCAAGGATAGGCTAGCACCCCTGATGGTGGGGATGTTTGAAGAGGTGATAGGGAAGGGGGTGCTGCCACAAACTTTGGGGCAGGCATCGATTTCCCTGTTGCTACAAAAAGATAAGGATCCGATGGAGTGTGGGTCGTATAGGCCCATAATCACCTCTGAATGTGGACGCAAAAGTATTGGCGAAGGTACTGGCGGGTAGGCTGGAGGAGTGCCTCCCGAAGGTGATAGGTGAAGATCAGACGGGGTTCGTGAGAGGGAGGCGGCTCTTTTCAAAACTTTAGAAGGGTATTGAACATCGTTATGGCACCGGCAGAGGGGAAGGAAACAGGTGGTTGTGGCATTGGACGCTGAGAAGGTGTTTGACCGGGTAGAATGGGGGTACTTAATGGCAGTTCTGGAGCGGTTTGGGATTGAACCAAGATTTGTGAACTGGGTAAAGCTACTATATAAGGAGCCGAGGGAGAGTGTCCACACAAACAACATCAGCTCGAGATACTTTTCTCTCCACCGTGGGACTAGGCAGGGATGTCCTATGTTCCCCCTGCTGTTTGCACTTGCAATTGAACCGTTGGCCATCGAATTAAGAAGTTCGGGGGTATGGAAAGGAATAGTGCAGGGGGGATAGAGCAAAGGGTGTCCTTATATGTCACTGACTTGCTGTTATACGTGTCGGAACCGAGTCTGTCGATAGGGGGAATATTGGAGCTGCTTCAAGTGTTTGGGTCTTTCTCGGGGTACAAACTAAATCTAGACAAGAGTGAGCATTTTGTGGTGTCTCGGCCGGGGGTGGGGGCAGGGATGGGGGGCAGCCATTCCGTAGGGCAGGGACTGACTTTAGGTACCTGGGGGTGCAGGTTGCCTGGGGGTGGGGGGGTGCAGGTACAACATTTATAGTTTGGTGGGAAGGGTGAAAGCTGATCTGGCAAGGTGGGATGGCCTCCCTCTGTCACTGGCAGGTCGGGTACAGGCGGTTAAAATGAACGTGTTGCCACGATTTCTGTTTATTTTTCAATGCCTGCCGATTTTCCTGCTAAGGGCATTTTTCAGAGAGATTGAGCGAAGGATTACTTTGTTCATTTGGGGAGGGAAGGTGGCCAGAGTTAGAAAGGTGCTGCTACAGAGGGGAAGGCAGGCAGGAGGTTTGGGTCTTCCGAACCTGATGTACTACTGAGCAGCGAATGTGGAGAAGGTGCGGAGCTGGGTCAGGGGTGTTGATTCCCAGTGGGTCAGAATGGGGGGGATTTGTGCAGGGAGTCGGGATTGAAAGCACTAGCAACAGTGCTGCTCCCGATAGCCCTGGGGAAATAGCCAGGGAGTCCGGTAATAATAGCTTCATTGAGAATTTGGAGGCAGTTTTGCCAACACTTCGGGTTGGGGGCAGGGTCAAGGGAAATGCCGATTCGGGGGAACCACAGATTTGAGACACGGAGGTGGCATGGAAATTTTCAGAAATGAGAGGAGATGGAGATTAAGACACTAAAAGATTTGTTTCTTCGGGGTCGGTTTGCAGGATTGAAGGAACTGGAAGCAAAGTATGGGCTGGAGCAGGGGGAAATGTTGAGATACATGCAGGTTCGAGATTTTGCCAGAAAGGGGATACAGAGCTTCCCGGTGGAGCCGGCCTCCACATTGCTGGAGGAGGTGCTGACGACAGGGGGACTGGAGAAGGGGGTAGTGTCAGCGGTTTACGGAGCTACTTTGGAAGAGGAGAAGGCACCACTGGAAGGGCTCAAAGCAAAGTGGGAGGAAGAGCTGGGAGAGGATATGGAGGAGGGGTTCTGGTGTGAGGTGCCCCGGAGAGTGAACGCCTCCACCTCGTGCGCGACTTTGGGGCTGATACAGCTGAAGGTGGTATACAGAGCACACCTCACGAGGGCGAGGATGAGCCGATTCTTTGAAGGAGTAAAAGATGTGTGTGAACGTTGCAGGGGGGGCCCCCGCTAATCATGGTCATATGTTTTGGTCCTGCCCAAAGCTAGAGGATTACTGGAAGGAGGTTTTTAGGGTAATTTGTAACGTGGTGCACGTGAAACTGGACCCGGGCCCCCGGGAGGCCATATTCGGGGTGTCGGACCAGCCAGGGTTGGAAACGGGTGCAGTGATGGAAATGAGGCTATGACAGGTGAGGTCCTTGAGATGATTGTTATCACTAAGGAGGTAGTGATGGGCAAGCGAATGGGGCTAAAGGTAGACCAGTCTCCTGGACCTGATGGAATGCATCCCAGAGTGCTAAAAGAGATGGCTAGCGAAATTACAAATGCACTAGTGATAATTTACCAAAATTCACTAGACTCTGGAGTGGTCCCGGCGTATTGGAAATGAGCAAACGTGACACCACTGTTTAAAAAAGGAGGTAGGCAGAAAGCGGGTAATTATAGGCCAGTTAGCTTAACTTCGGTAGTGGGGAAGATGCTGGAATCTATCATCAAGGAAGAAATAGCGAGGCATCTGGATGGAAATTGTGCCATTGGGCAGACACAGCATGGGTTCATAAAGGGCAGGTCTTGCCTAACTAATTTAGTGGAATTTGTTTAGGACGTTTTTTCTGGGCCAGGGTTTAGAGAACCCCAAAGTGTGTCATGGAGTTCACCTGACCCACAGCTTTTAATAGATTGTGGTCTGGGGAGCACACGGCCCACTCTACCGGGGTGGTACAGCAGAAATGGAGAAGTATATTTTAAAGCAAAACAATGTTTGTTCTATGAACTCAAGTTAACCTTTTTTAAAACATACAGTGAACATCTTAGCAACCATTAATTCAAATACAACCCCCAAAGAATACAAAATTAAGTAATTTTTACGTTCCTTTTAACAACCATAAGACTTAAAAACAAATCTTTAAACAGAAGCATATCAGGTTGAAGTCACTACTGAGAGCAGTTATTAGTTTTAAATCACCAAAGGATCGATTTACAGTTTTTAAATTACAGAGAGAGAGACTCATACACCTTCTGGCTGTGACTGCAGCTATCCTGCTCTGAAAATGAAACTAAAACACACCCTGCAGCAAACAGCCTAAAACAAAAGCAAAAAGCTGACAGACAGCCCAGCTCCACCCATTCTCTGACATCACTGCAGTAGTAAACACCCATATCTTCAAGGTACTCTCACTACAGATATTTATATACATACCCATTTATAAACACCCATTTCTTGAAGGTACTCTCACATGACAATTACCAGTGCGATAGATAACGGGGAGCCAATGGATGTGGTCTATCTGGATTTGCAGAAAGCTTTTGACAAGGTGCCACACAAACATTTGCTGCATAATATAAAGGTGCATGGCATTAAGGGTAAAGTAGTAGCATGGATAGAGGATTGTTTAATGAATAGAAAGCAAGGAATGGGGATTAATGGGTGTTTCTCTGGTTGACAATCAGTAGCTAGTAGTGTCCCTTAGGGATCAGTGTGGGCCCACAATTGTTCACAATTTACATAGATGATTTGGAGTTGGGCACCAAGGGCAATGTGTCCAAGTTTGCAGACGACACTCAGATGAGTGTTAAAGCAAAAAGTGAAGAGGATACCGGAAATCTTCAGAGGGATTTGAATAGGTTAAGTGAATGGGGTAGGGTCTGGCAGATGGAATACAATGTGTGCCCTGTCAATCTCCAGCGGTTTGGGGAAGCTGCCTCTCCTGACCATATTGCCCTCGCTCCCCCCCCCCTGGCAGTGCCACGATCCGTATATTTCGGTGCCGGGGCGGCTCTCCTGGTCTTTGACCTTCCTCTTTCGGCTTCCCTGGGTTGCCCTCAACCTTTAAATTTCAGACTCCAGAGCAACAATCCTGTCGCTCTGGTCTGTCGACGCCTTCTCAAGCTCCTGAATCGTCTTCCCATGAGCTTCCAACGCCTCCGTCACTGCCACCTGGATCTCCACCTTTATCACCTCCCTCATCGCCAACAGCTCCTTGGTCTTACGCCCAACTCCAGGCCGGGGTTGGAGAGGGGGGAGGCCGTTGTTTGGGTTGTCGGTCTCCTGTCTGGGGTAGCTGGGGACCCCTCGCCATGTGGGTCCGCTGACTCGTCCACCCACTACTCATGGCCTTTCCCAGCCATCTCTACGGCCTCTCAAGCTCACTGGAATGACAAACCATCTGTTATGGGCACAGCACCTTCACTAGTTTCCGGCAGATTCCACATGTGACCATTCAGAGAGAGAGTTTACAGTGAGATTGGAGATTAAGGCCTGAATTTCCCATCAATCTGGCCCAGGCACTCAGTGGGCACAACAAACTTCAGACCGCGATCGGCCCCAGGATATGCTCCCGGATTCTCCATTGTGGATCTGCTTCACTGCCGCTGCCAATGACCATGGAAATTTTGGCGCTCAGCCAAATCTCCAGTCGCAGCAACGGGACTGGAGAATCCCGCCCATGATACCACACTTGCTGGTCAATTAACGGGCAGCCAGCGGGAAACATGCGCTGGGAAAGGCTTTATCAGTGAGAATTGTTCCTGTGCCGAGGGAAGCCCATAATATTCCACAGATTTCCAACACAGAGCCCGAATATTTATTCACTGTCCATTTATTTCAGACAGGGACACATCAATATACACAGAAATCCACACACACACAATTATCACTGGTAATGTCTGCAGGTCAATATTTTGTTTCTCTTCCACGTTTCAGAATGGGTTACACATTCCTCACTATTGAATGTTTGACCAGATAGGAAAGAAAAATATTCAGAGGGGAAGATATAACCTGACCCAGTGCCTGGGTGCAGCGGCTACAGGAAAATCAGTCGGACACACCCCCCACAAAATAAAAACATTGTGTTCAGATGCTCCTGGAACAGGAATATCAGTCCCTAAAAATGTCTCAACATTTAGGAATCAGCAAAAGAAATCAGAGACAAAAAAAGAGAGAATCTCTTTATTTGGATAAGGATTTAAGAGCAGTTTATATTTTGTGCTGGATTATCTTCCTTTCCTCAGCTCCCACATAAATCTGATGTAACTTTATTGCTGAGATTAACCCCGCTGTACTGACAGCTCCTGGTTCCCCAGTGCCTCACATTAAAGTTCTCATCCTTGTGTTTAAATCCCTTCATGGCCTCATCTCTCCCTCTCCCCATTGTCTCTCTACCACCTAACAGCCCATTCCTTTGACTCTGCCCAGTTACGCATTCCCCCAACCCCTCCTCGAACCACCTTTGGAAGCTACGCCTTCACTGGTCCAGGTCCCACACAATGTAATTCCCATCTAACATCCCCTCATCTCGTTCTCCTCCTTTCAGATCTTCCTTGAAACCCTTGACCAGGATTACAGTCGCCCCTCCCTTACACCCCTCCTTCTTTGGATCACTTCCACTAATGCAGATGTGCATTAATGCACATCTGCATTAGTAATGCACCGTGTGAAGCCCCTTTGGTGGTTTTCCTCTTTGAAAGTTTCTTTGAATTGAGGTGTGTCCGTAAAGTGATTGCTTGGCTCTGTGGAATGCACGGACTGTATGCATGAGGACCATCAAGTGACTGACCACAAGGCTCTGTAAGCCTGGTCAACTCAGACCCTGGTGACCAGGATGTGCTGAATAGAGTACAGAGACACATCTGCTGTAGACCAGGCGAGGTTGGAGAGGAACCTGCATTCGGAGTATCTTTATGGTGTTTCCTCACTGCTCCTATTATGCAGTGTAGGCTCGGCACATTGAGAACGGTTGTAGTCTCTGCTTCCACAACCCCTGGTGAATCTGTCCAACTGAACAGTGTGGCCTAAATCTGGGACTCTTCCTCGCTCCTGTGGGTCAGGAGGAACATTTATTTAATCCTGTCATTTCTGCCGGCAATTGGCCCAGTCTTCCTCAAGGTGCAGCAGTGCTGTCTATGGACAGAAGGTCGGTACTGCAGTACAGGAAAAGTGATCAATCTCGTCTCCCAAAGAAACCCTGGATTAACTGAAAGAGAAAGAGAGAGTGAGGTTTCTATTCATTTCTCTCACTCCCTCCCAGCCTCCTATCTAAGAAAGGCATTTCTTTTGCTGTTGCCCAGTGAAACCGAAGTGAGTCAATCGCAGCATAGTCAAGGTAATCATCAGCTACCCGGGGCTGGACCGGTCATGTCCCAGAACGTGCAGACTTCCAGCAATGGCAAGGGAGCTGAAAGGGTTCATGGAGCAAATGGGGGCTGTGGACCCATGGAGAGCCAGACAGCCGACGGGAAGGGGTGAATCATTTTATTCGCATGTTCATAAAGTATATTCTAGGATTGATTTTTTATCTTGAGCAGGGACTGTGTAGGGGAGGTAAAGAATACGGAATACTCGGCAATCACTATCTCGGACCATGCCCCGCACTGGGTGGACCTGCAGGTCGGGGGGGCGAATTACCAATGCCCGCAATGGAGGTTAGACGTAGGACTGTTGTCGGAGGAGGGGATATGTGAGAGACTGCGGAAGTGTATGCAAAATTACTTGCAGGTGAATGATACGGTGGAGGTTTCAGCAGCGACCCTGTGGGAGGCGCTGAAGGCAGTAGTGAGGGGGGGAGCTGATCTCAATTCGGGCTCACAGGGTCAGGGCGGACAGAGCAGAAATGGACAGATTGGTTAGGGAAATTCACCGGATAGACGAGGAGCATGCGGGGTCCACGGGGGAGGACCTACTCAGGGAGAGACGGAGATTGCAGGCGGAACTGGGGGTGCTATCCATGAGTAGGACTGTGGAACAACTTAGGAAGGCGAGAGGAGTGGCGTATGAGCATGGGGAGAAGGCCAGCAGATTGCTAGCGCAGCAACTCTGGAAGAGGGAGGCGGCCAGGGGAATAAGTAGAGTGGTTAATTGGGAGGGGAGCAGAGTGGAGGACCCGGCAGGACTGAATAAGGTATTTCGGGTCTTCTATAGTAAGCTGTACACTTCAGAACCCCCGGAAGAGCCGGAGGAGATGAAAAGGTTCCTGGATGGACTTGCCTTCCCAAAAGTAGGCAGGGGACTAGTGGAAGGGCTGGGGGCCCCAATTAGAGCGGAGGAGGTATTGGGGCCTAATGGCCATGCAGTCGGTGAAAGCCCCGGGACCGGATGGATACCCAATAGAGTTTTACAAGAAGTTCTCGGAGATAGTGGGACCGGTCCTGACAAGGGTTTTAATGAGGCAAGGGACAGCGGGACCCTGCCATCGACGATGTCGCAAGCCACCATCTCGCTGATACTGAAGCGGGACAAGGACCCAGAATCCTGCGGGTCATACAGGCCAATCTCCCTGATCAATGTGGATGCCAAGCTCCTGGCGATTAGAATTGAGGACTGTGTACCGGAGGAGATTGGGGACGACCAGACAGGGTTTCTGAAAGGCAGGCAGCTGACAGCTAACTTGAGAAGATTGCTTAATGTGATCATGATGCCCCCGACTGACAAGGAGGTGGAGGTAGTGGTGGCAATGGACGCTGAGAAGGCCTTCGACTGGGTGGAGTGGAGCTATTTGTGGGAGGTGCTTGGGCGGTTTGGGTTCGGGGAGGGACTGGTAAATTGGGTCAGACTATTGTACCAGCCCCAAAAGCTAGCGTTAGGACGAACAGGATAATGTCAGATTATTTCAGACTACACCGCGGACCAGACAGGGGTGCCCACTCTCCCCGTTGCTGTTCGCACTGACCATAGAGCCGTTGGCGATGGAGTTGAGAGCTGCGAAAGGGTGGAAGGGAATGACTAAGGGGGGGTGGAACATAGGGTCTCTCTCTATGCGGACGACCTGCTCCTGTACGTGCTGGACCCACTGGCCGGGATGGAAAATATACTGGAAACATTGAGGAAGTTCGGCCGGTTTTCAGGGTACAAATTAAATATGGCCAAGAGTGAGATGTTTGTGGTGCAGGCAAGGGACCAGGAGAATAGACTGAAGGAGCTGCCATTTAGGCTGGTGGAGGAAAGTTTCCGGTACTTGGGGATACAGGTGGCACGAGACTGGGGCAGGTTGCATAAGTTAAATTTGACTAGGGTGGTGGAACAAATGAAGAGGAAGTTTCAGAGATGGGATGCACTCCCGCTGTCACTGGCAGGGAGGGTGCAGACTGCAAGGATGACAATCCTCCCTAGATTTCTGTTCATCTTCCAGTGCCTCCCGATCTTTATCCCACGGTCCTTCTTTAAAAGGACTGGCAAAATCATCATGAGCTTTGTCTGGGCGGGAAAATCCCCGCGGGTGAAGAAGGCGATGCTTGAAAGGAGCAGTAGCGAGGGGAGACTGGCATTGCCAAATCTGATCAACTACTACTGGGCGGCTAACATAGCCATGATAAGGAAGTGGATGGTGGGTACGGGGTCTATCTGGGAGCGAGTGGAGGCGGCTTCGTTCAGTGGGCCCCAGTTTGGCAGCCCTGGCCACGGTTTCCCTACCGCTGTCGCCTGCCAGGCACTCCCATCAGCCCGGTAGAGGGGACGGCCCTGCGGATATGGGGCCAGTGGAGGAGGCATCTGGGGGGGGAGGGGGGCGGTGGGGGGCGGCTGGGTGCGTCTGTCTGGGCTCCAATATGTGATAACCATCGCTTTGCCCCCAGGAACATGGATGGAGGGTTTCGAACATGGCGGCAGGTGCGGGTGGGGAGGGCGGGTGATATGTTCCTGGAGGGGAGCTTTGCGAGTTTGAGGGGCTTGGAGGAGAAATTTGGGCTGGTAAGAGGAAATTACTTTAGGTACTTACAGATGAGTGACTTTGTACGCAGACAGGTTCCATCATTCCCACGCCGCCCGCCAATAGGGATCCAGGACAGAATAGTCTCCAGAGGAGAAGGAGGAGAGAGTAGAGTCTCGGATATTTACAAGGTGCTCACGAAGGGGGAAAAGTCCCAGACGGAGGAACTGAAACTCAAATGGGAGGAGCAGTTTGGCGGGGAGATGGAGGACGGGCTATGGGCGGAAGCTCTGAGTAGGGTAAACTCAACCGCAACATGTGTCAGGCTCGGTCTGATTCAATTTAAGGTTGTTCACCGGGCCCACATGACGGTAGCTCGGATGAGCAAATTCTTTGGGGTAGAGGACAAGTGCGCTAGATGTGCGGGAGGACCAGCGAACCATGTTCACATGTTTGGGCATGTCCTAAGCTTAGGGGGTACTGGGAGGAATTTGTGGGGGTCATGTCCCGGGTGCTGAAAACAAGGGTGGTGATGAGTCCAGGGGTGGCAATTTTCGGGGTTTTGGGAGACCCGGGGTCTGGGGGAGAAAGAGGCAGATGATCTGGCCTTTGCTTCCCTAATAGCCCGGCGGCGAATACTGCTGGCATGGAGGGACTCAAAACGCCCAAAGACCGAACTATGGCTTTCGGACATGTCAAGTTTTCTGGGTCTGGAAAAATTAAGTTCGCCTTGAGGGGATCTGTACTGTGGTTCGCCCGAAGGTGGCAACCATTCATCGACTTCTTCGCGGGAGAGTGAACATCAGCAGGGGGAGGGGCTGAGGAAGAGGGGGTGGGAGGGGGGAGATTAGAGCAGAGCAGGAGGGATAAATAGGCGGGTAGTGTCTAGGGGAGAGGAGCGGGCATGTGCAGTATGGTTTGATTGAAGTATTGGTTTTATGTTGATGTTTGCGCATTTCTGTTATCTGTAACTGTTTACAATGCCAAAAAATACTTCAATAAAATTGTTCAAAAAAAAAGGTAATCATCAGCTGACAAGATGTGGCAGCATCTTTTACTCCAGAAAGGACAAGTGCAGAGAAGTCGGTCATGAATTGTGCCCATGTGGTCCTGATGTACAAGGTGCTGAAGGTTGGAGATTGTAACTCAAATCTCACAAGGTGCTGCAGGAAGAAGGGGAAAGGAATTACTGCAGGTTGCAAAAGATGAGGAAGTGGAATGAAAGCCACTTTTTCCAATACTTATCCTAGTATTGGTTGGCTAATTTACTCTCCCCCTGCTCATCCTCCTCGTCCTATTTTAAGAGTCACAGAGAGAGTCATAGAGTTTTACAGCACGGCTCTTGACCCTTCGGCCCATCGTGTTCATGCCAACCATCAATCACCTAACTTCCAATCTCATTTTCCAGCAAGGTCCATTGCCTTGATGCTGTGGTATTTCAAGTGTTCATCTAAATACTTGTTTAAAAGTTGTGCGGGTTCCTGCCTTTACCACCCTTTCAAGCAATGAGTTCCAGATTCTAACCACCCTCTGGGTGAAAAGGTTATTCCTCATGCCCCCTCTAAGCCCATTACTTTAAATCTATGCCCCCTGGTTATTGACCCCTCCAGTAAGGGGAAAAGTATCTTCCTCTCTACCCTATCAACGCCCCTCATAAATGTATACACCTCAATCAGGTCTGCCCTCAGCCTTCTCTGCGCCAGGGAAAACAGCCCCACTCCATCCAGCCTCTCTTCATAGCTGAAATGATCCAGCCCAGGCAACCTCTTGGTAAATCTATTCTGCACCCTCTCCAGTGCTAACACTTCCTTTTGATAGTGTGGTGACCAGAACTGCACACAATACTCTAGCTTGGACCTAACCAGCGTTTTATACAGTCCCAGCATAATCTCTCTGTTCAATGCCTCGGTTAATAAAGGCTGTCCCATAGACAGTCCCATAATAAAAGAATCCCATAGACCTTCTTACGCATCTTATCTACCTGCCCTGCTGTCTTCAGAGATCTGTGAACTTGCACACAAAAGAAACCTTTGATCCTCTCTATTTTCTAGGGTGCGACCATTTGTTGTATATTTCTTTGCTTTGTTGGTTCTTGTTAGTAGGAGGCAGAGGGTGATGGTTGAAGGTTGTTTTTGTGACTGGAAGACATTGTCCAGTGGTAAGACTATAAGACATATGAGCAGAATTAGGCCACTCGGCCCATTGAGCCTGTTCCGCCATTCAATCATGGCTGATATTTTTCTCATCCACATTTTCCTGCCTTCTCCTCATAACCCCTGATCCCTTATTAATCAAGAACCTATCTATCTCTGTCTTAACGACACTCAGTGATTTGGCCTTCACAGCCTTCTGCAGCAAAGAATTTCACAGATTCACCACCTTCTGGCTGAAGAAATTCCTTCTCATCTCTGTTTTAAAGGATCGTTCCTTTCGTCTGAGATTGTATTGTCATGCGAGAGTGCTTTTAAGAACTGGATGTTTAAGCAATGTACCTTTAAGAAAACAGTGCTGACATAAAGTGGGTGGAGCTCAGCTCTGTTCAGCCATTTTGCAGTTTGGTTTTCAGTTTGAAAAGTGCCTGGTTGGTTTTGCTGAGAGCAGTTTAAAAGTGCCTGGCTGTTTTGCTGGAGCTGAAGTCAACCAAGCTAATATATCTCTGCCATTCTACAGAAAATATATATATCCTTTAACCTGATGTGATACTGTTTAAAGGTGTTCAGTCTCTTGGAAGTTTGAAGGAACATTTTAAGGAGTTATTTACTGTTGCAATATTTTCTGAGTTATCTTTGAAGTAAGGGGTGTTAAGAGATCCAATGTTTATTTAAGATGTTAAGTTGAGTTCATGGAATAAACAGTGTTTTGCGTTTAAAAACCCACGTGTCCATAATTGTAATCCCACACCAAGGGAAAAAGCCGTATGCTAGGAAAAGCAACAAATCCATTAAAGGGAGAGGTTGGTTGAACTCCGTGATACATTTTGCGGTTCTGAAAATGCCTCGCCCATAACAGTATCCTCTGGTTCTAGTTTTTCCTCCAAGTGGAAACATTCTCTCCACGTCCACTCTATCCAGGCCTCGCAGTATCCTGCAAGTTTCAATAACATCCACCCTTATCCTTCTAAACTCCAAGGAGTACAGATCCAGAGTCCTCAAGCGTTTCTCATACGACAAGCTCTTCATTCCACGGATCATTCTTGTGAACCTCCTGTGGACACTTTCCAAGGTCAGCAAAATTCCTTCAATACTGGGCCCAAAACTGCTCACAATACTCAAAAATGGGGTCTGACAAGAGTCTTATACAGCCTCAGCAGTGCATCTCTGGTGTTCAGCAGGGATCAGTTCGGAGTCCCTTACTTTTTTTATAAATAAATTTAGAGTACCTAATTAGTTTTTACCAATTAAGGGGAAATTTAGCATGGCCAGTCACCCTACCCTGCACATCTTTGGGTTGTGAGCGTGAGACCCACGCAGACACTGGGAGAATGTGCATACTCCGTACATGATATGGGGCAGAAAATAAATCAGGAGACAGAAAAGGCATGTAAGAAAGGCAATATTACAATAATTATAGGGTACGTCAATTCGCAGGTGGACTGGGAAAATCAGGTTGGTAGTAGATGCCAAGAAAACAAATTTGTGGAATGTCCACGAGATGGATTTTTGGAGCAGCTTGTTGTAGAGTCCACTCGGGAACAAGCAATTCTTGATTGTGGATGTGTAATGAGGCAGACCTGATTAGGAAACTTAAGGTGAAGGAACCCTTAGAGGGCATTGGATTGGATTTGTTTATCGTCACGTGTACCGAGGTACAGCGAAAAGTATTTTTCTGTGAGCAGCTCAACAGATCATTAAGTACATGAGAAGAAAAGGGAATCAAAGAAAATACATAATAGGGCAACACAACATATACAATGTAACTACATAAGCACTGGCATCGGATGAAGCATACAGGGTGTAGTGTTAATGAG
Organism: Scyliorhinus torazame; assembly: GCF_047496885.1. NCBI lineage: Eukaryota > Metazoa > Chordata > Chondrichthyes > Carcharhiniformes > Scyliorhinidae > Scyliorhinus > Scyliorhinus torazame. Next base: position 204,936,815 of record NC_092720.1, read on the forward strand.
GTCAGTCCATAAGAGGGTCATTTAGGAGACTGGTAACAGCGGGGAAGAAGCTGTTTTTGAGTCTGTTCGTGCGTGTTCTCAGACTTCTGTATCTCCTGCCCGATGGAAGAAGTTGGCAGAATGAGTAAGCCGGGTGGGAGGGATCTTTGATTATGCTGCCCGCTTTCCCCAGGCAGCGGGAGGTGTAGATGGAGTCAATAGATGGGAGGCAAGTTCGTGTGAGGGACTGGGCGGTGTTCACGACTCTGAAGTTTCTTGCGGTCCTGGGCCGAGCAGTTGCCATACCAGGCTGTGATGCAGCCCGATTGGATGCTTTCCATGGTGCATTTGTAAAAGTTGGTAAGGGTTAATGTGGACATGCCGAATTTCCTTAATTTCCTGAGGAAGTATAGGCGCTGTTGTACTTTCTTGGTGGTAGCGTCGACGTGGGTGGACCAGGACAGATTTTTGGAGGTGCGCACCCCATGGAATTTGAAACTGCTAACCATCTCCACCTCGGCCCCGTTGATGCTGACAGGGGTGTGCACAGTACTTTGCTTCCTTAAGTCAATTACCAGCTCTTTAGTTTTGCTGGCATTGAGGGAGAGATTGTTGTCGCTACACCACTCCACTAGATTCTCTATCTCCCTCCTGTATTCGGACTCGTCGTTATTCGAGATTCGGCCCACTATGGTCGTATCGTCAGCAAACTTGTAGGTGGAGTTGGAACCAAGTTTTGCCACGCAGTCGTGTGTGTACAGGGAGTAGAGTAGGGGGCTCAGTATGCAGCCTTGCGGGGCGCCGGTGTTGAGGACTATTGTGGAGGAGGTGTTGTTGTTCATTCTTACTGGATCTGCAGATTTAATCACCTGCTAATGGTCACATTCCAAGCATTGTTTGGCACCTTTGAATTTGTCTATCTATGTGTTTCTGGAACATACCTCTTCATTCACCTGAGGAAGGAGCAGCGCTCCGAAAGCTAGTGACATCGAAACAAACCTGTTGGACTTTAACCTGGTGTTGTAAGACTTCGTACTGTGCTCACCCCAGTCCAACACCAGCATCTCCACTTCATTCTTATTGATTGTGGTCTGTTGGTCAGAAAATCGAGGATCCAGTTGCAGAGTGGGGAGCCAAGTCCTAGGTTTTGGAGCTTTGATATGAGCTTGGCTGGGATTATGGTGTTGAAGGCGGAGCTGTAGTCAATAAATAGGAGTCTGATGTAGGAGCCCTTGTTTTCGAAATGCTCTAGGGATGAGTGTAGGGCCAGGGAAATAGTGTCTGATGTGGACCGGTTGCAGCGGTATGCGAATTGCAGTGGATCAAGGCGTACTGGGAGTATGGAGGTGATGCGCTTCATGATCAACCTCTCAAAGCACTTCATTACGACTGGAGTCAGAGCCACTGGTCGGTAGTCATTGAGGCACGTTGCCTGGTTCTTCTTTCGAACCGGTATGCTGGTGGTCTTCTTGAAGCAGGTGGGGACCTCGGAGTGGAGTAGGGACAGGTTAAAGATGTCCGCGAATACCTCTGCCAGCTGGTCCGCGCAGGCTCTGAGTGCATGACCAGGGATCCTATCCGGGCCCGTCGCCTTCCGAGGGTTCACTTTCAGGAAGGCCAATCTGACTTTGGAAGCTGTGATGGTGGGTCATGGGTGAATTATGGGCTGCTGGAGTACTCAACAGCGGATTGTTGGTTACCTGCTCGAACTGAGCATAGAAAGCATTGAGTTCACCGGGGAGGGGTGCGCTGCTGCCAGAGATACTGTTCAGCTTCGCTTTGTAGCCCGTTATGTTGTTTAGTCCTTGCCACAACCGCCGAGAGTCTGTCTGTGACTCTAGCTTGGTTTGACATTCTCTCTTGGCATCTCTGATGGCTTTGCGGAGGTCGTACCTGGATTTCTTGTATAGGTCAGGATCGTCTACCTTGAACGCAAGATGATTGACCACAAGATGATAGAATTTATCTTGTGGTTTGAGAGGCAGAAGCTGGAATTAGATGTGTTGGTATTGCAATTGAATAAAGGTAACTACAAAGAAATGAGGGAGGACTGGCCAGAGTTGATTGGGAGGGGAGCCCAGCAAATAAGACAGTGGGACAGCAATGGCAAGGGTTTTTGGGGGTTATTCGGGAGGATAAACAGAAATTCATCCCAAGGAGGAGGTAACATGCTAAAGGGAGGAGCAGGCATCCATGACTGATGAGGGAAGTCAAGGACAACATAAAAGCAAAAGAAAAAGCATTCAACAGGTGAGGATTAGTGGGAAGCCAGAGGATTGGGAAGCCTTTAAAAGCGAGCAGAGGATAACTAAAAAAGCAAGGGGGGAGAAGATTAAATATGAGTGTAAACTAGCTAATTATATAAAATAAGCTAGCAAGAGTTTTTTTCAATGTATAAAAGGTTATGGAGAGCCAGGAAAAGCCATTGGACCACTGGAAAATTAGATTGGAGAAGTAGTAACAGGAAACAAAGAAATGGTAGAGGAGCTAACTAATTACTTTGCATCAGTCATCACAGTCGAAGACCAGCGGGATACCAGAACTTCAAGAGAGCCAGGGGGCAGAGGTGAGTGTGGTGGCCATCACTAAGAAGGTGGTTCTGGGGAAACTGAAAGGTCTGAAGGTGGATAAACCACCTGGACCAGATGGACTACACCCCAGGGATCGAAAGGAGATAGCTGAGGAGATTGTGGAGGCATTGGTGGTGATCTTTCAGGAATCACTGGAGGCAGGGAGGGTCCCAGAAGACTGGAAAATGGCTAATGTAACACCCCTGTTTAAGAAGGGAGGGAGGCAGAAGACTAATAATAATAATCTTTATTGTCACAAGTAGGCTTACGTTAACACTGCAGTGAAGTTACTGTGAAAAGCCCCTGGTCGGCATATTCCGGTGCCTGTTCGGGTACACAGAGGGAGAATTCAGAATGTCCAAATTACCTAATAGCACGCCTTTCGGGACTTGTGGGAGGAAACAAGAGCACTCGTAGGAAACTCATGCAGACACAGGGAGAACGTGCAGACTCCGCATAGTGACCCAAGCCGGGAATCAAACCTGGAACTTTGGAGATGTGAAGCAACAGTGCTACCCATTGTGCTACCTTGCTGCCCAAGAGTGGAAATTATAGACCAGTCAGCCTGACTTGGGTCATTGGTAAGGTTTTAGAGTTCATTATTAAAGATGAGATTGCAGAGTACTTCAAAGTGCATGATAAAATAGGACTGAGTCAGAAGAGCTTCATTAAGGGAAGGTCATGTCTGACAAATCTGTTAGCATTCTTTGAGGAGGTAACAAGGAAGTTAGACAAAGGAGAACCAGTGGACATGGTCTATTCTGATCAGAAGGCCTTTGACAAGGTGTTGCATAAGAGGCTGTTAAATAAGTTAAGAGCCCATGGTGTTAATGGTCAGATCGTGGCATGGATAGAGGATTGGCTGACTGGCAGAAGGCAGAGAGTGGGGATAAAGGGGTCTTTTTCAGGATAGCAGCCGGTGACTAGTGGTGTGCCTCAGGGGTAGGTGTTGGGACCACAACTTACGACAATACACATTAACGATCTGGAAGAAGGAACTGAGGGCACTGTTGCTAAGTTTGCAGATGATAGAAAGATATGCAGAGCGACAGGTAGTTTTGAGAAAGCAGGGGGTCTGCAGAAGGTCTTGGGCAGGCTCGGAGAATGGGCAATGAAGTCTCAGATGGAATACAATGTTGTCATGAGAATGTCACTTTAAGAAATGTTTGGCTGCTTATGTTACTGCAGTGATGTCAGAGTGTGGGTGGAGCTGAGCTCTGGCTCTGTTTTTTAGTTTCACTTTGAGGAAAGCTTGGGTGTGTCGGTGTCTTTTTGGTTTCGTTTTCAGTGTTGGAGCTGAAGCCAGACAGAGCAGGTGTACTGCTGTTCTCTCTGTCATGAAAAGACTATCTCTTGATCATTTGGTGAATTCAGAATTATAAATGTTCTCAGTAGTGACTTGAACCTGATGTGCTTCTATTAAAAGGTTGTTTGTTTGTAAGTCTTCTGGGTATTAAAAGGACTGTGTAAGCATTACTTAGTGTTGTATTCTTTGAGGGTTGTATTTGAATTGATGGTTGCTAAGATGTTCACTGTATGTTTTAAAAAGGTTCACTTGTGTTCATAGAATAAACATTGTTTTGCTTTAAAAAACACTTTCCATTTCTGCTGTACCACACCTGTAGAGTGGGCCGTGTGCTCCCCATACCACAATCTATTAAAAGTTGTGGGTCAGGTGAACTCCATGATACACTTTGGGGTTCTCTAAACCCTGGCCCATAACAATGTGTAAAAAAGTGAGGCTATGCATATTTGGTACGATGAATGGAGGCATAGACTATTTTCTAAAGGGAAAAAGGCTTAGGAAATCAGAAGCACAAAGGGACTGAGGAGTCCCAGTTCAAGATTCTCTACAGGTCAACATGCAGGTTCAGTTGGCAGTTAGGAAGGCAAATACAATGTTAGCATTCATGTTGAGAGGGCTAGAATACAAGAGCAAGGATTTACTTCTGCAGCTGTATAAGTCTCTGGTCGGACCCCATTTGGAGCATTGTGAGCAGTTCCGGGCCCCGTATCTAAGGAAGGATGTCCTGGCCTTGGAAAGGGTCCAGAGGAGGTTTACAAGAACAATCCCTGGAATGAAGAGCTTGTCATATGAGGAACGGTTGAGGACTCTGGGTCTGTACTCGTTGGATTTAGAAGGACGAGAGGGGATCTTATTGAAACTTACAGGATAATATGAGACCTGGATAGAGAGGATGTTTCCATTGGTGGGTAAAACTATAACCCGAGGGCACAGTCTCAGACTGAAGGGATGATCATTTAAAACTGAGATAAAGAGGAATTTCTTCAGCCAGAGGGTGGTGAATCTGTGGAACTCTTTGCCGCAGAAGGCTGTGGAGGCCCAATCACTGAGTGTCTTTAAGACAGTGATAGATAGGTTCTTGATTAATAAGGGGGTCAGGGGTTATGGGGAGAAGGCAGGAAAATGGGGATGAGAAACATATCAGCCATGATTGAATGGCGGAGCAGACTCGATGGGCCGAGTGGTCTAATTCTGCTCATGTGTCTTATGGACAGTGAATTGGGGTCGGAATTGAACTCGGGTCCTTGACGCCATGAGGCAGTAGTGCTACCCACTGTGCCACCGTGCCACCCTATCACCCCCTTTTTATTAGTAAGTTCTATCCGTATGGCTTCATTTGAGGAACCTATTAAGATATCATCCCTGAGTATTGCTGTGATGTTCTCCCTAATCAATAATGGAATCCTTCCTTCTCTATTACCTTCCCTTCTATCACGCCTGAAACTTCTGTGCCCTGGGATGTTCAGCTGCCAGTCCTGCTCTTCTTTCAACTAAGTTTCTGTGATTGTAATAACATCATAATCCCATGTGCTGACCAACACCCTGTGCACGATTCAACTAAAAGGGAACAAAGTTCCACAGGGCCCGCGTGGAGCTGCATGTTTTCAGCATTCACAGTGCTGAGAAACACATGGCCATAAAACAGCACGAGCGTAAGATAAGAGGCCTCCGCTCACCGGAACTCAGTGCAGCGAGAGATCGGGACAGCATGTTGAATGGCATCCCGATCCCCAACGTGACGCCCAATTCCCCCAAATTCGCCAGTGCACATAAAATGCTCGCTTGGCACATTCACAGATCCAACCTGACAGATCCAAGCTTGGCACTGATCAGGCAGTGCCACCTGATCAGTGCCAAGCTTGTACCCAGGTGACACTACCAGGGTGCCAGGATGGCAATGCCAGGGTTCCAGAAATGCTAGGATACAACCTCATCCCACATTGTGGAGACCAGTGCTGAAAGGTGCTGGCTCGAGGTCTCCGAGGTGAGAGAGATTGATCGCACGCATTGGGTACCTCAGAAATCTACACAGTGAAGTGAGACTAGTTGTCTCGCTTTAAAAAGCAGATTTGCTAAAAAATGATCCCGCCCACAATGGGCGGAATTTACAATGCAACATTTTGTGAAATTGCGATAGATTGCATGAAGCATTGTGAGCCATGTACATGCAGATCCCGGGAGTGGGGTCTCCAGTCTTCACTCGGCCAGTCTGCTTTTTGGGTACAGTGTGGCCTTTGGATCGCGTAGCCCTCAGAGTTCATCAGTCTTACCCATCAGACTCCTTGTATTGAAATAAATGCAGTTTAGCTGACCAATGCTCCTACAGGTACTAACTTTTGCTGTGTGATTTTCATGAACAAGGGCAGCCCTCTGGCACATGATCTACTCTTACCTTTGCCCCGATAGTTCATCACTGGCGAATGTCACAATCACACCTGCCTGTACCTGCCTTCCTGTGATGCCCGTGCAGTGGATTTGATGCAGGCATCCCTTACGACTGGATAACACAGCAGGTACTGCCTGCACTCCCCTGTAGTCAGAAGGTTGTGGGTTCAAGCCCCGCTCCCGAGCCTTGAGCATAAAACCTGGGCTGCAGCTCCGACTGAGTGAATAGTGAACTGTCCGAGGCACTGAAATGTTAAACTGAAGCCCCAGAATGTCCTCTCGAGTGTGTGTAAAAAGTCCCAGAGCATCATTTGAAGGTCAGATGGGGCAGTTCTCCTCTGTGTGGATTTATTTATTTCCCTCAGACAATATTGCGAGAGCAGACCATCTTGGTCAATAACTCAATACTGATTGTGGGATCATGGTCGGTGTAATTTGACTGCCACATGACCTATATTGTAACAGTGACTGCACCTAAAAGCATTTTACCACCAATGAAGTAGCTAAGAACATAAGAAATAGAAGCTGGTGTAGCCCACTTGGCCCCTTGAGCCTGCTCCGCCATTCATTAAGATCATGGCTGATTTGATTGCGGCTGTCACTTCACTTTCCTGCCTGTATCCCATAAATCCCATCCCCCTTGTAGGTGAACAATCTGTGTAACTCAGCCTTGAACGTATTCAATGCCCGAGTCTCCACTGCTCCCTGCGGAAGAGAATTCCAAACATTAACGAGACTCTGAGAAACAAAATTTATCCTCATCTTGGTCTCAAGGTGACACCCCTTATTTTGAAATTATGCCCCCAAAGATTGAGATTCCCACAATGAGTTAAACATTTTCTCAGCATCTACCCTGTCAAGTGTCTTATAAGATTCAATAAGATCACCTCCCATTCTTCTAAACTCCAAAGAGCATGGACCAAATTACTCCACCTTTCCTCAGAAGGCAACCTCTTCATCCCAGGACTCAGCGTAGTGAACCTTCTGTCAACTACCTTGAAACATATTCCTTTGTGAGTAAGGAGACCAAACCAGTCCTCTCGGTGTGGTCTCACTAACTCCCTGTGTGCTTGTAGCAAGACTTCCCACTTTTATCCTCCATCCACCTTGTGACAAAGGCCAATATCCCATTTGCCTTCCAATTGCTTGCTGTACCTGCAGGCTAACCTTTCATGTCCGAAGACATCTGCAATGCAGCATGCTGCAGTCTCTCTCCATTTAAATAATATTCTACTTTGTGATTCTTCTACCAAAGTGGACAATCTTACATTTTCCCTCAATGTTGTCCATCTGCCAATTCTTTGCTCACTCACTGAATGTATCTATATCACTTTGCAGATTCTTTGTGTCCTCACAGTTTGCTTTCCTGCAGATCTTCGCATTGTCAGCAAATTTGGCTGCAACATACTTGGTCTATTCACCCAAATTGTGAATATATTAAACAGTTGATGCCCCAGCACTGATCCCTGTGTTACACTAGATATGGTTCGCCAATCTGAAAATGACTCACTTATCCAGACTCTTTGTTCCATGTTAGTTGGCCGAATCTCGAACCATCCTAACATATTACCATGAACACGTCACATGTATGGTCAACTTTTCTGTGAACTTCATCAAATATCTTATTAAAATCCAGATATATTAGATTTACCGGTTCTCCCTTATTCATCCGGGTTGTTCCATCCTCAAAGAACTCTTAGGTAGTAAAACATCCTAGTCCTTTTTCCATCTATTCTAAATCATATTACTCAATAAATTAATTGGATAATTAATTTAAAATCTGTTCTTACAAACCTTAGCATCCTCAGCAGAGAGAGAGGGTGAGGGTGGTCTTGAAGAAGGGAAATTGCCACTTATTACTCACCTTGTCTCGGTCTCGCAATAGAAATACTGCCCAGGTTATGGGACTTAATATTGCTGTCAAACATCGAGCGACCGAAAGGAGACATTGTAGGAGCTCTGCCTGCATTAGGAGAGGTGAAAAGAACAAAGATGGGAAAGAGACACACACAAACATTTTAATATCACGGTCAGTAGAGTCCGAGGAGTTTTACAACATGGAAAAAGGTCCTTCAGCTCACCATATCCAGGTGGCCATCAAGCACCTATCTACTCTAATCCAATTTTCCCAACATTAGCCCATAGCCTCATAGGCTATGCCAGTTCAAGTACTCATCTAAATAATTCTTAAATGTTGTGAAGCTTCCCGCATCTACCACCTTTTTCAGGCAGTGAGTTCCAGATTCCGACCACCTTCTCGGTGAAAAAGCTGTTCCTGAAATCCCGTCTAAACATACTGCCCCTTACCTTAAATCTCTTCTCTCTGATTGCCAACCCCTCCACTAAGGGAAAAAGTTTCCTCCTATCGACCCTATCTGTGTCCATCAGAATTTGATACACCTTAATCAGGTCCTCAGCATCTCTGCTTATCCGTCTCTCATGATAGCTGAAACGTTCCAGTCCAGACTCCATCCTGGTACACCTCCTCTGCACTCTACCAAGATCAATCACATCCTTAATTGAGGCATACAAGATGATCAGAGGATTGGACAGGGTGGACAGTGAGAGCCTTTTTCCTCGGATGGTGATGTCTAGCACGAGGGGACATAGCTTTAAATTGAGGGGAGATAGATATAAGACAGATGTCAGAGGTAGGTTCTTTACTCAGAGAGTAGTAAGGGTGTGGAATGCCCTGCCTGCAACAGTAGTGGACTCGCCAACACTAAGGGTATTCAAATGGTCATTGGATAGACATATGGACGATAAGGGAATAGTGTAGATGGGCTTTAGAATGGTTTCACAGGTCGGTGCAACATCGAGGGCTGAAGGGCCTGTACTGCGCTGTAATGTTCTATGTTTCTATAATGTGGCAACCAGAACTCACAGTAAGGTAAAGGTAAAGTCGCCACAGTCCCCATTGAGGGGGAAGAGTTGACTACTGGTGAGTTAACCTGAGGATCAGGCGAGGGGCAAGGTTGAGAAGAGGGCCCTTTATGAATAGCCTCATGCACATCGTACTCCAGTTGTTGCCTAACCAGCGCTTTTTACTGCTCCAGCTTAACCTCCCTGCTCTTATATTCTGTGCCTCACCTAATAAAGGCAAGTTTCCCAAATACCTGCTTAACCACCTTATCCACTTGTCCTGCTGTCCTCAGCGATTTATAGACATGCACACCAACGTCTCTCTGGTCCTCTGTACTTCCTTGGGTCCTACCATTTATTGCATATTCCCTTGCATTGTTAGTTTTCCCAAAATGCATTTCATTTTTTCAAGTGATTTTCTACCATTTGCCCATCTAACCAGTGTCATGATATACATCAGCATATCATGGTGCAATCACACACACACATTGATGGACATGCAGTAGGACCAACCAGCATACACAACACCGCAGCCAATCACCAGTGAGAGCACACGCACTATAAAGACAGGACACAGGAGAGTTCCCGCTCATTCTAGCAGCAGCCAGCTCCGAGCACAGAGCTCACAGCCTGCATCATAGACATTCACCATGTGCTGAGTGCCTCACCTAGCTTGTGATAGGACAGGGTCCACAGATAAGCTGGTATTGCCTACACCCACGTTTACAGTATTATTATAGTTGAGTAGTTAATAAAATAGCGTTGCACCACTTCCAGCATTGTTGGCCTGTTTGTAAATCAGAACACCCAACACAACAACCAGCCTGTCTATTTCATCCTGTAATCTAAGGCTCACCTCCTGCTGGTTCCACCTGGGCACCCTGGCAATGCCAGCCTGACACCCTCACCTTGCCACCTGGGTCTCAGCATGGCACTGCCAATGTGCCCAGGTGGCAGTGACAGCTGCCATTTTTGACCTTGCGCGATCTGGCTGGGGGTGCCCTGTGTGGGTGTTGGGGGGTCACGGGAGGGGCTGAGGGGCCCTCCCATAGCGTGTTCAGGTTGTGCGGGGGAGGTCGGGGATTGCTTCAGGGGCCTTGGAGATCGGGACGGCATTTCCAAATGCCGTCCCGATCTCTCGCTACACTGTGGAGTTCTGGTGAGCAGAGCTCCCCACTTTACAAAACCGGCTATGTGTGGCCTCGGCCGTGGGTTCCGGCCCCTTATACAACATGCGTCGCGTTGAATAGCCATGTGATTCTCAGCACTGCAGGTGCCGCTGAGCGCACTCGCTATGGGACTTTGATCCCATTTGGTGAATCGCGCCCATAGTCTTTCAAAAGGATTACTCTGCCCATAATTTCTATTATCTATTAAAGTAAAACTGGTGCGTTGAGGCCACATCGTATGAATGACGTACGTATGGTGCACCTCGAGGTTAGGCAGAGATTAGTTTCATTAACGTTTGACAGACTTCATTTGTAAAAGCTCCTTCTGCCAAACAATGTATTCTAAAATGCAGCACGGAGGCAGAGAATTCATAAAGGGCCACTAAAAGCTGGGGTTGGAAGGGGGTATTTAAAGTGGGGAGAGAGGCTGTGATATACCAACTGCTGAGTGAAGTGGGAGGGAGATAGGCAGTGGACATGCCCATTGGAATCAATACCCTTGAGTTGAAAGTGGGACAATGGGAAGAAGGCAAACAAAACCAGTCCTTTTACTTTCCCAACATAGAGTGTTGGATTCTTCTGCCGGAAGATCGCCACGAGCGGTACGTGGACCCTGTAAAGGTCCATTGACCGCGGACGGGAATTTCCGGTCGCCTTGCGGGTGCAGCTGGAGAATCCCGCCCACGGGAACAGGAAGATGTCATCGATCCCTTGAGATATTCAATTAGGGCCCAGCACCGTGGCGGGTTTTCCGGCGTCCAAGATGGCTACCGGAGAACCCACCTTGGGGGGTGCACCTTCAGTGGGACCTGGCGGCGCGAAGGACCAGAAAATCCCGCCCGACACCATACGGATTAGGAGCAGCAGGAGGCTACCCTGGTCCCTGGAGCCTGCTCAGCCACTCAATAAGATCCTGGCCAGTCAGATTGTAACCTCAGTCCTGCCTACACTCTACCTTTCACCCCATTGTTTGTCAAGAATATATCCACCGGACTTCCGGTTGCGGCGATGCGGAGCTAAGCCGCGCGTTTCGGCACATCCCGCGAAAACGGACTTTCAGGCTCTCCAGAGGAGCCCCAACGGAGCTTTTTTTTTGACTGATCCCGTGTGGGAAGGAGCAGTGAGGTTCCCCCCCCACAATATTTGGCAGGGAGCAGTGGTGGAGCAACGAGGAAAGAGGCCATGGAGCAGAGAACAAAACGAGGAGGATGGCGGTGGGCGGAGTGCAAGCAGCGTGGGGGCCAGACCAGCAGGAGTTCTTCATGAGATGCGTGGAGGTGCTGACAAAGGAGGTGCTGGCGCCGATGCTGTTGACGATCGAGGGGCTGAAGGAGACCCAGACTACCCAGGCGGTGAAGCTTCTGAGGTGAACGATAAGGTGAACACCAATGAGGACGATATCCAGGTCCTGGCGGTAAAAATGGATGCGCACGAAGCGGTGCGCCGAGAGAATTAAGGTCCTGGAGAACAGGTCGAGGAGGAAGGACCTCCGGATTCTGGGTCTTCCCGAAGGAGTGGAGGGAGCTGATGCCGGGGCGTACATGAGCACGATGTTCCATTCGCTGATGGGTGCGGAGGCCTCTCCGACCCCCCTGGAGCTGGAAGGGGCTCACCGGATCCTGGCGAGGAGACCCAAGGCATATGAGCCGCCAAGGGCGATAGTGGCAAGGTTCCATCGCTTCGTGGATAAAGAAATTGTGCTGAGATGGGACAAGAAGGTGCGGAGCAGCAGATGGGAGAACGCGGTGATCCGAGTATACCAGGATTGGAGCGCGGAGGTGGCAAAGAGGAGAGCTGTCTTCAACCGGGCCAAGACGGTGCTGCATAGAAAAAGAGTCAGGTTCGGCATGCTGCAGCCTGCGCGACTGTGGGTCACTTATCAGGACAGACACCACTATTTTGAAACGCCAGAAGAGGCTTGGACCTTTATTCAGACGGAAAAACTGGACTCGAACTGAGGGGATGTGGTTGTATATTGGGTTGTAAATATGGGTAAAGAAAATGTTGTGGGTGGGATGATGGATGGGGATGTGGGTAGAGTTCTAATTAAAATGCCTAAAATTTCCTTTTTTCCTGTCTGTAGACAAAATGATGATGATGGGGAATGTGGGCGTCGGTCCTGGAGGGAGGTGAGACTCCGGGATGTGGGAACTCGGATGATGGCCGCAACAGGAGCTGCGCCACAGGGGGCGGGGCTGGCTCAGGAAAGCACGGGCTTTTTTCCCGCGCCAAAAGGGGGGGGGGGTGGAGGAAGGTAAGGAGGAGGAGAGACTCCCACACGGGGGAGATCAACGGGAAGGCGGGGGAAGCCGGGGTCAGCTGACTCACTGAAGTAATATGGGTGGAGCAAAGGTGCTAGATGTGGATCTAGCGGGGGGGGGGGGAATTCTACGGTTGCTGCTGCACTGTCCGAGGGGGAACTGAAAATGGAAAAGGTGGTCGGGGCGGGGGTTCCCCACCTGGGGGACGAGGCAGTGGGAGGCGCGAGCACGGGACTGGCCTAAGATAGGAGATGGCTAGTCAACGGGGGGGGGGGGGGGGGGGGGGCGGCGGTGTGTAACCCCCCAATCCGGCTGATCACGTGGAATGTGAGAGGCCTAAATGGGCCGGTTAAGAGGGCCCGAGTGTTCGCGCACCTAAAGGGACTGAAGGCAGACGTGGTCATGCTTCAGGAGACACATCTGAAGGTGGCAGATCAGGTCAGGTTAAGGAAGGGATGGGTGGGACAGGTGTTCCATTCAGGGCTGGATGCGAAGAATAGAGGGGTGGCAATACTGGTGGGAAAGCGGGTGTCATTTGAGCTCAAGAACATAGTAGCAGACAAGGGAGGCTGATACGTGATGGTGACTGGTAGGTTGCAGGGGACGGAGGTGGTACTGGTGAATGTATATGCCCCAAACTGGGACGATGCTGGATTCATGAAACGGATGCTGGGGCGCATTCTGGACCTGGCGGTAGGGAGCTTGATAATGGGTGGGGATTTTAACACGGTGCTGGGCCCAGCATTAGATCGTTCCAGATCGAGGACGGGGAGGAGGCCGGCTGCGGCCAAGGTGCTTAGGGGGTTTATGGATCAGATGGGGGGAGTGTGGTGATACACCACTGTACTTCCCTACCATTGTACATAGTATATAATAGTTGTGTGTAACGTGGCCCTGTAATACTGTGTATTGTACTGTAGCTCTGCAGAGGTTCGGTCACTGGTAGGTAACCCGACCTGGCCACGGAGAGCTCCGCCTTAGCCACTCCCCCGGGAGTTACGTATAAGAACCCTCTTCTGGGACCGGCCCCATTCTGTCTGGGGTCGTCTGTGTCGGGTAAGCCTCCCATGTAGTATATTAAAGCCTTAGTTAAAGTCTCACATGTCTTTGTGGTTCTTGACGCTTAGTGCATCAATTTAATATACTACATGGGAGGCTTACCCGACATAGACGACCCCAGACAGAATGGGGCCGGTCCCACCAGGGAGTAGATCCGTGGAGATTTGCCAGGCCTTTGGCCAGAGAATTTTCTTTTTTCTCCCACGTACATAAGGCCTACTCCCGGATAGATTTTTTTGTTTTGGGCAGGGCACTGATCCCGAAAGTGGAGGGAACGGAGTAATCGGCCATAGCCATTTCAGACCATGCCCCGCACTGGGTGGAGCTGGAGCTGGGGGAGGAGAGGGACCAACGCCCGTTGTGGAGGTTGGATGTGGGACTGCTGGCAGACGAGGAAGTGTGCGGGAGGGTGCAGGGGTGTATTCAAAGATATCTGGAGGCTAACGACAACGGGGAGGTGCAGGTGGGGGTAGTATGGGAGGCGCTGAAGGCGGTGGTCAGGGGAGAGTTAATCTCCATCAGGGCTCACAGGGTGAGGAGCGAGGGCAGGGAAAGGGAGAGGTTAGTGGGTGAGATTTTAAGGGTGGACAGGAGCTACGCATAGGCTCCGGATGAGGGACTACTCAGGGAGAGACGAAGTCTCCAGACGGCGTTCGACCTGTTGACCACAGGGAAGGCAGAGGCACAGTGGAGGAAGGCACAGGGGGCGATATATGAATATGGGGAGAAGGCGAGCCGGATGCTGGCACACCAGCTCTGTAAGAGGATGGCAGCGAGGGAAATAGGTGGAGTCAAAGATGGCAGGGGAACTACGGTGCGGAGTGCTGGGAAAGTGAATGAGGCTTTTAAGGCCTTTTACGAGGAACTGTATATGTCCCAGCCCCTAGGGGGAAAAGAGGGGATGCGGCGATTCTTGGATCAGTTGAGGTTCCCAAGGGTGGAGGTGCAGGAGGTGGCTGGTCGGGGGGGCGCCAATTGGGGTGGAGGAGCTGGTTAAAGGACTGGGGAGCATGCAGGCAGGGAAGGCCCCAGGGCTGGATGGGTTCCCGGTGGAGTTCTACAGGAAATATGTAGATCTGTTAGCCCCGTTGCTGGTAAGGACCTTCAATGAATCAAGGGAGGGGGGGGGACCCTGCCCCGACAATGTCGGAGGCGATGATCTCTTTGATCTTAAAGCGGGATAAGGACCCACTGCAATGTGGGTCATATAGACCGATCTCGCTCCTTAATGTAGATGCTAAGTTGCTGGCAAAAATGTTGGCCACGAGGATTGAGGACTGTGTTCCGGGGTGATTCACGAGGACCAGATGGGATTCGTAAAGGGTAGGCAGTTAAACACTAATGTGTGAAGGCTCTTAAATGTGATAATGATGCCATCAGTGGAGGGAGAAGCGGAGATAGTGACAGCCATGGACGCGGAGAAAGCCTTTGATCGGGTAGAGTGGGAGTATCTCTGGGAAGTGTTGAGGAGGTTTGGGTTCGGGGGTGAATTTATCAGGTGGGTTAAGCTCCTGTATAAAGCCCCGGTGGCAAGAGTGTGGTCACGAACCGGCGGAGGTCGGAGTATTTCCGGCTGTATCGAGGGACGAGGCAGGGGTGCCCCCTGTCCCCTCTGCTGTTTGCATTAGCAATTGAACCTCTGGCCATGGCGTTACGGGAGTCGGGGAAATGGAAGGGGGTGGTTCGAGGGGGACAGGAACATCGAGTGTCGCTATATGCAGACGACCTGTTGCTGTATGTGATGGATCCAGTGGAGGGGATGGTTGAGGTAATGCAGATCCTACGGGAATTTTGGAGACTTTTCGGGCTATAAGCTCAATGTGGGAAAGAGTGAGCTCTTTGTGATCCATCCGGGGGACCAGGGAAGAGGGATAGAGGACCTACCGTTGAGGAGGGCGTAAAGAAGCTTTCGATATTTGGGGATTCAGGTAGCTAGGAGTTGGGGGGCACTGCACAAACTTAATTTGACGTGATTGGTGAAACAGATAGAGGAGGATTTTAAAAGGTGGGACATGTTGCCACTCTCGCTGGCGGGTAGGGTACAGTCGGTTAAAATGGTGGTCCTCCCGAGATTTCTTTTTGTATTCCAATGCCTCCCAATTGTGATTACCAAGGCCTTCTTTAAGAGGGTAAGCAGGAGCATTACGGGATTTGTGTGGGCGAGCAAGACCCCGCGGATAAGAAAGGGGGTTCTTGGAGCGTAGCAGAGATAGAGGAGGGTTGGCATTGACGAATCTGGGTGGTTATTATTGGGCAGCCAACGTGGCAATGATCCATAAGTGGGTGATGGAGGGAGAGGGGGCGGCGTGGAAGAGGTTGGAGATGGCGTCCTGGAAAGGAACGAGCCTGGGGGCGCTGGTGACGGCACCGCTGCCGCTCTCGCTGACAAGGTATACCACGAGCCCGGTGGTGGCGGCAACGCTAAAGATCTGGGGGCAGTGGAATCGGCACAGGGGTGCAACGGGAGCCTCGGTGTGGTCCCCGATCAGAGACAACCATCGGTTTGTCCCAGGAAGGATGGATGGGGGATTTCAGAGCTGGCATCGGGTAGGGATTAGAAGAATGGGGGACCTGTTCATTGACGGGTCGTTTGCGAGCTTAGGGGAGCTGGAGGAGATGTTTGGGCTACCCCCGGGAAACGCTTTCAAGTACATGCAAGTGAGGGCGTTTGTGAGGCGGCAGGTGAGGGAATCTCTGCTACTCCCGGCACAGGGGATTCAAGACAGGGTGATCTCGGGCGTATGGGTCGGGGAGGGCAAGGTGTCGGCGATATACCAGGGGATGAAAGAAGAGGGAGAGGCTTTGGTAGAGGAGCTGAAGGGTAAATGGGAGGAGGAGTTGGGGGAGGAGATTGAGGAGGGGCTATGGGCTGATGCCCTAAGTAGGGTTAATTCCTCTTCCTCGTGTGCCAGGCTTAGCCTGATACAATTTAAGGTGGTTCAGAGAGCGCATATGATGGGGTCGAGGCTGAGTAGGTTCTTTGGGGTGGAGGACAGATGTAGGAGGTGCTCAGGAAGTCCGGCGAACCATGTCCATATGTTTTGGTCATGCCGGCACTGGAGGGGTTCTGGAGGGGAGTGGCGGGAACAATATCTAAGGTGGTGAAAGTCCGGGTCAAGCCAAGCTGGGGGCTAGCACTATTTGGAGTAGTGGACGAGCCGGGAGTGCAGGAGGCGAAAGAGGCCGGTATTCTGGCCTTTACGTCCTTAGTAGCCCGGCGAAGCATCTTGCTAATGTGGAAGGAGGCGAAGCCCCCCAGCGTGGAGGCCTGGATAAATGATATGGCTGTGTTTATCAAGTTGGAAAGGATAAAGTTTGCCTTGAGAGGGTTTGCGCAGGGGTTCTACAGGCGGTGGCAACCGTTCCGAGATCATATCGCGGAGCGTTAGATGAAGGTCGGACAGCAGCAACAGCAACCCAGAGGGGGTGAGGGGGGGACATCGTTCGTGGGGGGAGGAGGGGAGGGAGGTGGGGGGGAGAAGGAGGGTTCCTGTGGGGGGCATGTGAGCAAGAAAGCACATGAATGATCCGGAACCTGACATGTACGGGAAGAATCCAATGTACAAAATCTGTATTTTATTGACTTGCCATGTCCATGTCTTGCCACGCGAGTTATTTTTATTTTCTTTGTTACGGGGGGGGGGTCGTTTGTAAGGTGGAAAATATTGTTGTTGAAAAATTCTTAATGAAAATATATTTTTAAAAAGGATCAGCAGGAGGCCACCCTGGTCCCTGGAGCCTGCTCAGCCACTCAATAAGATCCTGGCCAGTCAGATTGTAACCTGTCCTGCCTACACTCTACCTTTCACCCCATTGTTTGTCAAGAATCTATCCACCTCTCCCATAAAAATATTCCCAGACTCTGCTTCCACTGCCTTTTGAGGAAGTGAGTTCCAGAGACGCACAACCCTCTGAGAGAAAGAGATTCTCATCATCTCTGTCTTAAACGGTCAGCTCTTATTTTTAAAAAGTGAACTCCTAGTTCTAGGTCTTCCTACAAGGATACACCCTTCCACATCCATAAGACCATAAGACACAGGAACAGAATTAGGCCATTTGACCCATCGAGACTGCTCTGCCATTCAATTATGGCTGATATGTTTCACATCCCCATTCTCCTGCCTTCTCCCCATAACTCCTGCCTCCTTATTAAGGAAGAACCTATCTATCTTTGTCTTAAGGACACTCAATGATTTGGCCTCCACAGCCTTCTGCGGCAAAGAGTTCCACACATTCACCAGCCTCTGGCTGAAGAAATTCCTCCTCATCTCCGTTTTAAAGGATCCTCCCTTTAGTCTGAGGCTGTGACTTCTGGTTCTAGTTTTTCCTACAAGTGGAAACATCCTCTCCATATTTACTCTATCCAGGCCTCGCAGTATCCTGCAAGTTTCAATAAGATCCCCCCTTCATCCATCTAAACCCCAAGTACAGACTCAGAGTCCTCAACTGCTCCTCATATGACAAGCTCTTCATTCCAGGGGTCATTCTTGTGAACCTCCTCTGGACCTTTTCCAAGGCCAGCACATCCTTCCTTAGATGGGGCCCAAAGTTGCTCACAATACTCCAAATAGGGTCTGACCAGAGCATTGTACAGCCTCATAAGTACATCCCAGGTCTTGTATTCTAGCCCTCTCGACATGAATGCTAACATTGCATTTGCCTTCCTCACTGCCGATTGAACCGGAAAGTTAACCTGAAGAGAATCTTGAACTAGGACTCCTAAGTCCCTTTGTGCTTCTGATTTCCTCAGCCTTTTCCCTATAAGAAAATAGTCTATACCTCCGTTGCATAGCCTCACACTTTTCCACACTGTATTCGATCTGCCACTTCTTTGCCCGCTCACCTGCCTGTCCGATTCTTTGGCAGCCCCCCTGCTTTCTCAATACTACCTGTCCCTCTGCATATATATGTATCATCTGCAAACTTAGCTAAAGTGCCCTCAGTTCCTTCTTCCAGGTCGTTGTGACTAGTGGTTGTGACTAGTGGTGTTCCACAGTGATCTGTGCTGGGGTCTCTGTTGTTTGTAGTATACATAAACGGTTTGGAGGAAAATATAGCTGGTCTGATAAGTAAGTTTGCGGATGACACCAAGGTTGGAGGAGTGGCAGATAGTGTTGAGGATTGTCAGAGGATACAGCAGGACATGGATAGGTTGGAAATTTTGGGCAGAGAAATGGCAAATGGGGTTTAATCCGGACAAATCTGAGGTAATGCATTTTGTTAGGTCCAACATAGAGGGGAAATATATCATAAATGGCAAACCTCTTAGGAATATAGAAAGTCAGAGAGATCTGGGTGTGCCGGACCACAGATCTTTGAAGGTGGCAAGGTAGTCAAGAAAGCATATGGAATGCTTGCATTCATTGGACGGGGCATCGAGTATTAAAACTGGAAAGTCATGCTACAGTTGCATAGATCCTTGGTAAGGTCGCACTTGAAATATTGCACGCAATTCTGGTCGCCACACTACCAGCAGGATGTGAGGGCTTTGGAGAGGATGCAGAGGTGGTTTACCAGGATGTTGCCTGGCCTGCTATGTGGAGACGCTGAATAGACTCAGGCTGTTTTCATTAGAAAGACGGAGGTTGAGGAGTGACCTGATAGAGGTCCACAAGATTATGAGGGGCATGGATAGAGTGGATGGGCAGGCACTCTTTCTCAGGGTGGAGGGGTCAGTCACCAGGGGGCATAGGTTTAAGGTCCATGGGGCAAAATTTAGAGGAGATGTGCGAGGCAGGATTTTTAAGCAGAAGGTGGTGAGTGTCTGCAATGCGTTGCCAGGGGAGGTTGCGGGAGCAGATACATTAACGGCGTTCAAAAGGCATCTTGACAAACACATGGATAGGATGGGTAAAGAGGGATAGTGCACAAGGAAGTGCTGGGGGTTTTGGCAAAGGTTGATATCATGACCGGTACAGGCTTGGAGGGCTGAAGGGCCTGTTCCTGTGCTGTATTCTTCTTTGTTTATATACAATTGTGAAAAACTGTCCCAACACCGTTCCCTGAGGCACACCACTGGTCACCGGCTGCCATTGTGAAAACGACCCCTTTACCCCCACTCTCTGCCAGTCGGCCAATCCTCTATCCATGCCAGTATCTTACCCTTCACACCGTGGGCTCTTACTTATTTAACAGCCTCCGATACGGCACTTTGTCAAAGGCCTTCTGGAAAGCTAAATAGATCATGTCCACTGATTATCCTTTGTCTGACTTCTGAACAGATTTGTCAGACATGACCTTCCCTTGACAAAGCTATGCCGACTCAGTCCTATTTTATCATGCATTCCAAATAGTCCGCGATCTCATCTTTAACAGTGGACGGTAAAATCTTACCAATGACCAAAGTCGGGCCAACTCGCCTATACTTTCCTGTCTTTGCTTCCCTCCCTTCTTAAACAGGGGTGTTACGTTAGCCATTTTCCAGTCCCCTGGAGCTCTCCCTGCCTCCAGTGATTCCTGAAAGATCACCACCAATGCCTCCACAATCTCCTCAGCTATCTCTTTTCGATCCCTGGGGTGTAGTCCATCTGGTCCAGGTGATTTATCCATCTTCAGACCTTTCAGTTTCCCCAGAACCTTCTTCTTAGTGATGGCCACTACACTCACTTCTATGCCCTGATTCTCCTGAATTTCTGGTATCCTAGTGGTGTCTTCGACCTTGAGACTGATGTAAAGTAACTAGTCAGTTCCTCTGCCATTTCTTTGTTTCCTATTCCTACTTCTCCAGCCTCATTTTCCAGTGGTTCAATGTCGATTCTTGCCTTTAATATATTGAATAAAAACGCGTGCTATCTTCTGCTGTATTACCAGCTACCTTACACTCATATTTCATCCTCTCCCCCTAATTGATTTTTTAGTTGTCCTAAATCTGTGACCTTCCTTGGCCGACCCGCTGTAATAGGTCCACGTTATATACAAAGAGGTACCCTGATTGGCCCGCTAATCAGGGAACTCGCATTCCAATTGGCCAATCTCAAAGACCTGAGACGGAATTCTCTGGAATTGGCGCAATGGCCCGACGCCGGCGTTAAAAACGGCGGGAACTACTCCGGCGTCAGGCCAACCGGAAGTAGCGGAATTCTCTGCACTTCCGGGGATAGGTGGACGGCGGAGGGGTTGGTGCTGCGCAGCCGGCACCGAAGGTACTGCGTGAGTCCCAGCATGCGCCAAAGGGCCGACGTGATCCCGCGCATGCGCGGAACAGCCGGCGTAGTCTGCCGCATGCGCAGGGTGGTGTCTTCTCCGTCAAGGCAGAGCCCTACAGGGGCCAGCGCGGAAGGAAGCGCCCCCACTGTTTTGATATGCTCTTGACGTTGCATAAGCTGCTTCCTTGATGTACACTCTGACAAAGGAAGGTTCAGACTTAACACATTTATTAAACTATTAACAATTCTCCTACTTGGATTCGACTCTCCTGCTAATCCTGCTGTAGCTACTCAGACTAACCAACCAGTCTGCTACAGTCCACGCGATGGGTGTGATGTGCTTCAATCAACCCTGTCTGTACTCACTAAGTGTCTCCATTGGAAAGAGAAAGATCATGTGTGCTGTGTTCTTATATATGGGTGTGTGTAATGCCCCCCTGTGGCAGTGTCACATCTGGGTGTCTTGGCTAGCCATTGGTTATGTCCTGATCTGCTGTCCCATTGGCTGTATGTCTGCATGTCATGCTGTCTCTGATGCTCCCTCTAGTGTCTAGCTAGGTGTAGTGTATGTACATTTACCCCTTGTGTATTTACAATGATGCATATCACCACACCCAAGTCACAGGCCTGCCCGCAGCTCGGTGGGCCACGATCGCGGGCCAGGCCACCGTGTGACCCCCCCGGGTCGGATCCCCACACGCCCCCTGAGGACCGCCCCAGCCGACTTACCTGCCAGGTCCCGCCATGTGGGACCATGTCAAATCCACGCCGGCGGGACTGGCCAAAAACCGACGGCTGCTCGGCCCATTGGGGCCCGGAGAATGGCCAGGGGGTGGGGGGGGGGCGCTGCCAACGGCCCCCGGCCGGCGTGGCGTGAACCCCGCCCCCGCCCCAAAACCGGCAGCGGAGAATCTGGCAGCCGGTGTCGGGGTGGGATTCGCGCCGCCCCCCCCGAGTGTTCTCCGACCCGACGGGGGGTCGGAGAATCCCGCCCCAGGTCCCAGTCATTACACCCGCTTTCCAGAGGAAAGTTTGTTCCTATTTGACCATATCGAAACCCCACATAATTTTGAATACATCCAGCACGGTAGGGCAGTGGTTAGCACTGGTTTGGTCACTGGCTGTGCGGAGTCTGCACGTTCTCCCCGTGTCTGTGTGGGTTTCTTCCGGGTGCTGTGCTCTGATTTCCTCCCACAGTCCAAACACGTGCTTGTTAGGTGGATTGGCTATGCTAAATTGCCCTTAGTGTCCAAAAAGGTTGGCGAGTTTACGGGGATAGGGTGGAGGTGTGGGCTTGGGTAGGGTGCTCTTTCCAAGGGCGAGTGCAGACTATATGGGTCGAATGGCCTCCTTCTTCACTGTAACTTCTATGATTCTATGATTCCATTGGGTCTGTCCTTACTCTCCTCTGCTGTGAGGGGGACAAGCTCAGATTGTCTAAGCTTTCCAAGTGAAGTTCCTCATCCTCCTGTCGACCCCGTCTGTACCCTCGACAAGGTCTTGCCATCCTTCTTGAGGTGTGGTGCCCAGAATTAGGCAGAATCCTCCAGCTGAGACCCAAGCAGTGATTTCTTCGAGCCCTCGTCCAATGTCAATTTCAGTTCTGAAATGTTCAATTAAACCCCAGCCTCAACATAGAGCGAGAGAGACAGAGTCAGAGAGAGAGACAGAGGGAGAGAGAGACCTACAGATGAAGAAGTGCTTGCAGATATAAGCCTGAACAACCTTGCTCTAATTTTAAGTTCAAACCCAAGTTTTTTCTAAAACTCTCCCCCAAAAAGGAAACAGTCTCCCTCTACCAACCCTGTCAACCATCTGAATTAGCTCATTTCTTAATCTCTGATAGCCAAGGTCGTGGAAGTCTAGTGATTGAAGCCCGTCCTCATTATTTAGATTTTATGATTGAATACAACATTGAAATAGGCCATTAGGTCCAACCAGTCTGTGTTGACTTTGATCATTGTGTTTGCCAACGGCTGTACCAATGAGTTGACTCCTACCGTAAAGAATCAGTCTTGTAGCGGGATTCATAGCGTTAATCTCAGACTCCAGGAGCAAGTAACTATCTTGAGGATCCAACACAATGAGCTCTGCCTTCCGGAAAGGGGACTCTGGCATAAGGAGGCAAATGGAAAAGATGTGTCAGGACCAAACCAGTTTATCTGCGGTGTTGTTGACAGTAACAGAGGCTCTTCTACTGATCGTCTATCTCACCCACTGTCCCACTCAGTCCCATAGGGGAAAGGAAAGTGTCTAAGGAACTTCCCCACCCAGTCCCAGAGGGGGAAAGGACAGTGTCTGACCCATTGTCCCACCCAGTCCCAGAGGGAAAAGGACAATGTCTGATCCACTGTCCCACCCAGTCCCAGAGGGGGCAAGGACAGTGTTTGACCCATTATCCCACCCAGTCCCAGAGGGTAAAGGACAGTGTCTGCCCCACCTAGTCCCAGAGGGGAAAGGACAGTGTCTGACCCACTGCCCCACCTAGTCCCAGAGGGGGAAAGGACAGTGTCTGACCCATTGTCCCACCCAGTCCTAGTGGAGGAAAGGACAGTGTCTGAACCATTGTCCCACCCAGTCCCAGAGAGGGAAAGGACAGTGTCTGACCCACTGTCACACCCAAACCCAAAGTGGGAAAGGACAGTTTCTGACCCACTGTCCCACCCAGACCCAAAGGGGGAAAGGACAATGTCTGACTCATTGTCCCATCCAGTCCAAGAGGGGGAAAAGGACAGTGTCCAACCCATTGTCTCACCCAGTCTCAGAGAGGGAAAGGACAGTGCCTGACCCACTGTCCCACCCAGAACCAAAGGGGGAAAGAAAAATGTCTGACTCATTGTCCCATCCAGTCCAAGAGGGGGAAAAGGACAGTGTCCAACCCATTGTCTCACCCAGTCCCAGAGAGGGAAAGGACAGTGCCTGACCCACTGTCCCACCCAGACCCAAAGGGGGAAAGGACAATGTCTGACCCATTGTCCCACCCAGTCCAAGAGGGGGAAAAGGACAGTGTCCAACCCATTGTCTCACCCAGTCCCAGAGAGGGAAAGGACAGTGCCTGACCCACTGTCCCACCCAGAACCAAAGGGGGAAAGGACAATGTCTGACTCATTGTCCGATCCAGTCCAAGAGGAGGAAAAGGACAGTGTCCAACCCATTGTCTCACCCAGTCTCTGAGAGGGAAAGGACAGTGCCTGACCCACTGTCCCACCCAGTCCCAGAGGGGGAAAGAACAATGTCTGACCCACTGTCCCACCCAGTCCCAGAGGGAGAGGGGACAGTGTCTGACTCATTGTCCCATCCAGTCCAAGAGGGGGAAAAGGACAGTGTCCAACCCATTGTCTCACCCAGTCCCAGATAGGGAAAGGACAGTGCCTGACCCACTGCCCCACCCAGAACCAAAGGGGGAAAGGACAATGTCTGACCCATTGTCCCACCCAGTCCCAGAGGGGGAAAGGACAATGTCTGACCAACTGTCCCACCCAGTCCCAAAGGGGGAAAGGACAATGTCTGACCCACTGTCCCACCCAGTCCCAGAGGGAGAGGGGACAGTGTCTGACCCACTGTCCTACCCAGTCCCAGAGGAGGAAAGGACAGTGCCTGACCCATTGACCCACCCAGTCCCAGAGGGGGAAAGGACATTGTCTGACCCACTGTCCCACCCAGTCCCAGAGGGGGAAAGGACAATGTCTGACCCATTGTCCCATCCAGTCCCAGAGGGGGAAAGGACAGTGTCTGATCCATTGTCTCAAAGAACAAAGAAAAGTACACCACAGGAACAGGACCTTTGACCCTCCAAGCCTACACCGACCATGCTGCCAGTCTAAATTAAAATCATCTACACTTCCGGGGTCCGTATCCCTCTGTTCCCAACCTATTCATGTATTTGTCAAGATGCCCCACTCAGTCCCAGAGGGGGAAAGAACAGTGCCTGACCCATTGTCCCATCCAGTCCCAGAAGGGGAAAAGGACAGTGTCTGACCCATTGTCCCACCCAGTCCCAGAGGGGGAAAAGGACAGTATCTGACCTATTGTCCCACCCAGTCCCAGAGAGGGTCAGGACAATGTCTGACCCATTGTCCCACACAGTCCCAGAGGGGGAAAGGACAGTGTCTGACCCACTGTCCTACCCAGTCCCAGAGGGGGAAAGAACAGTGTCTGATCCATCGTCCCAAAGAACAAAGAAAAGTACACCACAGGAACAGGCCCTTTGACCCTCCAAGCCTACACCGACCATGCTGCCAGTCTAAACTAAAATCTTCTACACTTCCGGGATCCGTATCCCTCTATTGCCATCCTATTCATGTATTCGTCAAGACACCCCACTCAGTCCAGTGGAGGAAAGGACAGTGTCTGACCCACGGTCCCACCCAGATCCAAAGGGGGAAAGGACAGTGTCTGACCACTGTCCCACCCAGACCCAAAGGGGGAAAGGACAATGTCTGACCCATTGTCCCACCCAGTCCAAGAGGGGGAAAAGGACAGTGTCCGACCCATTGTCTCACCCAGCCCCTGTGAGGGAAAGGACAGTGCCTGACCCACTGTCCCACCCAGAACCAAAGGGGTAAAGGACAATGTCTGACCCACAGTCCTACCCTGTCCCAGAGGGAGAAAGGACAGTGTCTGACCCACTGTCCCATCCAGTCCCAGAGGGGGAAATGACAGTGCCTGACCCATTGTCCCACCCAGTCCCTGAGGTGGAAAGGACAGTGTCTGAGCCTTTGTCCCACCCAGTCCCAGAGGGGGAAAGGACAGTGTCTGACCCACTGTCCCACCGAGACCCAGAGGGGGAAAGAACAGTGCCTGACCCATTGTCCCACCCAGTCCCAGAGGGGGAAAGGACAGTGTCAGATCCATTTTCCTAAAGAACCAAGATAGGTACACCACAGGAACAGGCCCTTTGGCCCTCCAAGCATACACCAACCATGCTGCCAGTGTAAACTAAAATCTTCTACACTTCCGGGGTGCGTATCCCTCTATTCCCATCCTATTCATGTATTTGTCAAGATACCCTACCCAGTGCAGTGGAGGAAAGGACAGTGTCTGACCCATTGTCTCACCCAGTCCCAGAGGGGGAAAGGACAGTGTCTGACCCATTGTCCCACCCAGTCCAAGAGTGGGAAAAGGACAGTGTCTGGCCCAGTGTCCCACCCAGAACCAAAGGGGGAAAGGACAATGTCTGACCCACTGTCCCACCCAGTCCCAGAGGGGGAAAGAACAATGTCTGACCCACTGTCCCACCCAGTCCCAGAGGGAGAGGGCACAGTGTCTGACTCATTGTCCCATCCAGTCCAAGAGGGGGAAAAGGACAGTGTCCAACCCATTGTCTCACCCAGTCCCAGATAGGGAAAGGACAGTGCCTGACCCACTGTCCCACCCAGAACCAAAGGGGGAAAGGACAATGTCTGACCCATTGTCCCACCCAGTCCCAGAGGGGGAAAGGACAATGTCTGACCCACTGTCCCACCCAGTCCCAGAGGGAGAGGGGACAGTGTCTGACCCACTACCCTACCCAGTCCCAGAGGAGGAAAGGACAGTGCCTGACCCATTGACCCACCCAGTCCCAGAGGGGGAAAGGACAGTGTCAGACCCATTATCCCATCCAGTCCCAGAGGGGGAAAGGACAGTGTCTGATCCATTGTCTCAAAGAACAAAGAAAAGTACACCACAGGAACAGGACTTTTGACCCTCCAAGCCTACACCGACCATGCTGCCAGTCTAAATTAAAATCATCTACACTTCCGGGGTCCGTATCCCTCTGTTCCCAACCTATTCATGTATTTGTCAAGATGCCCCACTCAGTCCCAGAGGGGGAAAGAACAGTGCCTGACCCATTGTCCCACCCAGTCCCAGAAGGGGAAAAGGACAGTGTCTGACCCATTGTCCCACCCAGTCCCAGAGGGGGAAAAGGACAGTATCTGACCTATTGTCCCACCCAGTCCCAGAGAGGGTAAGGACAATGTCTGACCCATTGTCCCACCCAGTCCCAGAGGGGGAAAAGACAGTGTCTGACCCACTGTCCTACCCAGTCCCAGAGGGGGAAATGACAGTGGCTGTCCCACTGTCCTATCCAGTCCCAGAGGGGGAAAGGACAGTGTCTGACCCACTGTCCTACCCAGTCCCAGAGGGGGAAAGAACAGTGTCTGATCCATCGTCCCAAAGAACAAAGAAAAGTACACCACAGGAACAGGCCCTTTGGCCCTGCAAGCATACACCGACCATGCTGCCAGTGTAAACTAAAATCTTCTACACTTCCGGGATCCGTATCCCTCTATTGCCATCCTATTCATGTATTCGTCAAGACACCCCACCCAGTCCAGTGGAGGAAAGGACAGTGTCTGACCCATTGTCCCACCCAGTCCCAGAGGGGGAAAGGACAGTGTCTGACCCATTGTCCCACCCAGTCCTAGAGTGGGAAAAGGACAGTGTCTGACTCAGTGTCCCACCCAGAACCAAAGGGGGAAAGGACAATGTCTGACCCATTGTCCCACCCAGTCCCAGAGGGGGTAAGCACAATGTCTGACCCACTGTCCCACCCAGTCCCAGAGGGGGAAATGACAATGTCTGACCCACTGTCCCACCCAGTCCCAGAGGGGGAAAGGACAGTGTCTGACCCACTGCCCTACCCAGTCCCAGAGGGAGAAAGGACAGTGTCTGACCCACTGTCCTATCCAGTCCCGGAGGGGGAAAGGACAGTGTCTGACCCACTGCCCTACCCAGTCCCAGAGGGAGAAAGGACAGTGTCTGACCCACTGTCCTATCCAGTCCCTGAGTGGGAAAGGACAGTGTCTGACCCACTGCCCTACCCAGTCCCAGAGGGAGAAAGGGCAGTGTCTGACCCACTGTCCTATCCAGTCCCAGAGGAGGAAAGGTCAATATCTGGCCCACTGTCCGACCCAGTCCCAGTGGGGGAGGAAGCAGTGACAGACCCACTTTTCCACCCAACCCCAGAGGGTCTGTTAAATTGAAAACACAGATTTGTGCTCGACAGGGGCGACAAGGCGGCACAGTGGTTGGCACTGCTGCCTCATGTCGTGAGCTCACCTTCCAGTTGGTTAGTCAGCTTGTTAATGCGAAAGGTTTTCTGTATAGGTGTACATTCCATAAATCTGTGAAGCAACAACAGAAAGTCATATTCCTGTTCACTCTCCTAGCTCCTCGATTGAACTCACTGTCCACAGCCCCAATGCTTTTCCCAGCAGCTTTTCTTCTGTAATTGTGAATGGTTTAATTCCTCCCTCCTCCTGATTTTCTAATATTCTTGAGGTGTTTACCGTGAAGACAGATACAAAATGTTTGTTCAAAATCTCTGCCATTTCCTTGCTTCCCATTAATTCCCCAGTCTCATCCTCTTTTCCTTTTTATCTGCTTGTAGAAACTTTACTGTCTGATTTCATGGGGGAATTCTAACGCGCCATTGTGCCCGGCTCCTCCCGCTATTGCATGGAGAATAACAGGAGAGGCCTGAAACGTGGTTCGTGTCAGGCACCGAATGGAGCACGATGCGCCCGGCCTGTGCCAGCCGGCAGCCGGTGTGATCGGCATCACACCAACACTGGAAATGAGCCAGACTCACATGTTTAAATGAGTCTCTAAACTCATGCAAATATGTTCATACCTTTGGAGGCCAGATTCCTCGGCATCGAGGATTCACAGGCCCCACCGGCAATCCGTGAGGAGGTGAAGAAATCCATCTTCAGTGCATATGAGCTAGTGCCTGAAGCTTATAGGCAAAGGTTTAGAAATATAAATAAAGAATTTGGTCAAACATACATGGAGTTTGAAAAGCTCAGAGTAATTTTGATAGGTGGATAAGGGCTTTGAAAATAGACCAAACGTATGAAGCTCTCAGAGAAATTATACTTCTGGAGGAGTTTAAAAATTAAATTCCTGATGTAGTGAGAACTCATGTGGAAGAACAGAGGCTTAAAACTGCGAGATGAGCAGCGGAAATGGCAGATGATTATGAATTAGTTCAGAAATCAAAGATTGGTTTCCGACATCAGTTTCAGCCGGTGAGGGATAGAAACTGGGGACATGAGAAATACTCAAGTGGTAAAGGTAAAGGTGATCTGATGGGAGACAATAAAGAGAGTGTACCTCAGATTAAAAAAGAAATCCAGGAGGCTGGAAAAGAAATGAAAAGTTTCAAATGTTTTTACTGTAATAAACTAGGCCATGTAAAGTCACAGTGTTGGTGGTTGAAGAAAAGCACTGGAAAGGCTGATGTGGTAAAACAGGATAAGACAGTGGGGTTTGTTCGTGTGGTAAAGGAAAGCCCAAGGGAAGCAAAGGACGTGCAAATGATTGTACAGCCTGTTCATGAAGTAATTGTTAAGAAGGTGCCAGATGTCTTTAAAGAATTTACTTGTGTGGGTCAAGTTTACTCATGTGTATCAGGAGGAGCAGGTAAAGAAGTTACAATTTTAAGAGATACAGGGGCTAGTCAATCTTTAATGGTAAGAGATGAGGAATTATGTAATTTGGGAAGAATGTTGCCAGAAAAGGTGGTGATATGTGGAATTCAGGGTGAGAGGAGTAGCGTTCCATTATATAAGGTAAGGTTGGAAAGTCCAGTGAAGAGTGGTGAAGTTGTAGTAGGAGTAATAGATAAACTATCTTGTCCAGGAATACAGTTTATCTTGGGTAATGATATTGCTGGATCACAGGTGGGAGTGATGCCTACTGTGGTTGATACGCCAGTGGAAAATCAGACAACTGAAGGATTGAAGGACAAATATCCTCGGATTTTTCGGGATTATGTAGTAACAACGTTGCAAGTCACAGGTTAAGACAAGAGGAGAAATCAAAGAGTGAAGATGCAGTTGAAGTGCAATTATCAGAAACGATTTTTGATCAGATGTTTGAAAAAGAACAAGAACAGGTGGAGGATGAGGCGGATATTTTTAGTTCAGGAAAATTGGCGGAGTACAACAGACAGATGTAGAAATAAAACGGATATATCAGAAAGCATATACGGAAGAGGAATCTGAGAGTATACCAGAGTGTTAATACCGTAAAAGTGATGACTTGATGACAAAATGGAGACCTGTACATATGCAGCTGGATGGAAAGTGGGCAGAAGTTCATCAAGTAGTATTGTCGGTAGGGTATAGAAAGGAGGTGTTGCGAGTTGCACATGAGGCACCAGTGGAGGTCATTTGGGAATAAGGAAAACGCAAGCTAAAATCCAGAAACATTTTTATTTCCTGGACTACATAAAGATGTAGTTAAATTTTGTCAATCATGTCCCACATGTCAAGTGATATGGAAACCTCAAGCAGTGATAAAACCAGCGCCCTTAATACCCATTCCAGCATTTGAGGAACCTTTTACGAGGGTCCTAATTGATTGTGTAGGACCGCTTCCTAAAACAAAAAGCGGGAATCAATATCTTTTGACTGTAATGGATGTGTCTACTAGGTTTCCAGAGGCCATTCCAGTACGTAATATTACAGCGAAACGGATTGTGGAGGAGTTACTTAAATTCTTCACTAGATATGGACTACCCACAGAAATTCAATCGGATCAAGGATCAAATTTTACTTCAAAGTTATTCAAAGAAGTTATGGATAGTTTAGGAATAAAACAATTTAAATCAACTGCGTACCATCCAGAATCGCAGGGAGCGTTAGAAAGGTGGCATCAGACATTAAAGACAATGTTGAGGGCTTATTGTCAAGATTATCCAGAGGATTGGGATAAAGGAATTCCATTTGTATTGTTTGCAATTAGGGATGCACCTAATGAGTCTACCAAATTTAGTCCTTTTCAACTAATTTTTGGTCATGAGGTAAGAGGACCACTTAAATTGATTAAGGAAAAATTGATGGGTGAGAAATCGGAAATTACAGTATTGGATTATGTGTCAAATTTTAGGGAATAATTAAATAGAGCAGGTGAATTGGCTGGACAACATTTGAAAGTTGCACAAAATGTAATGAAACTGGTAGCCGACAAGAAATCCAAAGTTCGTAGTTTTGCCAGTGGGGATAAAGTTTTAGTGTTGTTACCAGTGGTAGGTGAGCCTTTAAAATCTAGGTTTTGTGGACCGTATCAGATTGAAAGGAAATTAAGTGAGGTGAATTATGTGGTTAAAAACACCAGATAGAAGAAAGACTCACCGAGTGTGTCATGTGAATACGCTTAAAAGATATTTTGAAAGGGAAAGAGAAAGGAGATTTTAATGATTCTAACTCAAAGTGACAAACCAAATCCAGATGACTGTGAATTTGACATTCCTCAAATTAAATTGGAAAATGAGGATGTTCTTAAAAATTGGGATGAATTGTTAAGTTACCTTCCAGAGGAAAAGCGAACTGACCTGAAAGAGTTATTGATATCACATGGGCAAGTTTGTAGAGATAAATTGTGAAGTACTAAAATGGCCTATAAATGATGTAAATGTGGGAAATGCTGTTCCTATCTAACAACCTCCATATAGACTTAATCCTTTAAAATTGGCACAGGTTAACAGAGAGATTGAGAGGATGCTTAAAAATGGCATAATTGAAGTGGGTTGCAGCCAATGGAGCTCACCCATAGTGATGGTACCTTAACCAGATGGTACCCAACGGTTGTGTGTGGACTATCGAAAGATGAATGCAGTTACAAGAATGGACTCGTATCCTATCCCACGTTTGGAGGATTGCATTGAGAAAGTGGGACAATCTGCTTTTATTTCCAACTTCTTGACATGGAAAGAACATTTAAAACATCATATGCAGTTCTTCGATCGACTTCAGGAGGCGGGTTTGGTGTTGAACCTAGCCGAAAGTGAATTTGGAGAAGCCCAAATCACTTTCCGTGAGGAGTTTCCGATATCCTCAAGACTAAGGGAAACAATGCGATCTCTTAACATGAATGAATTCGATCGAACCTTTATGCAAAAGTTTTGTGGCGTAATTGCTCCACTGATGGACTTCAGACCATAAGACATAGGAGCGGAAGTTAGGCCATTCGGCCCACCGAGTCCACTCCACCATTCAATCATGGCTGATTTCAACTCCATTTACCCGCTCTCTCCATAGCCCTTAATTCCTCGAGAAATCAAGAATTTATCAACTTCTGTCTTAACGACACTCAACGTCCCGGCCTCCACCGCCCTCTGTGGCATTGAATTCCACAGACCCACCACACTCTGGCTGAAGAAATTTCTCCTCACCTCTGTTTTAAAGTGACTCCCTTTTATTCTAAGGCTGTGTCCCCAGGTCCTAGTCTCCCCTGCTAATGGAAAGAACTTCCCTACATCCACCCTATCTAAGCCATTCAGTATCTTGTAAGTTTCTATTAGATCTCCCCTCAACCTCCTAAACTCCAATGAATATAATCCCAGGATCCTCAGACGTTCATCGTATGTTAGGCCTACCATTCCTGGGATCATCCGTGTGAATCTCTGCTGGACCCGCTCCAGTGCCAGTATGTCCTTCCTGAGGTGTGGGGCCCAAAATTGCTCACAGTATTCTAAATGTGGCCTAACTAATGGTTTATAAAGCTTCAGAAGTACATCCCTGCTTTTATGTTCCAAGTCTGTTGAGATGAATGACAACATTGCATTTGCTTTCTTAATTTCGGACTCAACCTGCAAATTTACCTTTAGAGAATCCTGGACTAGGACTCCCAAGTCCCTTTGCACTTCAGCATTATGAATTTTGTCACCGTTTAGAAAATAGTCCATGCCTCTATTCTTTTTTCCAAAGATGTGGAGATGCCGGCGTTGGACTGGGGTGAGCACAGTACGAAGTCTTACAACACCAGGTTAAAGTCCAACAGGTTTGTTTCGATGTCACTAGCTTTCGGAGCGCTGCTCCTTCCTCAGGTGAATGAAGAGGTCTGTTCCAGAAACACATATATAGACAAATTCAAAGATGCCAAACAATGCTTGGAATGCGAGCATTAGCAGGTGATTAAAACTTTACAGATCCAGAGATGGGGTAACCCCAGGTTAAAGAGGTGTGAATTGTCTCAAGCCAGGGCAGTTGGTAGGATTTCCACCATCTGGCCTGCGAAATCCTACCAACTGCCCTGGCTTGAGACAATTCACACCTCTTTAACCTGGGGTTACCCCATCTCTGGATCTGTAAAGTTTTAATCACCTGCTAATGCTCGCATTCCTAGCATTGTTTGGCATCTTTGAATTTGTCTATATATGTGTTTCTGGAACAGACCTCTTCATTCACCTGAGGAAGGAGCAGCGCTCCGAAAGCTAGTGACATCGAAACAAACCTGTTGGACTTTAACCTGGTGTTGTAAGCCTTCGTACTTTTTTCCAAAGTGCAAGACCTCGCACTTGCCCACGTTGAATTTCATCAGCCGTTTCTTGGACCACTCTCCTAAACTGTCTAAATCTTTCTGCAGCCTCCCCACCTCCTCCATACTACCTGCCCCTCCACCTATCTTTGTATCATCGGCAAACTTAGCCAGAATGCCCCCAGTCCCGTCATCTAGATCGTTAATATATAAAGAGAACAGCTGTGGCCCCAACACTGAACCCTGCGGGACACCACTCGTCACCGGTTGCCATTCCGAAAAAGAACCTTTTATCCCAACTCTCTGCCTTCTGCCTGACAGCCAATCGTCAATCCATGTTAGTACCTTGCCTCGAATACCATGGGCCTTATTTTACTCAGCAGTCTCCCGTGAGGCACCTTATCAAAGGCCTTTTGGAAGTCAAGATAGTTAACATCCATTGGCTCTCCTTGGTCTAACCTATTTGTTATCTCTTCAAAGAACTCTAACAGGTTTGTCAGGCATGACTTCCCCTTACTAAATCCATGCCTACTTGTCCTAATCCGACCCTGCACTTCCAAGAATTTAGAAATCTCATCCTTACAATGGATTCTAGAATCTTGCCAACAACCGAGGTTGGGCTAATTGGCCTATAATTTTCCATCTTTTTCCTTGTTCCCTTCTTGAACAGGGGGGTTGCAACAGCGATTTTCCAATCCTCTGGGACTTTCCCTGACTCCAGTGACGTTTGAAAGATCATAACTAACGCCTCCACTATTTCTTCAGCTATCTCCTTTAGAACTCTCGGATGTAGCCCATCTGGGCCCGGAGATTTTTAGACCTCTTAGTTTCTCTAGCACTTTCTCCTTTGTGATGGCTACCATATTCAACTCTGCCCCCTGACTCTCTGGAATTGTTGGGATATTACTCATGTCTTCTACTGTGAAGACTGAAGCAAAGTACTTATTTAGTTCCTCAGCTATTTCCTTGTCTCCCATCACTAGATTACCAGCGTCATTTTGGAGCGGCCCAATGTCTACTTTTGCCTCCCGTTTGTTTTTAATGTATTTAAAGAAACTTTTACTATCATTCCTAATGTTACTGGCTAGCCTACCTTCATATTTGATCCTTTCTTTCCTTATTTCTCTCTTTGTTATCCTCTGTTTGTTTTTGTAGCCTTCCCAATCTTCTGACTTCCCACTACTCTTTGCCACATTATAGGCTTTCTCTTTTGCTTTGATGCATTCCCTAACTTCCTTTGTCAGCCATGGCTGCCTAATCCCCCCTCTGATAACCTTTCTTTTCTTTGGGATGAACCTCTGTACTGTGTCCTCAATTACTCCCAGAAACTCCTGCCATTGCTGTTCTACTGTCTTTCCCACTAGGCTCTGCTCCCAGTCGATTTTCGTCAGTTCCTCCCTCATGCCCCTGTAGTTACCTTTATTTAACTGTAACACCTTTACATCTGATTCTACCTTCTTTCTTTCAAATTGTAGATTGAATTCTACCATATTATGATCACTACCTCCTAAGTGCTCCCTTACTTTAAGATCTTTAATCAAGTCTGGCTCATTACATAACACTAAGTCCAGAATGGCCTGTTCCCTCGTGGGCTCCATCACAAGCTGTTCCAAAAAGCCCTCCTGTAAACATTCAATGAATTCCCTTTCTTTGGGTTCACTGGCAGCATTATTTACCCAGTCCACCTGCATATTGAAGTCCCCCATGATCACTGTGACCTTGCCTTTCTGACATGCACTTTCTATTTCATGGTGCATTTTGTGCCCCCGGTCCTGACCACTATTAGGAGGCCTGTACATAACCCATTATATATTTTTTGCTTTTGTGGTTCCTCAACTCTACCCACACAGACTCCACATCATCTGACCCTATGTCGTTTAGTGCTATTGATTTAATTTCATTCCTAATTAACAAGGCAACCCCGCCCCCTCTGCCCACCTCTCTATCTTTTCGATAGGCTGTGAATCCCTGGATGTTTAAATGCCAGTCCTGAACCCCCTGCAACCATGTCTCTGTGATGCCTACCACATCATACCTGCCAGTCACAATCTGGGTCACAAGCTCATCTACCTTGTTCCGTACACTGCGCGCATTTAAATATAGCACCTTCTCTATTGACCATCCCTTTTTGTTTTCTTAGTGTGGTGGACCTTGGTTTAATGAGCCTTTCCATACACTATGTCATATTTTGTGGGATGGGGACTATCGTAACCTCGCCTGAGTTCTGTTTTTTCGTGCTTTTTTGTATTCCTAAGCAGCTACGCTGCCCACTGATTACTTCACCTCTTGGTTCCCTTACTTTCCCTTCCCTCCCAATCTTTAGTTTAAAGTCCTATTGACCACCCTATTTCCTCTTTTCGCCAGAACACTGGTCCCAGCTCGGTTCAGGTGGAGACCATCCCAACGGTATAGGTCCCCCCTGTCCCAAAACTGATGCCAGTGTCCCATGAAAAGGAACCCCTCTTTCCCACACCACTCTTTCAGCCACGTGTTAACTTCCCTTATTCTTGCCTCCCTCTGCCAATTTGTACGTGGCTCGGGCAGTAATCTGGAGATTATGACACTTGAGGACCTGTTTTTTAATTTGAATCCTAGCTCTTTAAAGACTTGCTAAAGAAACGTCAAAAATTTCAATGGACAGCAGACTTTCAACAGGCATTTGACTGCCTGAAAGCTGTGGTAACTAATGTTCCTGAATTGAAGATTTGCAAGGGACTCTGTGGTCAGATTGAACTAAATTATCTGATTCCAAAGAGAAATGCTGAGGAGTCGAGAATTGGATGGATCGTGCACACTTTGTTCAAAGAGACTGTCAATCGCGAAGGATTTTGGTTGGAGGAAGAAGAGCAAAGAAGAATGGACTATATTATTCTGCCTGTTTGCATGTGTTTTTTTTTGTGAAACAAAAAAGTATTTTTACTGTGCATTTCTTAGTCGATGGTGCAAAAGTGAAAAATGAAACCATCTTGAAGTTGATGGTTTATTTATTTTTTCTTGCGGGGAGGTGTCATTTGAGAGTACCTTTAAAAAGTGGATGTGTAAGCAATGTACCTTTAAGGGATGGAGTTGATCATATTACTGAAGTGATGTCAGAGGTTGGGGGGAGCTGAGCTCACTTCTGCTTTTGGTTTCAGTTTTGCCGAGAGCAGCTGAAAAGTGCCTGGCTGGTTTTGCTGAGAGCAGCTGAAAGGTGCCTGGCTGTTTTGCTGAGAGCAGCTGAAAAGTGCCTGGCTGGTTTTGCTGAGAGCAGCTTAAAAGTAGAAAGCCAGTTTGAAATAGCAGCTTGAGAAGTTCTGGTTTGCTGTGAGCGCTTGAAGGGAGAAAGCCAGTTTGAAAAAGCAGCTTGTGTGTGACTGTGTGTTTCCAGAGAGCTGCAGGAAGAAAAGGAAGGTGCTGGAGCTGAAACCAAGCTGATATATCTCTGCCATATAACAGAATATATATATATTCTGTGAATTGTTGTGTTACTGTTTTGAAGACTTGAAACCTTTTGGATGTTTGAAGGAACATTTTGAGGGATTATTTAGTGTTGTATTATTTTCGGGTTTATCTTTGAAGTAAGGGGTGTTCAGGGATTCAATGTTTATTTAACAGGTTAAGCTGAGTTCGTGGAATAAACATTGTTTTGTGTTAAAAACCACGTGTCCATAATTGTAATATCACACCTGGGGAACAAGCCGTGTGCTTCAAAAGCAACAATCCATTACAGGGAGAAGTTGGTTGAACTCCATGATACGTTTTGGGGTTCTGAAAACACCTCGCCCGTAACGCAACTCAAGACTGGGCATTCATGAGGCGCTGTGGGCCATCAGCAGAAGCAAAATTGTATGCATCCATAATCTGCAACTCATGGTCCGGCATATCCCCCACTCTACCACTACCACCAAGCCAGGTTAAAGGCTAGGAAGCCTACGGCGAGTAACTCACCCCCTGACCCCCAAAGCCTGTCCACTATCTACAAGGCACAAGTCAGGACTGTAATGGAATACTCTCCACTTGTCTGGATGAGTGCAGCTCCAACAACACTCAGGAAGCTCACCACCATCCAGAACAAAGCAGCCCGCTTGATTGCACAAACATTCGAACCCTCCACCACCGACAACAGTGGCAGCCATGTGTACCATCGACAAGATGCACTGCAGTAACTTACCAAGGTTTCTTAGACAACTTCTTCCAAACCCACCACCAGTGCTATCTAGAAGGACAAGAGCAGTAGATACCTGGGAACCCCACCACCTGGAGGTTCCCCTTCAAGTCACTCAGCAACCTGGAAATATATCACCGTTCCTTCACTGTCGCTGGGGCATCTTCCTGGAACTCCCTCCCGAACAGCACAGTGGGTGTACCTACAACTCAGAGACTGCAGCGGTTTAAGAAGGCAGCTCAGCACCACCTTGTGAAGGGCAACTAGGGATGGGCATTAAATGCTGGCCTAACCAGCGATGCCCACATCCCGTAAATGGATAAAACAAAAAATCCCAATCTTCTGGCCCACTGCTAATCGTGGCAGCATCGGGTCTTTTCCTCCGATTCAGATAAAGATCCAATAGATTACAAATAAGTCCAACGTAAAAACAGACCGTCTGAAAAACAGTTTCTATGTGGCGTTGAATGGCTCGTGACCAGTGCTCCCAGTGGGAATGGGAAACACTCCGGTTTTCCCGCTGGCGGGAGGACATAGACTCAAAACGGAAGAATGGTGGCCCTTGTTCATTACAAAGGAAATAGAATTTAAAATAGGGTATTGCTGCAGTTGTGTCAGACCTTGGTGAAACTCCATCTGGAGTACTGTGTACAGTTTTGTCTCCTTATTTGAGAAGGAATATAATTTCATTAGAAGCAGTTCAGAGAAGGTTCACTCGACTGGTTCCTGGAATAAGGAAGTTATCTTATGAGGAAAGATTGGACAGATTGGACTCTATCTATTGGAGTTTAGAAAAATAAGATCTTATTGCAACATATAGGCCTGAATTTTACGTGCCTTCGCTGCTGGGTTTGTAGACAGTGGGGGGAGCGGGTGGTAAGGCAATGAGCATAAACGTCTTTGGATGGACATCCTATTGGGTTCTGTCTGACCTGACCTCTGCAATTTTATGGGGGTGTTGCAAAGTACAAACAGCCTCAATGTTTTAGGCTGGTTCAGAGTTTCCAACTATACAGTAAGCCGTACAATAATCAGGTTCAGAACTCTGGTGGGAAGTCTGAGGGGGCTCCTCCATGTTTAGCTCCACCCACACCCGCTCCACCAACCACCCAAATGCTACCTAAGCTCCAATAACTTCAGGCGCTTCCTCCCTCCTTTCCAAGCCGCTCCCCCAAAATTCCAATTCCCCATTGTCCAATCCCCAAGCCTTTGCGACCCTTGCTGCCCTGAGACCAAACATTCTTCTTCCCGGAATCCCTGGGTTGAGGCTCCAGGGACTGCATGCAGTTCCAGTTCTGTCCACTGCATCTTCTGGCGCTGCAGAGTCTGGAGAGCCAATCAGAAAGTCCAGCAGCTCTCTGTCGAAGGTGGGACTTCCTCCGGAGTGAGGGGTGGAACTCCTCCCTGTGGTCAATTAATGCTCATTGGAGCCCGAAATCTCTCTGGGACAGACATGTTGGGAAACCATACCTTCCCAAAAATCCTGGACATAAGGGCCTGAGGGGACTTGACAGGGTGGACAATGAAAGGATGTTTCCCCTGGTGGGAGAGACTAGAACCGGGAGACACAGTTTTAAAAAAGGAGGTTCACTTTGAAGAAGAGAAATCTTTTCTTCAGAGAGGCGTGAGTCTTTGGAACTCTCTTCCCCAGGAAACACTGGAAGCAGGGTTATTGAATATTTTTAAGGTTGAATTAGATAGATTGTTTATCGATAAGGGAGTCATAGGGTCTTGGCGGTAGGAATGAAAGAGAAGTCGAAGCTACAATCAGCTCAGCCTTGATCCCATTGAATGGCGGAGCCGGTGTGAGGGACTGAATGGCTGACTCAATCTGCTCATTCGTATGTTTGTTTGTATGTACAGCACAAAGGGAGGAGTCCATTCGGTCCATCGTGCCTGTGCTGGCGGTTCAACCACGTTGAGAGGCACAAGTGTGGTCAACCCAAGCCCAGAGAAACAGTGAAGTACGCACGGGGTTTTCCGGACCGCTCCTTTCATTTTCAGTGTGTTGCTGTCCATGGATGTGAACACGAAGATTGCGCTGTCAATGTCACTGAAATCATTCAGAAACTCTAATGTGGTCGCAGCCGCCGCATGGTAGTACCATTGTCCCGAGTACTGCAGAAGTAAAAAGAAAAACAAACCCCATCAGGCAAACTCCATGGAGATTGCAGACAAAGTTAACCTGGCTAACAGAGGTTACAAAGTATTAGAAGGTTACTTCAGCACAGAAACAGACCAGATCAACAGATGAGGCAAAAGGCTACAAAAAGAATAAGGGAACTGTGGGTTGGCAGGTCT
The DNA here is from genome assembly GCF_047496885.1 of Scyliorhinus torazame. Classification (NCBI taxonomy): domain Eukaryota; kingdom Metazoa; phylum Chordata; class Chondrichthyes; order Carcharhiniformes; family Scyliorhinidae; genus Scyliorhinus; species Scyliorhinus torazame. The sequence goes on from NC_092720.1 coordinate 204,976,242, forward strand.
TTGGGTCCTGCTGGATTTCCTCCGAGGGTGTCAAGAAGTGGCTGGTGAGATAATTGATGCATTGGTTTTACTTCCATATTGAGTTCCGCTAGAATCGGAATGGGGCCAATATCCTAGCGGGGAGGTTTGTTCATGCTGTTGGGGGGCGTTTAACTAATTTGGAGGGAGATAGGTTGTATAGTGTAGGGTAGAGTACGGGGTCATGCATGTAATGATATGTATAATCTAAGGCGATTAAAGGGTTAACAAGATGATGTTCATGTATATAACTCGAGGGACTTCCGGGTGCGGCGATGACCAGCTAAGTCGCACGTTTTGGGCTCTTATCGGGAGCCCCAACGGCAATTTTCGAAGGCTAAACCCACTGTGAGGCGACATAGAAGGGAGTCCCCCCGGATGTGAATGGACAGAAGAGATAATAGTGGCCAGATTGCGGAGGATCCTCTGGAGCAGCGGCAAAGAAGGGAAGTGAGAAGTAAGATGGCGGCTGAGGGAGGCCAGTTGGTATGGGGCCCGGAACAGCAGGAGTTCCTCCGGAGATGTGTGGAAGAGCTCAAGAAGGAGGTGCTGGCGCCGATGCTGCAGGCGATTGAGGGGTTAAAGGAGGTGCAGAAGACCCAAGAGATGGAGCTCCGTGGAGTGAAGGCAAAAGCTGCCGAAAATGAGGACGAGATACAGGGCTTGGTCGTGAAGACTGAGACGCACGAGGCACTGCATAAGAGGTGTATGGAGAGACTGGAAGCCCTGGAAAATAGCTCAAGGAGGAAGAACTTAAGAATCTTTGTTCTTTCCGAAGGGGCAGAGGGAGCGGACGTTGGGGCGTACGTGAGCATGATGCTCCATACCTTAATGGGAGCTGAGGCCCCGACGGGCCCCCTGGAAGTGGAGGGAGTGTATCGAGTCCTCGAGAGAAGACCAAAGGCAGGAGAAATACCTCGAGCAATAGTGGTGAGGTTCCACCGCTACAAGGACAGGGAGATGGTCCTGAGATGGGCGAAAAAGACACGGAGCAGCAGGTGGGAGAACGCGGTGATCCGCGTGTGTCAGGATTGGAGTGCGGAGGTGGCGAGAAGGAGGACAAGTTTCAATCTGGCCAAGGCGGTGCTTCACAGGAAGAAAGTGAAATTCAGAATGTTGCAGCCGGCAAGACTGTGGGTTACACACCAGGGTAAACACCACTACTTCGAGACGGCAGAGGAGGCGTGGACATTTATACAAGAGGAGAAGTTGGACTAGATTTGGGAAAGAGTGTTTGAATTGAAGTAGCGAGGTGGTGGCAAGGGACTGTGAATCAGATGGGGGAAAATTTTCTTTCCCCTCGAAGGGGGGGACACACGAAGAAATGTGGGCGCCGGTGGGGAAGGCGAGGGGGAAGGAGAGAGGGAGCTGCGCCATTAGGGGAGGGGCCAAGAGGGAAGCGCGGGCTTTGTTCCCGCGCTATGGAAATTGTGGCGGGAAAAGGAGGGGGTCTCACACAACGGGAGGCCAAGGATAAACGGGGGAAGCTGAGGTCAGCCAGAGTTTGCTGACTCCCGGAAGCAATATGGGGGAGCAACTAAGCTAGAGGGGGATCTAGCGGGGAGAGGGGGGGGTGGTTAACTGGGTTGCTGCTGCTAAGGGGAAGGGGGAGCTGTTACGGGATGGGATGGTCGGGACGGGAGGGCACTGTCTGGGGGACAAACGGGTGCGTGGGAACCGGGTGAGGAGCTGGCCTAAAAAAGGGGATGGCTAGTCGACGAGGGGGGGGGGGGGGGGTAAAGAGCCCCCCAACCCGGTTGATCACGTGGAACGTGAGAGGGCCGATTAAGAGGGCAAGGGTATGTGTGCACCTAAAGAAACTAAAGACAGACATGGTCATGCTTCAGGAGACGCACCTGAAGCTGGCGGATCAGGTCACATTAAGAAAAGGATGGGTGGGACAGGTATTCCACTCGGGCCTGGATGTGAAAAATAGAGGGGTGGCAATACTGGTGAGGAAACGGGTATCGTTTGAGGCGAAGACCATAGTGGTGGACAATGGGGGTAGATACGTGATGGTGAGTGGCAGATTGCAAGGTGAGGCGGTGGTGCTGGTGAACGTATATGCCCCGAACTGAGATGATGCGAACTTTATGAAGCGTATGTTGGGGCGCATCCCGGACCTGGAGATGGGAAAGTTGGTAATGGGGGGGGTGGGGACTTCAATACGGTGCTGGACCCAGGGCTGGACCGGTCCAGATTTAGGACCGGGAGGAGGCCGGCAGCGGCCAAGGTACTTAAGGGCTTTATGGAGCATATGGGAGGAGTGGATCCCTGGAGATTTACTAGACCAAGGAGTAAAGAGTTTTCCTTCTTCTCCCACGTCCATAAAGTGTACTCCCGGATAGACTTCTTTGTCCTGGGAAGGGCACTGATGCCGAAGGTGGCAGGAACGGATTATTCGGCTATAGCCATTTCAGATCGTGCCCCACATTGGGTAGATCTGGAACTAGGTGAGGAAAAGGAGCAGCGCCCACTTTGGAGATTAGACATGGGACTGTTGGCGGACGAGGGGGTATGCGTAAGGGTGAGGGGATGTATTGAAAGATACCTAGAGGTCAATGATGACGGAGAGGTCCAGGTGGGAGTAGTCTGGGAGGCGCTGAAAGCGGTGATTAGATGGGAGCTGATCTCCATAAGGGCCCATAAGTGGAAGCAAGAGGGTAAAGAAAGGGAGAGACTGCTGGGGGAGATTTTGAGGGTGGATAGGCAATATGCGGAGGCTCCAGACGAAGGGCTATACAGGGAAAGACGGAGGCTGCACACGGACTTTGATTTGCTGACCACGGGTAAGGCGGAGACACAATGGAGGAAAGCACAGGGAGTACAGTATGAATATGGAGAGAAGGCGAGTCGACTGCTGGCCCAACAACTTTGGAAGAGGGGGGCGGCAAGAGAGATCGGAGGGGTTAGAGACGAGGAGGGAAAGATGAAACGGGGAGCGGAGAGGGTGAACGGGGTGTTTAAGGCATTTTACGAGAGGCTACATAAGGCTCAACCCCGGAAGGAAAAGAGGGAATGATGCGTTTCCTAGACCTGCTGGAGTTCCCGAAGGTTGAGGAACAGGAGATGACAGGACTGGGAGCGCAGATTGAGGTGGAGGAGGTGGTAAAAGGAATTGGGAACATACAGGCAGGGAAGGCCCCAGGACCGGATGGGTTCCCGGTGGAGTTCTATAGGAAATATGTAGACCTGCTGGCCCCACTTCTGACGAGAACCTTTAATGAGGCTAGGGAAAGGGGGACACTACCCCCGACGATGTCGGAGGCGACGATATCGCTGATCCTGAAAAGAGACAAAGATCCGCTGCAGTGCGGGTCATACAGGCCTATCTCCCTCTTGAACGTCGATGCCAAGCTTTTGGCCAAGGTGATGGTGACGAGGATAGAGGACTGTGTCCCTGGGGTGGTGCACGATGATCAAACGGGGTTTGTTAAGGGGAGGCAATTAAACACTAATGTACGGAGGCTGTTGGGGGTGATGATGATGCCCCCACCAGAGGGGGAGGCGGAGATAGTGGTGCCGATGGATGCAGAGACAGCATTTGATAGAGTGGAGTGGGACTACCTGTGGGAAGTACTGAGGAGATTTGGATTTGGGGAGGGGTTCATTAGATGGGTTCAGCTCCTGTACAGGGCCCCGGTGGCAAGTGTGATTACAAATAGGCAATGATCTGACCACTTCCGACTATATAGGGGTACAAGACAGGGATGTCCCCTGTCCCCGCTACTGTTTAAAAAAAATAAAATATTTTATTGAAAATATTTGGTCAACCATCACAGTATATTGTGTATCCTTTACACAATAATATAACAGTATAAATAACAATGACCTGTTTTATAAACAAAGAATAAATAATATATAACAAAAACTAAAACTAAATGGCAACTGCCTTGTCTCAGATAAATACTCTCCAAAAATATGATTTAACAGTCCAATATACAATTATTTATAGCAATGACCTATACATATTATACATATATATTGACAACCCTGAGAGTCCTTCTGGTTCCTCCACCCCCCACCCCCCCCCCCGGGCTGCTGCTGCTGCCTTCTTCTTTTCCATTCCCTCTATCTTTCTGTGAGGTATTCGACGAACGGTTGCCACCGCCTGGTGAACCCTTGAGCCGATCCCCTTAGAACAAACTTAATCCGTTCCAGCTTTATAAACCCTGCCATATCATTTATCCAGGTCTCCACCCCCGGGGGCTTGGCTTCCTTCCACATCAACAGTATCCTGCGCCGGGCTACTAGGGACGCAAAGGCCAAAACATCGGCCTCTCTCGCCTCCTGCACTCCCGGCTCTTGTGCAACCCCAAATATAGCCAACCCCCAGCTTGGTTCGACCTGGACCCCCACTACTTTCGAAAGCACCTTTATCACCCCCACCCAGAACCCCTGTAGTGCCGGACATGACCAGAACATGTGGGTGTGATTCGCTGGGCTTCTCGAGCATCTCGCACACCTATCCTCTACCCCAAAAAATTTACTGAGCCGTGCTCCAGTCATATGCGCCCTGTGTAACACCTTAAATTGAATCAGGCTTAGCCTGGCACACGAGGACGATGAGTTTACCCTACTTAGGGCATCCGCCCACAGCCCCTCCTCAATCTCCTCCCCCAGCTCTTCTTCCCATTTCCCTTTCAGCTCATCTACCATAATCTCCCCCTCGTCCCTCATTTCCCTATGTATATCTGACACCTTACCGTCCCCCACCCATGTCTTTGAGATCACTCTGTCCTGCACCTCCTACGTCGGGAGCTACGGGAATTCCCTCACCTGTTGCCTCGCAAAAGCCCTCAGTTGCATATACCGGAATGCATTCCCTTGGGGCAACCCATATTTATCGGTCAGCGCTCCCAGACTTGCGAACTTCCCATCCACAAACAGATCTTTCAGTTGTGTTACTCCTGCTCTTTGCCATATTCCAAACCCCCCATCCATTCTCCCCGGGGCAAACCTATGGTTATTTCTTATCGGGGACCCCACCAAGGCTCCCGTCTTTCCCCTATGCCGTCTCCACTGTCCCCAAATTTTCAAAGTCGCCACCACCACCGGGCTTGTGGTGTATTTCTTCGGTGAGAACGGCAACGGGGCCGTCACCATAGCTTGTAGGCTAGTCCCCCTACAGGACGCCCTCTCCAATCTCTTCCACGCCGCTCCCTCCTCTTCTCCCATTCACTTACTCACCATTGAGATATTGGCAGCCCAGTAGTACTCACTTAGGCTCGGTAGTGCCAGCCCCCCCCTATCCCTACTACGCTGTAAGAATCCCTTCCTCACTCTCGGGGTCTTCCCGGCCCACACAAAACTCATGATACTCTTTTCAATCCTTTTGAAAAAAGCCTTCGTGATCACCACCGGGAGGCACTGAAACACAAAGAGGAATCTCGGGAGGACTACCATTTTAACCGCCTGCACCCTCCCTGCCAGTGACAGGGATACCATGTCCCATCTCTTGAAGTCCTCCTCCATTTGTTCCACCAACCGCGTTAAATTTAACCTATGCAATGTACCCCAATTCTTGGCTATCTGGATCCCCAAGTAACGAAAGTCCCTTGTTACCTTCCTCAGCGGAAAGTCCTCTATTTCTCTGCTCTGCTCCCCTGGATGCACCACAAACAACTCACTTTTCCCCATGTTCAGTTTATATCCTGAGAATTCTCCAAACTCCCAAAGTGTCCGCATTATCTCTGGCATCCCCTCCGCCGGGTCCGCTACATATAACAACAAATCATCCGCATACAAAGATACCCGGTGTTCTTCTCCTCCTCTAAGTACTCCCCTCCACTTCTTGGAACCCCTCAATGCTATTGCCAGGGGCTCAATCGCCAGTGCAAACAATAATGGGGACAGAGGGCATCCCTGCCTTGTCCCTCTATGGAGCCGAATGTATGCAGATCCCCGTCCATTCGTGACCACACTCGCCACTGGGGCCCTATACAACAGCTGCACCCATCCAACATACTCATCTCCAAAACCAAGTCTCCTCAGCACCTCCCACAAATAATCCCAATCCACTCTATCAAATGCTTTCTCGGCATCCATCGCCACCACTATCTCCGCTTCCCCCTCTGGTGGGGGCATCATCATTACCCCTAGCAGCCTCCGTATATTCGTATTCAGCTGTCTCCCCTTCACAAACCCAGTTTGGTCCTCATGGACCACCCCCGGGACACAATCCTCTATCCTCATTGCCATTACCTTGGCCAGAATCTTAGCGTCTACATTTAGGAGGGAAATAGGTCTATAGGACCCGCATTGCAGCGGGTCCTTTTCGTTCTTTAGCGATATCGTTGCCTCAGACATAGTCGGGGGCAGCTGTCCCCTTTCCTTTGCCTCATTAAAGGTCCTCATCAGTAGCGGGGCGAGCAAGTCCACATATTTCCTGTAAAATTCAACTGGGAATCGATCCGGTCCCGGAGCCTTCCCCGCCTGCATGCTCCTAATTCCTTTCACTACTTCCTCTATTTCGATCTGTGCTCCCAGTCCCACCCTTTCCTGCTCCTCCACCTTGGGAAATTCCAGCCGGTCCAGAAAGCCCATCATTCTCTCCCTCCCCTCCGGGGGTTGAGCTTCGTATAATTTTTTATAAAATGCCTTGAACACTCCATTCACTCTCTCCGCTCCCCGCTCCATCTCTCCTTCCTCATCCCTCACTCCCCCTATTTCCCTCGCTGCTCCCCTTTTCCTCAATTGGTGGGCCAGCAACCTGCTCGCCTTCTCCCCATATTCGTACTGTACACCCTGTGCCTTCCTCCACTGTGCCTCTGCAGTACCCGTTGTCAGCAAGTCAAATTCTTCGTGTAGCCTTTGCCTTTCCCTGTACAGTCCCTCCTCCGGTGCCTCCACATATTGCCTGTCCACCCTCAGAAGTTCTTGCAGCAACCGCTCCCGTTCCCTACTCTCCTGCTTTCCTTTATGTGCCCTTATTGATATCAGCTCCCCTCTAACCACTGCCTTCAGCGCCTCCCAGACCACTCCCACCTGGACCTCCCCATTATCATTGAGTTCCAAGTACTTTTCAATGCACCCCCTCACCCTTAGACACCCCCCCTCATCTGCCATCAGTCCCATGTCCATTCTCCAGGGTGGGCGCCATTCTGTTTCCTCCCCTATCTCCAAGTCCACCCAATGTGGAGCGTGATCCGAAATGGCTATAGCCGTATACTCCGTTCCCCTCACCTTCGGGATCAACGCCCTTCCCAAAACAAAAAAATCTATTCGCGAATAGACTTTGTGGACATAGGAGAAAAACGAAAACTCCTTACTCCTAGGTCTGCTAAATCTCCACGGGTCTACTCCTCCCATCTGCTCCATAAAATCTTTAAGCACCTTGGCTGCTGCCGGCCTCCTTCCAGTCCTGGACCTCGACCTGTCCAGCCCTGGTTCCAACACCGTATTGAAATCTCCCCCCATTACCAACTTTCCCACCTCTAGATCCGGGATGCGTCCTAGCATGCGCCTCATAAAATTGGCATCATCCCAGTTCGGGGCATATACGTTTACCAAAACCACCGTCTCCCCCTGTAGTTTGCCACTCACCATCACGTATCTGCCCCCGCTATCCGCCACTATAGTCTTTGCCTCAAACATTACCCACTTCCCCACTAATACAGCCACCCCCCTGTTTTTCGCATCTAGCCCCGAATGGAACACCTGCCCCACCCATCCTTTGCGTAGTCTCACCTGGTCTATCAGTTTCAAGTGCGTTTCTTGTAACATAACCACGTCTGCCTTAAGTTTCTTAAGGTGTGCGAGTACCCGTGCCCTCTTTATCGGCCCGTTCAGCCCTCTCACGTTCCACGTGATCAGTCGGGTTGGGGGGCTTTTTACCCCCCCCCCTTGTCGATTAGCCATCCCCTTTTTCCAGCTCCTCACCCGGTTCCCACGCAGCTGTGTCCCCCCCAGGCGGTGCCCCCCCGCCCATCCCACCCCATACCAGTTCCCCCCTCTCCCTAGCAGCAGCAGCCCAATAATTCCCCCCTCCCACCCCCCCCCCCGCTAGATCCCCCCCTAGCGTAGTTACACCCCCCATGTTGCTCCCAGAAGTCAGCAAACTCTGGCCGACCTCGGCTTCCCCCCGTGACCTCGGCTCGCACCGCGCGACGCCCCCTCCTTCCTGCTTCCCTATTCCCGCCATGATTATCATAGCGCGGGAACCAAGCCCACGCTTCTCCCTTGGCCCCGCCCCCAATGGCCAACACCCCATCTCCTCCACCTCCTTTCCTCCCCCCACCACCACCTGTGGAAGAGAGAAAAGTTACCACAACGCAGGATTAATAACATAAAACTCCTCTTTCCCCCCTCTTCGCCCCCCATACTCGCCCCACCACTATGTTTCAAACGTTCTTTTTTAATAACCCGCTCATTCTAATTTTTTTCCACGATAAAAGTCCACGCCTCATCTGCCGTCTCAAAGTAGTGGTGCCTCCCTTGATATGTGACCCACAGTCTTGCCGGTTGCAGCATTCCAAATTTTATCTTTTTGTGAAGCACCGCCTTGGCCCGATTAAAGCTCGCCCTCCTTCCCGCCACCTCCGCACTCCAGTCTTGGTATACGCGGATCACCGCGTTCTCCCATTTACTGCTCTGAGTTTTCTTTGCCCATCTAAGGACCATCTCTCTATCCTTAAAACGGAGGAATCTCACCACTATGGCTCTAGGAATTTCTCCTGCTCTCGGTCCTCGCGCCATCACTCGGTATGCTCCCTCCACCTCCAGCGGACCCGCCGGGGCCTCCGCTCCCATTAGCGAGTGCAGCATCGTGCTCACATATGCCCCGACGTCCGCTCCCTCTGCACCTTCAGGAAGACCAAGAATCCTTAGGTTGTTCCTCCTCGCGTTGTTCTCCAGCGCCTCCAGCCTTTCCACACATCGTTTATGGTGTGCCTCGTGCAGCACCGTCTTCACCACCAGGCCCTGTATGTCGTCCTCATTCTCGGCAGCCTTTGCCTTCACGACCCGAAGCTCCCGCTCCTGGGTCTTTTGCTCATCCTTTAGCCCTTCGATCGCCTGTAATATCGGGGCCAACAGCTCCTTCTTCATTTCCTTTTTGAGTTCTTCCACGCAGCGTTTCAAAAACACGTGTTGTTCAGGGCCCCATATTAAACTGCCACCTTCCGACGCCATCTTGGTTCTTGCTTGCCTTCCTTGCCGCTGCTCTAAAGGATCCACTGCAATCCGTCCACCTTCCTCTCCTTTTTCCATCCGTATCCAGGGGGGATTCCCTTCTGGTTCACCGCACAGTACTTTTAGCCGTTAAAATTGCCGTTGGGGCTCTTATTAAGAGCCCAAAAGTCCGTTCCACCGGGAGCTGCCGAAACGTGCGACTCAGCTGGTCATCGCCGCACCCGGAAGTCCGTCCCCGCTACTGTTTGCGTTGGCAGTTGAGCCATTGGCCATAGCGCTGAGGGGCTCTAGGAAGTGGAGAGGTGTACTTAGAGGAGGAGAAGAACATCGGGTGTCATTATACGCGGATGATTTGTTGCTGTATGTCGCGGACCCAGTGGAGGGGATGCCTGAGATAATGCAGACACTCAGGGAGTTTGGAGAATTTTCAGGATATAAATTGAATATGGGGAAGAGTGAACTGTTTGTGATGCACCCCGGGGAACAGGGCAGGGGAATAGACGATTTACAGCTGAGGAGGGTAACAAGAGATTTCCGGTATATAGGGATCCAGGTGGCCGGGAACTGGGGAACCTTGCATAAGCTTAACTTGACACGACTGGTAGAGCAGATGGAAGAGGACTTTAGGAGGTGGGACATGGAGCCCCTGTCATTGGCGGGCAGGGTGCAGGCGGTTAAAATGGTGGTCCTTCCGAGGTTTCTTTTTGTGTTCCAGTGCCTCCCTGTACTGATTACAAAGGCCTTTTTTAAGAAGGTGGACAAGAGCATTATGAGCTTTGTGTGGGCTGGAAAGACCTCAAGAGTGAAGAGGGGGTTCCTGCAGCGCAGTAGGGACAGAGGGGGACTGGCACTGCTGAGTCTAAGTGATTATTATTGGGCCGCCAACGTGCCTGTGATATGTAAGTGGATGAGGGAAGAGGAAGGAGCGGCGTGGAAGAGACAGGAGATGGCGTCCTGTAGGGGAACTAGCTTAAAAGCACTGGCGACGGCGCCGTTACCGTTCTCCCCGAAAAAATACACCACAAACCCAGTGGTGGTGGCAACTCTGAAAATTTGGGGGCAGTGGAGATGACATAAGGGAGTGACGGGTGCCTCAGTGTGGTCCCCGATAAGGAACAACCATAGGTTCGTCCCGGGAAGGATAGATGGGGGATTTAAATCTTGGCAACGAGCAGGAATTGTGAAATTGAAGGACTTATTCTTGGACGGGACGTTCGCGAGTCTGGGAGCATTGACAGAAAATTATGGGAATGCATTTCACTATATGCAAGTGAGGGCATTTGTGAGGCAACAGGTGAGGGAATTTCCGCAGCTCCCGTCGCAAGAGGTCCAGGACAGAGTGATCTCGGGGGCATGGGTGGGTAATGGTAGGGTGTCAGATATATATAGGGAAATGAGAGACGGGCGGGGAGACGATGGTAGAGGAGCTGAAAGGAAAATGGGAGGAGAGCTGGGGGAAGAGATTGAGGAGGGGCTGTGGGCAGATGCCCTAAGTAGGGTAAATGCTTCGTCCTCGTGTGCCAGGCTGAACCTGATACAATTCAAGGTTCTACACAGGGCGCATATGACGGGAGCAAGGCTGAGTAGATTTTTTGGAGTGGAGGATAGGTGCGGGAGATGCGCAGGAAGCCCGGCGAACCACACCCACATGTTTTGGTCATGTCCGGCACTGCATGGGTTCTGGCTGTGGGCAGGAACACCAGAGGGGCCCGCGCTATTACTGAAATTTATAGCTTTGTTTAAGTTCAAGCTATTTTGTAGTCTTTGTTCTGGGCGTGCCCGGCGCTGGATGGGTTCTGGAGGGGCATTGCGAGGACGGTGTCTAAGGTGGTGAACACCCAGGTTAAGCCGAGCTGGGGGTTCGCACTATTTGGGGTCTCAGGCGAGCCGGGAGTGCAGGAGGCGAAAGAGGCCGGTATTCTGGCCTGTACGTCCCTGGTAGCCCGGCGGAGGATTCTGCTACAGTGGAAAGATGCGAGGCCCACAAGCGTGGAATCCTGGATCAGCGACATGGCAGGATTCATTAAATTGGAGAGAAAAATTTGCCTTGAGAGGGTCTGTGCAAGGGTTCTTCAGGCGGTGGCAACCGTTCCTAGACTTTCTAGCGGGGCGTTAGGAGGTGGTCAGCAGCAGCAGCAACCCAGAGGGGGGGGTGTACTTTGTGTTTTCTACTGAGTTTATTATTGCTTAATGGGGGGTTTGTATATTGGGGGAATTCGTGATGTAGTTGTAAGATGTCTTTGTGAACACTTTGCCAACCACCCTGAAATAAGCAACACAAAGACAAAGAAACCACAATTATGGCGGCCATCCTGTTGCGCATCCACTGACCACTAACCTTGGCCCCTGGCTATGCAGAGTGACACCAACTGTATGGGTGCCCCACCCCCCACAACATGCGCCCCCACCCCCTGCAACACCACCGCCCCGCCTGAACCACCCCCACCCAAACACCACCCACCAGCGGCCCACCCAGGTCAATACCCGCAGTAGCCTTTGGCGAAGGCAGTGCCAGCCAACGGTACCCCTGACATCAGGGTCCAAGGTTGCGGGGAGGGGGGGCAGAGCCCCCATTGCCAACTGGAACCACCATGTTGTACCTGGTTGGGCACGGGGGTACGCACCATGCTAACATGTCAGCCTTTCACCTGCTGCAGACAATGGATATTGAGATTCAACCAGCAATGGTGGGCTTCCTGCTGGTCCCCGCAGCCCTGGGGAATGCCCTGCGGCTGTACGAGCTGGAGCTGATCGAGGAGAAGGAAGTGTGCAACAGCGGAGCGGGCAGTAGTGGAGTGTGCCGCAGAGAAACAAGTGGCAGCTGCCCAGGACGGAGAGCCAGCTGCCCAACAGGCCGAGGATGGGGAGCTGCCAAGGAGGTGCCGCATGGGGCCTCGTGTTTACTGCATCCCCTGTCATTCGAGGACCCACTGGACCGGGCCTGCCATAGAAGACTCCGGCTGAGCAGAGAGACAGTGTGATATATCTGCCAGATGATGGCACACCTGGAATCGTGGGGGTATGGGGGAGGACACCCACTCCCAGTGGCCGTCAAGGTGATGGTTGCCCTGAACTTTTACGTGAGGGGGGTTCCTTCCAGACGCTGCGTGGGGACCCATCCGGGATCTCCCTGACCTGGGTGCACAGGTGCATGCACACTGTCACGGAGGGGTGATCGGCGGGATGGACGTCCCCCGACAAACACCTGAAGATGACAGGCCGTTCTACACAAGCCAAAAGGCGTTAAACTTGATGAACATGCAGCTGATATGTGACCATCAGATGTGCATCAAACAAGTCTGCACCCGATACCCGGGCAGTGTGCACGATGCCTTCATCCTGGCACGCTTAACGATTCCTGACATCTTCGAGATGACCCCGCCCCAGCTGGAGGTTGGCTCCCGAGTGACAGGGGTTATCGACTGCGATCATGGCTGATGACACGTATCTGGAGGCCACAGACCGAGACCTGCTACAATGGTGCTCTTACAGCGACCAGGAGCATGGTCGAGCGGTACTTCGGCCTCCTGAAGATGTCATGCAGTTTTTGTGGCACTGCTGGCCGGTCTGGATGACATTGCCCATGGTGCTGACCGCCTCGACCAACCAGGCACGGTGAACAGTGGCGGCTGGAATCCTCCTTCCTGGGCTGGGGTACAGGGTCATCCTCCTCTCCGCCACGGCATCCAGTAGGGTCTCGGGCTCTGCGTCCCCGAAACATGGGGCCGCGAGTCTTGCTGCCATCTTGTTGTCTGGGATGGTGTGTGTGGGGAGTGAAGTGGGTCTCTGCGGCTGCAGCTTGTCAGCCTCCTGAGTGTCAATCACGGAACTGGCAAATCCGGCACCGTTTCCCATTGGAATCGATTGTGTTCCACGTGGCGCCAGTGCGAGCCCCTTAACAGTAGTGGAGACGGAGCAGGGGCGGCACTAGTTTTGCTGACGTGTCCACAAATTCTGAGTCGACGTCAAGTCTCAGAAAGGGAAAATCCTGCCCCATGTGAGTGGAATTGGATGGATAGACTTTCTCAAGAGGTCGCTCAGGCCCAATGAACCGAATGGGCTCTTTTGTATCATTCATCAATTCTCAATCTATTATTCTCAATGTAAATAAACTGAACCCCTTATATAGATTCTAATCTGTAACTCACTCCCAGAGATCCATTATTTTATGTTTAAACTATCTGAACCCTCGGTTAGATTCCAGTCTGTGTCTCACTCCCAGGGATCCATTAATCCGGTATTCTTCACACTCGGGGGCGGGACCCGCGGGTGGGTCGTGGGCGGGTGTCGGGAGGGTCGCCGTGCCATCCTTCGCGGCGCTCCCGATCGCGCAAATCCCCGCGCACCAGCCGGTGTTTATAAAATGGCCGTGAGCATGTAAAAAAAAATTTGGCCGCATTGCGCATAGTTTTTTCTCGCGCATGCGCAATGCGGCCCCTATTTTTTTAAACAGTCGCAGCTTTTTGCTTTCCAAGTTTTTTTAAAAAATTCATTTTATTCATTTACTTTTTTTACAAGTTCGGGGGTGTTTTATTTAATAACATTTTACGGAAGAAAATGCAGAACTTTGGCCAGTTGGAGACTCCATACTTTCCGGCACCGGAAGGCTCCACCTTCATCCAACAGGTTCCATTGGAGGAGTGTGTACGAGGGCCAAACAGACCCAAAACCATTTCCTCCATTTTTATCAGCAGCAAACAAGGGAAGAGAAAATGGTGGGTCACTCAGGTCGGCCGGCGTGGGTCGCGAAGGTCAGCCGGCGTGGGTCGTGAAAATCGGCCGGTGTGGGTCGCGAAGGTCGGCCGGCGTGGTTCGCGAAGGTCGGCCGGGTTGGGTCCCAAAGGTTGGCCGGTTGGTAAAAATGGGTCCCCGGAAAAAAAGTTTGAAGCACACTGCATTATTCTATATATAAACCATCTGAACTCCTCGATTAGATTCTAGTCTGTAACTCATTCCCAGGGATCCATTACCCTACATATAAACCATCTGAACTCCTCGATTAGATTCCAGTCAGTAACTCGCTCCCAGGTATCCATTATTCTATATTTAAACCATCTGAACCCCTCGATTAGATTCCAGTCTGTAACTCATTCCCAGGGATCCATTATTCTATATATAAACGATCTGAACCCTCGATTAGATTACAGTCTGTATCTCACTGCCAGGTATCCATTATTCTATATATAAACCATCTGAACCCCTCGATTAGATTCCAGTCTGTAACTCACTCCCAGGGATCCATTACCCTACATATAAACCATCTGAACCCTGCGATTAGATTCCAGTCTGTAACTCACTCCCAGGTATCCATTATTCTATCCAGAAAGTATCTGAACCCCTCGATTAGATTCCAGTCTGTATCTCACTCCCAGGTATCCATTATTCTATGTATAAAACATCTGAACCCCTCAATTAGATTCCAGTCTGTAACTCACTGCCAGGGATCCATTATATATATAAACCATCTGAACCCCTCGATTAGATTCCAGTCTGTAACTCACTGCCAGGGATCCATTATATATATAAACCATCTGAACCCCTCGATTAGATTCCAGTCTGTAACTCACTCCCAAGTATCCATTATACTATATATAAACCATCTGAACACCTCGGTTAGATTCCAGTCTGTAACTCACTCCCAGGTATCCATTATTCTATATATAAACCATCTGAACCCTGCGATTAGATTCCAGTCTGTAACTCACTCCCAGGTATCCATTATTCTATATATAAGCCATCTGAACCCCTCGATTAGATTCCAGTCTGTAACTCACTCCCAAGTATCCATTATACTATATATAAACCATCTGAACACCTCGGTTAGATTGCAGTCTGTAACTCACTCCCAGGTATCCATTATTCGACATAGAAACTATCTGAACCCCTCGATTAGATTCCAGTCTGTAACTCACTCCCGGGCATCCATTATTCTATATATAAACCATCTGAACCCTTGATTAGATTCCAGTCTATAACTCACTCCCAGTTATTCATTATATATACAAACTCTCTGAACCCCTCCAATAAATTCCAGTCTGTAACTCACTCCCATGTGTGTGTGTGGTCAATGTAGGTCATCAGCACTGACGTTAAAAGATAGCCCTGAATAGTGTGGTGTTGATGCAGCCTTAGCAATAGATAAAGGCCAGAATTCTCTGTCTCTTCATGCCGGTGAGACTCTGGTCCCGCTGCTATGAATGGAGTTTTGGCTGAGCGCCACATTCTCCGTTCTCAATGGCATTGGCGGTACGGTGGATTTGGATCAGAGGATCCCGGCCAAACCACATGAAGCCCTGACTCCCTCAGTTATCCAAAGTTACTATGACAACCCTGGTATGAGGTTATATTCAGAGGACATGTTTCAACTCTCACTGGCAGCTTCCTCGTGTTTTGTTAGTAACTTATTGGATATCATTCTGTAATCTGAAGGTATGGAATTCTTAAACTCATCTAAGAGAATTACCTCTCTCAGTCTCAGAGGTAGTCTCAATCAACTTCCAATGCTCGTACCCAGCTATTAAAATTGTTCTGCTTACCCCTTTCAAACTCTGCATAAGTCTGTCCCAGCAGACTCTTCAAATTCTGAATTTTTTGCCTATATGCTTCAGGAACCAGTTCGTATGAATCTAGAATAGCCTTTTTTACCATGTCATAATCTCTGGACCCCTGTTCTGACAAGGTAGCTAAACTTCCTGTGTTCACCCTGTCAATGTACTCAGCAGAGATAATGTCCACTTCCCTTTTAGCCACTCCATTTGGGTTGTGATTTTCTCAAAAGCCCCAAAGAACGTTTCCACCTCTTTCTGTTTTAATTTTGGGAGAGCCTGGGTGAGATTCGCCGCTGGCGTGATTCTCCATTTTGCCGTAGCCCAGGGTTTCTCGACGGCGTGGGTCTGCCCCACAATGGGAAATCCCATTGACCGGCCGGCGTAACGGAGAATCCCGCCGGCGGGTCGGTGCAGAAATGTGGCGCGGCGGGGCGGAGAATCCAGCCCCTTGTATAAACTTAAACACATCACCACTGAGTTCCGTTCTCGGACGAGCCTCCCCTCTATGTTCTGGCAGCTCTCCACTCATTACCAGCGGCTTAAGCTGGAAGTCTTTTTCTCATTCCAGCCTCCTCATTTGCAGCTCCGTTTCTTTTCCCTTTTGCTCTCTCTCCCTTTCTCTTTATTTTCTCTCATTCTCTCTCCTCATTTCCATTTTCAAATTCTCTCTGTTTTTGTTGTATTTCAAACTCTTTCATCAGTAACTGGATTTTCGCCAATTCTAACGATTGTTGATCTGGCCTAGGCTGTGTTGCTGGTTTTTCCTTCAAATTTAAAAGCTGAGCAATCGCCTCAAGTACCTCCGCCTTATTAGCTCTAGCTGGTAGGACCAGTTTTAATTCCCTTGCCAATTCGATAAGCGGGTCTTTGCGAACCTCCTCCAAATAAACCAGGGCTACGTTTTCCACTTGGTGAAATTGCTTAGCAGCTTCCATAGTCACCCTGTTGCAATATTACAAACCTGGTGTCTCTTTATCATTTACTCTGTACCCCAAATTTGCTTCTGTTACGACACCCTGGGTGAGTGTGCGGTCATTTCCCACCCCACAGACCCCGGAGTCCCAACATAAGTGAATTAATCAATAATTTGTGCATTTTCCAGAGATCTTTAACCGTTGATTGCTCCAGTGAGTTAGAGGCGCCAGACTAAGTAAAACATTACAAACTGTTTATTTATAACAAGAATAAAAGATGAATATATAATGGAGTCTATCGGTCTACCTGTTCCCAAAACTCTGTCCGACCCTCCACCCAGACACTCAGAAGACAGACACATGGTAACGGGTAGGATAGGTTAATAAATAACAGGAGTTAAGAGGTATGAGAGATTTGAGAATCTTTGCTGCTGGGGTTCAGGTCTTTGTAAGCTGTGATCCCTTCAGAATGTGAAGTGTCAGTTGGTTTGGATCTTCATGGTGGACCACTCAGGCTGGGCTCTCAGGATATGGAAAACCTTCTGGGCACACAATCTAACCTGTGTTGGGCTGAGCCTTACCCCCGGAAGTTGCACTTCAGGACTGCTCAGTTTCTGATTTGTGGCCGGCTTCAGCTGACGTACCAACAGCTTGTCTCAGATAAACAGAATATCAGAGCATCAATTATTGTGAGGCCTTTGAGTGGTCTGGTACCTTTAATGGGCGAGGAATCTGGAAAGTTCCCCTTCCCCTGCTCTGTCTTCAGGCCTTGAGCACTCACTTCCTGCTCTATGTACCAGAAGGGAGTTCCATCTAAGATTTGAGAGAGAATGCCTCCTCTTCTGGGAGAGAGACTCTTAAGGATTCTGCTAAGTTCTGCAGGTTCCAAACAAAACTCTAAGCAAAACGAGAGGGAGAGAGGGACCAGCAGGACGTTCTGGAATAATCCAGACCAATCTGCATTGAGAATCTGTTTAGCCTTGGGATTGCAATGGAGCTAATTGTTTGCGAGCCAAGTCTGTCAAGACATATCACCACTGATATCAGCAAATCCTGCGACTGCTTTTTTAAAATTAAAGCTGTAGGTTCCAGCAATGCCCCGGTGCAGGAATTATAACAGCCGAAAGAACAGGAATTAAAACGGAAACAAGACTCCCACAAGGATTCACAAGAGCGTTCCTTACAAGGGTGAGTTGTGAAAAAACCCTTTTGCAATCTCTTTTTTTTCTTCTATTTTTTATGAATTTAGAGTACCCAATTATTTATTTCCAATTAAGGGGCAATTTAGCGTGGCCACTCCACCTAACCTGCACATCGTTGGGTTGTGGAGTGAAACCCACGCAGACATGGGGGAGAATGTGCAAACTCCATACGGACAGTGACCCAGAGCCTGGATTTGAACCCGGTTCCTCAGCGCCGCAGTCCCAGTGCTAACCACTGCGCCGCTTGCTGCCCTTATTAGTTAATTCACTTGTGTTAGGAATTCGGGGCCTGTGAGCCGGAATTGACCACACACTCGTTCAGGATGTCGTAACAAATTGGTGGCGCTGCCATACTTGTATTGGCACTGGACTAGTAATTCAGACACCCAGGGTAATGACTGGGGACCCGGATTCAAATCCAGCCACTTCAGAGGGTGGAATTTGAATTCAATAATAATCTGGAATTAAAAATCAAATGATGACCATGAAACCATTGTTGAATGTCGTAAAAACCTATCTGGTTCACTAATGCCCTTTAGGAAAGGAAATCTGCCGTCCTTATCGGGTCCACAGCAATGTGGTTGACTCTTAGCATGCCACTGTCGAGGGTAATTAATAATAATAATCTTTGTGTTATAACCTGCCTACTTACCATTGGCTGGGGACTAATGACAATCCCACAATCCTGTGGGAGTATGAGCTTCCCCAATGAGGGGGGCGGAGAAACCATTAGTAAACTCCTAGTATAAATAAAGCTGGCCAGTTTGGAAACAGCAGGAAGGAGTGTGCAGCAAGGGAAGTTGCTGCTGTTATATATATATGTTATTGTAAATAAATGTTATTACTTTGTATCCTTAAAACTCGTGCTGGATTCTTCATGGCCCTTACAAAACTTTGTCACAAGTAGGCTTACATTAACACTGCAATGAAGTTACCATTAAAAGCCCCAAGTCGCCACATTCCGGCACCTGTTCCGCTACACGAAGGGAGAATTCAGAATGTCCAAATTACCTAACTGCACGTCTTTCGGGACTTGTGGGAGGCAACCGGAGCACCCGGAGGAAACCCATGCAGACACGGGAAAAATGTGCTGGCTCCACACAGACAGCGACCCAAGCCGGAATCGAACCCAGGTGCTGTGAAGCAACAGTGCTAACCACTGTGATACAATTAGGGACTGCGATGTCCCCATTCTATCAAAGAATAGAGAAAAGAAACCTGGGTCCAGAGCTCTGGAATTCCCTTCCTAACTCACTCACCTCCCTCTTTCAAAGATGCTCCTTAAAGTTCTTTGATCCCTGACCTAATATCTCCTTGTGTGTGGCTTGGTGCCAAAGTTTGTTGCTATGTGGCACCTTGGGCCATTTTAAGACGTTCTAGGTGCTACAGGAATGCGAGTGAACATTTTTGTGCTGGCTGGGGGTACAAAACTCTCAGACAGTCTCAGGTTTGATCCCGACCTCTACAGTAATCAGGCAGTGCTGGGAATGGGGTAGGGGTGCAGGTGGCGCAAAGGAATCATCTGGATGGTGCCAGTGTGTCCGATATGACAGGCAACAAATTTTATGGACAAAATACACTTTTCTGTGCATTAATTTCTAACTCCCAATGCAATCTAATCAAAGTACAATGACACATCATCATATAGCTTGGTTAAAAACAGCACACAATCCTTCTAGCACCTGTCCAACAGTAATTCACCAAATACTTTGCTAAATGGCAAAGTGGGGCAGATGTTAACTTCTCAGTGACAGCGAGCTGAGCTGGGAGCTTGTTTCCCATTCCTCATCATTCTTACTTCCATTCAGCTCATTCTGGGGGAGACATTAAACAGGGTTTCTGACTGGCTGTTGACCATCTCGCTCTCTTGTGCAAAACTAAGGTCTACCCAAGATCTATTCCAGTTGCTGTAATGTTGATCTGATCATTTATTTCACTCGCTCCAGCTGCAAACTTTTTTTCTTCCTGTCCCGCCTTGCCCAAAGCTATCATTGATTCACGATGTGGATTTCTTTATCTCTTGAAGCTTTTCTTTCACTGCCTCCTCTGGACATTTGGCTATTTTATTCTCAATCCGACCAACACCATCTCCACCTCTCCTCCTCTGCCCACCACTCCACTCTCGCTGCCCCCCAAGCAGTTATGTTCCCTTCACTTCTGGCCTGTTCAGACATGTACTGCTATGGGATACTATTGGCCTCCTTTGCACTGTTTTTCACCTCACGGCCTACGGTGACTTGCATGGCAACTGCAGAGTGCTTAATACAGGGCATCACACTTGTCTACGCTCACACACACACTCACACACATTCCTCCAGCAGGGTAGCAATCTAGCAGCTAGGACTCGAAGCTGAGTTCTCCGTCCTTTCCCCAGGCACAGAGGCTCACTTCAGATTACCCCCGGGCTGCCATCAGAAGAGGTCTGAAATTCAACCCCAATCCCTGCCTGGCTCGATTGCATGTTAACCCGTCCAGGCCGCCACCGTGTCTTTGGAGAGAAGCTGCCTTTCCATCTGGTCTTGTTTGTTTCTTACCTCGGCTGCGTTGAGGACTCCAGTGGGCACAGATTTAACAAATTTACATTGTTGGAAGAGAAAGACCAGACAGAGAAATATTTCCCACAGTTGCTGGAACATGACTGTACAAAAGATAATCAGTACTTTCCAAAACAAATTGGATTGGCTGATTCTCAAATTTACAGCCTTCAGAGTGGACACCAAGTTCTGGACTCCGAGTTCTGGACTCCTTGATGTTGGATTTTATAGACAGGAGGCCAATTATTAACCGCATTTCCCAATCAGATTGAGCCACGCTGCAGAGGGGCAATCAGGAGGAAATAATGTTCCTCAGTGAGGAAGGGTCTGTGGGGCCAAACTCCCATTTCTATCCTTCACACCCAAACCGCAGGTACCAATCTTTACTGGTCGTTCTCCCGTTTTGAAAAGACAATTCGCTCGTGTCATTGGGAAAGCTACACCTGTTTGGTCATCGTTTATCGAAACCTTGTAATGTACATGTTGCAAATCCTGTCAAAAGCCGTCACTGATTGAGGCAAAATTATGGTGAAAAATGGTACAGGATTACTTTGGTTATTTTCTACAACCCTCCCCACCCCCTCCTCAAATTGTGCAACCTCCCCCTAATTCTGACTCGAGCAGATCCTCCTTTACTCCTCCACATAGCATCACACATCAATAAATCACCCACAACCTTTCCCACTTCTACTAGGAATGTAAGGGATAGGAGCAGGAGTAGACCACTCGGCCCCTTGAGGCTGCTCCGACAATCAATACGACCATGACTGATCTTCAGCCTCGACTTCACTTTCCTGCCCACTCCCTCTCTCTCCCTTTATTCCCAATTCACCGAAAGGATGCGTTTCTCAGCCTTAAATATACTCAGTGATGGAACATCCGGAACCTTCTCCAAAGAGTCATGAAGAATTTGCACCTCGTCTCAGTCCTAAATGATCAGCCCCTTATGCTGAGATTGTGCCCTGGTGATCCAGATTCCCCAGCCCAGTGAAATAACCTCTCAGTGTCCACCCTACAGGCCACTTATCAGACTCACATACGTTTCAATTCTTCCAAATTCCAGAGAATATCAGCTCAATTTATACATCCGCTCATCATAGGACAACCCTCTCATCGCAGTAAAGAAACTTGCAAATCTGGCCTTGCTTCCCCAGGGAATTGATTTCAGGAACAGTTGGCGGGATTCTCCGCCGGGTCGGAGGATTGCCGGGGGGCGGCGTGAATCCCGCCCCTGCCGGCCGCCCAATTCTCCGGCGTAAATTGGACTAGGTCCCTTACCGGTGGGACCTGGCGGCGCAGGCAGGCTCCGGGTTCCTGGGGGGGAACAGGCGATCTGGCCCCGGAGGGGCGCCCCCACGGAGTCCTGGCCCGCGATCGGGGCCCACCGATCCGCGGGCGGGCCTGTGCCGTGGGGGCACTCTTTTCCTATGTGCCGTATAAGGTGTTAGTGAGGCCACACCTGGAGTATTGTGTTCAGTTTTGGTCTCCTTACTTGAGAAAGGACGTACTGGCACTGGAGGGTGTGCAGAGGAGATTCACTAGGTTAATCCCAGAGCTGAAGGGGTTGGATTACGAGGAGAGGTTGAGTAGACTGGGACTGTACTCGTTGGAATTTAGAAGGATGAGGGGGGATCTTATAGAAACATATAAGATTATGAAGGGAATAGATAGGATAGATGCGGGCAGGTTGTTTCCACTGGTGGGTGAAAGCAGAACTAGGGGGCATAGCCTCAAAATAAGGGGAAGTAGATTTAGGACTGAGTTTAGGAGGAACTTCTTCACCCAAAGGGTTGTGAATCTATGGAATTCCTTGCCCAGTGAAGCAGTAGAGGCTCCTTCATTAAATGTTTTTAAGATAAAGATAGATAGTTTTTTGAAGAATAAAGGGATTAAGGGTTATGGTGTTCGGGCCGGAAAGTGGAGCTGAGTCCACAAAAGATCAGCCGTGATCTCATTGAATGGTGGAGCAGGCTCGAGGGGCCAGATGGCCTACTCCTGCTCCTAGTTCTTATGTTCTTATGTTCATGTAAACCTCCGCCATGGCCGCCGCGCAGGTGAACTCCCCCTGCGCATGTGCGGGGATGACGTCAGCAGCCGCGGGGGGATCCTGCACCGGGGAGTACCTCAAATGTGGGGTGGCCTGCGATCGGTGCCCACCGATCGTCGGGCTGTCCTCTCTGAAGGAGGACCTCCTTCCTTCCGCGGCCCCGCAAGATCCGTCAGACATCTTCTTGGCGGACTTAGAGAGGACGGCAACCCCGCATGCGCGGGTTGGCGCCGGCTTACCCGCGCATGCGCGGATGACGCCCGTTATGCGGCGCCGGCCGCGTCATCTATGCGGCGCCACCTTTAAGTGGGCAACAAGGCCTGGCACGTGTAGATGACGCAGCCCCGATCCTAGCCCATTGTCAGGGCCTGAATCGGTCGGGATCGGGTCCGTTTTGCGCCATCGTGAACCTTGACGGCGTTCACGGCGGCGCGGCCACTTTGGCGCGGTAGTGGAGAATCCCGCCCTACATAATTGGTGGGCCAGACGTAGTAGTCTCTGGGGTCTCGCCGATGCTCTTCCCCCAGCAGAGGGGTTTGGGTGAGGTTCACTTGTGCTTAGGAAACAGACCGTGGCAGATGAGGGAGTGAGAGGAGGTAGTACTCGCAGTGGCGCGAACATGCCTGACACTGGCTGGCGGGGGGGAGGGGTTGACCAGGGGACAGGCCTTTGGGCTGGGGTGACCTTGCCAAGGGACTGGGGCGTGGAGTGAAAGGCAGTCGAACGGAGAATTCACGGGAGGTCTATGACCGAAAAATCAGCGCTGACCCACACCGATTCAAGGACCGCGGAGGGGTGAAACACCTGGCTTCCGCGCTGAAAACGGCCAGAGAATGGTCAGATCCCTGGCCGGGCATGCGTACAGCGACAATCTGCAGCAGTCTCGCCGTACAACATGGCACTGGCCAGGAGCGCACCCGACCCTCCATCCGTGACCCCACAGGCCAACCCCTGGCCACAACCCACCAGTACCCACAGCCTGCATGGAATGCCCCTCCGGCCAGCGGTATGGATCCCAGCCGAGTGTTGTGGCGCTGGACATAGTCCGCAGTCGCCACGCCGCGTTCCCGACCACGTGACCTGGGCCGTCAGAAACTCGGCCCATCGGAGCATCACGGGAGTGTCTGCCGATGATGCGGGAGCGTCTGCCAATGATGCGGCAACGGCGTTGCAAAGGCGAGCGACGCGATTACGTCATTTCCGAGGGGGTGGAGCATGGCTGACTGGATTCAAACCGCCTTCGGGCCCGATTTGTGAGTCGGAGTCAATTCTCCACCCGATCGCCGATTGTATAAGGTGTTGGTGAGGCCACATCTGGAGTATTGTGTTCAGTTTTGGTCTCCTCACCTGAGAAAGGACATATTGGCACTGGAGGGAGTGCAGAGGAGATTCACTAGGTTGATCCCAGAGTTGAGGGGATTAGATTATGACGAGAGGTTGAGTAGACTGGGACTGTACTCATTGGAGTGTAGAAGGATGTGGGGGGATCTTATTGAAACATATAAAATTATGAAGGAATAGATAGGATAGATGCGGATAGGTTGTTTCAACTGGTCAGGGAAAGCAGAACTAGGGGGTACAGCCTCAAAATAAGGGAAAGTAGATTTAGGACCGAGTTTAGGAGGAACCTCTTCACCCAAAGGGTTGTGAATCTCTGGAATTCCTTGCCCAGTGAAGCAGTTGAGGCTCCTTCTTTAAACGTTTTTAAGAAAAAGATAGATACCTTTCTAAAGAATAAAGGGATTCGGGGATATGGTGTACGGGCCGGAGAGTGGAGCTGAGTCCACAAAGATCAGCCATGATCTCATTGAATGGCGGAGCAGGCTCGAGGGGCTAGATGGCCTACTCCTGTTCCTAGTTCTTATGTTCTTATATACTATATCGGCATTGGGCAACGGAAAATCCCGCCCACAATATCCCGTTGACAAAGCCATGCTGACTATCCTTGATTAATCCTTGCCTCGTGAAATGGAGATTAATTCTGTCCCTCAAAATTCCCTCCAATAATTTCCCTACCACTACAGTTAGACTCACTGAGCTGTAAGTTCCTGGTTTAGCCCTACCTCTTTATTGAATGATGGTACCGCATTAGAATCATTGAATACCGATAGTGCAGGAGGAGGCAATTCGGTCCACCGTGTCTGCACTGAATGAGCAGCCTACATAGGTCCGCTCCCCCACCCTAACTCCATAACCGCACCTTAGCTCAACATCTTTGGACTGTGGGAGGAAACCGGAGCACCTGGAGGAAATCCATGCAGAGAATGTGCAAACTCCACACAGACATTCACCCAAGGTAGGAATTGAACCCGGGTCCCTGGTGCTGTGCAGCAACAGTGCTAACCAATGTGCCACCGTGGGCTGTCCTCCAGCCAACTGGCACCTCATCTCGAGCCAGAGAAGATTTGAAAATCGTTGGACTGGATTCTCCGTCACCCACCATCTGTTGCGGAATTCCCGATGCGTTTCCTATGCTTTTTCCCCCGCTGGCACCTGCATTGAGGTTTGTGACCCACGCCGGCAGGAGGATGCAAGTAGGTCAGATTGATCCATTTTCATCGTATTAATAGGCTGGATGGATTCTCCCCCCCCCCCTGTGATTCTCCGGGCCAGGATTCACAAGGGCGTGGATTGGTGCAAGTATTTCTCAATGTTGCCCAGGCGCGGTGGACCTCGTGGTGGGGGTACATATTTAAGATAGGTGCTCCCTGTCCATTGGAGGTCCCTCTCCCCCGACAATGCAAATCCTGCCCACCTCAAACCCCCCACCAGATTACCCACCAACCAACTCACCAGATACCCACACCATAGACTCCCACCAGAGACCCCACAAGAGACCCAAACAGAACCCGCCCCATCAAGACCCCCACCACATTCCTCACCAGAGACCCCATGGAGACCCCCATCAGAGACTCGCAGCAGACCCTCCATAACAGAGACAGCCCTACCATCCGTCATTCCTATCTCAATTTCAAGAGCAGTCCAGACATAATCAGTGAAACAATCATCTGACCCCTATAGTTGCTGCCTCAGGCAGAGAAAGAAGCAGCTGTAACTTCATAGAAATCAAAAAAACACATCACCATGGTTCAAACAACCTTCGATACTTTGATCTGCAAGGCTCCTATACACTTCCAAGACAAGAAGCTTTTATTAGGCTGTAATTGACAGCTTCCAGACAGCCAGATGTCTGGATTGTTTCATTTCATTTCCCTTCATGCATGAATGGATCTCAAGTACCCTGCTTTGAACCTGACCAATTTTAAAAAACATTAAGCTAGATGTACATCAACATTGGGTTAGTTTAACAACAGGGTACTTGAGATCCATTCACGCATGAAGAGAAATTAAATTAAATCTCCCATAATTTTCTTCTCTGCTTTCAAGAGAACAGGGACGATTTCTCCAGTCTCGCCACATGACTGAAGTCCCACACCTCTGGTTTATATCCCAGTAAATCTTCCCTGCATCCTGACTAAGACCTTGATAGCCATTCCCAGAACTGGACACAATATTCCAGCTGAGCCAAATCGCTGCTGTTAAGGTTTAACATAGTGTGCTTGCTTTTGTTCTCTATGTCTCTATTAACAAAGCCAAGGATCCCTCAATCTTTTCAAATGGCTTTACCAACTTGTCCTGCCGCCTCCAAGGATTTGTGTAATCTACAATATATTACTTTATTATCTATTAAAGCAGACTGGCGTCTTGAAGTCCACATCGTTTGAATGATGTATGTATGGTACATCTCGAGGTTAGACAGAGATTAGTTTGACAGTCCTCTTTTGTAAAAGCTCCTTCTGCCAAATTAAGTATTCTAAAATACTGCACAGAGGTAGAAAATTCAAGAATGGAGACTAAAAGCTGGGTTTTGGAGGGCGGCAATTTAAAAAGGTGAGAGGCTGGGATATGGCAGCTCCTGAGTGAAGTGGGGAGGGGTGAGACATGGGGTGGGGGGGGGGGGTGGGCAAGGCCAGTGGAATCAATACCCTACAGTTGAAAGTTCAAACATCGGAAGAAGGCAAAACGAAACCAGTCCTTTTACATTCCCAACATATGGCAACAGGAACAGGAAGATGTCATTTGGTCCCTTGAGAGATTCAATTAGGGCCCAACCCCATGTTTGGTTTTCTGACGGCTGTGCTGACTTGCCATTGTCACTGCGGAACCCACCACGGGGGGATTCGCCCTCGGTGAGACCAGAATATCCTACTGACGTGACGAGCCGGAGAATCCCGCCCTAGCTTATAGGGATTAGGAGCAGGAGTTGGCCATTTGGTCCCTGGAAACTGCTCCAACATCCTGGCCAGTCAGATTGTTACCTCAGTCCTGCCTACTCTCGATAACCTTTCACCCCATTGCTGATCAAGAATCTATCCATCTCTCCCTGACAAATATCACAGACTCTGCTTCCACTGAAGGAGAGAATTCAAGAGACTCACCACCCTCTGAGAGAAAGAAATTCTTCTCAGCACCATCGTAAACGGCCAGCCCCTTAAACAGTGACCCCTTGGTTCAACATCCTCCATACGTGGAGACACCATTTCCACATCCACCCCTGTTATGACCCTCAGGATCTTGTTTCAATCAAGTTACTCTTACTCTTCTGAACCCCAGCAGATCCAAACCTCATCTCTCATAAGACAACTGCCCATTCCAGTGATGCATGGTTGGTCGGCTTCTTAACCCTATTTACTGGCCATGGGTAGAATGATAGAATCTTCCAGCACTAGAGGCCATTCAGCTGTCACCCAACAAACCAGGTCACCCTTTCAGGTGGTGCGTTCCAGATCTGAACAAATCTCAGCGTGAGAAAAACCTCGGGCGGTATTCTCCGTTTCAGACAAAGTGCTGACGCCGGGGCAGAATTGGTGGATTTGTACGACAACAAAATTGGCACCGGTTCCGGAGATATCCAACAACCGTTAATGGGCGAGCACGGCTCCACGTGGAACATGAGCAATTCCAATGAAAAACCCTGTCCGATTCACCGGGGTCGGGATTGACACTCGAGAGGTCGATAAGCTGAAGCCGCATATTATCATTCCACTCCTCACAGACAATCATTTCAGCCAACACGATGGCAGCATGGAATGAAATGAAAATCGCTTATTGTCACAAGTAGGCTTCAAATGAAGTTACTGTGAAAAGCCCTAGTTGCCACATTCTGGCGCCTGTTCCGGGAGGCTGGTACGGGAATTGAACCCGCGCTGCTGGCCTGCCATGGTCTGCTTTAAAATCCAGCTATTTAGCCCTGTGCTAAACCAGCCCCTCTGCTAAACCAGCATGGGGAGCGCCACCCCAGTTTGCTGCCAACCCATGGCCCGTAGTGAGGCGGGTATGAATCACGGAGGGGGTAGAGGGGGGAGGGGGGTTGGACATTACAGGGAAAGTGTTCAAGGGAGTGGTGGTCGGCTGGGGAGGAGGGGTGGGGGGTTTGAATCGGGGTGTCCATGCCGCTTGCCAGGCCCCCTAGTTGGTGAACCTGGAGGCGATTAGAGAGTCCTGTGCACGTTGGCCCTGGTGCATATGTTGTGTATCCTCCTGTGCCTGCCCGGACCCCATGTTCTGCTCATTCTTACCATCCCCCGCATCCTCGTCGTCGGACGAGCCCTTGCGTTCATCCTCCTCCTCCAGCACGTCGTCCCTCTGCTGTGCGATGTTATGGAGGATGCAGCAAGCAACCATGATGTGGGAGACTCTCCTCGCGCTATACTGGAGGGCCCCTCCAGAGCGGTCCAGGCACCTGTACTTTATCTTCAGGATGATGAAGCACTGCTCGATCAGGCCGCTGATCGCTGCATGGGCGTCGTTTTAGTGAGTTTCCGCGTCGGTCTGCGGCCTCTGGATGTGTGTCATCAGCTGCGACCGCAGCAGATAACCCGTCGTCCAGGAGCTAACCCGTCGTCCAGGAGCCAACCCCTCACAGGTGCGCCTCAAAGAGGTCAGAAACCATCGAGTGTGCCAGGACAAAGGCGTCGTGCATACTCCCCAGGTATCGGGCGCTGATGTGCATAATGTGCATGTCATGATCACACACCAGTTGCACGTTCATCGAGTGTAACCCTTTCAGTTTGTGAAGACCGGACCATCATAGGCCAGTGCTCGTAGAGCGACATGCATCCAAATATTGATCATCCCCGGGACCCGATGAATCTCGCTAATGATGGCGAACCCCGCTGCTGGGGATCCTGATGGGCTCGGTCCATATTGAATTTGATATATTGTGCCAAGCGGGCATACAGGGCCTCCATGAAGGCGAAGATGCACCTGTGCACCAAGGTCTGTGAGATTCCGGACAGGACATGAAAAAGCCCTGGGGAAAATTGATGCACAGAGAGATCTGGGTGTTCAGGTCCATTGTACCCTGAAGGTGGCTGCGCAGGTCGATAGAGTGGTCAAGATGACATACGGCATGCTTTCCTTCATCGGAAGGGGTATTGAGTACAAGAGTTGGCAGGTCATGTTACAGTTGAATAAGACTTTGGTTTGGCCACATTTGGAATACTGCGTACAGTTCTGGTCGCCACATTGCCAAAAGGATGTGGGTGCTTTGCAGAAGGTGCAAAGGAGGTTCACCAGGATGTTGCCTGGTATGGAGGGCGCTAGCTATGAAGAAAGGTTGAGTAGATTAGGATTATTTTCATTAGAAAGACGGAGGTTGAGGGGGGACCTCATTGAGGTTTACAAAATTATGAGAGGTATAGACAGGGTGGATAGCAAGAAGCTTGTTCCCAGAGAGGGGGACACAATTACTAGGGGTCATGAGTTCAAGGTGAGAGGGGAAAGGTTTAAGGGAGATATGCGTGGAAAGTTCTTTACGCAGAGGGTGGTGGGTGCCTGGAACGCATTGCCGGCAGAGGTGGGCATGATAGCGTCATTTCAGATGTATCTAGACAGATACATGAATGGGCAGGGCGCAGAGGGATACAGATCCTTAAAAAATAGGCAACAGTTTAGATAGAGGATCTGGATCGGCGCAGGCTTGGAGGGCCGAAGGGCCTGTTCCTGTGCTCTAATTTTTCTTTGTTCTTTGTTCTTTGTCTCCACTTGGTGCCTAGAAGGACCCCGTGGCGCAAACATTCAGGGCGCTGGTCACCTTGTCGGCCACCAGGAGTGGGTGATCTCCCCCATTCCCCGCGGTGCCTGGCGTGCCTTCATCTGGCAGATATGTCACACTGTCCCCCTGCTCAGCCAGAGTCTTCGACGGCATGCTCAGTCCGGCTGGTCCTTGAATGACAGGCGGTACACTCAAGGCCTCATACGGTGCTTCTTTGGTACCTCCTCCTCAGCCTGTTGGGCAGCCAGTTATCCATCCTCACTGGTTGTTTCCTGTTCCTCTGAGGCGTACAGCTTCAGTGCATCCCCCAGACCTGCAGCGACTAGGATGAAGGCCAGCATTCCTGGTTGGATTCCGATTACCATTGCCTGCAGGGGATGAAAGGTTGAGACGTTAGCATGGTGTGTACCCCCGTGCCCAACCAAGTCTATCGGGCTACACAGTGGCCCCGGTTCACTCCTCCTCCATCCTCGTTCCCCGGCTCTGCCCTCCACACCTCTGGTCCCGTCGGTGTCCGGCATTGTGGGGACCTCTGGCCTTGGTGCCCATAACTGCTGCCATGGATACCGTTGGCTGGTGCTACCCATGCCAGCGGTATGCTCTGTGGTCCCCATCCAGCGCCCTCCTGCAGGGGCTGCGCTGGTGGGTGGCAGCCAGTTGTGTGTTGGGGTGGCGCGTTGGCGGGGTGGAAGGTGCGGTGTGCAGGGTTGCAGGGGCGGAGGGTGGGGTGCGGGGTTGGCGTTGTGGAGGGTTAGGGGTGGAATGAAGGGTTGTGGGACCCATACGGCCGGTGTCACTCTGCACAACAACTGGCCACAGTGGGTGGTCATTGCGGGGCGCAGCAAGCTGGTTGCCTCGCAGGCTGCTGCAATTGCGGTCCGTGCCTGGACACTGCGGTCCAATGGGGGGGTCACCCCGACCCCACGCCCCACTCCCTGGTCACCCCCTGCTGCACTCCACCAGGCCTGGCAGAGGCCCCTCCTACCTCACCCCACACCAGCCCTGCCAGTGGCATTTCCAGCAGCCAACGGTCATACTTCTGTGTGTCCTACCTCCTCTCCCTTATCAGCCACGGCGACTATTTCCCAATGTCTGAAACCACACGTGAAACTCGCCATCGGAAATTCCTCCTGCCGGAGAATCGCGGAGGCCCCGGAGAATACCGACTCAGGCCCGTTAATGATAAGCGGGCACCGTTTACTGTACCTGCGGAATAGGACACATTGAGGCCGCTGTCGAGGCATCGGACCATGGCATTCTGGCGGGCACCCGGCTCTGGCCACGCTTTTGGCCTCACGACCGATTCTCTGTCCAATCAACGGTCGACGGAGAATCCCACCCTATGGACTCTATGAGGGTGAACAGTGAGTGTGAACAGACAATTACTGTGAACAATGGCGATGAACAGATCGTCAATGAGTGAGGACAGTGATTATGAGCAGTGATTGTGAACAGGCAGACCGTGAGTGTGCACAATTATTATGAACAGGCAGACAGTGTGAACCATGAGTGTGAACAGTGATGGCGAACAGACAGTGAGTGTGATCAGATGGCCAATGAGTTTGGCAATGATTTTGAACAGTGAGTGTGAACTGACAGACAGTGAGTGTGCACCATGATTGTGAACAGGCAGGCAATGTGATTAATGAGTGTGAACAGTGAGTGCAAACAGTGATGGTGAACAGAAAGACTGAACATGAAAGAACAGTCAGTGTCAACGGTGAATGTGAACAGTGGGTGTGAACATGTTGAGTGTAAATGTATAGATAGTGTTGCGTGCTTGTGAACAGTCAGTGAGTGAGGGTAAACAGTGACTGTAAACAGACCAATTATAAATGAGCAATCTGTGTGAGCAATGATTGTGAAGAGACAGTGAACGTGAACACGCAGTAAATGTGAAGACTGACCGCAAATGTAGTCAGACGGTGAGAGTGAAGACAGGCATTGAGTGTGAACAGTGATTGTGTACAGACAGTGAAAATGGACAGTCAGTTTGAGCAGTAATTATGAACAGTGAGTGTAAACAGTGATTGTGATCAGAATGACTGTAAATTGACAGGCAGTGTGAATAGTAGAGTGTAAATGGACAGTCTGTGTGTTTGGTGATTGTGAACAGGCTGGGTGTAAATGGATAGTCAGTGTGAACAGTGATTGTGAACAGAGAGTGAGCGTGAAGAGACTGGAGAGTAAATGGATAATTAGCGTGAACAGTCAGTGGGAACAGACAGTGAGTGTGAGATTGTAAAT
The DNA here is from genome assembly GCF_047496885.1 of Scyliorhinus torazame. NCBI lineage: Eukaryota > Metazoa > Chordata > Chondrichthyes > Carcharhiniformes > Scyliorhinidae > Scyliorhinus > Scyliorhinus torazame. Next base: position 205,007,941 of record NC_092720.1, read on the forward strand.
AGTTGTGAAGCGATAGTGAACAGGCTGAGGGCAAATGGTCAGCTGTTATGAAGTGATTGTGAACAGACAGATTGCATAAACAGTGATTTTGAATATGTAGAGTGTAAATGGATAATCAGCGTGAACAGGGATTGTGAACTGTCAGTGAGTGTGAAAAGACAGTCAGTGCGAACAGTATTCGTGAAAATGGACACCCCATGTGAAGATTGATTGTGAACATCAAGTGTAAATGGGCAGTGTGATCAGGGATTGTGAACAGATGGTGAGTTTGAACAATGATTGTGAACAGGCAGTGAATGTGAACAGTGGTTGTGAACAGAATGAGTGCAAATGGACAGTCAGTGAAGAGTGATTGGGCACAGACTGAGGGTGTGATTTTTTTGTCCGTGCCCCCCCCCCCCCCAACGACCAGAAATTCCCACTTGAGGTCAAAGGATCTTTACATGTTCCCATCCATTGTGGCGATCTCGCGGCTGGCACAGCCGAAAAATCCAGCTCTGAGTGTAAATGGACAGTCTGTGTGATCAGTGAATGTGAACAAAGAGGCAATGAGTGGTAACAGGGGTTGTCAACAGACTGTACATCTATAGTGAGTGTGAAGTGATTGTGAATAGACAGGCAGTAAGCATGAACAGTGATTGTAAATGGACAGTCAGTGTGAACAGACAGTGAGTGTAACTGACTCATTGCAAATGGACTGTTGGTGCAATGATTGCGAACAGACAGTGATTGTGAACAGTGTTTGTGACAGACTGAATGTAAACATAAAGTCAGCATGAACAAAGTTTGTGAACAGTCAGTGAGTATGAACAGTGAGTGTGAACATACAGGAAGTGTGAACAGTGTGTATAGTAATTGTGAACAGTGAGTATGAACATGCAGGGAGTGTGAACAGACAGTGTGTATAGTAATTGTGAACAGACAGTAAGTGTGAACATGCAGTGAGTGTTAACATGCAATGAGTATGAACAGACAGACATTAAAGTGGACAGTGAGTATGAAAAGACAATGTGTTTAAACAGTGATTATGAACAGTGACTGTAAATGAACTGTCAGTGTGAACAAAGATTATGAAGAGGCTGAGTGTAAATGGACAGTCAGTGTGAACAGTGAATGTGTAGAATCCCAAGTTTCTTTACCCGTCAGTCTGGCCTCAATAAAAGTCGAGATGGATTTGCAGGTACAGCATTAGTTACATTATTTAGCTTGCAAGCTTGATTCATTTCACAGAAACATAGGAGACATCCAGTCTCCTACATCCCAGAAAGCGAATGAACAAAGAGACAAAGGGATCTCTGCAAATCAATTCAAATGGTATCAAGTTTCACATACTCGACGCCCATAGGTCATCCTATATCCCTCCTGACCTGTTTGATCTATTCTGATTGGCTCACTTCCAATCCCTTCCTCTGGCCCCTATTACCCAGCATCCTTTTCTCCTGCTTTGGTGGACACACCTCTTCCTGCTTTTCCATGCGGTCTGAAATCCTTTGTCTGTGAACTCACCAGAATTAGACTGGCCTACCTCTACATTACAGTAACTAATATCTCTAAAGTAACTATTTTATATCACATTTGTCAAATGTGAAGATTGATTGTGAACAGACTGAGTGTGTGAACAGAAAGACAACGAGTATGCAGTGATTGTGAACAGACAGTGAGTGTGGGGTATTATTTTGGACATGAAGTGCAAACAGACTAAGTGTAAATGGATGGTCAATGTGAACAGTGATTGTGAACAGTCAGTGAGTGTGAACAGAGATTGTGAACACACGGTGAGTGAATATGCAGTGATTGTGAACAGACCGTGAGTGTGCACAGTACAGCAATTGTGTGTAGACAGTAAGTGTGAACACACAGTAAGCATTAACATTTAATGAGTGTGAATAGACAGACATGAATGTGAATGGACAATGAGTCTGAAAAGACAAACAATGATTGTAAACAATGATTGTGACCAGACTGACTGTAAACGGAATTGAATTCGCCATCAAGAACAAACTTGTCAACTGACCTTTGGAGCTCCCCGTCAGCATCAATGAGTGCCTCATGTCCATCTGTCTATACCTGGCTAAGGATCAACAGGGAACGTTTATGCACTATGTCCCAACCTTTGATGTTAATGAGGAGTCTAAAGAAAGCTTCTACTTTACCCCGGACACCATACACTCTAATATTCCTAAGGAGGAAAAGATTATCCTCCTTGGGGACTCAACGCCAGGGTAACGCTTGGAAAGGACCCCCAACTCTGGAAAGGAACCATCAGAAATGAAGGAGTTGGCAATTGCAAACCTGCTCACCAAATGCATGGAACGCCAGCTTGTCATCACTAACACATTGTTCTGCAAAAAGACAAGTTCAAGACTTCCTGGAGACATTTGCAATCAAAGGACTGACACATGATCGACTTTGTCATTGTCCAAACCCGAGATCAGAAGGATGCTCTCATCACCAAAGCGATGATCAGTGCAAATGATTGCTGGACAGAGCACCAGCTTATCCGCTCCTCTATGTCCATCAAACACCACCGGAAGCAGTGGAAGATGAAGAAACTGCTCAGGAAAAAGATCAGTGTTCAGTCGCTTCAAGGGCCCAGCATGCGAGTGAACTTCCAACAAAGTCTTCTCCAAAGTGTCCATTCTAATAGAGTGGAGGAAAATTGGAAAGAGCTGACGACAGCCATCATCTCAAACTGTGAAGAAACAATCACCTACAAGACCAGGAACCACCAAGACGAGTTCAACGAGAACGACCACACCATTCGAGACCTCACCAGGAAGAGGAGGAAACCTCTCTGCGCCTGGTAAATGACATAACCAGCAAGACAAAGAGAATAGCTCATCAATCAGCAAAGGTGGATATGCAAACAAGAGAGAAAAGGAGCTGCTCTGGCAAAGAGTCATTCCGACTCGAAACGTTAGCTCCCTTTTCTCTCCACAGATGCTGTCAGCGCTTCTGAGATGGTTCCGTATTTTCTGTTTTTGCTTCAAGATTCCAGCATCTGCAGTAATTTGCTTTTATGTGCAAACAAGAATTAGGGAAATCAAGAACTAATGGTGGTCTGAGAAAGCGAACGAACTGCAACTCCCTGCCGACAAGTATGTGCCCGGGGATTCTTCAGTGCCACCAAGGCAATATATGGATCCAACAACCTCGGTATCAAACCAGTGAGGAATAAGAATGGAACCCTCTTGACAGGCAGAGAAAACATCAATCAGCCTTTGAGAGGACAACTAAACCATGATCTAATCATTGTAAGAGGACATATATCAGGACACCTAAACCATGATAGAATCATAGATGAGGAAATCCCCCAACTCCTCCATCAAAGATGATCTTGGATTCCCACCAAGCGTGGACGAGGTCGAAGCCGCCAAGCATGCCGTCATCACCACCATCTTCAAGAAAGGAGACAAAGCGGACTGTGAAAGCTACTGAGGAATCCCTCTTCCCACCATCGCCGGGAAAATCGGCGCCCGAATCCTCGCGAGTCACCGTCTTCCAGTCTCTGAAGAAATCCTTCCGGAAAGGCATTGTGGCTTCTAATCAAACTGTGGAACGGTGGACATGATTTTCACTGATCAACAACATCAAGAGAAATGAAGTGAGTGTGAACAGACGGATAGTGAGTGTGAACAGATAGACGACAGTGAACAAAAAATGATTATGTACAGAGACAGTGTGCACAATTCAACTAAATGGGAACAAAGTCCCATAGCGATTGTGTTAACCGTGTGTTTCCCGGCATTCACAGCGCCGAGAAACACATGGCTATAAAACGCCACTCGCGTTAAATAAGGGGCCTCAGCAGCGAATGCGCAGCCAAAGCCGCACAGAGCCCTGTTTTCTACACTGAGGAGCTCCGCTTGCCTCCGCAAGCCCCAATGCACTATGGGAAGGTCCTTGGCCTACACCCGTACACCCAACACCTGCGCAGGGCACCCCCAGCCCAATCACCAGCAAACCAAAACAAATACCAGCTTGGCACTGCTAATCTGGCAATGCCCCTACCAGCTGGAAGTGCCACCTGGGCACCTTGGTAGTGCCAGGCTAGCACTCGAGTGGTGCTGTTCGGGCACAGAGTGGCCATTCGATTGCACCCAGTGAGTGAGTACAGAGAGTCATTGTGTACAAATAATGAGTGTAAACAGAATGAGTGTGAACAGACAGACAGTACGTGTGAACACACAGTTGAATGTGAACAGATAGCCAACTCCTACTTCTAGATGCACCTGTGGGCTGAAGATCGCGATATGCCACACAGGTCCCCGATCAAACCCTGGAATGACCCGGTGGCATAGACGTTAACGGCTGCAGTGACATTCATAGCCATTGGAAGCGGGCATCCTCCTCCTAGGGGTGCCATGTCCATGGTGATGTGGCATAGGTGCCATACTGTCTCTCTGTTGAGATGGAGCTTTTGCAGCAAATGCTATCTATCAGCTCATTGAAGCACCTGTGGTAGGCTATGTTAGGGGTATCGCGGTACCTAGGTGGGATGTACCTTATACTGTAGTATGAGTGTGTAACCTGCCTTCTGGTTCCGCCCAGCTGGCGGAGTAAAAGAGTCTGTCTTTCACCACAGCAGTCATTCTGTACCGGAGCTGCTGGGGTAACTACTTGTTCATTAAAGCCTTCAATTGGACTACAATCTCGCTTCAGTAGTGATTGATCGTGCATTAGCATCAACTTCACTTGTTTACCTTTGACCCCTGCTGACCTTCCCTTTTGGCCTCGCTTCAGCCTAATGCACGGCCGGGTCTTCAGGATGTGTGGCGGCCCCTGAACATGTGGTGCCGCCTCCTGCTTGCATTGGCGTTGTTGCCTTCTACAGCGCCTGCCCATATCGGTTGGCATAAGCACAGCGAGGGCAGCCTCTGTGGGATCCACACCAGCAAATATTTTGATCTGGAAGGAATTAGCGGAGAGAGACTAACAATCAATTAGGTCTTCCATCCCTGGACCCTCATATCTCCAGAGACTCTCACACCCTTGCATTAACTGTCCCGCCTTCACTCACAGTGCCATCCAGAGAGCCAGTTGTGCGAGTAAACCTCGTTCTGCACACTCCTCCCAGCCAGATCAAGAGCCCCTAGAGTCCAAACTTCTGCCAGCAACATTAGGGAGGACGAGCTTAGCTACCCTCCGCTCATCCAGACACTTACCCTTTAGCCATGAGAGAGTCCTCAGTGGTGAAGCCCTGCTTCTATAGTGTTTGATTATTGGCAGTTGCCTCTGTGGAGTTGATACTCCTCGAGTACAGACACACTGTTCAGGCATCAAAGCTGGCAGGACATCAGTCCACTAATCACCCTCTCAGACATGGCACCTGTTCCTGCGAGGAGGCACCCGAGAGTTCAGTCATGACAGAAGCCAGAACAGATCTTTGTCCTGGAAGAGTTTGGTCGACCAGACAGGTTCCAGCTGTGGTTGCCACTGTTATGGGCCTCCACAATATTTAAAGATGCCTTGAAGGCTTTACAGACGCAAAACACCTCACTGCCTCCCCTGCCCTGGATGCTTCAGCCCTTAGCCCCACGACCAAGCCCAACCCCACTGAAGGACCCTCTTCCCCTTCCCCCGTGCACTGGGGCAGCAGATCAGTTCCCCTCAGCAGTCATTGTGCCAGATTCCCATTTTTGTACAGGAGTACTGACTGACGCCTGCGTGACATCTCGCTGGGAAGTCGAGTGACTCCCGGGAGGCCGCTATATTCGACTTCAATCTCACTAATGACATTCAAACAAATGCAAATGAGGCTGAATGACCTTCTCGCCATTTTTAGACAAGGTAGGGAACTCGCCATCCGGAGCGTGCAGGGTGAAGTTCACGGTGGTTCGTGTCAGGCGCCAAATCTCGATTTTGGTCTCCCCCACTATTCACCTGGCACGCCTGGATCGACATGGAGGACAACGCGGTGGTTTAATCACGCCCCTCAATTCATCGCTCATTTTGTCAAGGCTAGCATTTCGCCACATTTACTCATGAGTATTGCAAGTTGTGACACACAGAAAGCCAGGCACGCTCCATACTATTTAAGCTCCGGCTTGTTGGGAACCATTTACTTGTTTTCAGTGAAGTGTTAGAATTATTGGCCGTTTTAGACTAGCATTTTATATTGTCCCACCTACGAGACTGGAATTGAGGGTAATATGTAAGTAGCACTTGGAGTTCAAGGGAAATATAGTAAGTAACACGTGGCGTTCAGGGGAATACAAAGGTGGTTGCAGGACAGGAAGAGTAGTGGTAAAAGGCAGCTATTCAGAGTAATGAGGTAGTTTGTCTACGTTAGCATCTATAGTATATTTACTATTTATCAAAGTGATCTGGGCTTAGGTGTTGAAAGAGCCAAATTGATATTTTATTGACTCTGGGTTGTTGAAAATTGTAATACATTGTGAGGAAGATTGTGAAAGATTGCAGGGGGAAACAGGCGAGTAGGATTGACAGAGTGGGATTAGCATAAATGTATCACCTTTGGGAAGTAATATATTTCAACAGGAATGGAGGGAATCTCAGATATAGAGGTCATGAAAGGTCTAAGTAAGGATGGATCCAGAAGTATAGATTAGAAAAATAAGTTGGAAGCGTCAAACCTGATTGTGTGCAAGACTGCCGATCAGTTATTTTTAATTCCTCTATGGGATGTGGGCATTGTTGGCAAGGCAAGTATTTGTTGCCCATCCCTAATTTTTCTTCAACTGGATGGTCTGGTTTGGCCATTTCAGTGGACCTGGAGTCACAAGTAGGCCAGACCAGGGTAAGGACGCTGACTTCCTCGTGAACCAGATGGGTTTTTATGATGGTCGATAATAGTGTCACGGCCACCATTACTGAGACCAACTTTCAATTCCACATTTCATTCAATGATTTCAAATTCAGCTACTGTGCTGGGATTGAAATCCGTGTCCCGGAGAACGAGCTTGGGCCTCTGGATTTCTGTTCCAGTGACATTCCCACTTCGCCAACATTTCCCATCTCACTCCATGTTGAGTACATAGAACATACAGTGCAGAAGGAGGCCATTCGGCCTATCCGATCTGCACCGAACCACTTGAGCCCTCACTTCCACCCTATCCCCGTAATCCATCCTAACCTTTTTGGTCACTAAGGGCAATTTATCATGGCCAATCCACCTAACCTGCACGTCTTTGGACTGTGGGAAGAAACCGGAGCACCCGGAGGAAACCCACACAGACTCAGGGAGAAAGTGCAGACGCCGCTCAGGCAGTGACCCAGCGGGGAATCGAACCTGGGACCCTGGCGCTGTGAAGTTTTGGGGAAAGCATTGGAGAAGCAATGGATGAGTTGCAGAATAGATTTAGTAGAATGATGTCAGAGATAATAAATTTTATGGAAAATGGTGACAAATTTGAATGTTTTTCAGGGAGCTGAAAACAGCTGATGGCGACACGGTAGTGCAGTGGTTAGCACTTTTGCTTCACAGCTCCAGGGTCCCAGGTTTGACTCCTGCTTGTTCACTGTCTGTGCGGAATCTACACGTTCTCCCTGTGTCTGCGTGGGTTTCCTCCGGGTGCTCTGGTTTCTTCCCACAATCCAAAAATGTGCAGGTTAGGTGGATTGACCATGCTAAATTGCCCTTAGTGTCCAAAAAAGGTTAGGTGGGGTTACTGGGATAGGGTGGAGGTGTGCGCCTAAGAAGGGTGCCCTTTCCAAGGACCGGTGCAGACTCGATGGGCCAAATGGCCTCCTTCTGCACTGTAAATTATATGACTGGTAGAGTTCTTCAAAATTAGGCAATTATCAATTGACTCTCTCTTCTTGACAAGCGAGAGCAAAGAACAAAGAACAAAGAAAAGTACAGCACAGGAACAGGCCCTTCGGCCCTCCAAGCCTGCGCCGGCCATGCTGCCCGTCGAAGCTAAAATCTTCTACATTTCCGGGGTCCTTAACCCTCTATTCCCATCCTATTCATGTCTTTGTCAAGATACCCCTTAAACATCACTATCATCCCTGCTTCCACCACTTCCTCCGGCAGCAAGTTCCAGGCACCCAATACCCTCCGTGTAAAACAACTTGCCTCGTATATCTCCTCTAAACCTTGCCTCTCGCACCTTAAACCTATGCCCTCTAGTAATTGGCCCCTCTACCCTGGGAAAAAGTCTCTGACGATCCACCCTGTCGATGCCCCTCATAATTTTGTAGACCTCAACCTCCGTTGTTTAAGTGAGAACAAATAGAGTTTATTCAACCTCTCCTTATAGCTAATGCCCTCCATACCAGGCAACATCCTGATGAATCTCTTCTGCCTCTCTAAAGCCTCCACATCCTTCTGGTAGTGTGGCGACCAGAATTGAACACTATAATCCAAGTGTGGCCTAACTAAGATAGCTCTTTGGGAATAAAGGAATATTGAAGGTATCGGTGGCACCAGGAAAGTGGGACTAGGTTAGAAGGCCTGTGTGAAGAAATAAATGAGCACAAAAACAAATGGCTGAATGGTTGGCTGTGTTTCAAAAGATTTTATAAAATGAAACTAGAAGAAATGATGTGAGCTTTACTATTTTCTACCCGACCAGGGAAACCATTCTTTCATGTTATGCAGTTCATTCCAAGGGCCAATGTTTTTCCTCATGGTAGACACCCATTCCAATACCATCAGATGTCATCCACTACGTCGAAGGTTTCAGCTCTCCTTCAGCAGCCACGGCATTCCCGAAGTGCTGGTCATGGACAATGGTACCCTTCACCGCTGACGAATTTGAGCATCTTATGAAGGCAAATGGGGTGCATCACATCCTCACAGCCCCGTACTATCAAACGGGCTGGCCAAGCAAGGGCTGCAGATCTTCAAGAGATGGATGAAGAAACAGACCACAGGATCCATGGAACGCAACAAGATTTCTGTGCAGCTACGCTGCATGCCGCAATCGGCGTAGCATCGGCAGAACTGTTGATTGGACGGAGGCTGAAGGCCCACCTCAACCTTGCATTCCCCGTAACTGGCGGGCAAGTACAACGTGGTCAGGACCTGCAGAATCAAAGCCGATGCAGGCGGGCCATGCATTCAAATAAGGGTGTGCATCCAAAACTTTGGGAGGGTGCCCATTGGTTTCCAGGGACAGTGGTACAGCGGACCAGACCGGTTTCATACCTTGTGAAGACGTGCAAACTGATGGCACGGAACCACCTTGCCCAGCTCAGGAGCAGGGAGCCAGAGTTAGGCCACACCCAACCAAAGGAGCTGTATCCAGCCGTGTCAGCGCGACACACTGGTGCCTGGGGACCAGATCAACAAGGTCAATTAACGTTCTGACTCCAAAACACTATGATCTCGGATAGATACCTGGACGTTCCAAATGACTGCTCGTTTGTTCTTTTAAATATCTTAGTGATATGAACGCAACACCTGGGATGGTCACAGCAGAAATGCATGAGCGACAGACAGACACTTATACATAGTTTACATTAACCAGTTAAGAGCAGTACTCCACTTGGGGGTCATTCCAAAGAACAGTCCAGCAGATTGCAGAGAATGGATCTGATGGGGCTTTGTGCCCAAGAGCTCGGCATGTTAAACTCGTCATTTCAAATGTAGCCACACAGTCAACATGCAATGTCAAAGACAGAGACTGTGGAAAAATAATTCCCAAATTTAAAGGACCCTTGCAGTGACTTGTGAATTCCAGGGTTTCCCGCTGTGGCCATTTTACTTCACCTCGTTGTAAGAGGAAGGTGAAACAGCACTACATCTCAGCTCTGGTGACAACACCATCGCTAGGGGAGTCATAAGTGGAGGTCCAGACATGCAGCATTTCCATCAAGGATTGTCAATAAGCTGAGTCAACATTTCAGTACAACCTAGAAAATTGTTCTTTGCATGTGTTGCCTGAGCTTAATTATTTTGTATTCTATAACAATGCTATTTCTAAAGGTACTATTACCTTGTGGTGGGTCTGGACAGCTGGGTTGTGATGTAGAAAGAAGCCAACAGTGCAGCTGTACCGGCTGAGGTCATTTAAGAAGGCCTCACCTTATTGACCTTGCCTCTTGCCTAAGGTGTGGTGATCCTCAGGTTAAATCACCACAAGTTAGTTCCCCCTGTCAAAGGGGAAAACAATCTATGGTTATTTAGAACTATGTTGAATTTATTACTCAGATTAGCACACAAGTAATTAAATTTATGTCAACCAAGTTTCTTTAGAAGGGGCAGAGAAAGAGAGGTGGTAGAATGACGGGGTCATAGTTGGCGAGAGTGTGCGTTTACAGAAACATTATCTACTTCTGGAAATTGAAACCATGGGAAGATCTCAAGAAGTCCGTGGGCAGAAATTGTCAAGTCAGTGAAATAATTTTTTGGGCCTTCAATGAAGATGTCACCCTTCATCTTCAGTCAATGTTGCTGAAATATTCAGCGTGAGGTAATCAGATTGTAAAATGTACACAGTAATTTATTTTTAACTTTGTGTAAAATGTACATGTGGCTGTGATGTTAAACTTGCTCAGGAACTGGAAGATTCTCATACGTTATTAACTTTGTGTAAAATGTACACGTGACTGATATTAAACTTGCACAGGAACTGGAAGATTCTCATACGTTATTAACTTTGTGTAAAATGTACACGTGACTGTGATATTAAACTTGCGCAGAAACTGGGAGATTCTGATACGTTTTGCAAGTCAGGAGAGTTTGGGTGGAAAAAGATCATTTCACAACCTCACAGAAAAGGAATTGCAGTATATAAACCCACACTGGCTCGCAGACCTCTCAATCACTTCACCCACTGAATTACTTGGAAGGGTTTGAATAGTTCAGGTGGTGGATGGGGTGCTGGTCAAGTGGGCTGCTTTGTCCGAGATGCTGTCGAGCTTCTAAAAGTCTTGTTGGAGGTGTGCTCATCCAGGCAAGTGGAGAATATTCAATCACACTCGAGTCATGCCTTGTGAATGGTGGCTTTGTGGAGTTAGGAGGCGGGTTACTCAGCACAGAATAAACAGTATTTATATGGCTGGTACGACCCACGATGCGGATTTGGGATAATTCAACGATGGCAATCCTGTTTAATGTTGAGTAGTGGTTAGATTTTCTCTTGCTGGTGATGGTCATGGCTTGGTGCGTGTGTGGTACGAACTTTATTTGAATGTTTTTTAACAGAGGTGTTGAAATTGTGGAGGATTTTCATGGAGAAACAAAGGCAAACATGCTATTTCGGCAGGAGGGCGAGTTCCAGAAGACACAGATTTAAGGTAATTGGCAATCCTTTCCTTGGATTGCCACTTTGATCCCAAGAGCAATGCTGTTGGGAGTTTTAAACTCCTGCCAGGGTCATGCATGAAGGTGAGGTTGGAGGGGAGGAACCAGACAAAGCAAGCCCTCTACGGCAGATCAGGAGGGAAATACCTGTATGGTATCAACATCCACCATCGCAGCTGAAGGCTCCAGCAGTAGGGAGATCCCAGTCATCGAGGTTTCCTTGCTACTGAACTTCCGCTCTGTCAAAGACCGTGTCTGCTGATGTGCAACAGCATTCCCACGTTAAAAGATGTCCGTGAGATCTGGAATTCCCTGGTTTTGGCCCAACACTTAGGTAGTGGAGTTTGATTCAGTCATCTCACTCTTGGAATAGAAACAGGAGAGCATTTCGGCACCTTTCTTCATGACTAAGTAGCCCTCTTCAGGATCCACTCTGCTCATCCTGCATGGGGAAAGGGCAAGTTTCACTGCCGAGACTGATTTCCTTCAGTTCCTCCCTCTCACTAAATCCTATATTCTCCAACATTCTTGGTGTCTTATTTGTGTCCTCCTGAGTGAAGACAGAACCAAAAGTATGAATTTAGTTGGTCAGCCTTTTATTTGTTCCCCAATATAGATTTCCCCGTTTATGACTATAAAGGGACCTACATTTGTCTTCACCAATCTTTTTCTCTTCACATACCTAAAGAAACGTTTACAGTTATATTTTTAAGTTTCCCGCAAGCTTACTCTTGTACTCTATTGTCCGCTTCTTAATTAATCCCTTGGTCATCCTTTGCTGAATTCTAAACTGCTACCAATCCTCAGGTCTGTTGTTTTTCTTGGCCAATTTGTATGCTTCTTCCTTGGATCTAATATTATCTCAAATTTCCCTTGTAAGCCATGATTGAACCACCTTTCCTGCTTTACTTTTGTGCCGGACAGGAATAAACAATTGTTGCAGCCACCCATGCTCTCCTTGAATGTTTGTCATTAGCTATCCACTGTCATCCCTTTCAGTAACATGTCCCCATCTATCATAGCCAACTTGCGCCTCATATCATTGTAGTTTCCTTTATTAAGATTCAGGACCCGAGTCTTATCAACAATGCCACTCTCCACCTTGATGCAAAATTCTAGCATGTTATGGTCACTCTTCCTCAAATGGTCTCACACAACTGCAGTGCCAATGACTCCTTTCTCATTATACATTACCCAGTCTAGGATGGCCTGTTCTCTAGTTGGTTCCTCAACATATATGCTCCGAAAATTCATCCTCTACGACATTGTGACTAATTTAATTTCCCCAAAGCAGATTAAAATTACCCGTAATTACAGATGCTCCTCTATTGTGTGTGTCTCTAATTTCCTGTTTAACGTCATTCCCAACATCACCACCGGGGTCGATATACAACCCCAACTAATGTTCTTTGCCCCCCTGGTGTTTCTCAGCTCTAACAGTACAGATTCCACATGGTCAGAGCTAACATCCTTCCTCATTATTGTCCTCATTTTTATAATCGCCACCATCTTCAAAACAGGAGACAAAGTTGACTGTGGGAAATATCGAGGAATCACCCTACTCGCCATTGCTGGGAAGATCATCACCTGAATCTTCGCTACTCACCTTCTCACGGTCTCTCAAGAAATCCTTAAAGGGAAGCCATTATGGCTTCCGACTGAACCTCGTTACAGCAGAAATTATTTTTGCTGTCCGACAGCTTCAAGGGAAATGCAAAGACAACATCAACCACTCTGCATGTCCTTCAAGACTTTTGATCAATCGGGAAGCACTGTAAAAAACCTTGTCAAAGGCTGTCTGTCCGGAGAAATTCATTAACATCCCCCAACTCCTCCACCACAAGATGTCGGCGACAGTCCTCACCTACCAAAATAAGATAAAAGCCTTTGACGTCAAGAATGGAGCCAAGCTGGCATGTGTCATCGCCCCCATCTTTTTCTCCATCTGCTTCATCCTGCACCTTGACAAGAACAAGTTTCCCAGTGGAATGGACTTTGTTTACAGGATGGATGGAAAACATTTCAACCTCAACAAGTTGGGATCCAAGAATAGAATGACACAGCCCATGGACCTTCAGTAGGCAGAATACAGTGTTATCTCTACGCCCTCAGAAGAGTCTCCATGCCATGATTGACACCTTCATGGAAGCATACGGAAGGATCGGTCTCCGCCTCAACCACAAGAAGACTCGTCCCAGGGCAAGATCCAGTCTCTCCCTCTATTGGATTGGATTGGATTTGTTTGTTGTCACGTGTACCGAGGTACAGTGAAAAGTATTTTTCTGCGAGCAGCTGAACAGATCATTAAGTACATGAGAAGAAAAGGGAATAAAAGAAAATACATAATAGGGCAACACAACTTAGTTGTGTTGCCAATTTTTTGTATTGGGGACCTCGGAGTGGAGTAGGGACAGGTTAAAGATGTCCGTGAAAACCTCTGCCAGCTGGTCCGCGCAGGCTCTGAGTGCACGACCAGGGATCTCGCCTGGGCCCATCGCCTTCCGAGGGTTCACTTTCAGGAAGGCCAATCTGACTTCGGAAGCTGTGATGGTGGGTATGGGTGAATTATGGGCTGCTGGGGCACTCGCCAGCGGATTGTTGGTTATCTGCTCGAACCGAGCATAGAATGCATTGAGTTCATCGGGGAGTGGTGCGCTGCTGCCAGAGATACTGTTCGGCTTCGCTTTGTAGCCCGTTATGTTGGTTAGTCCTTGCCACAACCGCCGAGAGTCTGTCTGTGACTCTATCTTGGTTTGATATTCTCTCTTGGCATTCCGGATGGCTTTGCGAAGGTCGTACCTGGATTTCTTGTATAGGTCAGGGTCATCTGCCTTGAATGCCTCAGATCTGTCCTTCAGTAGGGAGTCAATCTCGCGATTGAGCCATGGTTTCCGGTTGGGGAACGCACGTACGTTTTGTAGTTCCTCATTTACTAATTAGTAACTACAAAAGCACTGGCATCGGATGATGCATACAGGGTATAGTGTTAATGAAATCAGTCCGTAAGAGGGTCATTTAGGAGTCTGGTGACAGTGGGGGGAAGAAGCTGTTTTTGAGTCTGTTCATGCATGTTCTCAGACTTCTGTATCTCCTGCCCGATGGAAGAAGTTGGAAGAGTGAGTAAGCCAGGTGGGAGGGATCTTTGATTATACTGCCCGCTTTCCCCAGGCAGCGGGAGGTGTAGATGGAGTCAATGGATGGGAGGCAGGATCGTGTGATGGACTGGGCGGTGTTCACAACTCTCTGAAGTTTCTTGCGGTCCTGGGCCGAGCATTTGCCATACCAGGCTGTGATGCAGCCTGATAGGATGCTTTCTGTGGTGCATCTGTAAAAGTTGGTAAGAGTCAATGTGGACATGCCGAATTTCCTTAGTTTCCTGAGGAAGTATAGGCGCTGTTGTCCTTTCTTGGTGGTAGCGTCGACGTGGGTGGACCAGGACAGATTTTTGGAGATGTGCACCCCTAGGAATTTGAAACTGCTAACCATCTCCACCTCGGCCCCGTTGATGCTGACAGGGGTGTGTACAGTACTTTGCTTCCTGAAGTCAATTACCAGCTCTTTAGGTTTGCTGGCATTGAGGGAGAGATTGTGGTCGTTACGCCACTCCACTAGATTCTCTATCTCCCTCCTGTATTCGGACTCATCGTTATTCGAGATTCGGCCCACTATGGTCGTATCATCAGCAAACTTGCAGATGGAGTTGGAACCAAGTTTTGCCACGCAGTCGTGTGTGTACAGGGAGTAGAGTAGGGGGCTAAGTACGCAGCCTTGCGGGGCGCCGGTGTTGAGGACTATTGTGGAGGAGGTGTTGTTGTTCATTCTTACTGATTGGGGTCTGTTGGTCAGAAAATTGAGGATCCAGTTGCAGAGTGGGGAGCCAAGTCCTAGGTTTTGGAGCTTTGATATGAGCTTGGCTGGGATTATGGTGCTGAAGGCGGAGCTGTAGTCAATAAATAGGAGTCTAATGTAGGAGTCCGTGTGTATCTATTTCGTAGTTGTTTATTACTGTGTATAGTTCGTCCAGCGCCTTCCTCACTCCTGCCTGGGGTGGGATGTAGACCGCTGTGATAATGGCTGAAGTGAACTCATGTGGAAGATAATATGGGCGGCACTTCACGGTCAGGTATTCCAGGTCTGGGGAGCAGTAGGTCGCCAGAGTCGCCACATCCAAGCACCAGGAGGAGTTGATGAGGAGGCAAACCCCTCCACCCTTCGCTTTGCCTGATGATGCCGTGCGGTCCGCCCGGTGAATTGAGAAGCCTTCAGGTTGTATGGCACAGTCCGGTGAGGCAGGGGTGAGCCATGTCTCTGTGAAACAGAGCACACGCAGTCTCTTACTTCCCTCTGAGAGGTAAGACTGGCGTTAAGTTCATCCAGCTTGTTTTCGATTGCTTGGACGTTTGTCAGGAGTATGTTGGGGAGAGGGGGTCTTGAAACCGCGTTGCTTCAGTCTAATCTGCAGACCGCCGCGTTTCCCTCGCTTCCTTGGTCGGCGTCTGCTGCTGGATGATCCTGGGATCCGATGGGAGATGTCAGCTCTTGTGGAAGGTAGGTGGTTGCGCCTGGCGGGGTCCAGGGCGCTGGCGGGGACCAGGGTGCTGTTTACGTATCTGGGGTCGCGTCTGGCAGGGTCCCGGGCGCTGGTTGAGGTAGAGGGGTTGCTAGGGGGGCATGTTTGTGATCTGGATGAGTCCCGGCGTTCTGCGGGCGCGGGAATACCTTGCAGCGCGTTTGGGTCCTCATGCGGGATTTCTGTCGTTTTGGGGGTCCTGGGTCGTGGGCAGGGGCTTCCTGAGGCAGGTTGGGCTGGGTCCCGTGGTCTGTTCCCTCCCTGGGCGCTCCTGGGGTCGGATCTTGAAGTAGGCCCGGTCGAGCCTCACGTGGATTTTTCTTTCTTCCATCACCAGGTAGGTCGGGTCGCTGGGCGGGTCTCTCGGGGTCGGGTCGCTGGGCGGGTCTCTCGGGGTCGCGTTAGGCCGGGTCTTGCCGTCGGGGGTCGGGTCGGGAGCTCCGGGGACTGGGCAAGGCGATCCGGGGGCTGGCGTCGGTAGTTAGGTCGGGCGTGGAGCTTCGAGGTCCGGGTCGGCTCCAAATCGAGGTCGTGGCTTCACTTCCGGTTTGGGCCCGATCTTCTTCCAGGTCGTGGAGGTCAAGTCGGGTCGGGTCAAAATGTCTCCAAGGGCCTCGGAGGATGTTCAAGCCTGCAAGAGAGGATAAAAGAGAGAGGTTAGTAATAATGTTAGGTTTAGAATTAAATTTTAAAAGATTAGAACGAGTATAAGTTAAGTCAAAAGTTGATCTGTTTGTGAGAGCTAGCAGAGAGTCGCCTCGCTAGATGGCGCCATCTATCAATATAATGGAGAAACCCTACCAAATGTGGAACATTTCCCATACCTGGGAGCTACTTCGCCTCTCAGACTGACATTGATGCGGAGATCCATCATTGTACCCATTGCTCCTCTCCCAATGCCCATGCACGAGTCTTTGATGACCATGACACTCATGTTGATCCCAGTGCGCAAGGCAATTGTTCTTCCAACCCTTCTATATTTGGTCAGAAACCTGAACTATGTACAGACGTCACCGCAAGGCCCTGGAGAGGTACCATCAATGCTGCCTGAGACGGATTCTCCATATCAGTTGGGAGGACAGGCGTACTAACATCAGCGTACTTGAAGGAGCTGCTAGCACAAGCATCGAGGCGATGATCATCCAAAAACCCAATTCCTCTGGACCACCCACATTCTTAAGATGTCAGAGCCCCAACTGCCAAAGTAAATCTTCTTTGTCCAGCTCAAAGAAGACTCCAGAACAAGAGGACAAAGGATTACCGCAAGAAATGTGTTATGGGGCGAGGCCGTTTCAGAACCCCAAATTGTATCATGGAGTTCAACCAACCTCTCCCTTTAATAGATTTGTTGCTTTTCCTAGCACATGGCTTTTTCCCTAGGTGTGGGATTACAATTATGGACACGTGGGTTTTTAAACACAAAACACTGTTTATTCCATGAACTCAACTTAACATCTTAAATAAACATTGGATCTCTTAACACCCCTTACTTCAAAGATAACTCAGAAAATATTGCAACAGTAAATAATTCCTTAAAATGTTCCTTCAAACGTCCAAGAGACTTAACACCTTTAAACAGTATCACATCAGGTTAAAGGATATATATATTTTCTGTAGAATGGCAGAGATATATTAGCTTGGTTGACTTCAGCTCCAGCACCTTGCTTTCTTCCTGCAGCTCTCTGGCCACACACAGACACACACAACCTGCTTTTTTCCAACTGGCATTCTCCCTTCAAGCAACTCACAGCAAACCAGAACTTCTCAAGCTGCTGTCTCAAACTGGCTTTCTCCTTTTAATCAGCTCACAGCAAACTGCCAGGCACTTTGAAGCTGCTCTCAGCAAAACCAGCCAGGCACTTTTTAAAACTGAAACTAAAAACTAAACTGCAAAATGGCTTACCTGACCTCAGCTCCATCCATTCTCTGCCATCACTGTTTTCTTAAAGGTACATTGTCTTAAAGGTACCCTCACATGACAAATGCAACACAGACACCAATGCCTGAGAGACCGTTGCTCAGAAGAGACCTACTTGGAGGAAACTCCTGATTGAAGGACACAATTATTCGAGAACACCCAACGGCAAGTTGATGTCTGGAAAAGGAGCCCAAGAAAGGAATGGCAGCAATCTAGGGTCCAAGGACCAATCCCAACACCTGGAAACACCTGCCAAGTGTGTGGTTGAAGATGCTGCCCTAGGATCGGGCTCATCATCCATTCAAGGAACCACAGAACCCATGCCCAGTAACACGGAGTTTCGTAGGTGGACAGTCATACTCGTTAGCGAGTGATGGCCAAGGAAGAAGAATTGGCAAGGGGACTGGTGAGAGAGAAGATGAAGATTTTGTTTTCAAAGGGAGTCAAGATATACTTGAAAAGACGAACTTTGCAGGACTCTAGGGACAGAGCAGGCGAGAGAGCGAGTATGGGACTAACTGGACAGATCTTTCAAAGGACCAGCAGAGGCACAATGGGGCAAGTTCCCTCTGCTATGTTGGATGTTCCAATATTTGCAATTGGTCATGGAAGGCTTTGTACATTATAGATCATCTGCTCGAAACGTTAACCTGGTGTCTTTCCCAGATAGATGATGCCTGACCAGCTGAGCACTTCATGTCCTTATTGCAGCTTTCCAGCATCTGCAGTACTTTATTGTGGCATGAGCACATCAGGAGTGGCTCCAACACAAAGGAACTTGATGTACCAGGTTACACCCCATGGAGTAGAAAAGAAAAGGAATCCAGAGATTCTGGTGAACAAATTATTGAAAACAGCATCGTCAGCCGAGGTGACTGTAAAATCTGCTGCCAAGGAAGTGGATGAAATGAATTGTTCAGATGCTTCTAGAAATAAACTGGAAAGCAGATGGAATGGGAGGAGACACTTCGATTATAAACACCAGCAGAGAATATTTGGGTTAAACAGCCTGTTTCTGTGCTGTATATTCTCTGTCATATGCCTATGATGTGAATTGAATTACATTCTTTCTCCATCGTTACATCGGGTGTTTCCTTCTGCAATTATTAGGGACAAGTCCTGTCGCTCAGGGCGTGCAGAACATCACAAAGATCAGTTCGATTTTAATCATTTCCACAGATTGAGAACCAGGTTTCTTCAGCATCCATTTGCACAAGACACCACCACGGGTTAGTTGCTAAACAGTCATCGCAACGCGACTCACATCGTCAAAGGTCCCAACAACTTTAAAAGGGCAACACACACGAGTTCACTGAGCAAGAACATGTTTAAAGTTTACCTGATGTTGAGATTAGTTAAACTTTGTTGCTTCATCCAACAGGGTTAGATCTAACCTGCAATTCAGCAGCTAATCTGAAACTTTGTTCCAGTTATTTTCTCCCAATGAGGCACCGAACCCACCGACTCTCCCCGAGACACCGAACCCACCGACTCTCCCTTCGAGACACCGAACCCACCGATTCCCCCCTCGAGACACCGAACCCACCGACTCTCCTCTCGTGACACCGAACCCACCGACTCGCCCCTCAAGACACCGACTCTCACCGAGACGTCAAACCCACCGACTCCCCCCTCGAGACACCGAACCCACCGACTCTCCCCTCGAGACACCGAACCCACCGACTCTCCCTGAGATACCGAACCCACCGACTCTCTACGAGGCACCGAATCCACCGACCCTTCCTTCGAGACACCGACTCTCCCCTCGAGACACCGAACCCACCGACTCTACCCTCGAGACACCGAACCCATCGACTCCCCCCTCGAGACACCGAACCCACCGACTCTCCTCGAGATACCGAACCCACCGACTCTCCCCTCGAGACACCGAACCCACCGACTCCCCCCTCGAGACACCGACTCTCCCCGAGACACCGAACCCACTGACTCCCCTCGAGACACCGAACCCACCGACTCTCCCCTCGAGACACCGAACCCACTGACTCTCCCCGAGACACCGAACCCACAGACTCCCCCCTCGAGACACCGACTCTCCCCGAGATACTGAACCCACTGACTCTCCTCGAGACACCGAACCCACTGACTCCCCTCGAGGCACCGAACCCACCGACTCTCCCCGAGACACCGAACCCACTGACTCCCCTCGAGGCACCGAACCCACCGACTCTCCCCGAGATACCGAACCCACTGACTCTCCTCGAGACACCGACTCTCCCCGAGGCACCGAACCCACCGACTCCCCCCTCGAGACACCGACTCTCGCCGAGACACCGAACCCACTGACTCCCCTCGAGGCACCGAACCCACCGACTCTCCCCGAGACACCGAACCCACTGACTCCCCTCGAGACACCGAACCCACCGACTCCCCTCGAGACACCGAACCAACCGAGTCCCCTCGAGACACCGAACCCACCGACTCTCCCCGAGACACCGAACCCACTGACTCTCCTCGAGACACCGAACCCACCGGCTCTCCCTTCGAGACACCGACTCTCCCCCCCCGAGACACCGAACCCACCGACTCTCCCTTCGAGACACCGACTGTCCCCGAGACACCAAACCCACTGACTCTCCCCTCGAGACACCGAACCCACCGGCTCTCCCTTCGAGTCACCGACTCTCCCCGAGACACCGAACCCACCGACTCTCCCCTCGAGACACCGAACCCACCGACTCTCCCCGGGACACCGAACCCACCGACTCTCCTCTAGACACCGAACCCACCGACTCCCCTCAAGACACCGAACCCACCGACTCTCCCCGAGACACCGAACCAACCGACTCCCCCCGAGACACCGACTCCCCTCGAGACACCGAACCCACCGACTCCCCCCTTGAGACACCGAACCCACCGACTCCCCTCAAGACACCGAACCCACCGACTCCCCCCTTGAGACACCGAACCCACCGACTCCCCTCGAGACACCGAACCCACCGACTCCCCTCAAGACACCGAACCCACCGACTCCCCTCGAGACACCGAACCCACCGACTCCCCTCAAGACACCGAACCCACCGACTCTCCCCGAGACACCGAACCCACCGACTCTCCCTTCGAGACACCGACTGTCCCCGAGACACCGAACCTACTGACTCTCCCCTCGAGACACCGAACCCACCGGCTCTCCCTTCGAGTCACCGACTCTCCCCGAGACACCGAACCCACCGACTCTCCCTTCGAGACACCGAACCCACTGACTCTCCCTTCGAGACACCGACTGTCCCCGAGACACCGAACCCACCGACTCTCCCCGGGACACCGAACCCCCCGACTCTCCCCGAGACACCGAACCCACCGACTCTCCTCTAGACACCGAACCCACCGACTTCCCTCAAGACACCGAACCCACCGACTCTCCCCGGGACACCGAACCCACCGACTCTCCTCTAGACACCGAACCCACCGACTCCCCTCAAGACACCGAACCCACCGACTCTCCCCTCGAGACACCGAACCCACCGACTCCCCGGGACACCGAACCCACCGACTCTCCTGTAGACACCGAACCCACCGACTCTCCTCTAGACACCGAACCCACCGACTCCCCTCAAGACACCGAACCCAACTGACTCTCCCCGAGTCACCGAACCCACCGACTCCCCTCGAGACACCGAACCCACCGACTCTCCCCGAGTCACCGAACCCACTGACTCCCCGGGACACCGAACCCACCGACTCTCCTCTAGACACCGACTCTCCCCGAGACACCGAACCCACCGACTCTCCCCGAGACACCGAACCCACCGACTCTCCTCTAGACACCGAACCAACCGACTCCCCTCAAGACACCGAACCCAACTGACTCTCCCCGAGACACCGAACCCACCGACTCTCCCCGAGACACCGAACCCACCGACTCTCCTCGAGACACCGAACCCACCGACTCTACCCTCGAGACACCGAACCCACCGACTCCCCTCGAGACACCGAACCCACCGACTCTCCCCGAGACACCGAACCCACCGACTCTCCCCGAGACACCGAACCCACTGACTCCCCTCGAGACACCGAACCCACTGACTCTCCCCGAGACACCGAACCCACCGACTCTCCCCGAGACACCAAACCCACCGACTCTCCCCCGAGACACCGAACCCACCGACTCTCCCCGAGACACCGAACCCACCGACTCTCCCCGAGACACCGAACCCACCGACTCTCCCCGAGACACCGAACCCACCGACTCTCCCTGAGACACCGAACCCACTGACTCTTCCCCCGAGACACCGAACCCACCGACTCTCCCGAGACACCGAACCCACCGACTCTCCCCTCGAGACACCGAACCCACCGACTCTCCGAGACACCGAACCCACCGACTCTCACCGAGACACTGAACCCACCGACTCTCCTCGAGACACCGAACCCACCGAGTCTCCCCGTGACACCGAATCCACTGACTCTCCCCGAATCACCGAACCCACCGACTCTCCCCGAGACGGCAAACCCACCGACTCTACCCTCGAGACACCGAACCCACCGACTCCCCTCGAGACACCGAACCCACCGACTCTCCCCGAGACACCGAACCCACCGACTCTCCCCGAGACACCGAACCCACCGACTCCCCTCGAGACACCGAACCCACTGACTCTCCCCGAGACACCGAACCCACCGACTCTCCCCGAGACACCAAACCCACCGACTCTCCCCCGAGACACCGAACCCACCGACTCTCCCCGAGACACCGAACCCACCGACTCTCCCCGAGACACCGAACCCACCGACTCTCCCCGAGACACCGAACCCACCGACTCTCCCTGAGACACCGAACCCACTGACTCTCCCCCGAGACACCGAACCCACCGACTCTCCCGAGACACCGAACCCACCGACTCTCCCCTCGAGACACCGAACCCACCGACTCTCCGAGACACCGAACCCACCGACTCTCCCCGAGACACTGAACCCACCGACTCTCCTCGAGACACCGAACCCACCGAGTCTCCCCGTGACACCGAATCCACTGACTCTCCCCGAATCACCGAACCCACCGACTCTCCCCGAGACGGCAAACCCACCGACTCCCGTCGAGGTGCCACTTTCCTGGTGGCTACTGATACCTTCAATATTCGTTATTTCCCAAAGAGCAAGCTAGTTGCCTTTTAAAGATTTTAAGTGATGGTTTGTCGCAAAAGCTTCCAGGTTTTAACAACTGTGCGGTTGAAGGAATTTGAATAATTTTCCCAAATCTCTTGAGCTCATCTGATTCTCACCCTCTTGTTTCTCGCTGGTCAAGGAGCAAGAGCCAATTGATAATTGCCGAAATTTGAAGAAGGGCTGTTCCAGGCATTAACGCCTTAGCTTTTCTTAGTTCTCCTGAAATACATCCCAATTTGCCACCAATTTTCATAAAACTCCTCCGGGGATTTCTCCGTTCCCGAGGCTAGTATTGATGCTGGGGCAGGATCTGTGGGCTTCCATGACAGCAAAACTGGCACAGCACCTGGTGATTCAGCGACTGTGGAGGGGCCAGCATCGGCGCCACGTGGAACACAATCGATTCGAATGAAAAATGGTGCGGGGTTCGCCTGGTCCGTGATTGACACTCGGGAGGCCGACAAGTTGAAGCCACATATACATCACTCTCCACGTACACCATCACAGCCAACAAGATGGCACTTGGCTGCGCTGGAGTGTGCCCATCCTGCTGATGGGTCGGCTTGGGCCAGAGGGCACCTAGGGGGTGGCCTGGGGGGGGGCACCTATTCCCCAAGTTGACAGTGGGCAGTCAGCAGTGTGCGCAGATGCATGGCCGCCTTGCAGGACACGGCAATGGGGCTCTGTGCCCGTCCACCCTTACCCAACAGCCCACCTCCTGGCCAGCCTTCGCTACTCACCCCGGCCCTGGCAGAAGCCCCCCTGGCCAGCGACACGACTGTCAGCAAACTATGGCGATGTTGGACACTTTCCGTACCCCCCTCTTTCTCCCACAGCAGCCATGGCGCCAGTTTGACGATTTTTAAAAGCACAAGTGAACCTCGCCGTGGGGAATTCGCCCCGGTATTTTATTGACTCTGAGTTGATGGAAATTGTAATACGTTGTGAGGAAGATTGTGAAAGACTGCAGGCTAGTAGGGTTGACAGAGTGGGATTAACATAAATGTAATACCTTTGGCACGTAAGTTATTTTAACAGGAGCAGATGGATTCTCAGATATAGAGGTCATGAAAATGGCGGTCCAAGTAGGGATGGTTCTACAAGAATAAAATAGAAAAATAAGTTGGGTGGGGGGGGAGGGGGGGGATCAAACCTGATTGTGTGCAAGACTGTAGATCAGACCAGGGTAAGGTTGCTGATATCCTTCCCGAAAGGGCGTTCGTGAAGTTTTATGATGGTCGATAATAGTTGTCACGGTCACCATTACTGAGGCCAGATTTCAATTGCACATTTCATTCAATGAATTCAAATTCAGCGGCTGTGCTTGGATTTGTATCCGTGTCCCCGGAGAACAAGCCTGGGCCTCTGGATCTCTATTGCAGTGACATTCCCACTTCGCCTCCATCTCCCCATCTCACTCCATGTTGGATTATTTCCTACAGTTTTGTGGAACGTGTTAGAGAAGCAATGGATGAGGTGCGGAGTAGATTAACTGGGATGTGAAAAGAGATGAGGGGGCAGGATTCTCAGTCGGCTGACGCCAGAATTGGGAAATGCGACTGGGTGGAGAACCGGTTTTGATGCCAAAATCATGGTGGGCACCGGTTTCACGCCAAATCGTAATTCTCCGGTGCCTCGACAGCGGCATCAATGCGTTCCACTCCAAACGTACAGTAAACACCCGTGGCATATCATTAATCATAATCTTTATTGTCACAAGTAGACTTATATTAACACTGCAATGAAGTTACTGTGACAATCCCCCAGTCACCACACTCCGGCGCCTGTTCGGGTAGACAGAAGGAGAATTCAGAATGTCTAAATTACCTAACAGCATGTCTTTCAGGACTTGTGGGAGGAAACAAGAACACCCGGAGAAAACACACGCAGACACGGGGAGAAGGTGCAGACTCAGCACAAGTCAGGAATCGAACCAGTGACCCTGGAGCTGTGAAGCAGCAGTGCTACCCACTGTGCTACTGGGAACAAAACGCAATGTCTCCAGATTTACAGATGACACAAAGCTGGGTGTGAGAATGAGTGGTGAGGAGGATGCAGAGATCCTTCAGTGTGATTTGGACAACCTGAGTGAGTGGGCAAATGAATGGCAGATGCTGTATAATTTGGATAAATGAGAGGTTATCCACTTGTTTAGCAAAAATGGAAAGGCAGATTATCATCTGAATGGCCATACATTAGGAGTGGAGAATGTGCAACGAAGCCTGGGTGTCCTCTTACACCAGTCGCTGAAGGTAAGCATGCAGGTGTAGCAAGCAGTAAAGAAGTGCAGGGGGGGCTGGTTTAGCTC
This sequence comes from Scyliorhinus torazame, assembly GCF_047496885.1. Classification (NCBI taxonomy): domain Eukaryota; kingdom Metazoa; phylum Chordata; class Chondrichthyes; order Carcharhiniformes; family Scyliorhinidae; genus Scyliorhinus; species Scyliorhinus torazame. The sequence continues at coordinate 205,033,076 of NC_092720.1, forward strand.
AGTGGGCTAGACAGCTGGTTTTGATACCGAACAGGGCCAGCAGCGCCGGTTCAATTCCCTTACCAGCTGAGAATTCTGGATTCTCCCCCTGTGTATCCGAACAGGTGCTGGAATGTGGCGTGGCGACTAAGGGCTTTTCACACATTGCAGTGTTAATGTAATAATAATAATCGCTTATTGTCACAAGTAGGCTTCAATGAAGTTACTATGAAAAGCCGCTAGTCGCCACATTCCGGCACCTGTTCGGGGAGGCCGGTACGGGAATTGGACCGTGCTGCTGGCCTTGTTCTGTCTTACAAGCCAGCCGTTTAGCCCACTGTGCTAAACCAGCCCCTAATGTGAGCCTACTTTAAAGATTATTTATTTGTTTATTCATTTCGAAGGCAAATGGCATTTTGGCCTCCATAGCGAGAGGATTCGAGTGCAGTCGCAGGTGTCTTTCTTCAATCAAACAAGGCTTTAATGAGGCCACACAAGGAATATTGTGTGCAGTTTTGGTTTCTTTACCTGAGGAAGAATGTCCTTGCTCTGTTGTTAATGTCTTCCATCATGCCCCCGGGAAATGCCTTTAGATATATGCAGGTGAGGGCTTTTGTGAGGCGACAGGTGAGGGAATTCCCGTTGCTCCCGGCACAAGAAGTTCAAGATAGGGTGATCCCGGGTGTATGGGTCGGGGAGGGCAAGGTGTCGGAAATACGCCAGGAGTTGAAAGAAGAGGGGGAAGCGCTGGTAGAAGAGTGGAAGGGTAAATGGGAGGAGGAGCTGGGGGAGGAGATCGAGGAAGGTCTGTGGGCTGATGCCCTAGGTAGGGTTAATTCCTCTTCCTCGTGTGCCAGGCTCAGCCTGATACAATTTAAGGTGGTCCACAGAGCGCACTTGACGGCGGCGAGGTTGAGTAGGTTCTTTGGGGTAGAGGACAGATGTGGAAGGTGCTCAGGGAGCCCGGCGAACCATGTCCATATGTTTTGGTCATGCCCGGTGGAGGGGTTCTGGAGAGGAGTGGCGGGAGCAATATCTCAGGTGGTGAAAGTCCGGGTCAAGCCAAGCTGGGGGCTAGCAATATTTGAAGTAGTGGACGAACCGGGAGTGCAGGAGGCGAAAGAAGCCGGCATTCTGGCCTTTGTGTCCCTAGTAGCCCGGCGAAGGATCTTGCTAACGTGGAAGGAGGCGAAGCCCCCCAGCCTGGAGGCTTGGATAAATGATATGGCTGGGTTCATAAAGTTGGAGAGGATTAAGTTCGCCTTGAGAGGGTCTGCGCAGGGGTTCTACAGGCGGTGGCAACCGTTCCTAGACTATCTCGCGGAGCGTTAGAGGAAGGTCGGTCAGCAGCAGCAGCAACCTTGTGGGGGGGGGAGGTGGGGGGGACGTCTTGGGAGCGGGGGGGGTGAAAGGGGGGACTGCCTGGTAGGGTGGATGAGCAAGAAATAACATGAAGGGTTGGGAAAACTGGCACGTACGGGTGAGGGCCAGTGTACAAAGCTGTGTAAATATATCATTTTGCCATGTATATATCTTGCTCTGCGCGATTCCTCGTTTTCTTTTGTTACCGGGCCCGGGGCGGGGGGGGGGGAGTTTATAGTTTGTAAGGGAGAAAAATTGTGTTAAAGAACTTTAATAAATATATATATTTTTTTAAAATGTCTTCCATCATTAAGACTGACACAAAATATTTGTTTAAAACCCTGCTATATCCCCAGTTATTTCCCCAGTCTCATTCTCTCAGGGGCTTACATTCACTTTGGTTTCTCTCTTCATTTTGTAAACATAAAGAAGCTCTTGCTGTCCGTTTTATATTACTGCTAGTTTACCCTCATAGTTTACCTTCTCCCTCTTTATCGATTTTTGGTCATTTCTGTCAGTTTTTAAATCTTTCCCAATCCTCTGGCTAACCACTAATCTTTGCCACGTTATATGTTTTTTTTCCAGTTTGATCGTATCCTTGATTTCATTGACAATTTCTATCCTTACTTATTCATTATACTTAAATGCATTACGGCCCCCCTGGTGACGAGGGTGGGATGTGAAGCTGCCGCAGCCATCGTGCATTTTACCGCCAGCCCACTTCATACCGGATGGACAGGCACAACCTGCACCCAGTGGAAGGCAGAGATAGGCTCCCATCCCTCAAGGTCGGACTGAGCTCCGCTCTTTCTGAGGGCTCATAATTTACATTGGATAATTCATCCCTAACTTGCCCACTCTGCTTAGCCCACTCCACCAGTCATTGAAAGGGCAGCAGAAGGTTTTCCGTGAAGTCAAGCAGCGCTGTCATCCAAAAAGGTGCTGAAGCTCTTCGACCCAGAAAAAGACACTTTTCCTCATGTGCGATGCTTCCCCTTACGGCGTCGAGGCCGCTCACGCACACCGGATGGCCGATGAATCGGAGCAGCCGATAGGTTTTGTGTGTTGCACACTATGCCCAGATCGAAAAGGAGGGCCTGGCTGTCGTATTTGGCATGCAGAAGTTCAACCAATAGGTCTACGGCCACGCATTTACAGTCTGTACGGAGTAGTGGGTGATTCCCCCGATCGCACTGCCAGGATCCAGTGGCGGGTATTACTCCCAGTGGCGTACGAGTATACACTGGATCAACGCTCGGGCACGCGGATCCCGCATGCCGAATCATTAAGCTGCATGCCCCTCTCCATGAGGCCACCGGCACCCGCCCTGGCCACAGAAGCAATAGCGGCCCTCCACTTCATGGACTCTTTGCCCATCACGGCGGCTCGCATTAAATAGATACCCCCGATCGCACTGCCAGGATCCAGTGGCGGGCATTACTCCTAGTGGCGTACGTGTATACACTGGAACAACGCTCTAAACGCTGGCTTTGAAAGGAGACCAAGCCAGGCCAGCAGCATGGTTCAATTACCGTACCAGCCTACCTGAACAGGTTCCGGAATGTGGCGACTAGGGGCTTTTCACAGTAACTTCATTTGAAGCCTACTTGTGACAATCAGCGATTTTCATTTCATTTTTCTTTTTCATTTTTTCCCGCATGCCGAATCATTAAGCTGCATGCCCCTCTCCATGAGGCCACCCGCACCCGCTCTGGCCACAGAAGCGTTAGCGGCCCCCCACTTCATGGACTCTTTGCCGATCACGCCGGCTCGCATCAAGGAGTGGAGCCAGACGGACCTGCAGTTATCCCGGGTCAAGCCCATGATCCAGTACGGGGCCCAACAGAGTCCAGCCGAACGATCTCTGGGCCTATACCATGAAGCTCCTGGAGCTGAGTGCAGAGGACAGCGTTTTTTTTGTGGGGGCAAGTGTGGTCATCCCGGTACACGGTTGTGCGCCTTTGCTATAGCACCTCAATGATCGACACCCGAGGGCATCCAAGGTGAAGCGACTTGCCTGCAGCTACGTTTGCCTGCAGCAAGAGAGCGAGGCAGGTAGTGCAGGAATCTCCTGTGGCCATTCCCCTGCAGAACAGATTATACCGCTTTGGATACTGCTGAGGGGAATGGCCTCTCAGGGGAAAGCAGCAACAGCTAAACTCGTGGCACCACGGTTGGTTCTGCTGCAGAGAGGAGGGGTGATAAGTGTGACAGTGCAATAGTTCTAGGGGAAAAGACAGGTGTTTCTGTGGCCGCAAACGAGACTCCAGGATGTGTCATGTGAAAGTACCTTTAAGACATAGATGATTAAGCAATGTACCTTTAAGAAAACAGTGATGTCAGAGAGTGGGTGGAGCTGGGCTTTAGATCAGCCATTATGAAGTTTGAGTTTGAAAAAGCAGCTTGTGTGTGTTTCCAGAGAGCTGCAGTTTGGAGGAAAAGAGCTTGGGGAGTGTCTGTGTTTTGCAGTGAGCTGGATGTGCTGTGATGTCTGCCATGAAAGACTATCTCTGGATCATTTGGGTGATTTAAACTCATAATAGTAAAGCCTTTAACCTGATGTGATTCTGTTTAAAGGTGTTAAGTCTCTTGGAAGTTTGAAGGAACATTTTAAGGAATTATTTACTGTTGCAATGTTTTCTGAGTTATCTTTGAAGTAAGGAATGTTAAAAGATCCAATGTTTATTTACGATATTAAGTTGAGTTCATGGAATAAACATTGTTTTGTGTTTAAAAACCCACGTGTCCATAATTGTAATCCCACCCCGAGGGAACAAGCCGTGTGCTAGGAAAAGCAACAAATACATTAAAGGGGGAGGTTGGTTGAACTCCATGATACATTTTGGGTGTTCTGAAAACGCCTCGCCCATAACAATTGGGGGCTCGAGGGGGATAAAAGTCTTTCTTATGGATTTGCTTTTGTGAATTTAATGACAGTGAAGGATTGTTGCTTTTCCGGTGTGGTATTTTAGTTTAAATGGTGAATGTGTTGTGGACAATGGCTCTTTCAGAGGCTCAGAAGTTTTTGGGGGTGGAGACTGTCACACGCAGTACTCTACGGACAGAGACGAAAAGCAGACTGTTGGGTCTGGCAAAAACATTGCAGTTAACATTACCTGACAAAATGCGAAAAGATGAGGTAATTATGGCGGTGGTTAAGCATTTAAGGTTGCCTGAGATAGAGTTTGGCTCATGGGAAATGTCAAAAAATTCAGTTACAAATTAAACAACTGGATCATAAGAAAGATTTAAAGTGGTTTGACTACGAAAGAGATTGAGAGGAAAAAGAGAAAGAGAGAGAAGAAAGAAACAAAGAAAAAGATAGAGAGGAAAGGGAAAAAGAGAGAGAGTTTAAACTTCGGAAAATGGCTCTGAAACATGAAAATCAGTTAAAATTGGCAGACGCAAAGGGACACATACAGTTGGAGGAGATGGATGAGGATAATGAGACAGAGCGTCATAGTCGAGGACGTGGTGGGGATCTATTTAAATATGTCCAAGCATTGCCAAGGTTTGACGAAAAGGAGGTAGAAGCTGTTTTCATTTCATTTGAGAAGGTAGCTAAACAAATGCAATGGCCACAGGACATGTGGGTATTACTGATTCAAACAAAGCTGGTAGGTAGAGCTAGTGAAGTGTTTGCATCACTACCGGAGGAGGTATCTGGAACGTATGAGGAGGTGAAGAAATCCATCTTAAGTGCATATGAGCTAGTGCCTGAAGCTTACAGACAAAGGTTTAGAAATTTAAGGAAAGAATTTGGTCAAACATACATGGAGTTTGAAAGGCTCAAATAGAGTAATTTTGATAGGTGGATAAGGGCTTTGAAAATAGACCAAACGTATGAAGCTCTCAGAGAAATTATACTTTTGGAGGAGTTTAAAAATTGAATTCCTGATGTAGTGAGAACTCATGTGGAAGAACAGAGGGTTAAAACTGCGAGATTAGCAACGGAAATGGCAGATGATTATGAATTAGTTCATAAATCAAAGATTGGTGTCCGACATCAGTTTCAGCCAGTGAGGGATAGAAACTGGGGACATGAAAAATACTCAAGTGGTAAAAGTAAAAGTCATTTGATGGGAGACAATAAAGAGAGTGTACCTCAGATTAAAAAAGAAATCCAGGAGGGTGGAAAAGAAATGAAAAGTTTCAGATGTTTTCACTGTGATAAATTAGGCCATGTAAAGTCAGTGTAGGTGGTTGAAGAAAAGCACTGGGAAGGCTTGATGTGGTAAAACAGGATAAGACAGTGGGGTTTGTTACAGTGGTAAAGGAAGGCCCAAGGAAAGTGAAGGAGGTGCAAACGATTATACAGCCTGTTCAAGAAGTAATTGTTAAGAAGGTCCCAGATGTATTTAAAGAATTTATTTGTGTGGGTAAAGTTCACTCATGTGTATCAGGAGGAGCAGGTAAAGAAGTCACAATTTTAAGAGATACAGGGGCTAGTCGATCTTTAATGGTAAGAGATGAGGAATTATGTAGCTTGGGAAGAATTTTGCCAGAAAAGGTGGTGATAAGTGGAATTCAGGATGAGAGGAGTAGCGTTCCATTATATAAGGTAAGGTTGGAAAGTCCAGTGAAGAGTGGTGAAGTGGTCGTAGGAGTAATAGATAAACTATCTTGTCCAGGATTAGAGTTTATCTTGGGTAATGATGTAGCTGGATCGCAGATGGAAGTGATGCCTACTGTGGTTGATAAGCCAGTGGAAAATCAGACAACTGAAGGGTTGAAGGACGAATATCCTGAGATTTTTCCAGGTTGTGTAGTAACAAGTTTGCAAAGTCACAGCTTAAGACAAGAGGAGAAATCAAAGAGTGATGATGAAGTTGAAGTGCAATTATCAGAAACAATTTTTAATCAGATGGTTGAAAAAGAGCAAGACCAGGTGGAGGATGAGTCGGATAATTTTAGTTCAGGAAAATTGGCAGAGTTACAACAGAAAGATGTAGAAATAAAACGGATATATCAGAAAGCATATACGGAAGAGGAATCTGAGCGTGTACCAGAGTGATACTACTGTAATAATGATGTCTTGATGAGAAAATGGAGACCTGTACATCTACCCACAGAAATTCAATCGGATTAAGGATCAAGGATCAAATTTTACTTCAAAGTTATTCAAAGAAGTTATGGATAGCTTAGGAATAAAACAATTTAAATCAACTGCGTGCCACCCAGAATCGCAGGGAGCGTTAGAAAGGTGGCATCAGACATTAAAGACAATGTTGAGGGCGTATTGTCAAGATTATCGAGAGGATTGGGATAAAGGAATTCCATTTGTGTTGTTTGCAATTAGGGATGCACCTAATGAGTCTACCAAATTTAGTCCTTTTGAACTAATTTTTGGTCATGAGGTAAGAGGACCACTTAAATTGATGAAGGAAATTTTGTGAGTGAGAATTCGGAAATTACACTATTGGATTACATGTCAAATTTTAGGGAATGATTAAATAGAGCAGGTGAATTGGCTAGACAACATTTGAAAGTTGCACAAAATCAGACTTTCGGTTGCGGCTATGCGGAGCTAAGCCGCACGTTCGGCAGCTCCCGCTTGGGACGGACCTTTGGGCTATTTTCAGGGCCCCCAATAGCATTTTTTCGACATTTCCCGGTGTGGGAAGAAGACTGCAACATTCCCCAACAGTGTATGGCTTGGACCAGGAGCGGGGCGACTAAAAAAGCCGTGGTGAAGCCAAAGATAGTGTGTGGGAAGAAGAGTAAGATGGCGGGGGGCGGGAACCAGGCAGTGTGGATGCAGTGGGCGCAGGAGCAGCAGGAGGTTATCCAGCGCTGCTTCAGGGAGCTCATAGCGGACCTGCTGGAGCCGATGAAGGCATCTATTGATAAGCTGCTGGAGACCCAGACGGCCCAGGGCGTGGCGATCCGCGAGGTGCGACAAAAGATCTCAGATAGCGAGGACGAGATCTTGGGCCTAGCGGTAAAGGTGGAGGCGCACGAGGTGCTCCACAAGAAATGGCAGGAACGGTTCGAGGAGATGGAGAATCGGTCGAGGCGAAAGAATCTGCAAATCCTGGGCCTCCCGGAGGGTTGGAGGGGTCGGACGTGGGGGCCTATGTGGTCACCATGTTAAACTTGCTGATGGGAGTGGGGTCCTTTCCAGGGGCCCCTGGAGCTGGAAGGGGCCCATAGAGTGCTGGCGAGGAGGCCCAAGGCTAACGGGCCGCTATGGGCGGTGTTGGTGCGGTTTCATCAGTTCGCTGATCGGGAGTGCGTACTCAGGTGGGCCTAAAAAGAGAGGAGCAGCAGGTGGGAGAATGCGGAGGTTCGAGTATATCAGGACTGGAGCGCGGAGGTGGCGAAGAAGAGGGCCGGGTACAACCGGGCAAAGGCGGTGCTGCACAGGAAGGGGGTGAAGTTAGGCATGCTGCAGCCTGTGGGTCTGTGGGTCACCTACAAGGATCGGCACCATTATTCTGAGTCCCCGGTGGAGGCGTGGGCCTTAGTTCAGGCCGAGAGGCTGGACACAAACTGAGGGTCGGGATGGGGGGTTGGGCGTGGGGATGGTCGGGGATTGCTGTTGTTGTGTTACATTTTGAGTGGGTGGTTCTTTGTTCTTGTTCAGTTTTGGTTCAGTTTGGGTGGTTTGGGCACTGTTTTGGTTGGGTCTGTTGGGTGGGCTCTTGGAGGGGGGGGGGCAAGTAAACGGAGTAGGAGGTGGATGGCCGGTAGAGGGGATGGGGCCCCGCAGGGGAGGGTGAGGCCCGAGTCGAGGGTGAGGGGACTGGGCCTGTAAAAGGAGCTGCGACAGAGGAGACGGCGTCAGGCAGGTGGAAAGCGCGGGCTTTTTCCCGCGCTGAATGCTGGAGGGGGCGGGGCCGAGGCGGGGAAGCGCGGGTTTGTCCCCGCGCTTGGGATGGAAGGGGGAGGCGGAGAGCCTGCTGGTGGGTAATGGAGGGGGAGGGGAAGTCCCACAATGGGAGGAGTCGAAGGAGAGGCATGAGCGGCCGGGGTCAGCAGGAGCCAGTTGATTGTGGGTGTGCAATGGGGGGAGCAATGCAGCTAGGAGGGGTCCTAGCTGGGGGTGAGGGGGGTGGGGGGTGGGGGGGGGGGGGGGAACCGGGTTTCTGCTGGTATGGTCAAGGGGGAGCTGGAGCGAGTAGAGTGTGTTGGGACGGGGGTCTGCCGCCGTGGGGAACGGGCCAGGCGTGGGGCACGGGCGCGTGGCTGGCCGAGGAGGGGTTATGGCTAGTCGGCGGGGGAGGGGGACGGGTAGCCCCCTGATCCGGCTGATAACCTGGAATGTAAGGGGGCTGAACGGGCCGGTTAAGCAGGCCCGGGTGTTCGCACACCTGAAGGGGCTGAAGGCGGATGTGGTCATACTCCAGGAGACACACCTGAAGGTGGCAGACCAGGTAAGATTGAGGAAGAGGTGGGTAGGCCAGGTGTTTCATTCGGGGCTGGATGCCAAAACTCAGGGGGTGGCGATCTTGGTGGGAAAGAGGGTGTCGTTCGAAGCGTCGAGCATTGTGACAGACAATGGCGGCAGGTACGTAATGGTAAGTGGTAAGCTGCAAGGGGAAAGGGTGGTGCTGGTCAACGTGTATGCCCCGAACTGGGACGATGCGGGTTTTATGCGGCGCATGTTGGGTCGGATCCCGGACTTGGAAGTGGGGGGCATGATAATGCGGGGGGGGACTGTAACACGGTGTTGGATCCGGCACTGGATTGCTCCAGGTCTAGGATGGGTAGGAGACCGGCGGCGGCTAAAGTGCTGAGGGGGTTTATGGACCAGATGGGAAGGGAGATTTGCAAGGCCGGAGGCTCGGGAATTTTCATTCTTCTCGCACGTTCATAAGGCCTATTCCCGGATCGACTTTTTTGTTATGAGCAGGGCGTTGATTGCGAAAGTTGAAGACACCGAGTACTCGGCGATAGCCATTTTGGATCACGTCCCTAATTGGGTAGACTTAGAGCTGGGGGAGGAGAGGGACCAGCGCCAGTTGTGGCGCTTGGAGGTGGGGCTGTTGCCGGACGAGGAGGTGAGCGAGCGGGTCCGAAGAAGCATAGAGAGATACCTGGAGGCTAACGATAACGGGGAGGTCCGAGTGGGGATGGTCTGGGAGGTGCTGAAGGCGGTGGTTAGGGGAGAGCTGATCTCCATTAGGGCTCACAAGGAGAGGAGAGAGCAGAGGGAGAGACTGGTGGGGGAGATGGTGAGGGTAGACAGGAGGTATGCGGAGGTGCCGGAGGAGGGCCTGTTGAGGGAGAGGCGTAGCCTCCAGGTCAAATTCTACCTGTTGACCACCAGGAAGGCAGAGGCGCAGTGGAGAAAGGCCCGGGGGCGATTTATGAATATGGGAAAAGGCAAGTCGGATGCTGGTGCATCAGCTTCGGAAGCGGGATGCAGCTAGGGAGATTGGGGGAATTAAGGCACCGGGGCCGGACGGTTTCCCGGTCGAATTTTACAAAAAATATGTGGACCTGTTGGGCCCGTTGCTGGTTAGGACCTTCAATGAGGCAAGGGAGATGGGGTTGTTTTCCCCGATGATGTCCCGGGCACTGATCTCCTTGATCCTGAAGCGGGACAAGGATCCCCTGCAGTGTGGGTCTTCCAGGCCGATTTCATTGTTAAATGTAGATGCCAAGGTGCTGGTGAAGGTCTTAGCCACGAGAATTGAGGATTGTGTGCCGCAGGTCATCCACGAAGACCAGACGGGGTTCGTGAAGGGGAGGCAGTTGAATGCGAATGTGCGGAGGCTCCTGAACGTTTTTATGATGCCGGCGAGGGAGGTGGAGATAGTGGCGGCGATGGACACTGAGGAGGCCTTCGATAGGGTAGAGTGGGGGTACTTGTGGGAGGTGCTGAAGAGGTTTGCGTTTGGGGAGGGGTTCGTCCGGTGGGTTAGGCTGTTCTATGAGGTCCCGATGGCGAGTGTGGCCACGAACAAGAGGAGGTCTGAGTACTTTTGGTTGCATCGAGGGATGATGCAGGGGTGTCCCCTGTCCCCCCTGCTCTTAGCACTGGCGATTGAACCCCTGGCTATGGCACTGAGGGAGTCGAGGAACTGGAGGGGGTTGGTGCGGGGTGGGGAGGAGCATAGGGTGTCGCTCTATGCGGGCGACTTGCTGCTATATGTGGCGGACCCGGTGGGGGAGAATGCCGGAGGTAATGCGGATCCTCAGGAAGTTTGGGGATTTCTCAGGGCACCAGCTCAACATGGGGAAGAGTGAGTTGTTTGTGGTTCACCCAGGGGACCAGGAGAGGGGGATTGGCGAGCTCCCACTAAAATGTGCGGAGAGGAGCTTCAGGTTTGGGGGTCCAGGTGGCCAAGAGCTGGGGGGCCCTGCATAGACTTAATTTCACAAGGTTGTTGGAGCAAATGGAGGAGGAGTTTAAGATGTGGTACCCGTTGTCGCTGTCCCTGGCGGGTAGGGTGCAGTCAGTCAAGATGACGGTTTTGTTCCTGTTCCTGTGCCTCCCCATTCTTATCCCGAAGGCCCTCTTTAGGCGGGTCAACAGGAGTATCATGGGGTTTGTGTGGGCGCGAGGGACTCCGAGGGTAAGAAGGGTGTTCCTGGAGCGGAGTAGGGATGGGGGGGGGTTTCAATTTCTGTGGTTACTACTGGGCCGCCAATGCGGCGATGGTGCGCAAGTGGGTGATGGAGGGGGAGGGGGCGGCATGGAAGAGGCTGGAGACGGCGTCTTGTGTGGGTACGAGTCTGAGGTGCTGGCAACGGCGCCGCTGCCGCTCTCACCATGAGCCCAGTGGTGGCGGCTGCCCTCAAAATTTGGGGGCAATGGAGGTGGCACAGGGGGGAAGTGGGGGCCTCGGTGTGGACCCCGATACGGGGGAACCACCGGTTGGTCCCAGGGAGAATAGATGGACGGTTTTCGGGGTGGCACAGGGCAGGGATAAGAAGGTTGGGGGACCTGTTTGTGGATGGGAAGTTTGCGAGCCTGGGTGAGCTGGAGGAGAAGAACGGGCTCCCCCTGGGAAACGCCTTTAGGTATCTCCAGGTAAGGGCGTTTGCCAGGCGGCAAGTGGTGGAATTCCCGCTGCTGCCGCCACGCACGGTACAGGATATGGTGCTCTCGGGGGCGTGGGTTGGAAAGGGGAAGATCTCGGCAACATACCAGGTGATGCAGGAGGAGGAGGCCTCGATGGAGGTGCTGAAAGGAGGAGGAGTTGGGGGAGGAGATTGAGGAGGGGACGTGGGCGGATGCCCTAGGGAGGGTGAACTCTTCCTCCTCTTGCGCGAGGCTCAGCCTCATACAGTTTAAGGTGCTGCACAGGGCACACATGACCGGGACAAGGATGAGCTGGTTTTTTGGGGGTGAGGACAGGTGTCTTAGATGCTCAGGGAGCCCAACAAACCACACCCATATGTTCTGGGCATGCCCAGCGCTGGAGGAATTTTGGAAGGGCGTAGCGAGGGTGGTGTCGAGGATGGTAGGATCCAGGGTCAAACCGGGCTGGGCGCTCGCAATATTTGGGGTTGCAGAGGAGCCGGGAGTGCAGGAGGCGAAAGAGGTCGGTATTCTGGCCTTTGCGTCCCTGGTAGCCCGGCGAAGGATTCTTCTTCAGTGGAAGGATGCGAGGCCCCCAAGCGTGGAATCCTGGGTCAACGATATGGCGGGGTTTATTAAATTGGAGAGGGTGAAATTTGCCTTAAGGGGATCGGTGCAAGGGTTCTTCAGGCGGTGGCAACCGTTCTTGGACTTCCTGGCGGAACGGTAGAGAATGGTCAGCAGCAGCAGCAACCCTGGGGGTAGGGGGGGGAGCTATTTTATTTTTGTTTGTCTATATTGGGGGATCTGAGGGGGTGTATATATTTGCTTTGTTTGCTATGTGTTTCGGCGCGTGTTAATATTTATGTGTAGGGGGAGGGGCAATGGGTTGTTTTGTTCTGTTTGTATTTAATTCTATTGGGTTCCTTTTATATTTTGTTGTTATTTTGTGAAAACTTCAATAAAAATTATTTTAAAAAAAAAGAAAGTTGCACAAAATGTGATGAAACGGGTAGCGGACAAGAAATCCACAGTTCGTAGTTTTGCCAGTGGGGATAAAGTTTTAGTGTTGTTACCAATGGTAGGGGAGCCTTTAAAAGCTAGGTTTTGTGGACTGTATCAGATTAAAAGGAAATTAAGTGAGGTGAATTATGTGGTAAAAACACCAGACAGAAGGAAAACTCACCGAGTGTGTGATGTGAAAATGCTTAAAAGGTACTTTGAAAGGGAAGGAGAGAAAAAGGAGGTTTTAATGATTCTAACTAAAGTGACAAACCAAATCCAGATGACTGTGAATTTGGCATACCTCAAATTAAATTGGAAAATGAGGATGTTCTTAAAAATTGGGATGAATTGTTAAGTTACCTTCCAGAGGAAAAACAAACTGACCTGAAAGAGTTATTGGTATCACATGGGCAAGTTTGTAGAGATAAATTGGGAAGTACTAAAATGGCTATACATGATGTAGATGTGGGAAATGCTGTTCCTATCAAACAACATCCATATAGACTTAATCCTTTAAAATTGGCACAGGTTAACAAAGAGATTGAGAGTATGCTTAAAGATGGCATAATTGAAGTGGGTTGCAGTAAATGGAGCTCACCCATAGTGATGGTACCTAAACCAGATGGTACCCAACGGTTATGTGTGGACTATAGAAAGGTGAATGCAGTTACAAGAGTGGACTCTTATCCTGTCCCACCATTAAAGTGGGACAATCTGCTTTTATTTCCAACTTCCAGACATGGAAAGAACATTTAAAACATCGTATGGAGTTCTTCGATCGACTTCAGGTGGCTAGTTTGGTGATGAACCTAGCCGAAAGTGAATTTGGAGAAGCCCGAATCACTTTCCTTGAGGAGTTTCCGATACCCTCAAGACGAAGGGAGGCAATGCGGTGAATATGAATGAATTTGATCGAAACTTTGTGCAAAAGCTTTGTGGCGTGATTATTCCACTGAAGGACTTGCTAAAGAAACCTAAAAAATTTCAATGGACAGCGGACTTTCAACAGGCATTTGACTGCCTGAAAGCTGTGATCACCAATGCTCCTGTATTGGAGAATTGCAAGGGACTCTGTGGTCAGATTGAACTAAAGTATCTGATTCTAAAGAGAAATGCCGAGGAGTAGAGGAATGGATGGCTCGTGCAGAGACTTTGTTCAAAGAGACTGTCAATCAAGAAGTATTTCGGTTGGAGGAAGAAGAACAAAGAAAAATGGACTATATTATTATACCTGTTTGCATGTGTTGTTTTTTTTTAAAAACAAAAAGGTATATTTACTGTGTACATTTCTTAGTGGATGGTGCAAAAGTGAAAAATGAAACCATCTTGAAGTTGATGGTTGATTTTTTTTTTCTTGGGGGGAGGTGTCATGTGAGAATACCTTTAAGACATGGATGTTTAAGCAATGTACCTTTAAGAAAACAGTGATGTCAGAGAGTGGGTAGAGCTGGGCTTTAGATCAGCCATTTTGAAGTTTGCATTTGAAAAAGCAGCTAGTGTGTGTTTCCAGAGAGCTGCAGTTTGGAGGAAAAGAGCTTGGGGAGTGTCTGAGTTTTGCAGTGAGCTGGATGTGCTGTGATGTCTGCCATGAAAGACTATCTCTGGATCATTTGGGTGATTTAAACTCATAATAGTAAAGCCTTTAACCTGATGTGATTCTGTTTCAAGGTGTTAAGTCTCGTGGAAGTTTGAAGGAACATTTTAAGGAATTATTTACTGTTGCAATATTTTCAGAGTTATCTTTGAAGTAAGGGGTGTTAAGAGATCCAATGTTTATTTAAGATGTTAAGTTGAGTTCATGGAATAAACATTGTTTTGTGTTTAAAAACCCACGTGTCCATAATTGTAATCCCACTCCTAGGGAACAAGCCGTGTGCTAGGAAAAGCAACAAATACATTAAAGGGGGAGGTTGGTTGAACTCCATGATACATTTTTGGGGGTTCTGAAAACGCCTTGCCCATAACAGATGGTATGTTGCCTCCCAGGTACTAGTGTCAAGGATGTTTCAGAGCGGGTACAGGACATTCTTGAAGGGGAGGGTGAACAGCCAGTTGTCGTGGTACACATCAATTCGCCACAGCGAATAATTATAGGCCAGTGAGCTTAACTTCGGTAGTGGGGAAGATGCTGGAATCTATCATCAAGGAAGAAATAGCGAGGCATCTGGATGGAAATTGTGCCATTGGGCAGACACAGCATGGGTTCATAAAGGGCAGGTCTTGCCTAACTAATTTAGTGGAATTTTTTTAGGCCTTTTTTTCTGGGCCAGGGTTTAGAGAACCCCAAAGTGTGTCATGGAGTTCACCTGACCCACAGCTTTTAATAGATTGTGGTCTGGGGAGCACACGGCCCACTCAACCGGGGTGGTACAGCAGAAATGGAGAAGTATATTTTAAAGCAAAACAATGTTTGTTCTATGAAATCAAGTTAACCTTTTTTAAAACATACAGTGAACATCTTAGCAACCATTAATTCAAATACAACCCCCAAAGAATACAAAATTAAGTAATTTTTACGTTCCTTTTAACAACCATAAGACTTAAAAACAAATCTTTAAACAGAAGCATATCAGGTTGAAGTCACTACTGAGAGCAGTTATTAGTTTTAAATCACCAAAGGATCGATTTACAGTTTTTAAATTACAGAGAGAGAGACTCATACACCTTCTGGCTGTGACTGCAGCTATCCAGCTCTGAAAATGAAACTAAAACACACCCTGCAGCAAACAGCCTAAAACAAAAGCAAAAAGCTGACAGACAGCCCAGCTCCACCCATTCTCTGACATCACTGCAGTAGTAAACACCCATATCTTCAAGGTACTCTCACTACAGATATTTATATACATACCCATTTATAAACACCCATTTCTTGAAGGAACTCTCACATGACAATTACCAGTGCGATAGATAACGGGGAGCCAATGGATGTGGTCTATCTTCATTTGCAGAAAGCTTTTGACAAGGTGCCACACAAACATTTGCTGCATAATATAAAGGTGCATGGCATTAAGGGTAAAGTAGTAGCATGGATAGAGGATTGTTTAATGAATAGAAAGCAAGGAATGGGGATTAATGGGTGTTTCTCTGGTTGACAATCAGTAGCTAGTAGTGTCCCTTAGGGATCAGTGTGGGCCCACAATTGTTCACAATTTACATAGATGATTTGGAGTTGGGCACCAAGGGCAATGTGTCCAAGTTTGCAGACGACACTCAGATGAGTGTTAAAGCAAAAAGTGAAGAGGATACCGGAAATCTTCAGAGGGATTTGAATAGGTTAAGTGAATGGGGTAGGGTCTGGCAGATGGAATACAATGTGTGCCCTGTCAATCTCCAGCGGTTTGGGGAAGCTGCCTCTCCTGACCATATTGCCCTCGCTCCCCCCCTGGCAGTGCCACGATCCATATATTTTGGTGCCGGTGCGGCTCTCCTGGTCTTTGACCTTCCTCTTTCGGCTTCCCTGGGTTGCCCTCAACCTTTAAATTTCAGACTCCAGAGCAACAATCCTGTCGCTCTGGTCTGTCGACGCCTTCTCAAGCTCCTGAATCGTCTTCCCATGAGCTTCCAACGCCTCCGTCACTGCCACCTGGATCTCCACCTTTATCACCTCCCTCATCGCCAACAGCTCCTTGGTCTTACGCCCAACTCCAGGCCGGGGTTGGAGAGGGGGGAGGCCGTTGTTTGGGTTGTCGGTCTCCTGTCTGGGGTAGCTGGGGACCCCTCGCCATGTGGGTCCGCTGACTCGTCCACCCACTACTCATGGCCTTTCCCAGCCATCTCTACGGCCTCTCAAGCTCACTGGAATGACAAACCATCTGTTATGGGCACAGCACCTTCACTAGATTTCCGGCAGATTCCACATGTGACCATTCAGAGAGAGAGTTTATAGTGAGATTGGAGATTAAGGCCTGAATTTCCCATCAATCTGGCCCAGGCACTCAGTGGGCACAACAAACTTCAGACCGCGATCGGCCCCAGGATATGCTCCCGGATTCTCCATTGTGGATCTGCTTCACTGCCGCTGCCAATGACAATGGAAATTGTGGCGCTCAGCCAAATCTCCAGTCGCAGCAACGGGACCGGAGAATCCCGCCCATGATACCACACTTGCTGGTCAATTAACGGGCAGCCAGCGGGAAACATGCGCTGGGAAAGGCTTTATCAGTGAGAATTGTTCCTGTGCTGAGGGAAGCCCATAATATTCCACAGATTTCCAACACAGAGCCCGAATATTTATTCACTGTCCATTTATTTCAGACAGGGACACATCAATATACACAGAAATCCACACACACACAATTATCACTGGTAATGTCTGCAGGTCAATATTTTGTTTCTCTTCCACGTTTCAGAATGGGTTACACATTCCTCACTATTGAATGTTTGACCAGATAGGAAAGAAAAATATTCAGAGGGGAAGATATAACCTGACCCAGTGCCTGGGGGCAGTGGCTACAGGAAAATCAGTCGGACACACCCCCCACAAAATAAAAACATTGTGTTCAGATGTTCCTGGAACAGGAAAATCAGTCCCTAAAAATGTCTCAACATTTAGGAATCAGCAAAAGAAATCAGAGACAAAAAAAGAGAGAATCTCTTTATTTGGATAAGGATTTAAGAGCAGTTTATATTTTGTGCTGGATTATCTTCCTTTCCTCAGCTCCCACATAAATCTGATGTAACTTTATTGCTGAGATTAACCCACTGTACTGACAGCTCCTGGTTCCCCAGTGCCTCACATTAAAGTTCTCATCCTTGTGTTTAAATCCCTTCATGGCCTCATCTCTCCCTCTCCCCATTGTCTCTCTACCACCTAACAGCCCATTCCTTTGACTCTGCCCAGTTACGCATTCCCCCAACCCCTCCTCGAACCACCTTTGGAAGCTACGCCTTCACTGGTCCAGGTCCCACACAATGTAATTCCCATCTAACATCCCCTCATCTCGTTCTCCTCCTTTCAGATCTTCCTTGAAACCCTTGACCAGGATTACAGTCGCCCCTCCCTTACACCCCTCCTTCGTTGGATCACTTCCACTAATGCAGCCGTGTGAAGCCCCTTTGGTGGTTTTCCTCTTTGAAAGTTTCTTTGAATTGAGGTGTGTCCGTAAAGTGATTGCTTGGCTCTGTGGAATGCACGGACTGTATGCATGAGGACCATCAAGTGACTGACCACAAGGCTCTGTAAGCCTGGTCAACTCAGACCCTGGTGACCAGGATGTGCTGAATAGAGTACAGAGACACATCTGCTGTAGACCAGGCGAGGTTGGAGAGGAACCTGCATTCGGAGTATCTTTATGGTGTTTCCTCACTGCTCCTATTATGCAGTGTAGGCTCGGCACATTGAGAACGGTTGTAGTCTCTGCTTCCACAACCCCTGGTGAATCTGTTCAACTCAACAGTGTGGCCTAAATCTGGGACTCTTCCTCGCTCCTGTGGGTCAGGAGGAACATTTATTTAATCCTGTCATTTCTGCCTGCAATTGGCCCAGTCTTCCTCAAGGTGCAGCAGTGCTGTCTATGGACAGAAGGTCGGTACTGCAGTACAGGAAAAGTGATCAATCTCGTCTCCCAAAGAAACCCTGGATTAACTGAAAGAGAAAGAGAGAGAGAGGTTTCTATTCATTTCTCTCACTCCCTCCCAGTCTCCCATCTAAGAAAGGCATTTCTTTTGCTGTTGCCCAGTGGAAACCGAAGTGAGTCAATCGCAGCACAGTCAAGGTAATCATCAGCTACCCAGGGCTGGACCGGTCATGTCCCAGAACGTGCAGACTTCCAGCAATGGCAAGGGAGCTGAAAGGGTTCATGGAGCAAATGGGGGCAGTGGACCCATGGAGAGCCAGACAGCCGACGGGAAGGGGCAAATCGTTTTATTCGCATGTTCATCAAGTATATTCTAGGATTGATTTTTTTATCGTGAGCAGGGGCTGTGTACGGGAGGTAAAGAATACGGAATACTCGGCAATCACTATCTCGGACCATGCCCCGCACTGGGAGGGCCTGCAGGTCGGGGGGGGCGAATTACCAATGCCCGCAATGCAGGTTAGACGTAGGACTGTTGTCGGAGGAGGGGATGTGTGAGAGACTTCGGAAGTGTATACAAAATTACTTGCAGGTGAACGATACGGGGGAGGTTTCAGCAGCGACCCTGTGGGAGGCGCTGAAGGTAGTAGTGAGGGGGGAGCTGATCTCAATTCGGGCTCATAGGGTCAGGGCGGACAGAGCAGAAATGGACAGATTGGTTAGGGAAATTAACGGATAGACGAGGAGCATGCAGGGTCCCCGGGGGAGGACCTACTCAGGGAGAGACAGAGATTGAAGGTGGAACTGGGGGTGCTATCCACGAGTAGGGCTGTGGAACAACTTAGGAAGGCGAGGGGAGTGGTGTATGAGCATGGGGAGAAGGCCAGCAGATTGCTAGCGCAGCAACTCAGGAAGAGGGAGGCAGCCAGGGGAATAAGAGTGGTTAATTGGGAGGGGAGCAGAGTGGAGGACCCGGCAGGACTGAATAAGGTATTTTGGGTCTTCTATAGTAAGCTGTATACTTCAGAACCCCCGGAAGAGCCGGAGGAGATGAAAAGGTTCCTGGATGGACTAACCTTCCCAAAAGTAGGCAGGGGACTAGTGGACGGGCTGGGGGCCACAATTAGAGCGGAGGAGGTATTGGGGGGCCTAAAGGCCATGCAGTCGGGGGAAACCCCGCGACCGGATGGATACCCAATAGAGTTTTACAAGAAGTTCTCGGAGATAGTGGGACCGGTCCTGACAAGGGTTCTTAATGAGGCAAGGGACAGAGGGACCCTGCCACCGACGATGTCGCAAGCCACCATCTCGTTGATACGCCTCCCGCCAATAGGGACCCAGGACAGAATAGTCTCCAGAGAAGGAGGAGAGGGTAGAGTCTTGGATATCTACAAGGTGCTCATGAAGGGGGAAGAGACGGAGGAACTGAAACTCAAATGGGAGGAGGAGTTTGGCGGGGAGATGGAGGACGGGCTATGGGCGGAAGCTCTGAGTAGGATAAACTCAACTGCAACATGTGTCAGGCTCAGCCTGATTCAATTTAAGGTCATTCACCGGGCCCACAGGATGGTAGCTCAGATGAGCAAATTCTTTGGGGTAGAGGACAAGTGCGCTAGATGCGCGGGAGGACCAGCAAACCATGTTCACATGTTTTGGGCATGCCCTAAGCTTAGGGGGTATTGGGAGGGATTTGTGGGGGTCTTGTCCCTGGTGCTGAAAACAAGGGTGGTGATGAGTCCAAGGGTGGCAATTTTCGGGGTTTCGGAAGACCCGGGGGAGAAAGAGGCAGATGTTCTGGCCTTTGCTTCCCGAATAGCACGGCGGCGAATACTGCTGGCATGGAGGGACTCAAAACCCCCAAAGACCGAACTATGGCTTTCGGGCATGTCAAGTTTTCTGGATATGGAAAAAAGTACGTTCGCCTTGAGGGGATCTGTACTGTGGTTCGCCCGAAGGTGGCAACCATTCATCGACTTCTTCGCGGGAGAGTGAACGTCACCGGGGGGCGGGGGGGAGGAAGAGGCGGGGGAGGGGGGAGATTAGAGTCAAGTAGGAAGGATAAATGGGCGGGTAGTGTCTAGGGGAGAGGTGCGGGCATGTGCAGTATGGTTTGATTGAGGTATTGGTTTTATGTTGATGTTTGCCCATTTCTGTTATCTGTAACTGTTTACAATGCCAAAAAAATACTTCAATAAAATTGTTTGTTAAAAAAAAAGGTAATCATCAGCTGACAAGATGTGGCAGCATCTTTTACTCCAGAAAGGACAAGTGCAGAGAAGTCGGTCATGAATTGTGCCCATGTGGTCCTGATGTACAAGGTGCTGAAGGTTGGAGATTGTAACTCAAATCTCACAAGGTGCTGCAGGAAGAAGGCGAAAGGAATTACTGCAGGTTGCAAAAGATGAGGAAGTGGAATGAAACCCACTTTTTCCAATACTTATCCTAGTATTGGTTGGCAAATTTACTCTCCCCCTGCTCATCCTCCTCGTCCTATTTTAAGAGTCACAGAGAGAGTCAAAGAGTTTTACAGCACGGCTCTTGACCCTTCGGCCCATCGTGTTCATGCCAACCATCAATCACCTAACTTCCAATCTCATTTTCCAGCAAGGTCCATTGCCTTGATGCTGTGGTATTTCAAGTGTTCATCTAAATACTTGTTTAAAAGTTGTGCGGGTTCCTGCCTTTACCACCCTTTCAAGCAATGAGTTCCAGATTCTAACCACCCTCTGGGTGAAAAGATTATTCCTCATGCCCCCTCTAAGCCCGTTACTTTAAATCTATGCCCCCTGGTTATTGACCCCGCCAGTAAGGGGAAACGTATCTTCTTCTCTACCCTATCTACGCCCCTCATAATTTTATACACCTCAATCAGGTCTGCCCTCAGCCTTCTCTGCGCCAGGGAAAACAGCCCCACTCCATCCAGCCCAGGCAACCTCTTGGTAAATCTATTCTGCACCCCCTCCAGTGCTAACACTTCCTTTTGATAGTGTGGTGACCAGAACTGCACACAGTACTCTAGCTTGGACCTAACCAACGTTTTATGCAGTCCCAGCATAATCTCTCTGTTCAATGCCTCGGTTAATAAAGGCTAGAATCCCATAGACCTTCTTACGCATCTTATCTACCTGCCCTGCTGTCTTCAGAGATCTGTGAACTTGCACACAAAAGGAACCTTTGATGCTCTCTACTTTCGAGGGTCCGACCATTTGTTGTATATTTCTTTGCCTTGTTGGTTTTTGTCAGTAGGAGGCAAAGGGTGATGGTTGAAGATTATTTCTGTGACTGGAAGACATTGTCCAGTGGTAAGACTATAAGACATATGAGCAGAATTAGGCCACTCGGCCCATTGCGCCTGTTCCGCCATTCAATCATGGCTGATATTTTTCTCATCCACATTCTCCTGCCTTCTCCCCATAACCCCTGATCCCACATTAATCAAGAACCTATCTATGTCTTAAAGACACTCAGCGATTTGGCCTCCACAACCTTCTGCGGCGAAGAATTTCACAGATTCACCACCTTCTGGCTGAAGAAATTCCTTCACATCTCTGTTTTAAAGGATCTTCCCTTTTGTCTGAGATTGTATTGTCATGCGAGAGTGCCTTTAAGAACTGGATGTTTAAGCAATGTACCTTTAAGAAAACAGTGATGTCATAGAGTGGGTGGAGCTCAGCTCAGTTCAGCCATTTTGCAGTTTGGTTTTTCAGTTTGAAAAGTGCCTGGTTGGTTTTGCTGAGAGCAGTTTAAAAGTGCCTGGCTGTTTTGCTGGAGCTAAAGTCAACCAAGCTAATATATCTCTGCCATTCTACAGAAAATATAAATATCCTTTAACCTGATGTGATACTGTTTAAAGGTGTTCAGTCTCTTGGAAGTTTGAAGGAACATTTTAAGGAGTTATTTACTGTTGCAATATTTTCTGAGTTATCTTTGAAATAAGGGGTGTTAAGAGATCCAATGTTTATTTAAGGTGTTAAGTTGAGTTCATGGAATAAACAGTGTTTTGTGTTTAAAAACCCACGTGTCCACAATTGTAATCCCACACCAAGGGAACAAGCCGTATGCCAGGAAAAGCAACAAATACGTTAAAGGGAGAGGTTTGTTGAACTCCCTGATACATTTTGGGGTTCTGAAAACGCCTCGCCCATAACAGTATCCTCTGGTTCTAGTTTTTCCTCCAAGTGGAAACATTCTCTCCACGCCCACTTTTTCCAGGCCACGCAGTATCCTGCAAGTTTCAATAACATCCATCCTTATCCTTCTAAACTCCAAGTAGTACAGATCCAGAGTCCTCAAGCGTTTCTCATACGACAAGCTCTTCATTCCACGGATCATTCTTGTGAACCTCCTGTGGACACTTTCCAAGGTCAGCAAAATTCCTTCAATACTGGGCCCAAAACTGCTCACAATACTCAAAAATGGGGTCTGACAAGAGCCTTATACAGCCTCAGCAGTGCATCTCTGGTGTTCAGCAGAGATCGGTTCGGAGTCCCTTACTTTTTTTATAAATAAATTTAGAGTACCTAATTAGTTTTTACCAATTAAGGGGAAATTTAGCATGGCCAGTCCTCCTACCCTGCACATCTTTGGGTTGTGAGCATGAGACCCACGCAGACACGAGGAGAATGTGCATACTCCGTACATGATATGGGGCAGAAAATAAATCAGGAGACAGAAAAGGCATGTAAGAAAGGCAATATTACAATAATTATAGGGTACGTCAATTCGCAGGTGGACTGGGAAAATCAGGTTGGTAGTAGATGCCAAGAAAACAAATTTGTGGAATGTCCACGAGTTAGATTTTTGGAGTAGCTTGTTGTAGAGTCCACTCGGGAACAAGCAATTCTTGATTGTGGATGTGTAATGAGGCAGACCTGATTAGGGAACTTAAGGTGAAGGAACCCTTAGAGGGCATTGACCACAAGATGATAGAATTTATCTTGTGGTTTGAGAGGCAGAAGCTGGAATTAGATGTGATGGTATTGCAATTGAATAAAGGTAACTACAAAGAAATGAGGGAGGACTGGCCAGAGTTGATTGGGAGGGGAGCCCAGCAAAGAAGACAGTGGGACAGCAATGGCAAGGGTTTTTGGGGGTTATTCGGGAGGCACAACAGAAATTCATCCCAAGCAGGAGGAAACATGCGAAAGAGGAGCAGGCATCCATGACTGATGAGGGAAGTCAAGGACAACATAAAAGCAAAAGAAAAAGCATTCAACAGGTGAGGATTAGTGGGAACCCAGAGGGTTGGGAAGCCTTTAAAAGCGAGCAGAGGATAACTAAAAAAGCAAGGGGGGAGAAGATTAAATATGTGTGTAAACTAGCTAATTATATAAAATAAGCTAGCAAGAGTTTTTTTCAATGTATAAAAGGTAAGAGAGAGGCAGGAAAAGCCATTGGACCACTGGAAAATTAGACTGGAGAAGTAGTAACAGGAAACAAAGAAATGGTAGAGGAACGAACTAATTACTTTGCATCAGTCATCACAGTCGAAGACACCAGCGGGATACCAGATCTTCAAGAGAGCCAGGGGGCAGAGGTGAGTGTGGTGGCCATCACTAAGAAGAAGGTTCTGGGGAAACTGAAAGGTCTGAAGGTGGATAAATCACCTGGACCAGATGGACTACACCACGGGGATCAAAAGGAGATAGCTGAGGAGATTGCGGAGGCATTGGGATGATCTTTCAGGAATCACTGGAGGCAGGGAGGGTCCCAGAAGACTGGAAAATGGTTAATGTAACGCCCCTGTTTAAGAAGGGAGGGAGGCAGAAGACTAATAATAATCTTTAGTGTCACATGTAGGCTTACGTTAACACTGCAGTGAAGTTACTGTGAAAAGCCCCTAGTTGGCACATTCTGGCGCCTGTTTGGGTCACAGAGGGAGAATTCAGAATGTCCAAATTGCCACGTCTTTTGGGACTTGTGGGAGGAAACCGGAGCACTCGGAGGAAACCCACGCAGACACAGGGAGAACGTGCAGACTCCGCACAGACAGTGACCCAAGCCGGGAATCGAACCTGGGACCCTGGAGATGTGAAGCAACAGTGCTACCCATTGTGCTACCTTGTTGCCCAAGAGTGGAAATTATAGACCAGTCAGCCTGACGTGGGTCATTGGTAAGGTTTTAGAGTTCATTATTAAAGATGAGATTGCGGAGTACTTCGAAGGGCATGATAAATTAGGACTGAGTCAGAACAGCTTCATTAAGGGAAGGTTATGTCTGACAAATCTGTTAGCATTCTTTGAGGAGGTAACGAGGAAGTTAGACAAAGGAGAACCAGTGGACATGGTCTATTCTGATCAGAAGGCCTTTGACAAGGTGTCGCATAAGAGGCTGTTAAATAAGTTAAGAGCCCATGGTGTTACTGGTCAGATCGTGGCATGGATAGAGGATTGGCTGACTGGCAGAAGGCAGAGAGTGGGGATAAAGGGTTCTTTTTCAGGATAGCAGCCGGTGACTAGTGGTGTGCCTCAGGGGTAGGTGTTGGGACCACAACTTACGACAATACACATTAACGATCTGGAAGAAGGAACTGAGGGCACTGTTGCTAAGTTTGCAGATGATACAAAGATATGCAGAGCGACAGGTAGTATTGTGAAAGCAGGGGGTCTGCAGAAGGTCTTGGGCAGGCTCGGAGAATGGGCAATGAAGTCTCAGATGGAATACAATGTTGTCATGAGAATGTCACTTTAAGAAATGTTTGGCTGCTTATGTTACTGCAGTGATGTCAGAGTGTGGGTGGAGCTGAGCTCTGGCTCTGTTTTTTAGTTTCACTTTGAGGAAAGCTTGGGTGTGTCGGTGTCTTTTTGGTTTCGTTTTCAGTGTTGGAACTGAAGCCAGACAAAGCAGGTGTACTGCTGTTCTCTCTGTCATGAAAAGACTATCTCTTGATCATTTGGTGAATTCAGAATTATAAATGTTCTCAGTAGTGACTTGAACCTGATGTGCTTCTATTAAAAGGTTATGTTTGTTTGTAAGTCTTCTGGATGTTAAAAGGACTGCGTAATCATTACTTCGTGTTGTATTGTTTGGGGGTTGTATTTGAATTGATGGTTGCTAAGATGTTCACTGTATGTTTTAAAAAGGTTCACTTGTGTTCATAGAATAAACATTGTTTTGCTTTAAAAAACACTTTCCATTTCTGCTGTACCACACCTGTAGAGTGGGCCGTGTGCTCCCCATACCACAATCTATTAAAAGTTGTGGGTCATGTGAACTCCGTGATACACTTTGGGGTTCTCTAAACCCTGGCTCATAACAATGTGTAAAAATGTGAGGCTATGCATATTTGGTACGATGAATGGAGGCATAGACTATTTTCTAAAGGGAAAAAGGCTTAGGAAATCAGAAGCACAAAGGGACTGAGGAGTCCCAGTTCAAGATTCTCTACAGGTTAACGTGCAGGTTCAGTTGGCAGCTAGGAAGGCAAATACAATGTTAGCATTCATGTCGAGAGGGCTAGAATACAAGAGCAAGGATTTACTTCTGCAGCTGTATAGGTCTCTGGTCGGACCCCATTTGGAGTATTGTGAGCAGTTCCGGGCCCCGTATCTAAGGAAGGATGTGCTGGCCTTGGAAAGGGTCCAGAGGAGGTTTACAAGAACGATCCCTGGAATGAAGAGC
This sequence comes from Scyliorhinus torazame, assembly GCF_047496885.1. NCBI lineage: Eukaryota > Metazoa > Chordata > Chondrichthyes > Carcharhiniformes > Scyliorhinidae > Scyliorhinus > Scyliorhinus torazame. The sequence goes on from NC_092720.1 coordinate 205,058,532, forward strand.
TTGTCATATGAGGAACGGTTGAGGACTCTGGGTCTGTACTCGTTGGATTTAGAAGGACGAGAGGGGATCTTATTGAAACTTACAGGATAATATGAGACCTGGATAGAGAGGATGTTTCCATTGGTGGGTAAAATTATAACCCGAGGGCACAGTATCAGACTGAAGGGATGATCATTTAAAACTGAGATAAAGAGGAATTTCTTCAGCCAGAGGGTGGTGAATCTGTGGAACTCTTTGCCGCAGAAGGCTGTGGAGGCCAAATCACTCAATGTCTTTGAGACAGAGATAGATAGGTTCTTGATTAATAAGGGGGTCAGGGGTTATGGGGAGAAGGCAGGAAAATGGGGATGAGAAACATATCAGCCATGATTGAATGGCGGAGCAGACTAGATGGGCCGAGTGGTCAAATTCTTTTTTAAAAATATATATTTATTCAAAATTGCAACGATTTTCAACAAAACACTCCAACCAGAAAAGAATAAAGCACAAAACAAGCAAAAATTATACGTGAGATTTCCAACAAAATACAATAACCTCCATTTAACAAATAAACACGCCAGTAAGGAAAAACGCCCCACTCTAACCTAAACAAAACAGAAAAACCAAACGCCACCCCCATCCCTCCCCCCTGGGTTGCTGCTGCTGTTGACCTCCACCTAACGTTCCGCGAGAAAGTCTAGGAACGGTTGCCACCGCCTGGAGAACCCCTGCACAGACCCTCACAAGGCAAACTTTATCCTTTCCAATTTGATGAACCCTGCCATGTCGTTAATCCAAGCTTCCACGCTTGGGGGCTTCGCATCCCTCCACAATAGCAGGATCCTTCGCTGGACTACCAGGGACGCAAAGGCCAGAAGACCGGCCTCTTTCGGCTCCTGCACTCCCGGCTCCTCCAATACCCCAAATAATGCTATCCCCCAGCTCGGCTTGACCCGGGTGTTCACCACTTTGGACATAGTCCTCGCAAAGCCCCTCCAGAACCCTTCCAGCGCTGGGCATGCCCAGAACATGTGGGCATGATTTGCTGGATTCCCCAAGCACCTCACACACCTGTCCTCCACACTAAAAAACCTACTCATCCTCGCCCCTGTCATATGCGCCCTATGGACAACTTTGAACTGTATTAGGCTGAGCCTGGCGCAGGAGGAAGAATTAACCCTACTCAGGGCATCAGCCCACAGATCTTCATCCAGCTCCTCCCCCTGCTCCTCCTCCCACTTAACCTTCAACTCCTCCACCGAGGCCTCCTCCACCTCCTGCAGCTCCTGATAGATCGCCGAGACCTTGCCTTCTCCAATCCATACACCCAAAATCACCCTGTCCTGAATCCTTTGCGCTCGGAGCAGCGGGAATTCCCTCACATGCCGTCTCACAAACGTCCTTACTTGCATGTACCTAAAAGCATTCCTGGGAGGAAACCTAAATTTCTCCTCTGGCGCCCCTAGGCTCGCAAAAGTCCCTTCGATAATTAGGTCCCCATTCTTTTAATCCCAGTCCGATGCCAGCTCAGAATCGCCCCATCCATCCTACCCGGATCAAACCTGTGGTTCTCTCGTATCAGGGACCAGACCGAGGCCCCCACCTCGCCCTTATGTTGCCTCCACTGCCCCCAGATCTTCAGAGTCGCCGCCACCACCGGACTCGTGGTGTACCTTGTCGGAGGAAGCGGCAACAGTGCCGTCACCAGCGCCCCCAGACTCGTACCCACACAAGACGCCACCTCTAGCCTCTTCCACGCTGCCCCCTCTCCCTCCATTACCCACTTACGGATCATCGCCACATTAGCTGCCCAATAATAGCCACATAGACTCGGCAGCACCAGCCCCACCCTATCCCTGCTACGCTCCAAAAACACCCTCTTCACCCTCGGGGTCTTATTTGCCCATACGAATCCCATAATAATCCTGCTTACCCGTTTAAAAAAAGCCTTGGGGATTAGCATGGGCAGGCACTGGAACACAAACAGTAACCTCGGGAGGACCGTCACCTTGACCAACTGCACCCAACCCGCCAGGGAGAGTGGCAGCATATCCCATCTCTTGAAGTCCTCATCCATCTGCTCCACCAACCGTGTCAAATTGAGCTTGTGCAGGGCCCCCCAGCTCCTAGCTACCTGGATCCCCAGGTATCGGAAGCTCCTCTCCGCCCTCTTCAGCGGTAGCTCGTCTATCCCCCTTCCCTGGTCCCCCGCATGCACAACAAAGAGCTCACTCTTCCCCACGTTGAGCTTATAGCGCGAGAAGTCCCCAAACTCCCTGAGGATCCGCATAACCTCCACCATCCCCTCCACTGGGTCTGCAATATATAACAGGTCATCAGCATATAACGACACCCGGTGTTCCTCCTGCCCCCCGGACCAATATCCTCCAGTTCCTAGACTCCCTCAGTGCCATGACCAGCGGCTCAATTGCCAGTGCAAACAACAAGGGGGATAAGGGACACCCCTGCCTCGTCCCGCGGTCCAACCTAAAGTACTCTGACCTCCGCCGGTTCGTAGCCACACTTGCCATTGGGGCTCTATATAAAAGCCTGACCCATCTTTCGAACCCTTCCCCGAACCCAAACCTCCCAAGCACTTCCCTGAGATACTCCCACTCCACCCGCTCAAAGGCCTTCTCTGCGTCCATAGCCGCCACTACCTCCACTTCCCCCTCCACCGAGGGCATCATGATCACATTTAAGAGCCTCCGCACATTCGTGTTTACCTGCCTGCCCTTCACAAACCCCATCTGGTCCTCATGGATCACCCCCGGGACACAGTCCTCAATCCTCGTAGCCAGAACCTTTGCCAACAACTTAGCGTCTACATTGAGGAGCGAAATCGGCCTGTACATAGAACATAGAACAATACAGCGCAGTACAGGCCCTTCGGCCCACGATGTTGCACCGAAACAAAAGCCATCTAACCTACACTATACCATTATCATCCATATGTGTATCCAATAAACTTTTAAATGCCCTCAATGTTGGCGAGTTCACTACTGTAGCAGGTAGGGCATTCCACGGCCTCACTACTCTTCGCGTAAAGAACCTACCCCTGACCTCTGTCCTATATCTATCACCCCTCAGTTTAAGGCTATGTCCCCTCGTGCTAGCCATTTCCATCCGCGGGAGAAGGCTCTCACTGTCCACCCTATCTAACCCTCTGATCATTTTGTATGCCTCTATTAAGTCTCCTCTTAACCTTCTTCTCTCTAACGAAAACAACCTCAAGTCCATCAGCCTTTCCTCATAAGATTTTCCCTCCATACCAGGCAACATCCTGGTAAATCTCCTCTGCACCCGTTCCAAAGCCTCCACGTCCTTCCTATAATGCGGTGACCAGAACTGTACGCAATACTCCAAATGCGGCCGTACCAGAGTTCTGTACAGCTGCAACATGACCTCCTGACTCCGGAACTCAATCCCTCTACCAATAAAGGCCAACACTCCATAGGCCTTCTTCACCACCCTATCAACCTGGGTGGCAACTTTCAGGGATCTATGTACATGGACAACTAGATCCCTCTGCTCATCCACACTTTCAAGAACTTTTCCATTAGCCAAATATTCCACATTCCTGTTTTTCCTTCCAAAGTGAATCACCTCACACTTCTCTACATTAAACTCCATTTGCCACCTCTCAGCCCAGTACTGCAGCTTATCTATATCCCTCTGTAACCTGCTACTTCCTTCCACACTATCGACAACACCACCGACTTTAGTATCGTCTGCAAATTTACTCACCCACCCTTCTGCGCCTTCCTCTAGGTCATTGATAAAAATGACAAACAGCAACGGCCCCAGAACAGATCCTTGTGGTACTCCACTTGTGACAGAACTCCATTCTGAACATTTCCCATCAACCACCACCCTCTACGATCCACATTGCAATGGATCCTTATCTCGCTTCAAAATCAACGAGATCAGCGCCCGGGACATTGTCGGGGGCAGGGTCCCCTCCTCCCTCGCCTCATTGAAAGTTCTCACCAGCAACGGGCCCAGCAGGTCCACATACGTTCTGTAAAATTCAACCGGGTACCTGTCTGGTCCCGGGGCGTTCCCCGCCTGCATGCTCCCCAATCCTTTAACCAGCTCCTCCAGCCCAATCGGCGCCCCCAAACCAGCCACCTGCTCCTCCTCCACCCTCGGGAACCTCAGTTGCTCCAAGAATTGCCGCATCTCCCAGCCCCCCCCCCCCCCCCCACACCCACCGGGGGCTCAGACCTGTACAGATCCCCATAGAAGTCCCTAAATACCTTGTTTATTCTCACCGCACTCCGCACCGTATTCCCCCCTCTATCTCTAATTCCACCCATCTCCCTCGCTGCCTCACTCTTACGAAGCTGATGTGCCAGCTTCCGGCTCGCCTTCTCCCCATACTCATATACCGCCCCCTGCATTTTCCTCCACTGCACCTCTGCTTTCCCCGTGGTCAATAGATCAAATTGCCCCAGCTGCACCTCCGCATTGTCGTTGGCCTCCATGTATCTTTGAATACACCCCCGGATCCGCCCGCACACCTCCTCATTTGCCAACAGTCCCACATCGAGGCGCCACAGTGGGCGCTGGTCCCTCTCCTCCCCCAACTCCAGCTCTTCCCAATGCGGGGCGTGATCTGAGATGGCTACAGCCGAATATTCCGTTCCCTCCACTTTCGGGATTAGTGCCCTACTCATTATAAAGAAATCTATCCAGGAATAGGCTTTATGGACGTGGGAGAAAAAAGAAAATTCTCTAGCCACCGGCCTGGCAAACCTCCACGGATCCACTCCCCCCATCTGGTCCATAAACCCCCTGAGCACCTTGGCCGCAGCCGGCCTCTTACCCATCCTGGACCTGGAACGGTCCAGTGTGGGTCCAGCACCGTGTTGAAGTCCCCCCCCACATTATCAAGCTCCCTGCCTCCAGATCCGGGATCCGACCCAACATACGTTTCATAAATCCGGCATCATCCCAATTCGGGGCATATACGTTCACCAGTACCACCCGTGTCCCCTGAAACCTACCACTCACCATCACGTATCGACCTCCATTATCCGCCACAATATTCATTGCCTCAAATGACACCCGCTTCCCCACCAGTATCGCAACCCCTCTATTCTTCGCATCCAGCCCCGAGTGAAAGACCTGCCCTACCCATCCCTTTCTCAGCCTGACCTGATCTGCCACCTTCAAGTGTGTCTCCTGGAGCATGACCACATCTGCCTTCAGTCCCTTTAATTGCGCGAACACCCGGGCCCTCTTGACAAGCCCATTCAGGCCCCTCGAGTTCCATGTTATCAGCCGGATCAGGGGGCTACTCCCCCCCCGGGGCTACTCCCCCCCATGTCCCCCCCCCCACCCCCATCTGCCGACTAGCCATCCCCTTTTTTAGGCCAGCCACGTGCCCGCGCCTCCCGCACCCTCCAGTCCCCCAGGCAGCGGACCCCCGCCCCGAATCCCTCTTCTACCTCCATCTCCCCTTTGGCCAATACAGCAGCAGCCCAGTTCCACCCCTCCCCCCCCTCCCCCCGTCCAGCCATTTTGCTTCCCCATTACACTCCCGTAAGTCAGCTGACTCCTGCTGACCCCGGCCACTCCCGCCATTCCAATGACCCCCCAGTGTGGGAATTTCCCCCTCCCCCTGTCGATCAATGTGCGCTCTCCTCCAGCACCACCCTTCCCGCAAGGCCCCGCCCCTCCCTTCCTTAGCGCGGGAAAAAGCCTGCGCTTTCCATCCGAGCCGGCCCCGCCTCCTATGGTGCTGCTCCTTTTTCTGCGACCTCATCCCAGCTCCCATTCCCCGGGCTTCCAACACCCCCCCCTTCATCAACGGGGACCTGCCCCTACAGTACCGGCGCCCACACTCTCACACAGCCCCCACATCATATCCACTCACCCCTTTCCCTTTCCCCTCTTCCCAACCTAAAACCAGAAGAACATCCCCAAAATACAGGAAACACCCCCCCCCCCCAACAACAAAGTCCAGCTTTTCAGTCTGAATAAAGGTCCACGCCTCATCTGGCGTCTCTAAATAGTGGTGACGGTCCTGAAACGTGACCCACAATCGCGCTGGCTGCAGCATTCCAAACTTATAGAACATAGAAAAATACAGCACAGAACAGGCCCTTCGGCCCACGATGTTGTGCCGAACCTTTGTCCTAGATTAATCATAGATTATCATTGAATTTACAGTGCAGAAGGAGGCCATTCGGCCCTTTGAGTCTGCACCGGCTCTTGGAAAGAGCCCCCTACCCAAACTCAACACCTCCACCCAACACCAAGGGCAATTTTGGACACTAAGGGCAATTTATCATGGCCAATCCACCTAACCTGCACATCTTTGGACTGTGGGAGGAAACCGGAGCACCCGGAGGAAACCCACGCAGACACGGGGAGGATGTGCAGACTCCGCACAGACAGTGATCCAAGCCGGAATTGAACCTGGGACCCTGGAGCTGTGAAGCAATTGTGCTATCCACAATGCTACCGTGCTGCCCTTAAGAACAAATAAATCTACACTATATCATTTTACCGTAATCCATGTACCTATCCAATAGCTGCTTGAAGGTCCCTAATGTTTCTGACTCAACTACTTCCACAGGCAGTGCATTCCATGCCCCCACTACTCTCTGGGTAAAGAACCTACCTCTGATATCCCTCCTATATCTTCCACCTTTCACCTTAAATTCATGTCCCCTCGTAATGGTTTGTTCCACCCGGGGAAAAAGTCTCTGACTGCCTATCTATTCCCCTGATCATCTTATAAACCTCTATCAAGTCGCCCCTCATCCTTCTCCGTTCTAATGAGAAAAGGCCTAGCACCCTCAACCTTTCCTCGTAAGACCTACTCTCCATTCCAGGCAACATCCTGGTAAATCTCCTTTGCACCTTTTCCAAAGCTTCCACATCCTTCCTAAAATGAGGCGACCAGAACTGTACACAGTACTCCAAATGTGGCCTTACCAAAGTTTTGTACAGCTGCATCATCACCTCACGGCTCTTAAATTCAATCCCTCTGTTAATGAACGCTAGCACACCATAGGCCTTCTTCACAGCTCTATCCACTTGAGTGGCAACTTTCAAAGATGAATGAACATGGACCCCAAGATCTCTCTGCTCCTCCACATTGCCAAGAACTCTACCGTTAACCGTGTATTCCGCATTCATATTTGTCCTTCCAAAATGGACAACCTCACACTTTTCAGGGTTAAACTCCATCTGCCACTTCTCAGCCCAGCTCTGCATCCTATCTATGTCTCTTTGCAGCCGACAACAGCCCTCCTTACTATCCACAACTCCACCAATCTTCGTATCGTCTGCAAATTTACTGACCCACCCTTCAACTCCCTCATCCAAGTCATTAATGAAAATCACAAACAGCAGAGGACCCAGGACTGATCCCTGCGGTACGCCACTGGTAACTGGGATCCAGGCTGAATATTTGCCATCCACCACCACTCTCTGACTTCTATCGGTTAGCCAGTTCGTTATCCAACTGGCCAAATTTCCCACTATCCCATGCCTCCTTACTTTCTGCAGAAGCCTACCATGGGGAACCTTATCAAATGCCTTACTAAAATCTATGATGTGGAGATGCCGGCGTTGGACTGGGGTGAGCACAGTACAAAGTCTTACAACACCAGGTTAAAGTCCAACAGGTCTGTTTCGATGTCACTAGCTTTCGGAGCGCTGCTCCTTCCTCAGATGAATGAAGAGGTCTGTTCCAGAAACACATATATAGACAAATTCAAAGATGCCAAACAATGCTAGGAATGCGAGCATTAGCAGGTGATTAAATCTTTACAGATCCAGAGATGGGGTAACCCCAGGTTAAAGAGGTGTGAATTGTACCAAGCCAGGACAGTTGGTAGGATTTTGCAGGCCAGATGGTGGGGGATGAATGTAATGCGACATGAATCCCAGGTCCCGGTTGAGGCCGCACTCATGTGTGCGGAACTTGGCTATAAGTTTCTGCTCGGCGATTCTGCATTGTCTCGGGTCCTGAAGGCCGCCTTGGAGAACGCTTACCCGTAGATCAGAGGCTGAATGCCCTAGACTGCTGAAGTGTTCCCCGACTGGAAGGGAACATTCCTGCCTGGTGATTGTTGCGCAATGTCCGTTCATTCGTTGTCGCAGCGTCTGCATGGTCTCGCCAATGTACCACGCTTCGGGACATCCTTTCCTGCAGCGTATGAGGTAGACAACGTTGGCCGAGTCGCCATACTCGTGCGACTCGGCCAACGTTGTCTACCTCATACGCTGCAGGAAAGGATGTCCCGAAGCGTGGTACATTGGCGAGACCATGCAGAATCGCCGAGCAGAAACTTATAGCCAAGTTCCGCACACATGAGTGCGGCCTCAACCGGGACCTGGGATTCATGTCGCATTACATTCATCCCCCACCATCTGGCCTGCAAAATCCTACCAACTGTCCTGGCTTGGTACAATTCACACCTCTTTAACCTGGGGTTACCCCATCTCTGGATCTGTAAAGATTTAATCACCTGCTAATGCTCGCATTCCTAGCATTGTTTGGCATCTTTGAATTTGTCTATATATGTGTTTCTGGAACAGACCTCTTCATTCACCTGAGGAAGGAGCAGCGCTCCGAAAGCTAGTGACATCGAAACAAACCTGTTGGACTTTAACCTGGTGTTGTAAGACTTTGTACTGTTACTAAAATCCATGTACACTCCATCCACTGCTTTACCTTCATCCACATGTTGGTCACCTCCTCGAAGAATTCAATAAGACTTGTAAGGCAAGACCTACCCCTCACAAATCCATGCTGACTATCCCTAATCAAGCAGTGTCTTTCCAGATGCTCAGAAATCCTATCCTTCAGTACCCTTTCCATTACTTTGCCTACCACCGAAGTAAGACTAACTGGCCTGTAATTCCCAGGGTTATCCCTAGTCCCTTTTTTGAACGGGCACGACATTCGCCACTCTCCAATCCCCTGGTACCACCCCTGTTGACAGTGAGGACGAAAAGATCATTGCCAACGGCTCTGAAATTTCATCTCTTGCTTCCCATAGAATCCTTGGATATATCCTGTCAGGCCCAGGGGACTTGTCTATCCTCAAGTTTTTCAAAATGCCCAACACATCTTCCTTCCTAACAAGTATTTCCTCGAGCTTACCAATCTGTTTCACACTATCCTCTCCAAAAATATCGCCCCTCTCATTTGTAAATACAGAAGAAAAGTACTCGTTCAAGACCTCGCCTATCTCTTCAGACTCAATACACAATCTCCCGCTACTGTCCTTGATCGGACCTACCCTCGCTCTAGTCATTCTCATATTTCTCACCTTTGTGTAAAAGGCCTTGGGGTTTTCCTTGATCCTACCCGCCAAAGATTGTTCATGCCCTCTCTTAGCTCTCCTAATCCCTTTCTTCAGTTCCCTCCTGGCTATCTTGTATCCCTCCAATGCCCTATCTGAACCTTGTTTCCTCAGCCTTACATAAGTCTCCTTTTTCCTCTTAACAAGACATTCAACCTCTCTTGTCAACCATGGTTCCCTCACTCGACCATCTCTTCCCTGCCTGACAGGGACATACATATCAAGGACACATAGTACCTGTTCCTTGAACAAGTTCCACATTTCATTTGTGTCCTTCCCTGACAGCCTATGTTCCCAACTTATGCACTTCAATTCTTGTCTGACAACATCGTATTTACCCTTCCCCCAATTGTAAACCTTGCCCTGTTGCATGCACCTATCCCTCGCCATTACTAAAGTGAAAGTCACAGAATTGTGGTCACTATCTCCAAAATGCTCCCCCACTAACAAATCTATCACTTGCCCTGGTTCATTACTAAGTACTAAATCCAATATTGTCCTTCCTCTGGTCGGACAATCTACATACTGTGTTAGAAAAGCTTCCTGGACACACTGCACAAACACCACCCCATCCAAACTATTTGATCTAAAGAGTTTCCACTCAATACTTGGGAAGTTAAAGTCACCCATGACTACTACCCTGTGACTTCTGCACCTTTCCAAAATCTGTTTCCCAATCTGTTCCTCCACATCTCTGCTACTATTGGGGGGCCTATAGAAAACTCCTAACAAGGTGACTGCTCCTTTCCTATTTCTGACTTCAACCCACACTACCTCAGTAGGGTGATACTCCTCGAACTGCCTTTCTGCAGCTGTTATACTATCTCTGATTAACAATGTCACCCCCCCCCACCTCTTTTAGAACCCTCCCTAATCTTATTGAAACATCTATAACCAAGGACCTCCAAAAACCATTTCTGCCCCTCTTCTATCCAAGTTTCCGTGATGGCCACCACATCATAGTCCCAAGTACTGATCCATGCCTTAAGTTCACCCATCTCATTCCTGATGCTTCTTGCGTTGAAGTATACACATTTCAACCCATCTCCGTGCCTGCAGGTACTCTCCTTTGTCAGTGTTCCCTTCCCCACTGCCTCATTACACGCTTTGGAGTCCTGAATATCGGCTTCCTTAGTTGCTGGACTACAAATCCGGTTCCCATTCCCCAGCCAAATTAGTTTAAACCGTCCCGAAGAGTACTAGAAAACCTCCCTCCCAGGATATTGGTGCCCCTCTGGTTCAGATGCAACCCGTCCTGCTTGTACAGGTCCCACCTTCCCCAGAATGCGCTCCAATTGTCCAAATACCTGAAGCCCTCCCTCCTACACCATTCCTGCAGCCACGTGTTCAGCTGCACTCTCTCCCTATTCCTAGCCTCGCTATCACGTGGCACCGGCAACAAACCAGAGATGACAACTCTGTCTGTCCTGGCTTTTAACTTCCAGCCTGACTCCCTGAACTTGTTTATTACCTCCACGCCCCTTTTCCTACCTATGTCGTTGGTACCAATGTGCACCACGACTTCTGGCTGCTCACCCTCCCCCTTAAGGATCCTGAAGACACGATCCGAGACATCCCTGGCCCTGGCACCCGAGAGGCAACATACCTTCCGGGAGTCTCGCTCGCGACCACAGAATCTCCTATCTATTCCCCTAACCATTGAATCTCCTACAACTATTGCTTTTCTATTCTCCCCCCTTCCCTTCTGAGCCCCAGAGCCAGACTCAGTGCCAGAGACCTGGCCGCTAGGCCCGGTAGGTCATCCCCCCCCAACAGCATCCAAAACAGTATACTTGTTTTGAAGGGGAACGGCCACGAGGGATCCCTGCGCTGTCTGCCGGTTTGTTTTTTTCCCCCTGACTGTAACCCAGCTATTCTTGTCCTGTACCTTGGGTGTGGTTACCTCCTTGTAACTCTTCTCAATCACCCCCTCTGCCTCCCGGATGATCCGAAGTTCATCCAGCTTCAGCTCCAGTTCCCGAACACGGTCTTTGAGGAGCTGAAGTTGGGTGCACTTCCCGCAGGTATAGTCAGCGCGGACACCGGTGGTATCCCTCACCACCCACATCCTACAGGAGGAGCATGCAACTGGCCTAGCCTCCATCCCCTCTTACCTGACAGAATATAGCTGCCCTGTGGACTAACTAGATCTCCGCCCTCCGACTCTGCTCCCAGTCAGCTACACTTTCTGTAAACTCCTGGCTCTCTTTTCACTCTTTGCGGAAATGTCGGAAACAAAATGAAAGGAGAACCTTACTCCCTCCTCACCTAACTCCCTCGGTCACCAAACTCTTACTATAGCACTCAAAATGCACCAAATTCAGCACTCCCTCAGTCACCAAACTCTCACGATAGCACTCAAATGCACCAAATTCAGCACTCCCTCAGTCACCAAACTCTCACGATAGCACTCAAATGCACCAAATTCAGCACTCAGTGCAAACAAAGTCTGTACTGTAGGGGATCACTTTTATACTGTGAATCTAGCCTCTGAAAACTGGCCTAATCCAATTAACTAATTAACAAGCTCCAGCTGCAAGTGCCTACAAGTAGAAGCTTGTTTAAAGCTGATTGAAAATTCACCTTCTTCTAAACCAAACAGCAACTTTTAAGTTAATTAACTAAATAAAAGAAAGACTAAACTTTAGATAAAAATGAAGCCTTATACTCCCTCGGTCACCAAACTCTTACTATAGCACTCAAAATGCACCAAATTCAGCACTCAGAGCAAACTTCAACCCCTTCCGATGGAGAACCGCCTTGGCCCGATTAAAACCAGCCCTCTTCTTGGCCACCTCCGCACTCCAGTCCTGGTAGACACAGATCTCCGTATTCTCCCACCTGCTGCCCCATTCTTTCTTCGCCCATCTCTGGATGTACTCTCTGTCCATAAAGCGATGGAACCTCACCACTACAGCCCTTGGCAGCTCGTTGGCTTTCGGCCTCCTTGCCAGGACTCGATGAACCCCATCCAGCTCCAGGGGCCTCGGGAAAGCTCCCGCTCCCATCAGTGTGTTGAGCATTGTATCTACATATGCCCCAGCATCGGACACCTCCACTCCTTCAGGGAGACCCAGAATCCGAAGATTCTTCCTCCTCGACCTGTTCTACAGGTCCTCAAATTTCTCCTGCCACTTCTTGTGTCGCGCCTCGTGGGACTCCACCTTCACCGCCAGGCCCAAAGTCTCATCCTTGTTCTCTGAGGCCTTCTGCCGCACCTCTCGAATCGCCGCCCCTTGGGCCTTCTGGGTCTCCACCAGCCTTTCAATCGACGCCTTCATTGGCACCAGCATTTCTTCTCTCAGCTCCGCAAAGCAGTGTTTAAGGAACTCTTGCTGCTCCCGCGACCACTGCTCCCACGCTGCTTGATCTCTGCCTGCCGCCACCTTGCTTTTCCTCCCCCGCTCTCTTCGCTGCTCCAAAACCACTTTTTTTGATCGCTCCACTCCTGGTCCACTCCATACAGTGCTGGGGAACCTTACTATCACCTTCCCACACTGGGAACCGTCGTACAAGTGCCGCTGGGGCTCCTCAAAAGGGCCCAATAGTCCGTTCTTGGCAGGAGCTGCCGAACGTGACCTACCTAGGCATAGCCGCAACCGGAAGTCCCGAGTGGGCTAATTCTGTCATATTTCTTATGGACAGTGAATTGGGGTCGGAATTGAACCCGGGTCCTTGACGCCATGAGGCAGTAGTTCTACCCACTGTGCCACCGTGCCACCCTATCACCCCCTTTTTATTAGTAAGTTCTACCCATATAGCTCCATTTGAGGAACCTACTAAGATATCATCCCTAAGTGCTGGTGTGATGTTCTCTCGAATCAATAATGGAATCCTTCCTTCTCTATTACCTTCCCTTCTATCACGCCTGAAACTTCTGTGCCCTGGGATGTTCAGCTGCCAGTCCTGCTCTTCTTTCAACTAAGTTTCTGTGATTGTAATAACATCATAATCCCATGTGCTGACCAACACCCTGTGCACGATTCAACTAAAAGGGAACAAAGTTCCACAGGGCCCACGTGGAGCTGCATGTTTTCAGCATTCACAGTGCTGAGAAACACATGGCCATAAAACAGCACGAGCGTAAGATAAGAGGCCTCCGCTCACCGGAACTCAGTGCAGCGAGAGATCGGGACGGCATGTTGAATGGCATCCCGATCCCCAACGTGACTCCCAATTCCCCCAAATTCGCCAGTGCACATAAAATGCTCGCTTGGCACATTCACAGATCCAACCTGACAGATCGAAGCTTGGCACTGATCAGGCAGTGCCAACTGATCAGGGCCAATCTTGTACCCAGGTGGCACTGCCAGGGTTCCAGAAATGCTAGGCTACAACCTCATCCCACATTGTGGAGACCAGTGCTGAAAGGTGCTGGCCCGAGGTCTCCGAGGTGAGAGAGATTGATCGCACGCATTGGGTACCTCAGAAATCTACACAGTGAAGTGAGACTAGTTGTCTTGCTTTAAAAAGCAGATTTGCTAAAAAGTGATCCCGCCCACAATGGGCGGAATTTACATTGCAACATTTTGTGAGATGGCGTTAGATTGCACAAGGCATTGCGAGCCATGTACAGGCAGATCCCGGCAGTAGGGTCTCCAGTCTTCACTCGGCCAGTCTGCTTTTTGGGTACAGTGTGGCCTTTGGATCGCGCCCTCAGAGTTCATCAGTCTTACCCATCAGACTCCTTGTATTGAAATAAATGCAGTTTAGCTGACCAATGCTCCTACAGGTACTAACTTTTGCTGTGTGATTTTCGTGAACAAGGGCAGCCCTCTGGCACATGATCTACTCTTACCTTTGCCCGGATAGTTCATTACTGGCGAATGTCACAATCACACCTGCCTATACCTGCCTTCCTGTGATGCCCGTGCAGTGGATTTGATGCAGGCATCCCTTACGACTGGATAACACAGCAGGTACTGCCTGCACTCCCCTGTAGTCAGAAGGTTGTGGGTTCAAGCCCCGCTCCCGAGCCTTGAGCATAAAACCTGGGCTGCAGCTCCGACTGAGTGAATAGTGAACTGTCCGAGGCACTGAAATGTTAAACTGAAGCCCCAGAATGTCCTCTCGAGTGTGTGTAAAAAGTCCCAGAGCATCATTTGGAGAACAGATGGGGCAGTTCTCCTCTGTGTGGATTTATTTATTTCCCTCAGACAATATTGCGAGAGCAGACCATCTTGGTCAATAACTCAATATTGATTGTGGGATCATGGTCGGTGTAATTTGGCTGCCACATGACCTATATTGTAACAGTGACTGCACCTAAAAGTATTTTACTACCAATGAAGTAGCTAAGAACATAAGAAATAGAAGCTGGTGTAGCCCACTTGGCCCCTTGAGCCTGCGCCGCCATTCATTAAGATCATGGCTGATTTGATTGCGGCTGTCACTTCACTTTCCTGCCTGTATCCCATAAATCCCAGCCCCCTTGTAGGTGAACAATCTGTCTAACTCAGCCTTGAATGTATTCAATGCCCGAGTCTCCACTGCGCCCTGCGGAAGAGAATTCCAAATATTAACGAAACTCTGAGAAACAAAATTTATCCTCAATCTAGTCTCAAGGTGACACCCCTTATTTTGAAATTATGCCCTCAAAGTTTGCGATTCCCACAATGAGTTAAACATTTTCTCAGCATCTACCCTGTCAAGTGTCTTATAAGATTCAAGAAGATCACCTCCCATTCTTCTAAACTCCAATGAGCGTGGACCAAACTTACTGCACCTTTCCTCAGAAGGCAACCTCTTCATCCCAGGACTCAGCGTAGTGAACCTTCTGTCAACTACCTTGAAACATATTCCTTTGTGAGTAAGGAGACCAAACCAGTCCTCTCGGTGTGGTCTCACTAACTCCCTGTGTGCTTGTAGCAAGACTTCCATCTTTTATCCTCCATCCACCTTGTGATAAAGGCCAATATCCTATTTGCCTTCCAATTGCCTGTTGTAGCTGCAGGCTAACCTTTCATGTCCGAGGACTCCCAGCTCTCTCTGCAATGCAGCATGCTGCACTCTCTCTCCATTTAAATAGTATTCTACTTTGTGATTCTTCTACCAAAGTGGACTATCTTACATTTTCCCTCAATGTTGTCCATCTGCCAATTCTTTGCTCACTCACTGAATGTATCTATATCACTTTGCAGATTCTTTGTGTCCTCACAGTTTGCTTTCCTGCAGATCTTCGCATTGTCAGCAAATTTGGCTGCAACATACTTGGTCTATTCACCCAAATTGTGAATATATTAAACAGTTGATGCCCCAGCACTGATCCCTGTGTCACACTAGATATGGTTCGCCAATCTGAAAATGACTCACTTATCCAGACTCTTTGTTCCATGTTAGTTGGCCGAATCTCGAACCATCCTAACATATTACCATGAGCACGTCTCATGTGTGGTAAACTTTTCTGTGAACTTCATCAAATATCTTATTAAAATCCAGATATATTAGATTTACCGGTTCTCCCTTATTCATCCTGGTTGTTCTATTCTCAAAGAACTCTGAGTTAGTAAAACATCCTAGTCCTTTTTCCATCTATTCTAAATCATATTACTCAATAAATTAATTGAATAATTAATTTAAAATCTGTTCTTACAAACCTTAGCATCCTCAGCAGAGAGAAAGGGTGAGGGAGGTCTTGAAGAAGGGAAATTGCCACTTGTTACTCACCTTGTGTCGGTTTCGCAATAGAAATAGTGCCCAGGTTATGGGTCTTAATATTGCTGTCAAACATCTTGCGACCGAAAGGAGACATTGTAGGAGCTCTGCCTGCATTAGGAGAGGTGAAAAGAACAAAGATGGGAAAGAGACACACACAAACATTTTAATATCACGGTCAGTAGAGTCCGAGGAGTTTTACAACATGGAAAAAGGTCCTTCAACTCACCATATCCAGGTGGCCATCAAGCACCTATCTACTCTAATCCAATTTTCCCGACATTAGCCCAGAGCCTCATAGGCTATGCCAGTTCAAGTACTCATCTAAATAATTCTTAAATGTTGTGAAGCTTCCTGCATCCACCACCTTTTTCAGGCAGTGAGTTCCAGATTCCGACCACCCTCTCGGTGAAAAAGCTGTTCCTGAAATCCCCTCTAAACATACTGCCCCTTACCTTAAATCTATTCTCCCTGGTTACCGACCCCTCCACTAAGGAAACAAGTTTCCTCCTATCGACCCTATCTGTGTCCATCAGAATTTGATGCACCTTAATCAGGTCCTCAGCATCTCTGCTCATCCATCTCTCATGATAGCTGCAACGTTCCAGTCCAGACTCCATCCTGGTACACCTCCTCTGCACTCTACCAAGAGCAATCACATCCTTCCTATAATGTGGCAACCAGAACTGCACAGTAAGGTAAAGTTGCCACAGTCTCCATTGAGGGGGAAGAGTTGACCTGAGGATCAGGCGAGGGGCAAGGTTGAGAAGAGGGCCCTTTATGAATAGCCTCATGCACATCGTACTCCAGTTGTTGCCTAACCAGCGCTTTTTACTGCTCCATCATAACCTCCCTGCTCTTATATTCTGTGCCTCACCTAATAAAGGCAAGTTTCCCAAATACCTGCTTAACCACCTTATCCACTTGTCCTGCTGTCCTCAGCGATTTATAGACATGCACACCAACGTCTCTCTGGTCCTCTGTACTTCCTTGGGTCCTACCATTTATTGCATATTCCCTTGCATTGTTAGTTTTCCCAAAATGCATTACATTTTTTCAAGTGATTTTCTACCATTTGCTCATCTAACCAGTGTCATGATATACATCAGCATATCATGGTACAATCACACACACACATTGATAGACATGCAGTAGGACTAACCAGCATACACAACACCGCAGCCAATCACCAGTGAGAGCACACGCACTATAAAGACAGGACACAGGAGAGTTCCCGCTCATTCTAGCAGCAGCCAGCTCCGAGCACAGAGCTCACAGACTGCATCATAGACATTCACCATGTGCTGAGTGCCTCACCTAGCTTGTGATAGGACAGGGTCCACAAATAAGCTGGTATTGCCTACACACACGTTTACAGTATTATTATAGTTGAGTAGTTAATAAAATAGCGTTGCACCATTTCCAGCATTGTTGGCCTGTTTGTAAACCAGAACACCCAACACAACAACCAGCCTGTCTATTTCATCCTGTAATCTAAGGCTCACCTCCTGCTGGTTCCACCTTGGCACCTTGGCAATGCCAGCCTTGCACCCTGCCCATGCCACTTGGGTCTCAGCATTGCACTGCCAATGTGCCCAGGTGGCAGTGACAGCTGCCATTTTTTGGTCGTGCACGATGTGGCTGGGGGTGCCCTGTGTGGGTGTTGGGGGGTCACGGGAGGGGCTGAGGGGCCCTCCCATAGCGTGTTCAGGTTGTGCGGGGGAGGTCGGGGATTGCTTCAGGGGCCTTGGAGATCGGGACGGCATTTGGAAATGCCGTCCCGATCTCTCGCTACACTCTGGAGTTCTGGTGAGCAGAGCTCCCCACTTTACAAAACAGGCTATGTGTGGCCTCGGCCGTGGGTTCCGGCCCCTTATACAACATGCGTCGCGTTGAATAGCCATGTGATTCTCAGCACTGCAAGTGCCGCTGAGCGCACTCGCTATGGGACTTTGATCCCATTTGGTGAATCGCGCCCATAGTCTTTCAAAAGGATTACTCTGCCCATAATTTCTATTATCTATTAAAGTAAAACTGGTGCGGTGAGGCCACATCGTATGAATGACGTACGTATGGTGCACCTCGAGGTTAGGCAGAGATTAGTTTCATTAAAGTTTGACAGACTTCATTTGTAAAAGCTCCTTCTGCCAAACAATGTATTCTAAAATGCAGCACGGAGGCAGAGAATTCAAAAAGGGCCACTAAAAGCTGGGTTTGGAAGGGGGTATTTAAAGTGAATGAAATGAAAATCGAAATGAAATGAAAATCACTTATTGTCACAAGTCGGCTTCAAATGAAGTTACTGCGAAAAGCCCCTAGTCGCCACATTCCGGCCCCTGTTCGGGGAGGCTGTTACGGGAAGTGGGGAGAGAAGCTGTGATATACCAACTGCTGAGTGAAGTGGGAGGGAGATAGGCAGTGGACATGCCCATTGGAATCAATACCCTTGAGTTGAAAGTGGGACAATGGGAAGAAGGCAAACTAAACCAGTCCTTTTACTTTCCCAACATAGAGTGTTGGATTCTTCTGCCGGAAGATCGGCACGAGCGGTACGTGGACCCTGTAAAGGTCCATTGACCGCGGACGGGAATTTCCGGTCGCCTTGCGGTGCAGCTGGAGAATCCCGCCCACAGGAACAGGAAGATGTCATCAGTCCCTTGAGATATTCAATTAGGGCCCAGCGTCGTGGCGGGTTTTCCGGCGTCCAAGGTGGCTACCGGAGAACCCACCTTGGGGGGTGCACCTTCAGTGGGACCTGGCGGCGCGAAGGGCCAGAGAATCCCGCCCGACACTATATGGATTAGGAGCAGCAGGAGGCCACCCTGGTCCCTGGAGCCTGCTCAACCACTCAATAAGATCCTGGCCAGTCAGATTGTAACCTCAGTCCTGCCTACACTCTATTACCTTTCACCCCATTGTTTATCAAGAATCTATCCACCTCTCCCTTAAAAATACTCCCAGACTCTGCTTCCACTGCCTGTTGAGGAAGTGAGTTCCAGAAATGCACAACCCTCTGAGAGAAAGAGATTCTCATCATCTCTGTCTTAAACGGGCAGCTCGTATTTTTAAAAAGTGAACTCCTAGTTCTAGGTCTTCCTACAAGGATACACCCTTCCACATCCATAAGACCATAAGATACAGAAACAGAATTAGGCCATTTGACCCATCGAGACTGCTCCGCCATTCAATTATGGCTGATATGTTTCACATCCCCATTCTCCTGCCTTCTCCCCATAACTCCTGACTCCTTATTAAGGAAGAACCTATCTATCTTTGTCTTAAGGACACTCAGTGATTTGGCCTCCACAGCCTTCTGCGGCAAAGAGTTCCACACATTCACCAGCCTCTGGCTGAAGAAATTCCTCCTCATCTCCTTTTTAAAAGATCGTCCCTTCAGTCTGAGGCTGTGACTTCTGGTTCTAGTTTTTCCTGCAAGTGGAAACATCCTCTCCATATTCACTCTATCCAGGCCTCGCAGTATCCTGCAAGTTTCAATAAGATCCCCCCTTCATCCATCTAAACTCCAAGCACAGACTCAGAGTCCTCAACTGCTCCTCATATGACAAGCTCTTCATTCCAGGGGTCATTCTTGTGAACCTCCTCTGGACCTTTTCCAAGGCCAGCACATCCTTCCTTAGATGGGGCCCAAAGCTGCTCACAATACTCCAAATAGGGTCTGACCAGAGCATTGTACAGCCTCAGAAGTACATCCCAGGTCTTGTATTCTAGCCCTCTCGACATGAATGCTAACATTGCATTTGCCTTCCTAACTGCCGATTGAACCTGAACGTTAACCTTAAGAGAATCTTGAACTAGGACTCCTAAGTCCCTTTGTGCTTCTGATTTCCTCAGCCTTTTCCCTATAAGAAAATAGTCTATCCCTCCATTGCATAGCCTCACACTTTTCCACACTGTATTTGATCTGCCACTTCTTTGCCCGCTCATCTGCCTGTCCGAGTTCTTCTGCAGCCCCCCCTGCTTTCTCAATACTACCTGTCCCTCTGCATATATTTGTATCATCTGCAAACTTAGCAAAAGTGCCCTCAGTTCCTTCTTCCAGGTCGTTGTGACTAGTGGTTGTGACTAGTGGTGTTCCACAGTGATCGGTGCTGGGGTCTCTGTTGTTTGTAGTATACATAAACGGTTTGGAGGAAAATATAGCTGGTCTGATAAGTAAGTTTGCGGATGACACCAAGGTTGGAGGAGTGGCAGATAGTGTTGAGGATTGTCAGAGGATACAGCAGGACATGGATAGGTTGGAAACTTTGGGCAGAGAAATGGCAAATGGGGTTTAATCCAGACAAATCTGATGTAATGCATTTTGTTAGGTCCAACATAGAGGGGAAATATATCATAAATGGCAAACCCCTTAGGAATATAGAAAGTCATAGAGATCTGGGTGTGCCGGACCACAGATCTTTGAAGGTGGTCAAGAAAGCATATGGAATGCTTGCATTCATCGGGGCATCGAGTATTAAAACTAGAAAGTCATGCTACAGTTGCATAGATCCTTGGTAAGGTCGCACTTGAAATATTGCACGCAATTCTGGTCGCCACACTACCAGCAGGATGTGAGGGCTTTGGAGAGGATGCAGAGGTGGTTTACCAGGATGTTGCCTGGCCTGCTATGTGGAGAGGCTGAATAGACTCAGGCTGTTTTCATTAGAAAGACAGAGGTTGAGGGGTGACCTGATAGAGGTCTACAAGATTATGAGGGGCATGGATAGAGTGGATGGGCAGGCACTCTTTCTCAGGGTGGAGGGGTCAGTCACCAGGGGGCATAGGTTTAAGGTCCATGGGGCAAAATTTAGAGGAGATGTGCGAGGCAGGATTTTTAAGCTGAAGGTGGTGAGTGTCTGCAATGCGTTGCCAGGGGAGGTTGTGGGAGCAGATACATTAACGGCGTTCAAAAGGCATCTTGACAAACACATGGATAGGATGGGTAAAGAGGGATAGTGCACAAGGAAGTGCTGGGGGTTTTGGCAAAGGTTGATATCATGACCGGTACAGGCTTGGAGGGCTGAAGGGCCTGTTCCTGTGCTGTATTCTTCTTTGTTTATGTACAATTGTGAAAAATTGTCCCAACACCGTTCCCTGAGGCACACCACTGGTCACCGGCTGCCATTGTGAAAAAGACCCCTTTACCCCACTCTCTGCCAGTCGGCCAATCCTCTATCCATACCAGTATCTTACCCTTCACACCATGGGCTCTTACTTATTTAACAGCCTCCTATACGGCACTTTGTCAAAGGCCTTCTGGAAAGCTAAATAGATCATGTCCACTGATTATCCTTTGTCTGACTTCTGAACAGATTTGTCAGACATGACGTTCCCTTGACAAAGCTATGCCGACTCAGTCCTATTTTATCATGCATTCCAAATAGTCCACGATCTCATCTTTAACAATGGACGGTAAAATCTTACCAATGACCAAAGTCGGGCCAACTCGCCCGACTTTCCTGTCTTCTGCTTCCCTCCCTTCTTATACAGGGGTGTTACGTTAGCCATTTTCCAGTCCCCTGGGGCTCTCCCTGCCTCCAGTGATTCCTGAAAGATCACCACCAATGCCTCCACAATCTCCTCAGCTATCTCTTTTCGATCCCTGGGGTGTAGTCCATCTGGTCCAGGTGATTTATCCATCTTCAGACCTTTCAGTTTCCCCAGAACCTTCTTCTTACTGATGGCCACTACACTCACTTCTATGCCCTGATTCTCCTGAATTTCTGGTATCCTAGTGGTGTCTTCGACCTTGAGACTGATGTAAAGTAACTAGTCAGTTCCTCTGCCATTTCTTTGTTTCCTATTCCCACTTCTCCAGCCTCATTTTCCAGTGGTTCAATGTCGATTCTTGCCTTTAATATATTGAATAAAAACGCGTGCTATCTTCTGCTGTATTACTAGCTACCTTACACTCATATTTCATACTCTCCCCCCAATTGATTTTTTAGTTGTCCTATGCCTGCTTTTAAAGGCTTCCCAATCCTCTGTCTTCCACTCTGTCAAGACCCCTCAGGATCTTGTTTCAATCAAGTCACCTCTTCCTCTTCTGAACCCCAGCAGATACGGGCTTTGCTCTTCATAAGACAACCTGCCCATTCCAGGTATGCAAGGTTGGTCGGCAGCTTAACCCCATTTACTGGCCTTGGGTAGAATGATAGAATCTTTCAGCACTGGAGGCCATTCAGCCCATCATTCCTGTGCTCGCTGTTTGAAACAACAGTCCCATTTAATCGTTCTTCCCAGAATTTATCCCGTAACCCTGCAAATCAGGCCACTCTTTCAGGTGATCCATACCAGATCTGAACAAACCAGAGCATAAAAATAACCTCATTTCCTCTCCAGTTCCTTTGCTGATTATTTTAAATCTGTGACCTACCTTGGCCGACCCGCTGTAATCGGTCCACGGAGGTAGAAGTCCCTTCACCAGAATCCCTTTTATTAACAAAAACAACAGCAGTACGACCATGTGCATTCAACTTGCTGTCTACACAGGCAGTGCAGAGGATTTGACACTCCCTGTTATATACAAAGAGGTACCCTGATTGGCCCGCTAATCAGGGAACTCGCATTCCAATTGGCCAATCTCAAAGACCTGAGACGGAATTCTCTGGAATTGGCGCAATGGCCCGACGCCGGCGTTAAAAACGGCGGGAACTACTCCGGCGTCAGACCAACCGGAAGTAGCGGAATTCTCCGCACTTCCGGGGCTAGGTGGACGGCGGAGGGGTTGGTGCTGCGCAGCCGGCACCGAAGGTACTGCGTGAGTCCCAGCATGCGCCAAAGGGCCGACGTGATCCCGCGCATGCGCGGAACCGCCGGCGTAGTCTGCCGCATGCGCAGGGGGGTGTCTTCTCCGTCATGGCAGAGCCCTACAGGGGCCAGCGCGGAAGGAAGCGCCCCCACTGTTTTGATATGCTCTTGACGTTGCATAAGCTGCTTCCTTGATGTACACTCTGACAAAGGAAGGTTCAGACTTAACACATTTATTAAACTATTAACAATTCTCCTACTTGGATTCGACTCTCCTGATACTCCTGCTATAGCTACTCAGACTGACGAACCAGTCTGCTACAGTCCACGTGGTGGGTGTGATGTGTTTCAATCAACCCTGTCTGTACTCACTAAGTGTCTCCACTGGAAAGAGAAAGATCATGTGTGCTGTGTCCTTATCTATGGGTTGGAGTAATGCCCCCCTGTGGGTAGTGTCACGTCTGGATGTGTCTTGGCTAGCCATTGGTTATGTCCTAATCTGCTGTCCCATTGGCTGTATGTCTGCATGTCATGATGTCTCTGATGCTCCCTCGAGTGTCTAGCTAGGTGTAGTGTATGTACATTTACCCTTTGGTGGCGTGAACCCCGCCCCAAAGCCGGCGCCGGAGAATCTTGCAGATATAAGCCTGAACAACCTTGCTCTAATTTTAAGTTAAAACTCTC
Source organism: Scyliorhinus torazame (assembly GCF_047496885.1). Lineage (NCBI taxonomy): Eukaryota > Metazoa > Chordata > Chondrichthyes > Carcharhiniformes > Scyliorhinidae > Scyliorhinus > Scyliorhinus torazame. The sequence continues at coordinate 205,081,928 of NC_092720.1, forward strand.
CCCCAAAAAGGAAACAGTCTCCCTCTACCGACCCTGTCAACCATCTGAATTAGCTAATTTCTTAATCTCTGGTAGTCAAGGTCGTGGAAGTCTAGTGATTGAAGCCCGTCCTCATTATTTAGATTTTATGATTGAATACAACATTGAAATAGGCCATTACGTCCAACCAACCTGTGTTGACTTTGATCATTGTTTTTGCCAATGGCTGTACCAATGAGTTGACTCCTACCGTAAAGAATCAGTCTTGTGGAGGGATGCAGCTTGTGATTCTCTGACTCCAGGAGCATGTAACTATCTAGAGGATTCAACAGAATGAGCTCTGAAGTCCGGGAAAGGCTCTCTGGCATAAGGAGACAAATGGAAAAGATGTGTCAGGACCAAACAAAGTTTATCTGCGGTGTTGTTGACAGTAACAGAGGCTCTTCTACTGATCGTCTATCTCACCCACTGTCCCACTCAGTCCCATAGGGGAAAGGAAAGTGTCTAAGGAACTTCCCCACCCAGTCCCAGAGGGGGAAAGGACAATGTCTGACCCATTGTCCCACCCAGTCCCAGAGAGGGAAAGGACAGTGTCTGACCCACTGTCCCACCCAGTCCCAGAGGGGGCAAGGACAGTGCCTGACCCATTGTCCCACCCAGTCCCAGAGGGGGAAATGACAGTGTCTGACCCATTGTCCCACCCAGTCCCAGAGGGGGAAATGACAGTGCCTGACCCATTGTCCCACCCAGTCCCAGAGGGGGAAATGACAGTGTCTGACCCATTGTCCCACCCAGTCCCAAAGGGGGAAAGGACAGTGCCTGACCCATTGTCCCGCCCAGTCCCAGAGGGGGAAATGACAGTGCCTGACCCATTGTCCCACCCAGTCCCAGAGGGAGAAAGGACAGTGTCTGACCCATTGTCCCACCCAGTCCCAAAGGGGGAAAGGACAGTGTCTGACCCATTGTCCCACCCAGTCCCAGAGAGGGAAAGGACAGTGCCTGACCCACTGTCCCACCCAGTCCCAGAGGGGGAAATGACAGTGCCTGACCCATTGTCGCACCCAGTCCCAGAGGGGGAAATGACAGTGCCTGACCCACTGTCCGACCCAGTCCCAGCGGGGGAAATGACAGTGCCTGACCCATTGTCCCACCCAGTCCCAGAGGAGGAAAGGACAGTGTCTGACCCATTGTCCCACCCAGTCCCAGAGGGAGAAAGGACAGTGTCTGACCCATTGTCCCACCCAGTCCCAGAGGGGGAAAGGACAGTGTCTGACCCAATGTCCCACCCAGTCCCAGAGGGAGAAAGGGCAGTGTCTGACTCATTGTCCCACCCAGTCCCAGAGGGGGAAAGGTCAGTATCTGGCCCACTGTCGGACCCAGTCCCAGTGGGGGAGGAAGCAGTGACAGATCCACTGTCCCACCCAATCCCAGAGGGTCTGTAAATTGAAAACACAGATTTGTGCTCGACAGGGGCGACAAGGCGGCACAGTGGTTGGCACTGCTGCCTCATGTCGTGCGCTCACCTTCCAGTTGGTAAGTCGCCTGGTTGATACGAAAGGTTTTCTGTATACGCATACATTGCATCGATCTGTGAAGCAACAACAGAAAGTCATATTCTTGATCACTTTCCTAGCTCCTCGATTGAACTCACTGTCCACAGCCCCAATGCTTTTCCCAGCACCTTTTCTTCAGTAATTGTGAATGGTTTAATTCCTCCCTCCTCCTGATTTTCTAATATTCTTGAGGTGTTTACCGTGAAGACAGATACAAAATGTTTGTTCAAAATCTCTGCCATTTCCTTGCTTCCCATTAATTCCCCAGTCTCATACTCTTTTCCTTTTTATCTGCTTGTAGAAACCTTTACTGTCAGATTCTGTAGTTGCACAAAATGTAATGAAACGGGTAGCCAAAAAGAAATCCAAAGTTCGTAGTGTTGCCAGTGGGGATAAAGTTTTAGTATTGCTACCAGTGGTAGGTGAGCCTTTAAAAGCTATGTTTTGTGGACCGTATCAGATTGAAGGGAAATTAAGTGAGGTGAATTATGTGGTTAAAAACACCAGATAGAAGGAAGACTCACTGAGTGTGTCATGTGAATATGCTTAAAAGGTACTTTGAAAGAGGAGAGAAAGGAGGTTTTAATGATTCTACTCAAAGTTACGAACCAAATTCAGATGACTGTGAATTTGACATACCTCAAATTAAATTTGAAAATGAGGATGTTCTTAAAAATTGGGATGAATTGTTGTTACCTTCCAGAGGAAAATCAAACTGACCTGAAAGAGTTATTGATATCACATGGGCAAGTTTGTAGAGATAAATTGGGAAGTACTAGAATGGCTATACATGATGTAGATGTGGGAAATGCTGTTCCTATCAAACAACATCCATATAGACTTAATCCTTTAAAATTGGCACAGGTTAACAAAGAGATTGAGAGGATGCTTAAAAATGGCATAATTGAAGTGGGTTGCAGCCAATGGAGCTCACCCATAGTGATGGTACCTAAACCAGACGGTACCCAACGGTTGTGTGTGGACTATCGAAAAGTGAATGCAGTTACAAGAATGGACTCTTATCCTATCCCATGTTTGGAGGATTTCATTGAGAAAGTGGGACAATCTGCTTTTATTTCCAACTTCTTGACATGGAAAGAACATTTAAAACATCATATGGAGTTCTTCGATCGACTTCAGGAGGCGGGTTTGGTGATGAACCTAGCTGAAAGTGAATTTGGAGAAGCCTGGACCACTTTCCTTGAGGAGTTTCCGATACCCTCAGGGGAGACAATGTGACCTCTGAACATGAATGAATTTGATCGAACCTTTATGCAAAGGTTTTGTGGCGTGATTGTTCCACTGATGGACTTGCTAAAGAAACGTCAAAAATTTCAATGGACAGCAGGCTTTCAACAGGCATTTGACTGCTTGAAAGCTGTGGTAACCAATGTTCCTGTATTGGAGAATTGCAAGGGACTCTGTGGTCAGATTGAACTAAAGTATCTGATTCTAAAGAGAAATGCCGAGGAGTAGAGAATTGGATGGATCGTGCAGAGACTTTGTTCAAAGAGACTGTCAATTGAGAAGAATTTTGGTTGGAGGAAGAAGAGCAAAGAAAAATGGACTATATTATTCTGCCTGTTTGCGTGTGGGTTTTTTTGTGAAACGAAAAAGTATTTTTACTGTGTGCATTTCTTCGTCGATGGTGCAAAAGTGAAAAATGAAACCATCTTGAAGTTGATGGTTTATTTTTTTGCTTGAGGGGAGGTATCATTTGAGAGTACCTTTAAGAAGTGGATGTTTAAGCAATGTACCTTTAAGGAATGGAGTTGATCATATTACTGAAGTGATGTCAGAGGTTGGGGGGAACTGAGCTCACTTCTGCTTTTGGTTTCAGTTTTGCTGAGAGCAGCTGAAAGGTGCCTGGCTGGTTTTGCTGAGAGCAGCTGAAAGGTGCCTGGCTGTTTTGCTGAGAGCAGCTTAAAAGTGCCTGGCTGGTTTTGCTGAGAGCAGCTTAAAAGTGCCTGGCTGTTTTGCTGTGAGCTGCTTAAAAGGAGAAAGCCAGTTTGAGACAGCAGCTTGAGAAGTTCTGGTTTGCTGTGAGCTGCTTGAAGGGAGAAAGCCAGTTTGAAAAAGCAGCTTGTGTGTGTCTGTGTGTTTCCAGAGAGCTGCAGGAAGAAAAGCAAGGTGCTGGAGCTGAAGTCAACCAAGCTGATATATCTCTGCCATTTAGCAGAAAATATATATATTCTGTGACCTGGTGTGTTATTGTTTGGAAGGTTTGAAGCCCTTTGGATTTTTGAAAGAACATTTTGAAGGATTATTTAGTGTTGTATTATTTTCGGGATTATCTTTGAAGTAAGGGGTGTTAAGGGATCCAATGTTTATTGGGACTTGACAGGGTGGACAATAAAAGGATGTTTCCCCTGGTGGGAGAGACTATAACCGGAAGACACAGTTTTAAAAAACGAGGTTCACTTTGAAGAAGAGAAATCTTTTCTTCAGAGGGGCGTGAGTCTTTGGAACTCTCTTCCCCAGGAAACATTGGAAGCAGGGTTATTGAATATTTTTAAGGTTGAATTAGATAGATTGTTTATCGATAACATAAGAACATAAGAACATAAGAACTAGGAGCAGGAGTAGGCCATCTGGCCCCTCGAGCCTGCTCCACCATTCAATGAGATCATGGCTGATCTTTTGTGGACTCAGCTCCACTTTCCGGCCCGAACACCATACCCCTTAATCCCTTTATTCTTCAAAAAACTATCTATCTTTATCTTAAAAACATTTAAAGAAGGACCCTCTACTGCTTCACTGGGCAAGGAATTCCATAGATTCACAACCCTTTGGGTGAAGAAGTTCCTCCTAAACTCAGTCCTAAATCTACTTCCCCTTATTTTGAGGCTATGCCCCCTAGTTCTGCTTTTACCCGCCAGTGGAAACAACCTGCCCGCATCTATCCTATCTATTCCCTTCATAATCTTATATGTTTCTATAAGATCCCCCCTCATCCTTCTAAATTCCAACGAGTACAGTCCCAGTCTACTCAACCTCTCCTCGTAATCCAACCCCTTCAGCTCTGGGATTAACCTAGTGAATCTCCTCTGCACACCCTCCAGTGCCAGTACGTCCTTTCTCAAGTAAGGAGACCAAAATTGAACACAATACTCCAGGTGTGGCCTCACTAACACCTTATACAATTGCAGCATAACCTCCCTAGTCTTAAACTCCATCCCTCTAGCAATGAAGGACAACATTCCATTTGCCTTCTTAATCACCTGTTGCACCTGAAAACCAACTTTCTGCGACTCATGCACAAGCACACCCAGGTCTCTCTGCACAGCAGCATGTTTTAATATTTTATCATTTAAATAATAATCCCTTTTGCTGTTATTCCTACCAAAATGGATAACCTCACATTTGTCAACATTGTATTCCATCTGCCAGACCCTAGCCCATTCACTTAGCCTATCCAAATCCCTCTGCAGACTTCCAGTATCCTCTGCACTTTTTGCTTTACCACTTATCTTAGTGTCGTCTGCAAACTTGGACACATTGCCCTTGGTCCCCAACTCCAAATCATCTATGTAAATTGTGAACAGTTGTGGGCCCAACACTGATCCCTGAGGGACACCACTAGCTACTGATTGCCAACCAGAGAAACACCCATTAATCCCCACTCTTTGCTTTCTATTAATTAACCAATCCTCGATCCATGCTACTACTTTCCCCTTAATGCCATGCATCTTTATCTTATGCAACAACCTTTTGTGTGGCACCTTGTCAAAGGCATTCTGGAAATCCAGATATACCACATCCATTGGCTCCCCGTTATCTACCGCACTGTTAATGTCCTCAAAAAATTCCACTAAATTAGTTAGGCACGACCTGCCCTTTATGAACCCATGCTGCGTCTGTCCAATGGGACAATTTCCACCCAGATGCCTCGCTATTTCATCCTTGATGACAGATTCCAGCATCTTCCCTACTACCGAAGTTAAGCTCACTGGCCTATAATTACCCACTTTCTGCCTACCTCCTTTTTTAAACAGTGGTGTCACATTTGCTAATTTCCAATCCGCTGGGACCACCCCAGAGTCTAGTGAATTTTGGTAAATTATCACTAGTGCATTTGCAATTTCCCTAGCCATCTCTTTTAGCACTCTGGGATGCATTCCATCAGGGCCAGGAGACTTGTCTACCTTTAGCCCCATTAGCTTGCCCATCACTACCTCCTTGGTGATATCAATCCTCTCAAGGTCCTCACCTGTCATAGCCTCATTTCCATCAGTCACTGGCATTTTATTTGTGTCTTCCACTGTGAAGACCGACCCAAAAAACCTGTTCAGTTCCTCAGCTATTTCCTCATCTCCCATTATTAAATCTCCCTTCTCATCCTCTAAAGGACCAATATTTACCTTAGCCACTCTTTTTTGTTTTATGTATTTGTAGAAACTTTTACTATCTGTTTTTATATTCTGAGCAAGTTTACTCTCATAATCTATCTTACTCTTCTTTATAGTTTTTTTAGTAGCTTTCTGTTGCCCCCTAAAGATTTCCCAGTCCTCTAGTCTCCCACTAATCTTTGCTACTTTGTATGTTTTTTCCTTCAATTTGATACTCTCCCTTATTTCCTTAGATATCCACGGTCGATTTTCCCTCTTTTTACCGTCCTTCCTTTTTGTTGGTATAAACCTTTGCTGGGCACTGTGAAAAATCACTTGGAAGGTTCTCCACTGTTTCACCATAAAGTCTTTGCTCCCAGTCTACCTTAGCTAGTTCTTATCTCATCCCATTGTAATCTCCTTTGTTTAAGCACAAAACACTCGTGCTTGATTTTACCTTCTCACCCTCCATCTGTATTTTAAATTCCACCATATTGTGATCGCTCCTTCCGAGAGGATCCCTAACTATGAGATCCTGAATCAATCCTGTCTCATTACACAGGACCAGATCTCGGACCGCTTGTTCCCTCGTAGGATAAGGGAGTCATAGGGTCTTGGCGGTAGGAATGAAAGAGAAGTCGAAGCTACAATCAGCTCAGCCTTGATCCTACTGAATGGCGGAGCCGGTGTGAGGGACTGAATGGTTGACTCAATCTGCTCATTCGTATGTTTGTTTGTATGTACAGCACAAAGGGAGGAGTCCATTCGGTCCATCGTGCCTGTGCTGGTGGTTCAACCACGTTGAGAGGCACAAGTGTGGTCAACCCAAGCCCAGAGAAACAGTGAAGTACGCACGGGGTTTTCCGGACCGCTCCTTTCATGTTCAATGTATCGCTGCCCATGGGTGTGAACACGAAGGTTGCGCTGTCAATGTCATTGAATACATGGATAAAGTCGTCCGTGTTCGCAGCCACCGCGTGGTAGTACCATTGTCCCGAGTACTGCAGAAGTAAAAAGAAAAACAAACCCCATCAGGCAAACTCCATGGAGGTTGCAGACAAAGTTAACCTGGCTAACAGAGGTTACAAAGTATTAGAAGGTTATTTCAGCACAGAAACAGACCAAACCAACAGATGAGGCTAAAGGCTACAAAAAGAATAAGGGAACTGTGGGTTGGCAGGTCTTTGGGTCCTGCTGGATTTCCTCCGAGGGTGTCAAAAAGTGGCTGGTGAGATAATTGATGCATTGGTTTTACTTCCACATTGAGTTCCGCTAGAATCGGAATGGGGCCAATATCCTAGCGGGCAGGTTTGTTCATGCTGTTGGGGGGGCGTTTAGCTAATTTGGAGGGAGATGGGTTGTATAGTGTAGGGTAGAGTACGGGGTCATGCATGTAATGATATGTATAATCTAAGGCGATTAAAGGGTTAACAAGATGATGTTCATGTATATAACACTAGATGGCATCATTAAGTCGTCTTATAAAAGGCTGCGTCTCTAAGCATTCTGGGAGAAGCTGATTGAGAAGGATAGTGTGAGGTTGAGTTAGAGTGTTGGTTGTATGAGAGACAATAGATTACTGTAACATAGATTCAATACTATTATTTTGTTAGCTATTACTCAGTAGAGTGTGCAAACCATTTCAAGTAGTGTAAAATAAACTAGCTTTGTTTTAAATACATAGCTTAATGTTCTTTGTAAACACTACGGGCGGGATTCTCCGAAATGGAGGCAGAGTGTCCACGCCGTCGCAAACGCCGTCGCGTGAACAGGCCGCTCCCACGTCGAATTCTGGCCCCTACAGGGGTCCAGCACGGCGCTGGAGTGGTTTGCGACACTCCAGCCGCAGATCCCGGCGCGGGATCCGCGCATGCGCAGCCGCGCTGATGCCAACCGCCGCATGCACGGTAACCTTGTGGAGCGCTCCAGCCACTCACCAACATGGCGCCGGGATTCTGGGGCTGGTCGCGCAATGAAGTAGGCCCGGGGGGTAAGAGGCCGGCCCGCTGATCGGTGAGCACCAATCGCAGGCCAGACCCCATCGAAGGCCCCCCCGGGAATGGAGCCCCCCCCCCCTTCCCCCCACAGGCCGCCACCCAAACCTACACAATGGGTACATGCCGGCAGCGACCAGGTATGGACGGTGCCGGCGGACTAGGTCGTTTACGCGCGGCCGCTCGGCCCATCCGGAGAACCTCGGAGAATCGCGCGCTGGCGTCGCGCAAACACCGATTTTCCCAGCTAGCGCGGCTTCGGAGAATCCCGCCCTACACCTTTTGCTATCTTGGAGAACAATACAAGGAACATTACAATGCACAGTTAAATATAGAAGGGAAAACTGTGTCAGTCCGGAAGGCAGAGCAACGATCGACATGTTAGGGCACAAGGGAATATGGGAGGGGAAGTTGGCTTATTGAATGTGTGCATTCTGGCATCCTGGGCAGTGCTCAAAAGAGTATTGTGCAGCCAAATACAGAGCCCAGTACTGAATTGCAGATGCGATTGGTGGGATCTTCTTTTCTTCACGGAAGAGGCCTCGCATTGGCTTATGATCGATGACACTATAATATGGCGGCCATAGATGTATTAACGAAATAGCCAGATTCAGAATGAAGTGCCCATAATAATTCACTAATCGAAGAAAAGAGCAAAGTTCCGTTGCGTCTCACAGGGCGGGGCCCATTTTGATTGCCCTTACCTTCTCGGTGTCTGGGCGCAGGCCATCTCGATCCACCCGATATCCCAAATATACCACTTTCGTCACCTGAAACACGCACTTCACGCAACGCAGGTGAACCCCATATTTGGAAAACCGCTTCAACACCACCTCGAGGTTCTGCAAATGTTCTTGTTCCATGACCCCGGTGACTAACAAGTCACCCAAGTAAACCGCAATGCGCGGTAATCCACGCAGGGTGTTCTCCATAACGTGTTGGAAGAGTTTGCACACTCAATTCTGAGATTACTACCTCTGAGGTTCGACTTTTTAACTTGGCTCCTAGCTCCCTAAATTCTGCTAGTAGGACTTTGTGGGTATTAATCATGACATATTTCTGTGCCAGGGTTCCGGGTTCAATTCCGACCTTGGGTGACTGTCCATGTGGGGTTTGCGCCTTCTGCCCGTGTCTTCATGGGTTTCTGCCGGGTGGTCCAGTTTCCTCCCACAATCCAAAGATCTGCAGGTTAGGTGGACTGGCCATGCTAAATTGCCCCTTAATGTCCAGGGATGTGCAGGCTAGGTGGGTTTATGGAGATAGGGCAGGAGAGTGGGCCAAGGTAGGGTGCTCTTTCAGAGGGTCAATGCAGACTCGATGGGCCGAATGGCTCCTTCTACACTGTAAGAATTCTCTGATTCTATGTTGAATTTTGTGAATGTACAGCCAGTGGCCAATGTTGCACATAAATCCTTGATGCGAGGTAATGGTCTAGTCTTGAAGCTGTGTTCACTGTCACTGCTGCTGATGGGTATGCCTAGTCTGGCATCCACACGTAGCACAGGGGTCGGAATCGCCTTCAGCTGAGTCCAGGGGGGTCGCACACCTCGACGGCCGGATCTTTGCCTAGAAGCCAGAGTGGCAGTGGTGCTCAGTCCGGGCCGTGGCGATACCACGTGAGGGGTGACGCCTCAAAACATTCCCCTCCATCCCTTCTATCTCTTGGGAGCCATGTTCCACGCTTTATTGGGACAGGGAGATCTGCAGCGGCTGCTGAAATGGTAGGGAGACTTCACCCAAAAGCTTTGTCTGAGTTTCCATGCTTTGGGGGATGTTGGGAGATGTTCTGTTCTGTTCTGTATTGTTTCCTTGGGTGCTGGGTGGGGTAGGGTGAAATGGTTCGAAGCGGGGGTTTTGTGAGAGTGTGGGCGTCGGTGGTTGGAAAGACGGGGCCCCGTTGGGGGGAGGGGAGATGGGAGGCCCGAGTTGGGGGAGCTCGGATTAGGCTGCAAAAGGGAGCTGCGCTAGGGAAAGAAGGGGGCAGGGCCGGGGGGGGTGGGGGGTGGAGAGGAGTGCCCGCTGATGGACGGGGGGGGAGGGGGGGGGAGACTACCACACTGGGGGGTCGATGGAGTGGCGGGAGTGGCCGGGGTCAGCAGGAGTCAGCTGACTTACGGGAGTGCTATAGGGGGAGCAACGCAGCTAGGGGGGGACCTAGCTGGGGGGGGGGGGGGGGGGGTGAGGGCAGAAGGGGGGAACTGGGTTGCTGCTGCATTGGCCAATGGGGAGCTGGAGCTCGCAGTGCGAGTCAGGGTGGGGGTCTGCCGCTGGGGGGGATGGAGAGTGCGGGAGGTGCGGGCACGTGGCTGTCCTAGAAAAGGGGATGGCTAATCGGCAGGTGGGGGTGGCGGGAAGCCCCCTGATCCGGCTGATAACTTGGAATGTGAGAGGCCTGAACAAGAGGGCCCGTGTGTTCGCGCACCTGAAGGGGCTGAAGGCAGATGTGGTTATGCTCCAGGAGACGCATTTGAGGGTGGCAGATCAGGTTAGGCTGAGAAAGGGGTGGGTAGGGCAGATTTTCCACTCGGGGTTGGACGCAAAGAATCGAGGGGTGCCAATCTTGGTGGGGAAGCGGGTGTCGTTTGAGGCGCTGAACATCGTGGCAGACAATGGAGGTAGGTATGTGATGGTGAGTGGTAAGCTACAGGGGGGTATTAGTGAATGTATATGCCTCGAATTGGGACGATGCCGGATTTATGCGGCGCACGTTGGGCTGGATTCCGGACCTGGAGGCAGGGAGCTTGATAATGGGTGGGGGGGGACTACAACACGGTACTGGATCCAGCATTGGACCGCTCCAGGTCCAGGACGGGTAAGAGGCCGGCGGCGGTCATGGTGCTGAGGGGGTTTATGGACCAGATGGGAGGAGTGGACCCATGGAGGTTTGTCAGGCCGGGGGCCAGGGAATTTTCTTTTTTTTCCCACGTCCATAAAGCCTACTCCTGGATTGACTTATTCGTTATGAGCAGGGCACTAATCCCAAGGGTGGAGGACACGGAATATTCGGCCATAGCCATCTCAGACAACGGCCCGCTTGGGTGGAGCTGAAGCTAGGGGAGGAGAGGGATCAGCGCCCGCTGTGGCGCCTGGATGTGGGCTTGCTGGCGGATGAGGAGGTGAGTGGGCGAATCCGGGGGTGCATTGAAAGCTATCTAGAGGCTAACGATAATGGGGAGGTGCAGGTGGGGGTGGTCTGGGAGGCAGTGAGGGTGGTGATTAGGGGAGAGCTAATCTCCACTAGGGCCCACAAGGAGAAGGAGAAGAGAGAGAGGGAGAGATTGGTGGGGGAGATTTTAAGGGTGGATAGGAGGTATGCAGATGTCCCCGAGGAGGGACTACTCAAGAAGCGATGAAGCCTCCAGGCCGAGTTCGACCTGTTGACCACCAAGTCCGACTCAACTACTTCCACAGGCAGTGCATTCCATGACCCCACTACTCTCTGGGTAAAGAACCTACCTCTGACATCCCCCCTATATCTTCCACCGTTCACCTTAAATTCATGTCCCCTTGTAATGGTTTGTTCCACCCGGGGAAAAAGTCTCTGACTGTCTACTCTATCTATTCCCCTGATCATCTTATAAACCTCTATCAAGTCGCCCCTCATCCTTCTCCGTTCTAATGAGAAAAGGCCTAGCACCCTCAACCTTTCCTCGGAAGACCTACTCTCCATTCCAGGCAACATCCTGGTAAATCTCCTTTGCACCTTTTCCAAAGCTTCCACATCCTTCCTAAAATGAGGCGACCAGAACTGTACACAGTACTCCAAATGTGGCCTTACCAAAGTTTTGTACAGCTGCATCATCCCCTCATGGCTCTTAAATTCAATCCCTCTGTTAATGAACGCGAGCACACCATAGGCCTTCTTCACAGCTCTATCCACTTGAGTGGCAACTTTCAAAGATGTATGAACATAGACCCCAAGATCTCTCTGCTCCTCCACATTGCCAAGAACTCTACCGTTAACCATGTATTCCGCATTCATATTTGTCCTTCCAAAATGAACAACCTCACACTTTTCAGGGTTAAACTCAGCCATGATTGAATGGTGGAGTGGACTCGATGGGCCGAATGGCCTTACTTCCGCTCCTATGTCTTATAAACTCCATCTGCCACTTCTCAGCCCAGCTCTGCATCCTATCTATGTCTCTTTGCAGCCGACAACAGCCCTCCTTACTATCCACAACTCCACCAATCTTCGTATCGTCTGCAAATTTACTAACCCACCCTTCAACTCCCTCATCCAAGTCATTAATGAAAATCACAAACAGCAGAGGACCCAGAACTGATCCCTGTGATATGCCACTGGTAACTGGGATCCAGGCTGAATATTTGCCATCCACCACCACTCTCTGACTTCTATCGGTTAGCCAGTTCGTTATCCAACTGGCCAAATTCCCACTATCCCATGCCTCCTTACTTTCTGCAGAAGCCTACCATGGGGAACCTTATCAAATGCCTTACTAAAATCCATGTACACTACATCCACTGCTTTACCTTCATCCACACCTCCTCGAAGAATTCAGTAAGACTTGTAAGGCAAGACCTACCCCTCACAAATCCGTGCTGACTATCCCTAATCAAGCAGTGTCTTTCCAGGTGCTCAGAAATCCTATCCTTCAGTACCCTTTCCATTACTTTGCCTACCACCGAAGTAAGACTAACTGGCCTGTAATTCCCAGGGTTATCCCTAGTCCATTTTTTGAACAGGGGCACGACATTCGCCACTCTCCAATCCCCTGGTACCACCCCTGTTTACAGTGAGGACGAAAAGATCATTGCCAACGGCTCTGCAATTTCATCTCTTGCTTCCCATAGAATCCTTGGATATATCCTGTCAGGCCGGGGGGACTTGTCTATCCTCAGGTTTTTCAAAATGCCCAACACATCTTTCTTCCTAACAAGTATTTCCTCGAGCTTACCAATGTTTCACACTGTCCTCTCCAACAATATCGCCCCTCTCATTTGTAAATACAGAAGAAAAGTACTCATTCAAGACCTCTCCTATCTCTTCAGATTCAATACACAATCTCCCGCTACTGTCCTTGATCGGACCTACCCTCGCTCTAGTCATTCTCATATTTCTCACATATGTGTAAAAGGCCTTGGGGTTTTCCTTGATCCCACCCGCCAAAGATTGTTTGTGCCCTCTCTTAGCTCTCCTAATCCCTTTCTTCAGTTCCCTCCTGGCTATCTTGTATCCCTCCAATGCCCTGTCTGAACCTTGTTTCCTCAGCCTTACATATGTCTCCTTTTTCCTCTTAACAAGACATTCAACCTCTCTTGTCAACCATGGTCCCCTCACTCGACCATCTCTTCCCTGCCTGACAGGGACATACATATCAAGGACACGTAGTACCTGTTCCTTGAACAAGTTCCACATTTCACTTGTGTCCTTCCCTGACAGCCTATGTTCCCAACTTATGCACTTCAATTCTTGTCTGACAACATCGTATTTACCCTTCCCCCAATTGTAAACCTTGCCCTGTTGCACGCACCTATCCCTCTCCATTACTAAAGTGAAAGTCACAGAATTGTGGTCACTATCTCCAAAATACTCCCCCATGAACAAATCTATCACTTGCCCTGGTTCATTACCAAGTACTAAATCCAATATTGCCCCTCCTCTGGTCGGACAATCTACATACTGTGTTAGAAAAGCTTCCTGGACACACTGTACAAACACCACCCCATCCAAGCTATTTGATCTAAAGAGTTTCCACTCAATATTTGGGAAGTTAAAGTCACCCATGACTACTACCCTGTGACTTCTGCACCTTTCCAAAATCTGTTTCCCAATCTGTTCCTCCACATCCCTGCTACTATTGGGGGGCCTATGGAAAACTCCTAACAAGGTGACTGCTCCTTTCTTATTTCTGACTTCAACCCATACTACCTCAGTAGGGTGATACTCCTCGAACTGCCTTTCTGCAGCTGTTATACTATCTCTAATTAACAATGCCACCCCGCCCACCTCTTTTACCACCCTCCCTAATCTTATTGAAACATCTATAACCAGGGACCTCCAAAAACCATTTCTGCCCCTCTTCAATCCAAGTTTCTGTGATGGTCACCACATCGTAGTCCCAAGTACCGATCCATGCTTTAAGTTCACCCACCTTATTTCTGATGCTTCTTGCGTTGAAGTATGCACACTTCAACCCATCTCTGTGCCTGCAAGTACTCTCCTTTGTCAGTGTTCCCTTCCCCACTGCCTCACTACACTCTTTGGCGTCCTGAATATCGGCTACCTTAGTTGCTGGACTACAAATCCGGTTCCCATTCCCCTGCCAAATTAGTTTAAACCCTCCCGAAGAGTACTAGAAAACCTCCCTCTCAGGATATTGGTGCCCCCCTGGTTCAGATGCAACCCGTCCTGCTTGTACAGGTCCTACCTTCCCCAGAATGCGCTCCAATTATCCAAATACCTGAAGTCCTCCCTCCTACACCATTCCTGCAGCCACGTGTTCAGCTGCACTCTCTCCCTATTCCTAGCCTCGCTATCACGTGGCACCGGCAACAAACCAGAGATGACAACTCTGCCTGTCCTGGCTTTTAACTTCCAGCCTAACTCCCTAAACTTGTTTATTACCTCCACACCCCTCTTCCAACCCATGTCGTTGGTACCAATGTGCACCACAACCTCTGGCTGCTCCCCCTCCCCCTTAAGGATCCTGAAGACACGATCCGAGACATCCCTGGCCCTGGCACCCGGGAGGCAACATACCTTCCGGGAGTCTCGCTCGCGACCACAGAATCTCCTATCTATTCCCCTAACCATTGAATCTCCTACAACTATTGCTTTTCTATTCTCGCCTCTTCCCTTCTGAGCCCCAGAGCCAGACTCAGTGCCAGAGACCTGGCCGCTAGGGCCTTCCCCCGGTAGGTCACCCCCCCCCTCCCCAACAGCATTCAAAACGGTATACTTGTTTTGAAGGGAAACGGCCACAAGGGAGCCCTGCACTGTAGAACACGGTGCGGAGTGCGGTGGGAATAAATGGGGTATTTAGAGACTTTTATGAGGGGCTGTATAGGTCTGAGCCCCCGACGGAGGAGGGGGGAGGCGTCGATTTTTGGATTGGCTGAGGTTACCGAGGGTGGAGGAGGAGCAGGTGGCTGGGCTTGGGCACCAGTAGGGCTGGAGGAGCTGACTAAGGGGCTGGGGAGTATGCAGGCGGGAACCGGGGCCAGTGGAATTTTACCGGCAGTACATGGACCTGCTGGGCCCTCTATTAGTGAGGACTTTCAATGAGGCGAGGGAGGGTGGGACCCTACCCCCGACGATGTCCAGGGCGCTGATCTCGCTGATCTTGAAGCGGACAACGACCCATTACAATGTGGGTCGTATAGGCCAATCTCTCTCCTCAACGTGGACGCAAAGCTGTTAGCGAAGGTGTTGGCTACCAGAATTGAGAACTGTGTCCCGGGGGTGATTCACGAAGACCAGGCGGGTTTTGTGAAGGGAAGGCAGCTGAATACCAATGTGCGGAGGCTCCTTAATGTAATCATGATGCCTGCAGTGGAGGAGGAAGCGGAGATAGTGGCGGCGATGGACGCGGAGAAGGCCTTCGATACGGCGGAGTGAGGGTACCTTTGGGAAGTGTTGAGGAGGTTTGGGTTCGGGGAGGGGTTCATTTGTTGGGTTAGGCTACTTTACGAGGCCCCGTTGGCGAGTGTGACCACGAATCGGAGGAGGTCAGAATACTTTCGGCTGTACCGGGTGACGAGGCCCCCTATCCCCTTTGCTATTTGCATTGGCAACTGAGCCTTTGGCTATGGCTCTAAGGGAGTCCAGGAACTGGAGGGGTCTGGTCTGGGGCGGAGGTGGAGGAACACCGGGTATCGTTGTATGCCGATGACCTGTTACTGTATGTGGCGGACCCAGTAGGGGGGATGCCGGAGGTGATGCGGATCCTCAGGGAGTTTGGGGACTTTTCCGGATATAAGCTCAACGTGGGGAAGGGTGAGCTCTTCGTGATACACCCAGGGGACCAGGAAAGGGGGATAGACGAGCTTCCATTTAAGAGGGCGGAAAGGAGTTTTCGATACCTGGGGATCCAGGTGGCCAGGAGCTGGGGGGCCCTACACAAGCTCAACTTGATGCGACTGGTGGAGCGGATGGAGGAGGAGTTTAAAAGGTGGGATATGCTGCCACTCTCCCTGGCGGGTAGGGTGCAGTCGGTGAAAATGACTGTGCTCCCGAGGTTCCTTTTTGTATTCCAGTACCTCCCCATACTGATCCCTGAGGCCTTTTTTAAGCGGGTCAGCAGGAGCATCATGGGATTCGTGTGGGCGAGAAAGACCCCGAGGGTGAGAAGGGTGTTTCTGGAGCAGAGTAGGGACAGAGGAGGGTTTGCGTTACCTAATCTGTGTGGGTATTACTGGGCTGCCAATGCGGCGATGATATGCAAGTGGGTAATGGGGGGGGAGGGGACGGCGTGGAAGAGGCTGGAGATGGCGTCCTGTGTGGGCACGAGTCTGGGAGCGCTGGTGACAGACTAGGTACACCACGAGTCCGGTGGTGGCGGTAACTTTGAAAATTTGGGGGCAGTGGAGATGCCACAGGGGTGAGGGCGTGCCCAGCGCTGGATGGGTTCTGGAGGGGCATTGCGAGGACGGTGTCTAAGGTGGTGAACACCCGGGTTGAGACGAGCTGGGGGTTAGCACTATTTGGGGTATCAGGCAAGCCGGGAGTGCAGGAGGCAAACGAGGCCGGTATTCTGGCCTTTGCGTCCCTGGTAGCGGAGGGTTCTGCTACAGTGGAAAGATGCGAGGCCCACAAGCGTGGAATCCTGGATCAGCGACACGGCAGGATTCATTAAATTGGAGAGGGTAAAATTTGCCTTGAGAGGGTCTGTGCAAGGGTTCTTCAGGCGGTGGCAACCGTTCCTAGACTTTCTAGCGGGGCGTTAGGAGGTGGTCAGCAGTAGCAGCAACCCAGAGGGGGGGGTGTACTTTGTGTTTTCTACTGAGTTTATTATTACATAATGGGGGGTTTGTATATTGGGGGAATTTGTGATGTAGTTGTAAGATGTTTATTTATGTGTTCTTTGTTTTTCTTTTTTCTGTAAGGGGGGGGTTTGTTGAAAATATGTAAAAATGTGAATTAAAATATATTTTTTAAATCACTCTATCGAAAGGAAACCAGTTTACATCCTCGTCCCCATCTTGCTGCGCATCCCACTGACCACCCACCGTGGCTCCATGTTCTCCAGAGTGACACCGACAGTATGAGTGCCCCAGCACCCCCCACATCCCAGCCCCCATCGTCCAACCCAACACCGCCGCATTCCAGCCCCACCGCCCCCGCATCCCACCTCCCGCCATACCACCCTGCCCTTTTCCCAACTGGCTACCACCTGTCGGCGGAGCATCACGCGGCCCACCCAAGAGCAGCTCCCACAGTAGCCCCTACAGGGGATCGCGGGCCGCAGAGTGTGCAAACCGGGGCCACCAAGTAGCCCATTGAACCTGGGCAGGACAGGGGGCCCGGGAGCCCGCACAACATGTGTGCCTGGGCCAACGCGCACGGGACGCACTAATCGCCTCCGGTGTTTAACGCCTAATGGGATTAGCCAGTGACACAGACGTCCCATCGCAACCCCACTGCACCCCCCCCCCCCCCAGCTGACCACCCCCTCCCATGAACACAACCTCCTCCCCCACCCCTTGCAACCCCTTCCGTGATACCTCCCTGCCTCACTAACGGGTGCGGGCATTGGGTTGGCAGTAACAGCTGGGATGGAGGGTAATGACAACCCACTCTGCATTGGTGTGTATCTTTCTGGCTTACAGGCCCTAATACTATGTCCAGGTGGATCCCCAGGATGTACATCAGGAGTCGAGACGGCCTGCTGAGATTTCCGCTCTGTGACCTCGGTCCCCTTCGGCAGCCGTTTTCCGGGGCGACCGGGCCTGAATGAGCCCGACTGCTGCTCAGGTATCCAGGTCGCGTGGTGCCGCCATGTGTTGCCTGTTGCCCATGGGGTGCGCCAGGGAGAGGAGGGCGTGGGGGAGGGTGGAAGTCCGAGATGCTAGTGTGTTCCGGCACCTTCCCTGCGGGAGTCACCGGTACGGGCCCCATCACCTCCTCCTCCCTCGGGGTGCCTGATGGCCCGTGGGCTACTCCATGGGATGGTGCGAACGGAGCTATCCCCTGAGGTTCCCCGCCACCAGGTGTTTCTTCTCCTGGGGTCCCGCTCTCATCTCAACCAGGGTCTCCATGCTCGTGGCCGTGGAGGACAGGCAGTGGACTACCTCCCTCTGGGACTGCGCCGCATCAGCCAGTGACTGCGCCATCTCCCTCTGGGACTGGGCCACCTCCCTCTGTGTCTGTGCTACATTGACCACTGACACCCTAAGCCCTGACAGTAGCCTTTGGCGAAGGCAGTGCCAGCCAACGGTACCCCTGACATCAGGGTCCAAGGTTGGGTGGATGGGGGAGGGGGGGCAGAGCCCCCATTGCCAACCGGAACCACCATGTTGTACCTGGTTGGGCACGGGGGTACGCACCATGCTAACATGTCAGCCTTTCACCCGCTGCAGACAATGGATTTGGGATTCAACCAGCAAAGGTGGCCTTCCTGCTGGTCTCCGCAGACCTGGGGAATGCCCTGCGGCTGTATGAGCTGGAGCTGATCGAGGAGGAGGAAGTGTGCAACAGCGGAGCGGGCAGTGGTGGAGTGTGCCGCAGAGAAACAAGTGGCAGTTGCCCAGGACAGAGAGCCAGCTGCCCAACAGGCCGAGGAGGGGGAGGTGCCAAGGAGGCGCCGCATGGGGCCTCGTGTTTACTGCATCCCCTGTCATTCGAGGACCCACCGGACCGGGCCTGCCATAGAAGACTCCGGCTGAGCAGAGAGACAGTGTGATATATCTGCCAGACGATGGCACACCTGGAATCGTGGGGCTATGGGGGAGGACACCCACTCCCAGTGGCCGTCAAGGTGACGGTTGCCCTGAACCTTTACGTGAGGGGGGTTCCTTCCAGACGCTGCGTGGGGACCCGTCCGGGATCTCACAGACCTGGGTGCACAGGTGCATGCACACTGTCACAGAGGGGTGATCGGCGGGATGGACGTCCCCCGACAAACACCTGAAGATGACAGGCGTATCCGGAGGCCACAGACCGAGACCTGCTACAATGGTGCTCTTACAGCGACCAGGAGCATGGTCGAGCGGTACTTCGGCCTCCTGAAGATGCGGTTCAAGTGCCTGGACCGCTCTGAAGGGGCCCTACAGTATGTTTCTGAGAGGAACGGCCACATCGTGGAGGCCTGCTGCGTCCTCCACAACATCGCGCAGCAGAGGGGTGATATGCTGGAGGAGGAACGTCAGCACTCTTCAGACGAGGAGGATGGAGGGGAGGGGGCGGATAGGCAGGACATGGCGCCCCAGCACGCAAGGGAGGCCGCACGACGTGTACGCCAGGGCCAATGTGCACGGGATTGCCTTCAGGTTCACCAATGGGGGGGGGGAATGGCCAGGGTCACGGAAACGGCATCCGACCCCCACACTCTCCCGCCTGCAACCCCTCCCTGCCACACCATGGGGTGTGGATCATAGAATTTACAGTGCTGAAGGAGGCCATTCGGCCCATCCGGTCTGCACCGGCCCTTGCAAGGGCACTCTACCCAAGCCCACACCCCCACCGTATCCCGGTAACTCAGGAACCCCACTTAACTCTTTTGGACACAAAGGGCAATTTAGCATGGACAATCCATCTAACCTGCACGTCTTTGGACTGTGGGAGAAAACCAGGGCACCCGGAGGAAACCCACGCAGACACGGGGAGAACATGCAGACTCCGCACAGACAGTGACCCAAGTCGGGAATCGAACCTGGGACCGTGGAGCTGTGAAGCAACGGCGCTAACCACCATGCTACCGTGCGGCTCTGGTCCATGGGATGTAGGATGACAACCTGCTCTGCGATGAGCTCTAGTGCTCCGCATCGTTTAACAACGTCTGACTCCTGCCCACGGTAGCACTTTCCACCATCCACCTGGGAGATCCCTGCATGCGAGCTTCCCATTCCAACACACAGTCCCATCGAATCCCTGGGGTGACGGTGGTGGGTACGGTTGGGGGAGGGGTGGGGGGGAGCCCAGGCCACCCACAACGTCCGCCCATTGCCCCCCTATCCTCTGGCCAGCCCAGACCAGCCCACCCCTCACACCTATCTGACAGAGCACCGCGGCAGGTTGTAACAGTGATAACGGGTGTTTAATGTGAACAAATATACATGCCTAACTAAACTGTGCCCGACACCTGAGCCAATTTAACTGGTGTCAAACTTTCTGGCCTTACGGGTCGCAAAGCTAGTTCTAGGTGGTTCCCCAGATGGTATAGCAGGAGTGAAGGCAGCCTGCTGTGATTCCCGCCCTGCGACAACGGTCCCCGCTGGCGGGCGTCTTCTGGGTCGACCGGGCCTGGATGGGCCCGGCTGCTGCTCGGGTGTCCCAGGTGACGTGGTGACACCGTGTTACGTCCGCTGCCCACCAGATTCACCAGGGACAGGAGTCACCGGCACGGACCCCACCACCTCCTCCTCCCTCGGGGTGCCCGATGGCCCCCGGGCTACTCCATGGGACTGGGGTGCAAGCGGAGCTACCCCCTGAGGCTCCCCTGCGACCTGGCACTGCAAGTCCTGGAGGCCCGCTCTGGTCTCGACCAGAGTCCGTGCCACCACCTTCTGCGTCTGTGTCACCTCAGCCAGTGAATGCGCCATCTCCCTCTGGGACTGGGCCAGCTCCCTCTGTGCCTGTGCCACGTCAGCAATGCCACCGATATTCTCAGTACTGTCTGCTCTGACTGGGCTATGCTCAGGAGCACCGCTGCGATGTCCAGGTGGCTCTGACACATGGCTACCTGCCTCGGCCAGCCCCCGCACAGAATGCCCCAGGCCTTGCACGTACTGATCCATAGCCAAACCGCCACCCCAATGTCTCCAACCTGGTCGCCATCCATGCAGTGTTGGCCTGGGTGGCATGCTTTGTCGGCACCACCTCCTGCTCCTGCAAGCGGTTGGACTCCTCCAACTGCATCTGCAGGTGGTGGATGCTCTCATGTCGTCTCTGGCTCTGCGACAGCAGCTCCACGATTGATGGGACTGTCCGTTCCAGAGGCCCGAAACCCGACCGGACGGCAGCTAGTCCCTGGGATCGGCTGCCTTCCGATCCGACGCACCCTTGGGTGTTCCTACCTCCACCTGCTGTACTGGAGCAGCTGTGAGTGAGCAACATAGTGTCCCAGGAGCCTCTTCACTAAAGTGCCCAACCGAGGTGAGTGTCTCTGGGATGGTGGAGGGTGTTGGAGACGCTGTGACGGAAAGTCAGTGTCATCCTCCGCCCCGAGCTCTGGGGTGTCCTGTGTCTCGGGTGGAGGGCTGGTGTCCGAGCTGCGCCCATCACTGCTCGGCTCACGGGGGGAATCCGGCTGTGGCACTGGCTGGGGGCGGGGGATACCAGATGGACCCGCCCCATCTCCAGCAGATCCTGCCAGACAGAAGACAAGAATCATAATTCATCCGCGGGCCGGAGAGTGGTGAGTGTGTGGGTGCGGGTGGTGTGGGGTGGGTGGTGAGGGGATGGTGTGCGGGTGTTGTGAGGCTGGTGTTGGGGTGGTGGGGGTGAGGGTGGTGTTAGTGGGGGTTGACACACATATCACGTGGAACCGCAACTAAGCGGGGTCTCACTTCCTCGCCTGCGACTGAACTCCACCTCAGCAACCTCCCTTTCCTCTGGCCCTCTGCTCAGCAACAGTGAGGGGCTGGAGGTCCTGGGGCCCCCCTCCTGTCTTCTCCCAGTCCTGGCCATTGTGCGCGGCCTTATCTTGGGCTGGGGGAGTGGAAACAGTGTTAGAGACTCCGATGCCTGCAGCCCAGGGATTAGGTCGCTCGTGGCCTCCGTGGCCAGGGCAGTTGGCCATGGTGGCCAGTATGGGTGCCCAGCATGTGGTGCAGCGTGGGGGTTTGCCCGTCCTCCTGGTAGGGGTGGGGGAGGTGTTGGGGTAAGGGTGTGTGGGACGGGGGTTTGTGCCGGGGCACAGTACTGTCTACTCATCGTGTGGGCGTCGTGCAGTTTTTGTGGCACTGCTGGCCGGTCTGGATGACATTGCCCATGGTGCTGACCGCCTCGACCAACCAGGCACGGTGAACAGTGGCGGCTGGAAGCCTCCTTCCTGGGCCGGGGTACAGGGTCATCCTCCTCTCCGCCACGGCATCCAGCCGGGTCTCGGGCTCTGCGTCCCCGAAACATGGGGCCGCGAGTCTTGCTGCCATCTTGTTTTCTGGGATGGTGTGTGTGGGGAGTGAAGTGGGTCTCTGCGGCTGCAGCTTGTCAGCCTCCTGAGTGTCAATCACGGAGCCGGCAAATCCGGCACCGTTTCCCATTGGAATCGATTGTGTTCCACGTGGCGCCAGTGCGAGCCCCTTAACAGTAGTGGAGACGGAGCAGGGGCGGCGCTAGTTTTGCTGACGTGTCCACAAATTCTGAGTCGACGTCAAGTCTCAGAAAGGGAAAGTCCCGCCCCATGTGAGTGGAATTGGATGGATAGACTTTCTCAGAGCTCGCTCAGGCCCAATGAACCGAATGGGCTCTTTTGTATCATTCATCATTTCTCAATCTATTATTCTCAATGTAAATAAACTGAACCCCTTATATAGATTCTAATCTGTAACTCACTCCCAGAGATCCATTATTTTATGTTTAAACTATCTGAACCCTCGGTTAGATTCCAGTCTGTGTCTCACTCCCAGGGATCCATTAATCCGGTGTTCTTCACACTTGGGGGCGGGACCCGGGGGCGGGGGCGGGGCCCGCGGGCGGGGGCGGGGCCCGCGGCGGGGAGCGGGAGGGCCGCCGAGCCGCTCCCGATCGCGCAAATCCCCGCGCGCCAGCCGCCCTTTATAAAATGGCCGGGAGCATGTAAAAAAAAATTCTGTCGCATTGCGCATGCGCGCACTACCATCGGCGCGCATGCGTATATTTCGTTTCGCATGCGCACTGCGACAGCAATTTTTTTAAACAGTCGTAGTTTTTTGACAAGTTTGGGGTTTTTTAAATTAATTTTATTCATTTATTTTATTCATTTAATTTTTTTTTTCATTTACTTTATTCATTTCTTTTTTTTTACAAGTTCGGGGGATTTTATTTAATAACATTTTACGGAAGAAAATTCAGAACTTTGGACAGATGGAGACTCCATACTTTCCGGCACAGGAAGGCTTCACCTTCATCCAACAGGTTCCATTGGAGGAGCGTGTACGAGGGCCAAAGGGACCCAAAACCATTTCCTCCATTTTCATCAGCAGCAAACAAGGTAAGAGAAAATGGTGGGTCGCTCAGGTCGGCCGGCATGGGTCGCTCAGGTCGGCCGGCGTGGGTCGCGAAGGTCGGCCGGCGTGGGTGGCGAAGGTCGGCCGGCGTGGGTCGCTCAGGTCGTCCAGCGTGGGTCGCTCAGGTCGGCCGGCGTGGGTCGCTCAGGTCGGCCGGCGTGGGTCGCGAAGGTCGGACGGGTTGGGTCGCGAAGGTCGGCCGGCGTGGGGCGCGAAGGTCGGCCGGCGTGGGTCGCGAAGGTCGGCCGGCGTGGGTCGCGAATGTCGGCCGGGTTGGGTCGCGAAGGTCGGCCGGCGTGGGTCGCGAAGGTCGGCCGGCGTGAATCACGAAGGTCGGCCGGCGTGAATCGCGAAGGTCGGCCGGCGTGGGTCGCTTAGGTCGTCCGGCGTGGGTCGCTCAGGTCGGCCGGCGTGGGTCGCGAATGTCGGCCGGCGTGAATCATGAAGGTCGGCCGGCATGGGTCGCGAAGGTCGGCCGGCGTGGGTCGCTCAGGTCGTCCGGCGTGAATCGCGAAGGTCGACCGGCGTGGGTCGCTCAGGTCGGCCGGCGTGGGTCGCTCAGGTCGGCCGGCGTGGGTCGCTCAGGTCGGCCGGCGTGGGTCGCTCAGGTCGGCCGGCGTGGGTCGCGAAGGTCGGCCGGCGTGGGTCGCGAAGGTCGGCCGGCGTGGGTCGCGAAGGTCGGCCGGCGTGGGTCGCGAAGGTCGGCCGGCGTGGGTCGCGAAGGTCGGCCGGCGTGGGTCGCGATGGTCGGCCGGCGTGGGTCGCGAAGGTCGGCCGGCGTGGGTCGTGAAGGTCGGCCGGCGTGGGTCGCTCAGGTCGGCTGGCGTGGGTCGCTCAGGTCGGCCGGCGTGAATCGCGAAGGTCGGCCGGCGTGGATCGCTCAGGTCGGCCGGCGTGGGTCGCTCAGGTCGGCCGGCGTGGGTCGCTCAGGTCGGCCGGCGTGGGTCGCTCAGGTCAGCCGGCGTGAATCGCTAAGGTCGGCCGGCGTGGGTTGCTCAGGTCGGCCGGCGTGGGTCGCTCAGGTCAGCCGGCGTGAATCGCTAAGGTCGGCCGGCGTGGGTTGCTCAGGTCGGCCGGCGTGGGTCGCTCAGGTCAGCCGGCGTGAATCGCTAAGGTCGGCCGGCGTGGGTCGCGAAGGTCGGCCGGCGTGGGTCGCTCAGGTCGGCTGGCGTGAATCGCGAAGGTCGGCCGGCGTGGGTCGCTCAGGTCGGCCAGCGTGGGTCGCTCAGGTCGGCCGGCGTGGGTCGCGCAGGTCAGCCGGCGTGGGTCGCGAAGGTCGGCGGCGTGAATCGCGAACGTCGGCCGGCGTGGGTCGTGAAGGTCGGCCGGCGTGGGTCGCTCAGGTCGGCCGGCGTGGGTCGCTCAGGTCGGCCGGCGTGAATCGCGAAGGTCGGCCGGCGTGGGTCGCTCAGGTCGGCCAGCGTGGGTCGCTCAGGTCGGCCGGCGTGGGTCGCTCAGGTCGGCCGGCGTGGGTCGCTCAGGTCGGCCGGCGTGGGTTGCTCAGGTCGGCCGGTGTGGGTCGCTCAGGTCAGCCGGCGTGAATCGCTAAGGTCGGCCGGCGTGGGTCGCGAAGGTCGGCCGGCGTTTGCCGCTCAGGTCGGCCGGCGTGGGTCGCTCAGGTCAGCCGGCGCGAATCGCGAAGGCCGGCCGGCGTGGGTCGCGAAGGTCGGCCGGCGTGGGCCGCTCAGGTCGGCCGGCGTGGGTCGCGAAGGTCAGCCGGCGTGAATCGCGAAGGTCGGCCGGCGTGGGTCGCGAAGGTCGGCCGGCGTGGGTCGCTCAGGTCGGCCGGCGTGGGTCGCTCAGGTCGGCCGGCGTGTGTCGCTCAGGTCAGCCAGCGTGGGTCGCTCAGGTCAGCCGGCGTGAATCGCTAAGGTCGGCCGGCGTGGGTCGCGAAGGTCGGCCGGCGTGCGCCGCGAAGGTCGGCCGGCGTGGGTCGCTCAGGTCAGCCGGCGCGAATCGCGAAGGTCGGCCGGCGTGGGTCGCGAAGGTCGGCCGGCGTGGGCCCCTCAGGTCGGCCGGCGTGGGTCGCTCAGGTCAGCCGGCGTGAATCGCGAAGGTCGGCCGGCGTGGGTCGCGAAGGTCGGCCGGCGTGGGTCGCTCAGGTCGGCCGGCGTGGGTCGCTCAGGTCGGCCGGCGTGTGTCGCTCAGGTCGGACAGCGTGGGTCGCTCAGGTCAGCCGGCGTGAATCGCGAAGGTCGGCCGGCGTGGGTCGCTCAGGTCGGCCGGCGTGGGTCGCTCAGGTCAGCCGGCGTGAATCGCTCAGGTCGGCCGGCGGGGTCGCGAAGGTCGGCCGGCGTGGGTCGCTCAGGTCGGCCGGCGTGAATCGCAAAGGTCGGCCGGCGTGGGTCGCTCAGGTCGGCCAGCGTGGGTCGCTCAGGTCGGCCGGCGTGGGTCGCGCAGGTCAGCCGGCGTGGGTCGCGAAGGTCGGCGGTGTGAATCGCCAACGTCGGCCGGCGTGGGTCGCGAAGGTCGGCCGGGTTGGGTCGCGAAGGTCGGCCGGCGTGTGTCGCGAAGGTCGGCCGGCGTGGGTCGCGAAGGTCGGCCGGCGTGGGTCGCGAAGGTCGGCCGGGTTGGGTCGCGAAGGTCGGCCGGGTTGGGTCGCGAAGGTCGGCCGGGTTGGGTCGCGAAGGTCGGCCGGGTTGGGTCGCGAAGGTCGGCCGGCGTGGGTCGCTCAGGTCGGCCGGCGTGGGTCGCTCAGGTCGGCCGGCGTGGGTCGCTCAGGTCGGCCGGCGTGGGTCGCGAAGGTCGGCCGGCGTGGGTCGCGAAGGTCGGCCGGCGTGGGTCGCTCAGGTCGGTCGGCCGGCGTGAATCGCGAAGGTCGGCCGGCGTGGGTCGCGAAGGTCGGCCAGCGTGCGTCGCGAAGGTTGGCCGGTTGGTAAAAATGGGGCCCCGGAAAAAACGTTTGAAGAACACTGCATTATTCTATATATAAACTATCTGAACCCCTCGATTAGATTCCAGTCTGTAACTCACTCCCGGGTATCCATTATTCTATATAGAAACAATCTGAACCCCTCGATTAGATTCCAATCTATCTCACTCCCAGTTATTCATTATATATACAAACTATCTGAACCCCTCGATTAGATTCCAGTCTGTAACTCACTCCCGGGTATCCATTATTCTATATAGAAACAATCTGAACCCCTCGATTAGATTCCAATCTATCTCACTCCCAGTTATTCATTATATATACAAACTATCTGAACCCCTCCAATAAATTCCAGTCTGTAACTCACTCCCATGTGTGTGTGTGGTCAATGTAGGTCATCAGCACTGACGTTAAAAGATAGCCCTGAATTTGTTGAGTGCCCCATTCTCCGTTCTCAGTGGCATTGGCGGTACGGTGGATTTGGATCAGAGGATTCCGGCCAAACCACATGAAGCCCTGACTCCCTCAGTTATCCAAAGTTACTATGACAACCCTGGTATGAGGTTATATTCAGAGGACATGTTTCAACTCTCACTGGCAGCTTCCTCGTGTTTTGTTAGTAACTTATTGGATATTATTCTGAAATCTGAAAGTATGGAATTCTTAAACTCATCTAAGCGAATTACCTCTCTCAGTCTCAGAGGTAGTCTCAACTTCCAATGCTCGTACCCAGCTATTAAAATTGTTCTGCTTACCCCTTTCAAACTCTGCATAAGTCTGTCCCAGCAGACTCTTCAAATTCTGAAATTTTTGCCTATATGCTTCAGGAACCAGTTCGTATGAATCTAGAATAGCCTTTTTTACCATGTCATAATCTCTGGACCCCTGTTCTGACAAGGTAGCTAAACTTCCTGTGTTCACCCTGTCAATGTACTCAGCAGAGGTAATGTCCACTTCCCTTTTCACCACTCCATTTGGGTTGTGATTTTCTCAAAAGCCCCAAAGAACGTTTCCACCTCTTTCTATTTTAATTTTGGGAGAGCCTGGGTGAGATTCGCCGCCGGCGTGATTCTCCATTTTGCCGTAGCCCAGGGTTTCTCGACGGCGTGGGTCTGCCCCACAATGGGAAATCCCATTGACCGGCCGGCGTAACGGAGAATCCCGCCGGCGGGTCGGTGCAGAAATGTGGCGCGGCGGGGCGGAGAATCCAGCCCCTTGTATAAACTTAAACACATCACCACTGAGTTCCGTTCTCGGACGAGCCTCCCCTCTATGTTCTGGCAGCTCTCCACTCATTACCAGCGGCTTAAGCTGGAAGTCTTTTTCTCATTCCAGCCTCCTCATTTGCAGCTCCGTTTCTTTTCCCTTTTGCTCTCTCTCCCTTTCTCTTTATTTTCTCTCATTCTCTCTCCTCATTTCCATTTTCAAATTCTCTCTGTTTTTGTTGTATTTCCAACTCTTTCATCAGTAACTGGATTTTCGCCAATTCTAACGATTGTTGATCTGGCCTAGGCTGTGTTGCTGGTTTTTCCTTCAAATTTAAAAGTTGAGCAATCGCCTCAAGTACCTCCGCCTTATTAGCTCTAGCTGGTAGGACCAGTTTTAATTCCCTTGCCAATTCGATAAGCGGGTCTTTGCGAACCTCCTCCAAATAAACCAGGGCTACGTTTTCCACTTGGTGAAATTGCTTAGCAGCTTCCATAGCCACCCTGTTGCAATATTACAAACCTGGGGCGTCATTCTCCGACGCCCCGCTGGGTCGGAGAATCGCCGGGGGCTGCCGTGAATCCCGCCCCCGCCGGTTGCCGAAGTCTTCGGTACCGGATATTCGGCGGGGGCGGGAATCGGGCCGCGCCGGTTGGCGGGCCCCCCCCGCTGGATTCTCCGGCCCGGATGGGCCGAAGTCCCGCCGATAAATTGCCTGTCCCGCCGGCGTGGATTAAACCACCTTTTGAACGGCTGGACAAGGCGGCGTGGGCGGGCTCTGGTGTCCTGGGGGGGCGCGGGGCGATCTGGCCCCAGGGGGTGCCCCCACGGTGGCCTGGCCCGCGATCGGGGCCCACCGATCCGTGGGCGGGCCTGTGCCGTGGGGGCACTCTTTCCCTTCCGCCTCCGCCACGGTCTCCACCATGGCGGAGGTGGAAGAGACTCCCTCCACTGCGCATGCGTGGGAAACTGTCAGCGGCCGCTGACGCTCCCGCGCATGCGCCGCCCCGATATGTCATTTCTGCGCCAGCTGGCGGGGCAACAAAGGCCGTTTCCGCCAGCTGGCGGGGCGGAAATCCCTCCGGCGTCGGCCTAGCCCCTCAATGTTGGGGCTCAGCCCCCAAAGATGCGGAGCATTCCGCACCTTTGGGGCGGCGCAATGCCCGTCTGATTGGCGTCGTTTTGGGTGCCAGTCGGCGGACATTGCGCCGTTTCGGGAGAATTTTGCCCCTGATGTCTCTTTATCATTTACTCGGTACCCCAAATTTGCTTCTGTTACGACACCCTGGGTGAGTGTGCGGTCATTTCCCACCCCACAGACCCCGGAGTCCCAACATAAGTGAATTCATCAATAATTTGTGCATTTTCCAGAGATCTTTAACCCTTGATTGCTCCAGTGAGTTACAGGCGCCAGACTAAGTATAACATAGAACATAGAACATAGAACAATACAGCGCAGTACAGGCCCTTCGGCCCACGATGTTGCACCGAAACAAAAGCCATCTAACCTACACTATACCATTATCATCCATATGTTTATCCAATTAACTTTTAAATGCCCTCAATGTTGGCGAGTTCACTACTGTAGCAGGTAGGGCATTCCACGGCCTCACTACTCTTTGCGTAAAGAACCTACCTCTGACCTCTGTCCTATATCTATTACCCCTCAGTTTAAAGTTATGTCCCCTCGTGCCAGCCATATCCATCCGCGGGAGAAGGCTCTCACTGTCCACCCTATCCAACCCCCTGATCATTTTGTATGCCTCTATTAAGTCTCCTCTTAACCTTCTTCTCTCCAACGAAAACAACCTCGAGTCCATCAGCCTTTCCTCATAAGATTTTCCCTCCATACCAGGCAACATCCTGGTAAATCTCCTCTGCACCCGCTCCAAAGCCTCCACGCCCTTCCTATAATGCGGTGACCAGAACTGTACGCAATACTCCAAATGCGGCCGTACCAGAGTTCTGTACAGCTGCAACATGACCTCCTGACTCCGGAACTCAATCCCTCTACCAATAAAGGCCAACACTCCATAGGCCTTCTTCACCACCCTATCAACCTGGGTGGCAACTTTCAGGGATCTATGTACATGGACACCTAGATCCCTCTGCTCATCCACACTTTCAAGAACTTTTCAATTAGCCAAATATTCCACATTCCTGTTATTCCTTCCAAAGTGAATCACCTCACACTTCTCTACATTAAACTCCATTTGCCACCTCTCAGCCCAGCTCTGCAGCTTATCTATATCCCTCTGTAACCTGCTACTTCCTTCCACACTATCGACAACACCACCGACTTTAGTATCGTCTGCAAATTTACTCACCCACCCTTCTGCGCCTTCCTCTAGGTCATTGATAAAAATGACAAACAGCAACGGCCCCAGAACAGATCCTTGTGGTACTCCACTTGTGACTGAACTCCATTCTGAACATTTCCCATCAACCACCACCCTCTGTCTTCTTTCAGCTAGCCAATTTCTGATCCACATCTCTAAATCACCCTCAATCCCCAGCCTCCGTATTTTCTGCAATAGCCTACCGTGGGGAACCTTATCAAACGCTTTGCTGAAATCCATATACACCACATCAACTGCTCTACCCTCGTCTACCTGTTCAGTCACCTTCTCAAAGAACTCGAAAAGGTTTGTGAGGCATGACCTACCCTTCACAAAGCCATGCTGACTATCCCTGATCATATTATTCCTATCTAGATGATTATAAATCTTGTCTCTTATAATCCCCTCCAAGACTTTACCCACTACAGACGTGAGGCTCACCGGTCGAGAGTTGCCGGGGTTGTCTCTGCTCCCCTTTTTGAACAAAGGGACCACATTTGCTGTCCTCCAGTCCTCTGGCACTATTCCTGTAGCCAATGATGACATAAAAATCAAAGCCAATGGTCCAGCAATCTCTTCCCTGGCCTCCCAGAGAATCCTAGGATAAATCCCATCAGGTCCCGGGGATTTATCTATTTTCAGCCTGTCCAGAATTGCCAACACCTCTTCCCTACGTACCTCAATGCCATCTAATCTATTTACCTGGAGCTCAGCATTCTCCTCCAGAACATTATCTTTTTCCTGAGTGAATACTGACGAAAAATATTCATTTAGTATCTCGCCTATCTCTTGAGACTCTACACACAACTTCCCATCCCTGTCCTTGACTAGTCCTACTCTTTCCCTAGTCATTCGCTTATTCCTGACATACCTATAGAAAGCTTTTGGGTTTTCCTTGATCCTTCCTGCCAAATACTTCTCATGTCCCCTCCTTGCTCGTCTTAGCTCTCTCTTTAGATCCTTCCTCGCTACCTTGTAACTATCCATCGCCCCAACTGAAACTTCACACCTCATCTTCACATAGGCCTCCTTCTTCCTCTTAACAACAGATTCCACTTCTTTGGTAAACCATGGTTCCCTCGCTCGGCACCTTCCTCCCTGCCTGACCGGTACATACTTATCAAGAACACACAGTAGCTGATCCTTGAACAAGCTCCACTTATCCAGTGTGTCCAACACTTGCAGCCTACTTCTCCACCTTATCCCCCCTCAAGTCACGTCTAATGGCATCATAATTTCCCTTCCCCCAGCTATAACTCTTGCCCTGTGGTGTATACTTATCCCTTTCCATCCTTAACGTAAACGTCACCGAATTGTGGTCACTGTCCCCAAAGTGCTCACCTACCTCCAAATCCAACAACTGGCCTGGTTCATTACCCAAAACCAAATCCAATGTGGCCTCGCCTCTTGTTGGCCTGTCAACAAACTGTGTCAGGAAACCCTCCTGCACACACTGTACAAAAAACGACCCATCTAATGTACTCGAACTATATCTTTTCCAGTCAATATTTGGAAAGTTAAAGTCTCCCATAATAACTACCCTGTTACTTTCGCTCTTATCCAGGATCATCCTCGCCATCCCTTCCTCTACATCCCCAGAACTATTTGGAGGCCTATAGAAGACTCCCAACAGTGTGACCTCTCCTTTCATGTTTCTAACCTCAGCCCATACTACCTCGGAAGATGAGTCCCCATCTAGCATCCTCTCCGCCACCGTAATACTGCTCTTGACTAGCAGCGCCACACCTCCCCCTCTTTTGCCTCCTTCTCTGAGCTTACTAAAACACCTAAACCCCGGAACCTGCAACATCCATTCCTGTCCTTGCTCTATCCATGTCTCCGAAATGGCCACAACATCAAAGTCCCAGGTACCAACCCATGCTGCCAGTTCCCCTACCTTATTTCGTATACTCCTGGCATTGAAGTAGACACACTTCAAACCACCTACCTGAGCACTGGCCCCCTCCTGCGACGTCAAATCTGAGCTCCTGACCTCTATACTCTCATTCTCCCTTACCCTAAAACTACAATCCAGGTTCCCATGCCCCTGCTGCATTAGTTTAAACCCCCCCAAAGAGCACTAACAAATCTCCCCCCCAGGATATTTGTGCCCCTCAGGTTCAGATGTAGACCATCCTGTCTGTAGAGGTCCCACCTTCCCCAGAAAGAGCCCCAGTTATCCAGAAATCTGAATCCCTCCCGCCTGCACCACCCCTGTAGCCACGTGTTTAATTGCTCTCTCTCCCTATTCCTCATCTCACTATCACGCGGCACGGGCAACAACCCAGAGATAACAACTCTGTTTGTTCTAGTTCTGAGCTTCCATCCTAGCTCCCTGAAAGCCTGCCTGACATCCTTATCCCCTTTCCTACCTATGTCGTTAGTGCCAATGTGGACCACGACTTGGGGCTGCTCCCCCTCCCCCTTAAGGACCCGGAAAACACGATCCGAGACATCACGTACCCTTGCACCTGGGAGGCAACATACCAAACGTGAGTCTCTCACGCTCCCACAAAATCTCCTATCTGTGCCCCTGACTATCGAGTCCCCAATTACTAATGCTCTGCTCCTCTCCCCCCTTCCCTTCTGAACAACAGGGACAGACTCCGTGCCAGAGGCCCGTACCCCATGGCTTACCCCTGGTAAGTCCCCCCCCCCACAAGTATCCAAAGCGGTATACTTGTTTCTCAGGGGAACGACCGCAGGGGATCCCTGCACTGACTGTTTTTTCCCAGTCCCTCCTACAGTTACAATAACATTACAAACTGTTTATTTATAACAAGTATAAAAGATGAATATATAATGGAGTAATACTCTATCAGTCGACCTGTTCCCCAAACTCTGTCCAACCCTCCACCCAGACACTCAGAAGACAGACACATGGTAACGGGTCGGATAGGTTAATAAATAACAGGAGTTAAGAGGTATGAGAGATTTGAGAATCTTTGCTGCTGGGGTTCAGGTCTTTGTAAGCTGTGCTCCCTTCAGAATGTGAAGTGTCGTTTGGTTTGGGTCTTCATGGTGGACCACTCAGGCTGGGCTCTCAGGCTATGGAAACCCTTCTGGGCACACAATCTAACCTGTGTTGGGCTGAGCCTTACCCCCGGAAGTTGCACTTCAGGACTGCTCAGTTTCTGTGGCCGGCTTCAGCTGACGTACCAACAGCTTGTCTCAGATAAACAGAATATCAGAGCATCAATTATCGTGAGGCCTTTGAGTGGTCTGGTACCTTTAATGGGCGAGGAATCTGGAAAGTTCCCCTTCCCCTGCTCTGTCTTCAGGCCTTGAGCACTCACTTCCTGCTCTGTGTACCAGAAGGGAGTTCCATCTAAGATTTGAGAGAGAATGCCCCCTCTTCTGGGAGAGAGACTCTTAAGGATTCTGCTAAGTTCTGCAGGTTCCAAACAAAACTCTAAGCAAAAACAGAGAGACGGGGACCAGCAGGACGTTCCAGAATAATCCAGACCAATCTGCATTGAGAATCTGTTTAGCCCTGGGATTGCAATGGAGCTAATTGTTTGCGAGCCAAGTCTGTCAAGACATATCACCACTGATATCAGCAAATCCTGCGACTGCTTTTTAAAAATTAAAGCTGTAGGTTCCAGCAATGCCCCGGTGTAGGAATTATAACAGCCAAAAGAACAGGAATTAAAACGGAAACAAGACTCCAACAAGGATTCACAAGAGCGTTCCTTACAAGGGTGAGTTGTGAAAAAATTCCTTTTGCAATCTCTTTTTTTTCTTCTATTTTTTATGAATTTAGAGTACCCAATTATTTATTTCCAATTAAGGGGCAATTGAGCGTGGCCACTCCACCTAACCTGCACATCGTTGGGTTGTGGGGGTGAAACCCACGCAGACATGGGGAGAATGTGCAAACTCCATACGGACAGTGATCCAGAGCCTGGATTTGAACCCGGGTCTTCAGCACCGCAGTCCCAGTGCTAACCACTGCGCCGCTTGCTGCCCTTATTAGTTAATTCACTTGTGTTAGGAATTCGGATGTGAGCCGGAATTGACCACACACTCGTTCAGGATGTCGTAACAAAGGGGTGGCGCTGCCATACTGGTATTGGCACTGGACTAGTAATTCAGACACCCAGGGTAATGACTGGGGACCCGGATTCAAATCCAGACACTTCAGAGGGCGGAATTTGAATTCAATAAAAATCTGGAATTAAAAGTCAAATGATGACCATGAAACCATTGTTGAATGTCGTAAAAACCTATCTGGTTCACTAATGCCCTTTTGGGAAGGAAATCTGCCGCCCTTATCTGGTCCACAGCAATGTGGTTGACTCTTAGCATGCCATTGTCGAGGGTAATTAATAATAATAATCTTTGTCACAAGTAGGCTTACATTAACACTGCAATGAAGTTCCCATTAAAAGCCCCAAGTCGCCACATTCCGGCGCCTGTTCCGGTACACGAAGGGAGAATTCAGAATGTCCAAATTACCTAACTGCACGTCTTTTGGGACTTGTGGGAGGCAACCGGAGCACCCGGAGGAAACCCATGCAGACACGGGAAAAATGTGCCGGCTCCACACAGACAGCGACCCAAGCCGGAATCGAACCTAGGACCCTGGCGCTGTGAAGCAACAGTGCTAACCACTGTGATACAATTAGGGACTGTGATGTCCCCATTCCATCAAAGAATAGCGAAAAGAAAACCTGGGTCCAGAGCTCTGGAATTCCCTTCCTAACTCACTCACCTCCCACTTTCAAAGATGCTCCTTAAACCTCTTTGATCCCTGACCTAATATCTCCTTGTGTGTGGCTTGGTGCCAAAGTTTGTTGCTATGAGGCACCTTGGGCCATTTTAAGACGTTCTAGGTGCTACAGGAATGCGAGTTAACATTTTTGTGCTGGCTGGGGGTACAAAACTCTCAGACAGTCTCAGGTTTGATCCCGACCTCGACAGTAATCAGGCAGCGCTGGGAATGGGGTAGGGGTGCAGGTGGCGCAAAGGAATCATCTGGATGGTGCCAGTGTGTCCGATATGACAGGCAACAAATTTTATGGACAAAATACACTTTTCTGTGCATTAATTTCTAACTCCCAATGCAATCTAATCAAAGTACAATGACACATCATCATACAGCTTGGTTAAAAACAGCACACAATCCTTCTAGCACCTGTCGAACAGTAATTCACCAAATACTTTGCTAAATGGCAAAGTGGGGCAGATGTTAACTTCTCAGTGACAGCGAGCTGAGCTGGGAGCTTGTTTCCCATTCCTCATCATTCTTACTTCCATTCAGCTCATTCTGGGGGAGACATTAAACAGGGTTTCTGACTGGCTGTTGACCATCTCGCTCTCTTGTGCAAAACTAAGGTCTACCCAAGATCTATTTCAGTTGCTGTAATGTTGATCTGATCATTTATTTCACTCGCTCCAGCTGCAAACTTTTTTTCTTCCTGCCCTGTCTTGCCCAAAGCTATCATTGATTCATGATGTGGATTTTTTCATCTCTTGAAGCTTTTCTTTCACTGCCTCCTCTGGACATTTGGCTATTTTATTCTCAATCCGACCAACACCATCTCCACCTCTCCCCCTCTGCCCACCACTCCACTCTCGCTGCCCCCCAAGCAGTTATGTTCCCTTCACTTCTGGCCTGTTCAGACATGTACTGCTATGGGATACTATTGGCCTCCTTTCTCAGTGCCTTTGCACTGTTTTTCACCTCACGGCCTACGGTGACTTGCATGGCAACTGCAGAGTGCTTAATACAGGGAATCACACTCGCCTACGCTCACACACACATTCCTCCAGCAGGGTAGCAATCTAGCAGCTAGGACTCGAAGCTGAGTTCTCCGTCCTTTCCCCAGGCACAGAGGCTCACTTCAGATTACCCCCGGGCTGCCATCAGAAGAGGTCTGAAATTCAACCCCAATCCCTGCCTGGCTCGATTGCATGTTAACCCGTCCAGGCCGCCGCCGTGTAATTGGAGAGAAGCTGCCTTTCCATCTGGTCTTATTTGTTTCTTACCTCGGCTGCGTTGAGGATTCCAGTGGGCACAGATTCAACAAATTTACATTGTTGGAAGAGAAAGACCAGACAGAGAAATATTTCCCACAGTTGCTGGAACATGACTGTACAAAAGATAGTCAGTACTTTCCAAAACAAATTGGATTGGCTGATTCTCAAATTTACAGCCTTCAGAGTGGACACCAAGTTCTGGACTCCCGAGTTCTGGACTCCTTGATGTTGGATTTTATAGACAGGAGGCCAATTATTAACCGCATTTCCCAATCAGATTGAGCCACACTGCAGAGGGGCAATCAGGAGGAAATAATGTTCCTCAGTGAGGAAGGGTCTGTGGGGCCAAACTCCCATTTCTATCCTTCACACCCAAACCGCAGGTACCAATCTTTACTAGTCGTTCTCCCGTTTTGAAAAGACAATTCGCCCGTGTCATTGGGAAAGCTACACCTGTTTGGTCATCGTTTATCGAAACCTTGTAATGTACATGTTGAAAATCCTGTCAAAAGCCGTCACTGATTGAGGCAAAATTATGGTGAAAAATGGTACAGGATTACTTTGGTTATTCTCTACAACCCTCCCCACCCCCTCCTCAAATTGTGCAACCTCCCCCTAATTCTGACTCGAGCAGATCCTCCTTTACTCCTCCACATAGCATCACACATCAATAAATCACCCACAACCTTTCCCACTTCTACTAGGAATGTAAGGGATAGGAGCAGGAGTAGACCACTCGGCCCCTTGAGGCTGCTCCGACAATCAATACGACCATGACTGATCTTCAGCCTCGACTTCACTTTCCTGCCCACTCCCTCTCTCTCCCTTTATTCCCAAGTCACCGAAAGGATGCGTTTCTCATATACTCAGCGATGGAACATCCGGAACCTTCTCCAAAAAGTCATGAAGAATTTGCACCTCGTCTCAGTCCTAAATGATCAGCCCCTTATGCTGAGATTGTGCCCCTGTGATCCAGATTCCCCAGCCCAGTGAAACAACCTCTCAGTGTCCACCCTACAGGCACTTATCAGACTCACATACGTTTCAATTCTTCCAAATTCCAGAGAATATCAGCTCAATTTACACATCCGCTCATCATAGGACAACCCTCTCATCCCAGTAAACAAACTTGCAAATCTGGCCTTGCTTCCCCAGGGAATTGATTTCAGGAACAGTGTCCTGGGGGACACTGTCAGGGGAATGTTGCAGTCTTCTTCCCACACCGGGAAATGTCAAACAAATGCCGTGGGGGCCCTGCAAAAGAGCCCAAAAGTCCGTTCCAAGCGGGAGCTGCCGAATATGCGACCTAGCTCTGCATAGCCGCACCCGGAAGTCGCCATTCCCAGAACTGAACACAATATTCCAGCTGAGCCAAATCGCTGCTGTTAAGGTTTAACATAGTGTTCTTGCTTTTGTTCACTATGTCTCTATTAACAAAGCCAAGGATCCCTCAATCTTTTCAAATGGCTTTACCAACTTGTCCTGCCGCCTCCAAGGATTTGTGTAATCTACAATATATTACTTTATTATCTATAAAAGCAGACTGGCGTCTTGAAGTCTACATCGTTTGAATGATGTATGTACGGTACATCTCGAGGTTAGACAGAGATTAGTTTGACAGTCCTCTTTTGTAAAAGCTCCTTCTGCCAAATTAAGTATTCTAAAATACTGCACAGAGGTAGAAAATTCAAGAATGGAGACTAAAAGCTGGGCTTTGGAGGGAGGCAATTTAAAAAGGTGAGAGGCTGGGATATGGCAGCTCCTGAGTGAAGTGGGGAGGGGTGAGAATTGGGGGGTGGGCAACGCCAGTGGAATCAATACGCTACAGTTGAAAGTTCAAACATCGGAAGAAGGCAAAACAAAACCAGTCCTTTTACATTCCCGACATATGGCAACAGCAACAGGAAGATGTCATTTGGTCCCTTGAGAGATTCAATTAGGGCCCAACCCCATGTTTGGTTTTCTGACGGCTGTGCTGACTTGCCATTGTCACTGCGGAACCCACCACGGGGGGATTCGCCCTCGGTGAGACCAGAATATCCTACTGACGTGACGAGCCGGAGAATCCCGCCCTAGCTTATAGGGATTAGGAGCAGGAGTTGGCCATTTGGTCCCTGGAAACTGCTCCAACATCCTGGCCAGTCAGATTGTTACCTCAGTCCTGCCTACTCTCGATAACCTTTCACCCCATTGCTGATCAAGAATCTATCCATCTCTCCCTGACAAATATCACAGACTCTGCTTCCACTGAAGGAGAGAATTCAAGAGACTCGCCACCCTCTGAGAGAAAGAAATTCTTCTCAGCACCATCGTAAACGGCCAGCCCCTTAAACAGTGACCCCTTGGTTCAACATCCTCCATACGTGGAGACACCATTTCCACATCCACCCCTGTTAAGACCCTCAGGATCTTGTTTCAATCAAGTTACTCTTACTCTTCTGAACCCCAGCAGATCCAAACCTCATCTCTCATAAGACAACTGCCCATTCCAGTTATGCATGGTTGGTCGGCTTCTTAACCCCATTTACTGGCCATGGGTAGAATGATAGAATCTTCCAGCACTAGAGGCCATTCAGCTGTCACCCAACAAACCAGGTCACCCTTTCAGGTGGTGCGTTCCAGATCTGAACAAATCTCAGCGTGAGAAAAACCTCGGGCGGTATTCTCCGTTTCAGACAAAGTGCTGACGCCGGGACAAAATTGGTGGATTTGTACGACAACAAAATTGGCACCGGTTCCGGAGATATCCAACAACCGTTAATGGGCGAGCACGGCTCCACGTGGAACATGAGCAATTCCAATGAAAAACCCTGTCCGATTCACCGGGGTCGGGATTGACACTCGAGAGGTCGATAAGCTGAAGCCGCATATTATCATTCCACTCCTCACAGACAATCATTTCAGCCAACACGATGGCAGCATGGAATGAAATGAAAATCGCTTATTGTCACAAGTAGGCTTCAAATGAAGTTACTGTGAAAAGCCCCTAGTCGCCACATTCTGGCGCCTGTTCCGGGAGGCTGGTACGGGAATTGAACCCGCGCTGCTGGCCTGCCATGGTCTGCTTTAATAGCCAGCTATTCAGCCGCGTGCTAAACCAGCCCCTCTGCTGAACCAGCATGGGGAGCGCCACCCCAGTTTGCTGCCAACCCATAGAACATAGAACATTACAGCGCAGTACAGGCCCTTCGGTCCTCGATGTTGCGCCTACCTGTAAAACCATTCGAATGCCCATCTACACTATTCCCTTATTGTCCATATGTCTATCCAATGACCATTTGAATGCCCTTAGTGTTGGCGAGTCCACTACTGTTGCAGGCAGGGCATTCCACGCCCTTACTATCTGAGTAAAGAACCTACCTCTGACATCTGTCTTATATCTATCTCCCCTCAATTTAAAGCTATGTCCCCTCGTGCTAGACATCACCATCCGAGGAAAAGGTCTCTCACTGTCCACCCTATCCAATCCTCTGCCTCAATTAAGTCACCTCTTAACCTTCTCTCTAACGAAAACAGCCTCAAGTCCCTCAGCCTTTCCTCATAAGATCTTCCCTCCATACCAAGCAACATTCTGGTAAGTCTCCTCTGCACCCTTTCCAATGCTTCCACATCCTTCCTATAATGCGGCGACCAGAATTGCACGCAATACTCCAAATGCGGCCGCACCAGAGTGTTGTATAGCTGCAACATGACCTCATGGCTCCTAAACTCAATCCCTCCACCAATAAAAGCTAACACACCGTACGCCTTCTTAACAACCCTCTCAACCTAGGTGGAAACTTTCAGGGATCTATGTACATGGACACTGAGATCTCTCTGCTCATCCACACTGCCAAGAATCTCACCATTAGCCCAGTACTCCGTCTTCCTGTTATTCCTTCCAAAATGAATCACCTCACACTTTTCTGCATTAAACCCCATTTGCCACTTCTCAGCCCAGCGCTGCAGCTTATCTATGTCCCTCTGTAACTTGTAACATCCTTCCGCACTGTCCACAACTCCACCGAATTTAGTGTCATCTGCAAATTTACTCACCCATCCTTCTACGCCCTCCTCCAGGTCATTTATAAAAATGACAAACAGCATTGGCCCCAAAATAGATCCTTGTGGTACACCACTAGGAACTGGACTCCAGTCTGAACATTTCCCATCAACCACCACCCTTTGCCTTCTTCCAGCTAGCCAATTTCTGATCCAAACTGCTAAATCACCCTGAATCCCATGCCTCCGTACTTTCTGCAGTAGCCCACCGTGGGGAACCTTATCAAACGCTTTACTGAAATCCATATACACCACATCAACTGCTTTACCCTCATCCACCTGTTTGGTCACCTTCTCAAAGAACTCAATAGTGAGGCACGACCTACCCTTCACAAAACCGTGTTGACTATCTCTAATCAAATTATTCCTTTCCAGATGATTATACATCCTATCTCTTATAAACCTTTCCTAGATGTTTCCCATAACAGAAGTAAGGCTCACTGGTCTATAGTTACCGGGGTTATCTCTACTCCCCTTCTTGAACAAGGGGACAACATTTGCTATCCTCCAGTCTTCTGGCACTATTCCTGTAGACAAAGATGACTTAAATATCAAGGCCAAAGGCTCAGCAATCTCCTCCCTAGCTTCCCAGAGAATCCTAGTATAAATCCCATCCGGCCCAGGTGACTTATCTATTTTCACACTTTCCAGAATTGCTAACACCTCCTCCTTATTAACCTCAAGCCCTTCTAGTCTAGTAGCCTAAATCTCAGTATTCTCCTCGACAACATTGTCTTTTTCCTGTGTGAATACTGACGAAAAATATTCATTTAGCACCTCTCCTATCTCCTTGGACTCCAAGCACAACTTCCCACTACTGTCCTTGACTGGCCCTACTCTTACCCTAGTCTCACGCTGAGATTTGTTCAGAATATGTCATTCTTTTATTCCTGACATATCTATAGAAAGCTTTAGGGTTATCCTTGATCCTACCTGCCAAAGACTTCTCATGTCCCCTCCTGGCTCTTCTTAGCTCTCTCTTTAGGTCCTTCCTAGCTAACCTGTAACTCTCGAGCGCCCTAACTGAACCTTCATGTCTCATCTTTACATAAGCCTCCTTCTTCCTCTTGAGAAGTGTTTTCACTGCTTTAGTAAACCACTTGCTCGACCACTTCCTCCCTGCCTGACAGGTATATACTTATCAAGGACACGCAGTAGCTGTTCCTTGAACAAGCTCCACATTTCCATTGTGCCCATCCCCTGCAGTTTTCCTCTCCATCCGATGTATCCTAAGTCTTGCCTCATCGCATCATAATTGCCTTTCCCCCAGACATAACTCTTGCCTTGCGGTATATACCTAACCCTTTCCATCACTAAAGTAAACGTAATCGAATTGTGGTCACTATCACCAAAGTGCTCACCTACCTCAAATCTAACACCTGTCCTGGTTCATTACCCAGTACCAAATCCAATATGGCCTCGCCTCTCGTTGGCCTATCTACATACTGTGTCAGGAAACCCTCC
This sequence comes from Scyliorhinus torazame, assembly GCF_047496885.1. Lineage (NCBI taxonomy): Eukaryota > Metazoa > Chordata > Chondrichthyes > Carcharhiniformes > Scyliorhinidae > Scyliorhinus > Scyliorhinus torazame. The sequence continues at coordinate 205,123,016 of NC_092720.1, forward strand.
TGCACACATTGGACAAAAACAGACCCATCTAATGTACTCGAACTATAGCGTTTCCAGTCAATATTTGGAAAGTTAAAGTCCCCCATAACAACTACCCTGTTGCTTTCGCTCCTATCCAGAATCATCTTTGCAATCCTCTCCTCTACATATCTGGAACTTTTCGGAGACCTATAGAAAACCCCTAACAGGGTGACCTCTCCTTTCCTGTTTCTCACCTCAGCCCATACTACCTCAGTAGACGAGTCCTCATCAAACGTCCTTTCTGCCACCGTAATACTGTCCTTGACTAACAATGCCACCCCTCCCCCTCTTTTACCACCTTCCCTGAGCTTACTGAAATATCTAAATCCTGGCACCTGCAACAACCATTCTTGTCCCTGCTCTATCCATGTCTCCGAAATGGCCAGAACATCGAAGTCCCAGGTACTGAACCATGCAGCAAGTTCACCCACCTTATTCCGGATGCTCCTGGCATTGAAGAAGACACACTTTAAACCACCTTCCTGCCTGCCGGTACACTCCTGCAACTTTGAAACCCTACTCATGACCTCACTACTCTCAACCTCCTGTATACTGGAGCTACAATTCACGTTCCCAAGCCCCTGCTGAACTAGTTTAAACCCTCCCGAAGAGCATTAGCAAATTTCCGCCCCAGAATATTGGTACCCCTCTGGTCCAGGTGCAGACCATCCCGTTTGTAGAGGTCCCACCGACCTCAGAATGAGCCTCAATTATCCAGAAATCTGAAACCCTCCTGCACCATCCCTGTAGCCACGTGTTCAACTCCTCTCTCTCCCTATTCCTCGTCTCGCTATCACGTGGCACGGGTAACAACCCAGAGATAATAACTCTGTTTGTCCTAGATCTAAGTTTCCACCCTAGCTCCCTGAATTCCTGCCTTACATCCCCATTCCTTTTCCTACCTATGTCGTTGGTACCTATGTGGATCACGACTTGGAGCTGCTCCCCCTCCCCCTTAAGGATCCCGAAAACACAATCCGAGACATCACGCACCCTGGCACCTGGGAGACAAAACACCAACCGTGAGTCTCTCTCGTTCCCACAGAATCTCCTATCTATCCCCCTAACTATGGAGTCTCCAATGACTAATACCCTACCCCTCTCCCCCCTTCCCTTCTGAGCAACAGGGACAGACTCTGTGCCAGAGACCTGTACCCCATGGCTTAACCCTGGTAAGTCCGTCCCCGTCCCCCCCCCCAACAGTATCCAAAGCTATATACTTGTTACTCAGGGGAACGGCTACTGGGGATCCCTGTAATGACTGCTTCCTCCCAGCCCCTCTCACCGTCACCCATCTATCTTTATTCTTCAGAGTAACTACACCCCTGAAGCTTCTATCTATGACCAACTCTGCCTCCCGAATGATCCGAAGTTCATCCAACCCCAGCTCCTGTTCCCTAACGCGGTTTCTGAGGAGCTGGAGATGGGTGCACTTCCCACAGATGAGCCCGTAGTGAGGCGGGTATGAATCACGGAGGGGTTGAGGGGGGGGGGGGGGGGGGAAAGAGGGGGGTTGGACATTACAGGGAAAGTGTTCAAGGTAGGGATGGAGTGGAGGGGGACGGGGTTGGAACGGGGTGCCCATGCCGCTGGCCAGGCCCCCTAGTTGGTGAACCTGGAGGCGATTAGAGAGTCCTGTGCACGTCGGCCCTGGTGCACATGTTGTGTATCCTCCTGTGCCTGCCCGGACCCCATGTCCTGCTCATTCTTACCATCCCCCGCATCCTCGTCGGACGAGCCCCTGCGTTCATCCTCCTCCTCCAGCACGTCGTCCCTCTGCTGTGCGATGTTATGGAGGATGCATCAGCAGGCAACCATGATGTGGGTGGCTCTCCGAGCACTATACTGGAGGGCCCCTCCAGAGCGGTCCAGGCACCTGAACTTTATCTTCAGAATGATGAAGCACCGCTCGATCAGGCTGCTGATCGGGTGTTGTTTTAGTGAGTTTCCGCGTCGGTCTGCGGCCTCTGTATGTGTGTCATCAGCCGCGACCGCAGCAGATAATCCGTCGTCCAGGAGCCAACCCCTCACAGGTGCGCCTCAAAGAGGTCAGAAACCATCGAGTGTGCCAGGACAAAGGCGTCGTGCATACTGCCCAGGTATTGGGCGCTGATGTGCATAATGTGCATGTCATGGTCACACACCAGTTGCACGTTTATCGAGTGTAACCCCTTTCAGTTTGTGAAGACCGGACCATCATGGGCCGGTGCTTGTAGAGCGACATGCATCCAAACATTGATCATCCCCTGGACCCGATGAATCTCGCTAATGATGGCGAACCCCGCTGCTGGGGATCCTGATGGGCTCGGTCCATATTGAATTTGATATATTGTGCCGAGCGGGCATACAGTGCCTCCATGAAGGCGAAGATGCACCTGTGCACCAAGGTCTGTGAGATTCCGGACAGGACATGAAAAAGCCGTGGGGAAAATTGATGCACAGAGAGATCTGGGTGTTCAGGTCCATTGTACCCTGAAGGTGGCTGCGCAGGTCGATAGAGTGGTCAAGATGACATACGGCATGCTTTCCTTCATCGGAAGGGGTATTGAGTACAAGAGTTGGCAGGTCATGTTACAGTTGAATAAGACTTTGGTTTGTCCACATTTGGAATACTGCGTACAGTTCTGGTCGCCACATTGCCAAAAGGATGTGGGTGCTTTGCAGAAGGTGCAGAGGAGGTTCACCAGGATGTTGCCTGGTATGGAGGGCGCTAGCTATGAAGAAAGGTTGAGTAGATTAGGATTATTTTCATTAGAAAGACGGAGGTTGAGGGGAGACCTCATTGAGGTTTACAAAATTATGAGAGGTATAGACAGGGTGGATAGCAAGAAGTTTTTTCCCAGAGAGGGGGACTCAATTACTAGGGGTCACGAGTTCAAGGTGAGAGGGGAAAAGTTTAAGGGAGATATGCGTGGAACGTTCTTTATGCAGAGGGTGGTGGGTGCCTGGAACGCATTGCCGGCGGAGGTGGTAGAGGTCGGCACGATAGCGTCATTTAAGATGTATCTAGACAGATACATGAATGGGCAGCGAGCAGAGGGATACAGATCCTTAGAAAATAGGCAACAGTTTAGAAAGAGGATCTGGATCGGCTTGGAGGGCCGAAGGGCCTGTTCCTGTGCTGCAATTTTTCTTTGTTCTTTGTCTCCACTTGGTGCCTAGAAGGACCCCGTGGCGCAAACATTCAGGGCGCTGGTCACCTTATCGGCCACCAGGAGTGGGTGATCTCCCCCATTCCCCGCGGTGCCTGGTGTGCCTTCATCTGGCAGATATGTCACACTGTCCCCCTGCTCAGCCAGAGTCTTCGACGGCATGCTCAGTCCGGCTGGTCCTTGAATGACAGGCGGTACACACAAGGCCTCATACGGTGCTTCTTTGGTACCTCCTCCTCAGCCTGTTGGGCAGCCAGTTATCCATCCTCACTGGCTGTTTCCTGTTCCTCTGAGGCGTACAGCTTCAGTGCATCCCCCAGACCTGCAGCGACTAGGATGAAGGCCAGCATTCCTGGTTGGATTCCGATTACCATTGCCTGCAGGGGATGAAAGGTTGAGACGTTAGCATGGTGTGTACCCCCGTGCCCAACCAAGTCCAACGGGCTACACAGTGGCCCCGGTCCACTCCTCCTCCATCCTCGTTCCCCGGCTCTGCCCTCCACACCTCTGGTCCCGTCGGTGTCCGGCATTGTGGGGACCTCTGGCCTTGGTGCCCATAACTGCTGCCATGGATACCGTTGGCTGGTGCTACCCATGCCAGCGGTATGCTCTGTGGTCCCCATCCAGCGCCCTCCTGCAGGGGCTGCGCTGGTGGGTGGCAGCCAGTTGTGTGTTGGGGTGGCGCGTTGGGGTGGAAGGTGCGGTGTGCAGGGTTGCAGGGGCGGAGGGTGGGGTGCGGGGTTGGCGTTGTGGAGGGTTAGGGGTGGAATGAAGGGTTGTGGGACCCATACGGCCGGTGTCACTCTGCACAACAACTGGCCACAGTGGGTGGTCATTGCGGGGCGCAGCAAGCTGGTTGCCTCGCAGGCTGCGGCAATTGCGGTCCGTGCCTGGACACCGCGGTCCAATGGGGGGGTCACCCCGACCCCACGCCCCATTCCCTGGTCACCCCCTGCTGCACTCCACCAGGCCTGGCGGAGGCCCCTCCTACCTCACCCCACACCAGCCCTGCCAGTGGCATTTCCAGCAGCCAACGGTCATACTTCTGTGTGTCCTACCTCCTCTCCCTTATCAGCCACGGCGACTATTTCCCAATGTCTGAAACCACACGTGAAACTCGCCATCGGAAATTCCTCCTGCCGGAGAATCGCGGAGGCCCCGGAGAATACCGACTCAGGCCCGTTAATGATAAGCGGGCACCGTTTACTGTACCAGCGGAATAGGACGCATTGAGGCCGCTGTCGAGGCATCGGACCATGGCATTCTGGCGGGCACCCGGCTCTGGCCACGCTTTTGGCCTCACGGCCGATTCTCCGTCCAATCGACGGTCGACGGAGAATCCCACCCTATGGACTCTATGAGGGTGAACAGTGAGTGTGAACAGACAATTACTGTGAACAATGACGATGAACAGATCGTCAATGAGTGAGGCCAGTGATTATGAGCAGTGATTGTGAACAGGCAGACCGTGAGTGTGCACAATTATTATGAACAGGCAGACAGTGTGAACCATGAGTGTGAACAGTGATGGCGAACAGACAGTGAGTGTGATCAGATGGCCAATGAGTTTGGCAATGATTTTGAACAGTGAGTGTGAACTGACAGACAGTGAGTGTGCACCATGATTGTGAACAGGCAGGCAATGTGATTAATGAGTCTGAACAGTGAGTGCAAACAGTGATGGTGAACAGAAAGACTGAACATGAAAGAACAGTCAGTGTCAACAGTGAATGTGAACAGTGGGTGTGAACATGTTGAGTGTAAATGTATAGATAGTGTTGCGTGCTTGTGAACAGTCAGTGAGTGAGGGTAAACAGTGACTGTAAACAGACCAATTATAAATGAACAATCTGTGTGAGCAATGATTGTGAAGAGACAGTGAACGTGAACACGCAGTAAATGTGAAGACTGACCGCAAATGTAGTCAGACGGTGAGAGTGAAGACAGGCATTGAGTGTGAACAGTGATTGTGTACAGACAGTGAAAATGGACAGTCAGTTTGAGCAGTAATTATGAACAGTGAGTGTGAACAGTGATTGTGATTAGAATGACTGTAAATTGACAGGCAGTGTGAATAGTAGAGTGTAAATGGACAGTCAGTGTGTTTGGTGATTGTGAACAGGCTGGGTGTAAATGGATAGTCAGTGTGAACAGTGATTGTGAACAGAGAGTGAGCGTGAAGAGACTGGAGAGTAAATGGATAATTAGCGTGAACAGTCAGTGGGAACAGACAGTGAGTGTGAGATTGTAAATAGTGTGAAGCGATAGTGAACAGGCTGAGGGCAAATGGTCAGCTGTTATGAAGTGATTGTGAACAGACAGATTGCATAAACAGTGATTTTGAATATGTAGAGTGTAAATGGATAATCAGCGTGAACAGGGATTGTGAACTGTCAGTGAGTGTGAAAAGACAGCCAGTGCGAACAGTATTCGTGAAAATGGACACCCCATGTGAAGATTGATTGTGAACATCAAGTGTAAATGGGCAGTGTGAACAGGGATTGTGAACAGATGGTGAGTTTGAACAATGATTGTGAACAGGCAGTGAATGTGAACAGTGGTTGTGAACAGAATGAGTGCAAATGGACAGTCAGTGAAGAGTGATTGTGCACAGACTGAGGGTGCGATTTTTTGTCCGTGCCCCCCCCCCCCCCCCAACGACCAGAAATTCCCACTTGAGGTCAAAGGATCTTTACATGGTCCCCATCCCGTTGTGGCGATCTCGCGGCTGGCACAGCCGAAAAATCCAGCTCTGAGTGTAAATGGGCAGTCTGTGTGATCAGTGAATGTGAACAAAGAGGCAATGAGTGGTAACAGGGGTTGTCAACAGACTGTGTACATCTATAGTGAGTGTGAAGTGATTGTGAATAGACAGGCAGTAATCATGAACAGTGATTGTAAATGGACAGTCAGTGTGAACAGACAGTGAGTGTAACTGACTCATTGCAAATGGACTGTTGGTGCAATGATTGCGAACAGACAGTGATTGTGAACAGTGTTTGTGACAGACTGAATGTAAACATAAAGTCAGCATAAACAAAGTTTGTGAACAGTCAGTGAGTATGAACAGTGAGTGTGAACATACAGGAAGTGTGAACAGTGTGTATAGTAATTGTGAACAGTGAGTATGAACATGCAGGGAGTGTGAACAGACAGTGTGTATAGTAATTGTGAACAGACAGTAAGTGTGAACATGCAGTGAGTGTTAACATGCAATGAGTATAAACAGACAGACATTAAAGTGGACAGTGAGTATGAAGAGACAATGTGTGTAAACAGTGATTATGAACAGTGACTGTAAATGGACTGTCAGTGTGAACAAAGATTATGAAGAGGCTGAGTGTAAATGGACAGTCAGTGTGAACAGTGAATGTGTAGAATCCCAAGTTTCTTTACCCGTCAGTCTGGCCTCAATAAAAGTCGAGATGGATTTGCAGGTACAGCATTAGTTACTTTATTTAGCTTGCAAGCTTGATTCATTTCACAGAAACGTAGGAGACATCCAGTCTCCTACATCCCAGAAAGCGAATGAACAAAGAGACAAAGGGATCTCTGCAAATCAATTCAAATGGTATCAAGTTTCACATACTCGACGGACATAGGTCAGCCTATGTCCCTCCTGACCTGTTCGATCTATTCTGATTGGCTCACTTCCAATCCCTTTCTCTGGCCCCTATCAATGAAGCATCACTCTCATAGACACACCTCTTCCTGCTTTTTCCATGCGGTCTCAAATTCCTTTGTCCCTAACTGCAAGAATCAAAGTGGCTTATTTCTACATTACATTAACTAGTAACTCTAAAGTAACTATTTTATATCACATTCGTCATTCCCTCCTTTTATCATTCCATGATAACCGAACTATCCAATCTATAGCTACGGTTCCTCATCTAAAAAGATCCGTCGCTGCATTTCCAATTCCTGTCTTAGCCCCCCTTCATCTGCCTCACCCTCATGGATTTTAACAGTTAAATTTTTTTTCTCGGTGATTGGGGCGGTGATCTGATCTAGTGCACCCCGCATTCTACCCATCACACATTTAAGGATGGCCAGGCCCACAAAGATGCAGCCGATAGCTACCACTAGATACATGGCCATATTTATCAACCAGTCCTTCCATCCTCCAGATCCCCAGTTACCCCAAGAGTCAGGATCCTGCATCCCGTCCAAGTGATCCCGTATGCGATCCATAAATTTAGTAATGTTAGCGGTCAAGTCCTGAACACCCATGATCCACTTGCCCTGTACTATGGCGCATACCCCACCCTCACGGGCCAGAAGATAGTCAAGAGCATACCGGTTCTGCATTGCAAACAACCGTAGCTGAGACAACTCCTTAGTTATTGCCCCGAGGGCTCCCAAGGTTTCATTTCCCAAGATGGTAAGGCCGCAAATAAAATAATTCCGATCACTAACAGCCAAGGAACCCCCCACACTTCCCAGTGTCAATACGCTCAGAATGCCCCACCCGGCTGAGTGGCCCCGGTTGGTTGCGAGAACCTGAGGTTTTTTTCCAGTTCTCGCAAAATTCAGCAGAGACTGCCCGGCGTGCTAACTGATTATGCAGGTTCCACGCCGAAGGGCAGGGGACTGTGGTAGGGACTAGAGTCCCTATAGCAATTCGGCGGGGAAATGGGGTGACAAAACGTTGGTCGCCGTACCATTAAATAAAAAGTAGTATCCTTGTTCCGTGTGGAGACTAGCATCACAATCAGCATATCGGTTGCGTAAGGACCTCCCAGTAGCCCAGTTTATCCAATTTTGAAATGCCCATTCGGGCCGCCCAGCAATGCAGAAAGCCCTATTCCCAACAGTGATATGAGAGACATTCGCCCAGCCACAAAGGAGCTGGAGGCCAGCGTTCAATGGAACGCAAGTGATGTTGTAACAAACGCATTGGCCAGACGCCTGGGTGATATGGCACCTCCTGTCCGTACAGGTGGGAAACAGACATGTTATATTTGTGTCCACCTCTACCAGCAAACAGCCGTACCCTTCATTGCTGAAGCAATTCTCGTACGACCGGGAATCCCTATTGGGAGTGAAGTGGCTAGGTATGTACGCCCTCCACCGTCGCAGCCTATCGTACTGTGAATGGGAATTATCCCGAGGGAGGGGAAGGCAAATAGCCGGTGGTGCTGAATCCGGATCGTAAGGAAGAGTGACGTGCTCGGGCAATGGCTCGGAACGCTGACAATGAACCACCGTTTGGGGAGTGCCCCAAAGCGGTGAAACAGAAAATAACCTAGACACCGCTGTGGGGTTTGGGTAGCAGACAACCCGTCCCTGGCCATACAGACGGTGTAAATCTGGTAGAAGAGATTCATACTACCCGGGTTTTCCTCAGTTTGGCCTTTAATTAACTTAAGTGCATCTCCCGGTAACCAACGTTCTAGCTGTACTTCCCTTCTCACACGCCCCGTCCTCTCTCTAGTCCCTTTCTCTTTCTCATGGTCTCTTCCTACACTCTTCTGACAGCCTGATGTTACCTTTATTGTACCACTTTTAACACATCCAAAATCAAATTTACATGTATTCCAAAAACAAGGCAATGTCCATATAATGTTCCCTTCCCATCGCCGGGACCGGTGCAGCTGCTTCATGACTCCCGCATTCTCCTTAACTTTGATGACCTTCCATGAGTCGATACCATGTCCTCGTATATGGGGGCAGCGAAGAACATCACCTTTGCATAGGTGATGTATCCTTGTAGATTGGTTGGGGCTACACAGATACATAATATTCCCCTTTTCCATGTCCATCGCCAATAACACGCCAAGCGAAGTGAGGCCAAATATCAGACAGACGATGCGTAGCCACTCCATCATGCTCCACACCTGTAAAATAGCACTGGAGAAGGGAGGCAGGTTAGTATCCGACCTTTTACAGTAGTGGAGATGGACTCAATTTACAGTGATGTAGGTGGACCCAAGCACTTCGCCCCTCCACTTTAACTGCTGTGGGGGTGGTAAGGAGAACTTGGAAGGGCCCGTCCCATCGCGGCTCCGACCCCTTCCTAGTCCAATTTTTGACCATGACATAACTACCGGGCTGGACTGAAAGTGAGCTAGGTACTGGGGCAATGGCTGGTGAGCCGCACGGACTGGGCCATGGAGTTCCTTGAGCACTTGCGTAAAGGCTAGAACATAGGTGGTCATTTCTTCAGTCATCTGATGAAACTGAACCCGTCTGGGAACCTGCAGGCTCCAAGGAATTCTAAGAGGCCTGCCATAAAGAATCTCGGCGGGAGAGAGCCGGGCTGGTCCCGCAGGTGTAACCCGCAGCTGGAAGAGGGCAACGGGGAGCAACTTAAGCCATGTCAGTCCCGTGTCTGCTCTTAATTTAGCCAATTTAGTTTTGAGGGTCTGATTGTGTCTCTCAACCACCCCGGCTGCCTGCGGTCTGTAAGCACAGTGTAACTGCTGGCGTATGCCCAACTGGGAGCAAAACTCCTTGTTAATTTGTCCAATAAAATGAGGCCCATTATCAGAACTTAACTGAGCTGGTATACCGTACCGGGGAATGATTTCCCTCATCAAGACTTTAACCACAGTAACAGCTTTACTATAGATAGTCGGATACGCCTCAACCCATCTGCTGAACACATCCACAATGACCAAAACATATTTATAACATTGACACCTTTCCAACTCAATGTAATCCATTTGGAGCATCTCAAAGGGACCACTGGGCAACGGGGTTTGCCCCTTCCCACAAGGGATACCTTTTCCGGTGTTATATTGCTGACAAATCAAACACCGATTACTGATACTTTGGGCCAACCCCTGCATTTTAGGGTGCCACCAAGTGTCCAGCAACAAATCACTAGTCCCTCGAGCCCCACAATGAGTTGCAAAGTGTACACATTCGATGACCCATAAAGCCAGTACATCAGACATACAAGTCTGATGTGCAGGCGTGGTCCATAAAGAGGAAACAGAATCATATGTACAACCTAACCGTTTCCACATTTGTTTATCACTCTCAGGAGCGTCCTCCTGTAACCTTATGACGTCTGGCATTGGCTTGTCAGAAGCAGACACATTCATAGTAGATCGTTTAGTCTGACTTAACATTTTAGGCACCATCACTTGCTGAATTTGTGCGGCTGTGCGCGCTGCACAATCTGCTCGTTCATTACCAACGTCAACTGGGGTTGTACCATTCGTGTGGGCAGCGCATTTAATAACGGAAATCTGCGCTGGCAGAAGGAGGGCCTGCAGTAGGTCATTAACTAAACCCCGGTGGGATATTTGACCACACATAATCATGTCAGGTTGTTCTGACGAAATGTCACTCAAATCGCCCCTTATTGTGGTAGTTTCCTGAATCAAGGCTAAACAGTCGTGGCCAGGTGCGTCTTCATGGACAGGGGGACCACTAAGAAAACAGGCTGGATTGATAGTGGTACAGTATTTAAATGTCAGACGTGGATTGTTCAAAAGGTATATCTCATACCTATTCTGACGAGCTGCGGTAAGATGCTGACCATTCGCCCCATATCCCTGGCATGGTACTGGTCATGGACCTGACGTGTAATATGAGGGCTTACCGAAGCTGACTGTGGCCATAAATGTGGTGATATTGTAACAAAATCGGCTGTACCTTCTTTTCCCGTGACTGTGGCTGTAACCTTGACTGGCCATTCGGTCTCAAGTAATGGCCGGTATTTGTCCTCCAACTCCCTGTTTCGTCCAGTTCTGTCATAGGCCAGGGTAACGTGATGCAGTGACTGTTCAATGTCTAACGTCCACCACTGGGGGGTGATAGAAATATAGCACTGTTGTCTCATCCTCCTCTTCGCTGATCCACCCACCCAAAGTCACTATATTGGAGCTCCTGCTGGTAAACTACCATTTCTGCCGCTTGTTGGGATCGCAGATCATCCTTTTTCATTACATACTCAGTCTTAACCTTTGTAACTGAGCCTCCTTCTTGGCCTACACCCTCCTTCCAGTAAAATCTGACTGCCCTTGCCATCTGGGAAGGGTCGTTCTCTGTCCAATTCATGTTATTACATTTCACAGCAGTAACCACAGAAGGTGGTAGGCAATGCATTAACATAGCACAGTATTGAGGGGAATTCTGACCATTTTGATACAGCAAATCGCCTGACTGCCCCCGGTAGATTTCATTAAAACGCCCCAGACATTCCTATGGCTCGTCAATCTTCCTAGGTTTTAGGTCTAAGATAACAGAAAGATTTATGGGCCTTTGAAATGTGCTATTCAACGCATTCAAGATCTGTGTCCTTCTTTTCTCTATTTGCTCTCTTTTCTTTTAAAACTTAAAAATGTTTGAAAATTCAAATTGAATTACTGCAACTTGCAAGCTTAGCTCTGATCTCAACTCAGAACTAAATTTACAATTTGCTTAACACAAACTTGTATAACATTTACAACTTAATTATTTCTTTATCTTAACAATTTTTCTTTTAACAAGTTTTTTTCTGTTACATACACATAAGTATTAGCAAAATCAACTATCATAAGTATTAGCAAAATCAATTATCATCTCCAGATTGACACTTTTTAAAATGGTGTCCATGATCTTCTTTAAGTTTCTATTAATCTCCAGATAAAATGAGATAAACCTTATTTCAAGTAAGTAAAATTTAAGATTCTGGCAATTTCAATCAATTGCTTTCGAAAATAATAACTTTTATCAAAGAGGTGGAGAAACCCACTGGTTTCCTTCAATTAATTCAAAACGTAACTTTGCTGGTGTTCACTGACTCAAAGGAAAGGTATCCGATTACACTGCAGACTGGTGCTGTTATCTCAAGGCCTGAGTGAGAAGCACTGTCTGTTTTCAACTCCGCCTGCTGCTGTTAACCCTTTGAGAGACTTCTGCTTCAACCTCACAATCTCAACTAGACCTCGGAACTTTACAGTCCAAGGAGACAATTTTAGCTTAATCAACTATATATTTAAAACACTCACACATAGAGTTGAACCATCTTCAGATTTAAAAACAGTTATACTGGACTGAACCTTCATTAATTAAGTCACATCAGCCTCTGAACCCTGATAATAGACTGAACCTTTATTATTTAAGTCACATCAGCCTCTGAACCCTGATAATAGACTGAACCTTTATTATTTAAGTCACATCAGCCTCTGAACCCTGATAATAGACTGAACCTTTATTATTTAAGTCACATCAGCCTCTGAACCCTGATAATAGACTGAACCTTTATTATTTAAAGTCCCATCAGCCTCTGAACCCTAACCCAAGCCGAAACAACAATATGAAATCCCATCAATTAAAGTGCTAATCCCCAGACTGACCTGTGATTTCGTCGAGGCGGTCTTTCTGTGCCAACCGCGAGTGACCAGACTAATCAGACGATAAGAAGAGGGGAACAATCAATGCTGGTCGTTTTCCATTTCTACATTGAGGGCCCTTTGTTCCCGTCCTCCTGTTCATAATCAGTCTAATTCTGATTTCGCAGTTGGATCAGGATCGCCCAGAGAAATCCCGGTTTTCGGCACCAAATGTTGATCTCCAAATTTCTTTCTCTGTCAGTCTGGCCTCAATAAAAGTTGAGACGGATTCGCACGTAAACAGAAGTTATTTATTTAGCTTGCAAGCTTGAATCATCTTACAGAAATGTAAGAGACATCCAGCCTCTTTCATTCCAGAAAACGACTGAACTAAAAGACAAAGGGATCTCTGCAAAATCAATTCAAATGGTATCAAGTTTCACATACTCGACGGACATAGGTCAGCCTATGTCCCTCCTGACCTGTTCGATCTATTCTGATTGGCTCACTTCCAATCCCTTTCTCTGGCCCCTATCAATGAAGCATCACTCTCATAGACACACCTCTTCCTGCTTTTTCCATGCGGTCTCAAATTCCTTTGTCCCTAACTGCAAGAATCAAAGTGGCTTATTTCTACATTACATTAACTAGTAACTCTAAAGTAACTATTTTATATCACATTCGTCAGAAACAGACCACAGGATCCATGGAACGCAACCAGCAAGATTTCTGTGCAGCTACCAGACCACGCTGCATGCCGCAATCGGCGTAGCATCGGCAGAACTGTTGATTGGACGGAGGCTCAAGGCCCACCTCAACCTTGCATTCCCCGTAACTGGCGGGCAAGTACAACGTGGTCAGGACCTGCAGAATCAAAGCCGATGCAGGCGGGCCATGCATTTCAAATAAGGGTGTGCATCCAAAACTTTGGGAAGGTACCCATTGGTTTCCAGGGACAGTGGTACAGCGGACCAGACCGGTTTCATACCTTGTGAAGACGTGCAAACTGATGGCACGGAACCACCTTGCCCAGCTCAGGAGCAGGGAGCCAGAGTTAGGCCACACCCAACCAAAGGAGCTGTATCCAGCCGTGTCAGCGCGACACACTGGTGCCTGGGGACCAGATCAACAAGGTCAATTAACGTTCTGACTCCAGAACACTATGATCTCGGATAGCTACCTGGACGTTCCAAATGACTGCTCGTTTGTTCTTTTAAATATCTTAGTGATATGAACGCAACACCTGGGATGGTCACAGCAGAAATGCATGAGCGACAGACAGACACTTATACATAGTTTACATTAACCAGTTAAGAGCAGTACTCCACTTGGGGGTCATTCCAAAGAACAGTCCAGCAGATTGCAGAGAATGGATCTGATGGGGCTTTGTGCCCAAGAGCTCGGCATGTTAAACTCGTCATTTCAAATGTAGCCACACAGTCAACATGCAATGTCAAAGACAGAGACTGGAAAAATAATTCCCAAATTTAAAGGACCCTTGCAGTGACTTGTGAATTCCAGGGTTTCCCGCTGTGGCCATTTTACTTCACCTCGTTGTAAGAGGAAGGTGAAACAGCACTACATCTCAGCTCTGGTGACAACACCATCGCTAGGGGAGTCATAAGTGGAGGTCCAGACATGCAGCATTTCCATCAAGGATTGTCAATAAGCTGAGTCAACATTTCAGTACAACCTAGAAAATTGTTCTTTGCATGTGTTGCCTGAGCTTAATTATTTTGAATTCTATAACAATGCTATTTCTAAAGGTACTATTACCTTGTGGTGGGTCTGGACAGCTGGGTTGTGATGTAGAAAGAAGCCAACAGTGCAGCTGTACCGGCTGAGGTCATTTAAGAAGGCCTCACCTTATTGACCTTGGCTCTTACCTAAGGTGTGGTGATCCTCAGGTTAAATCACCACAAGTTAGTTCCCCCTGTCAAAGGGGAAAACAATCTATGGTTATTTAGAACTATGTTGAATTTATTACTCAGATTAGCACACAAGTAATTAAATTTATGTCAACCAAGTTTCTTTAGAAGGGGCAGAGAAAGAGAGGTGGTAGAATGACGGGGTCATAGTTGGCGAGAGTGTGCGTTGACAGAAATATTATCTACTTCTGGAAATTGAAACCATGGGAAGATCTCAAGAGGTCCGTGGGCAGAAATTGTCAAGTCAGTGAAATAATTTTTGGGGCCTTCAATAAAGATGTCACCCTTCATCTTCAGTCAATGTTGCTGAAATATTCAGCGTGAGGTAATCAGATTGTAAAATGTACACAGTAATTTATTTTTAACTTTGTGTAAAATGTACATGTGGCTGTGATGTTAAACTTGCTCAGAAACTGGAAGATTCTCATACGTTATTAACGTTGTGTAAAATGTACACGTGACTGTGATATTAAACTTGCACAGGAACTGGAAGATTCTCATACGTTATTAACTTTGTGTAAAATGTACACGTGACTGATATTAAACTTGCGCAGAAACTGGGAGATTCTGATACGTTATTAACTTTGTGTAAAATGTACACGTGACTGTGATATTAAACTTGCACAGGAACTGGAAGATTCTCATACGTTATTAACTTTGTGTAAAATGTACACGTGACTGATATTAAACTTGCGCAGAAACTGGGAGATTCTGATACGTTATTAACTTTGTGTAAAATGTACACGTGACTGTGATATTAAACTTGCACAGGAACTGGAAGATTCTCATACGTTATTAACGTTGCGTAAAATGTACACGTGACTGTGATATTAAACTTGCACAGGAACTGGAAGATTCTCATACGTTATTAACTTTGTGTAAAATGTACACGTGACTGTGATATTAAACTTGCGCAGAAACTGGGAGATTCTGATACGTTTTGCAAGTCAGGAGAGTTTGGGTGGAAAAAGATCATTTCACAACCTCACAGAAAAGGAATTGCAGTATATAAACCCACACTGGCTCGCAGACCTCTCAATCACTTCACCCACTGAATTACTTGGAAGGGTTTGAATAGTTCAGGTGGTGGATGGGGTGCTGGTCAAGTGGGCTGCTTTGTCCGAGATGCTGTCGAGCTTCTAAAAGTCTTGTTGGAGGTGTGCTCATCCAGGCAAGTGGAGAATATTCAATCACACTCGAGTCATGCCTTGTGAATGGTGGCTTTGTGGAGTTAGGAGGTGGGTTACTCAGCACAGAATAAACAGTATTTATATGGCTGGTACGACCCACGATGCGGATTTGGGATAATTCAACGATGGCAATCCTGTTTAATGTTGAGTAGTGGTTAGATTTTCTCTTGCTGGTGATGGTCATGGCTTGGTGCGTGTGTGGTACGAACTTTATTTGAATGTTTTTTAACAGAGGTGTTGAAATTGTGGAGGATTTTCATGGAGAAACAAAGGCAAACATGCTATTTCGGCAGGAGGGCGAGTTCCAGAAGACACAGATTTAAGGTAATTGGCAATCCTTTCCTTGGATTGCCACTTTGATCCCAAGAGCAATGCTGTTGGGAGTTTTAAACTCCTGCCAGGGTCATGCATGAAGGTGAGGTTGGAGGGGAGGAACCAGACAAAGCAAGCCCTCTACGGCAGATCAGGAGGGAAATACCTGTATGGTATCAACATCCACCATCGCAGCTGAAGGCTCCAGCAGTAGGGAGATCCCAGTCATCGAGGTTTCCTTGCTACTGAACTTCCGCTCTGTCAAAGACCGTGTCTGCTGATGTGCAACAGCATTCCCACGTTAAAAGATGTCCGTGAGATCTGGAATTCCCTGGTTTTGGCCCAACACTTAGGTAGTGGAGTTTGATTCAGTCATCTCACTCTTGTAATAGAAACAGGAGAGCATTTCGGCACCTTTCTTCATGACTAAGTAGCCCTCTTCAGGATCCACTCTGCTCATCCTGCATGGGGAAAGGGCAAGTTTCACTGCCGAGACTGATTTCCTTCAGGTCCTCCCTCTCACTAAATCCTATATTCTCCAACATTCTTGGTGTCTTATTTGTGTCCTCCTGAGTGAAGACAGAACCAAAAGTATGAATTTTGGTGGTCAGCCTTTTATTTGTTCCCCAATATAGATTTCCCAGTTTATGACTATAAAGGGACCTACATTTGTCTTCACCAATCTTTTTCTCTTCACATACCTAAAGAAACGTTTACAGTTATATTTTTAAGTTTCCCGCAAGCTTACTCTTGTACTCTATTGTCCGCTTCTTAATTAATCCCTTGGTCATCCTT